>NC_092053.1:130750889-131374889 GCF_003086295.3 Arachis hypogaea | reverse complement strand
GTTCTTAATTTTTTCAAGTCTCTTTTCTTATAATTCAAGAATATTATAGACTTCAAACTGTTCTATTTGTATTTTACTTTGAATAAAGATAAAATAACATATTCAGTATGTTTATATTATATGACGATAATAATGTTATATTAAATTTGAGAAATTTATAATTATAAAATATTATTTTCGATTTACTATGTTAAATTAAAATGTAAGCCCGTGCATCGCACAAATTTAACACTATATATATATATATATATACCAAAGATAGGGAGACTCGAATCCACGACTTTTTAGATGAATATGAAAAAAATTATGCCATTTGAGTTATAACTAATTGACTAACAATATATATATATATATATATATATATAAGCCAACTCTATTATAATCACATTTACTATTTTCCATTTCCATTTAGAAAAGTATAACTCTTCTACAAGTCAACATAAGCCAACTCTATTATAATTTAAACTTTATAAATAAATAAAAATTTAAAAATCAAAATTCAAAATTCAAAAAAATTCTTTCTTCATTTATTCTAATCACATTTATAATACACAATAAAAACAATCCGTAAAAAACTAATTTCTTTTTATTTATTTGGAAACAGTCAAATCCACTGTTAGCAAAACCGGACCGGACCAGCTGGTTCGACCGGAAAACCAGTGAACCAGATTCTAAATTGGTCCGGTCCGATGATCTGACCGGATGAGGCAATGAACCGATGCGAACCGGTCAAATCCGGAGTGAACCGGTCAAAATCGGTCAAACTCGGTAAGACCGGTTCGACCGAACCGCTTGAGTTTCAAGATTTTAAATCTTGAAGCTAGGGTTCGAACCCCCCTCATCCAGAAAAAACATGATACTCACAACCACCAGACTGTTGAGCTTGTTATCAATATATATGCAAATTAATATATATATATATATATATATCTTTCAGCAAATAATTTACTTCTATTTAATTTATTTTAATTTTAGTTATAAACTCATTCATTCTTAAATTAATTATATTTTTATTTAACAATAATTATAAACTCATTTATTTTTTTTATAATTATATAATATCTATTAATATTATTTTTCAATAAATATTTGTAGTATATAATAGTATAATAGATATAAAATAATTAATAAATTATTAAAATTCAAAAATAATCGTTATTTTAATATAAAAAATAAAAATATTTATGATAGAGTAAAATTAACAAAATACTTATTGTTCCTGTTTCATATTGTTTTAGAATAGCTAGATATTTTTAAAATGTTAGTGAAAATATGTATTTTAAATTTTAATTTTAAATTTTTTACTATATTTTATTTTTTATTTATATAGGACCGGGTCAATCGGTTCAACCAGTGACCCACCGGTTGAACCAATGACCCAGTGACCCAATGACCTGACCGGTTCGATCACCGGTTCGGTTCTGACAACTATGGTCAAATCTCTCCCTCCTCAAACCCGCCGTCTCCACGTATTTTCGACGCCGCCGCCCACCGACCACCGTCGCCTCTTTCACGCGCTGCGCGACCTCTTCCACATGTTCCGTCACCGTTCTTTTTTCGTCAACGTCGTTGCCCACCGACCTGTTGTGCCGTAGCCACCGCCGGTCCTTCATTCACGACGCGCGATCAACTACTCCGATCCATGGCAACTCCTCCACTCGCCATGTCCAGCCTCCGTGGCTTCCTCTTTGCAACATGCCACCACGAGTCTCCACCGTACACGCAACACCGTCTAAGATGTCATCGCCATTCATCATAAGGCTCTTCTTCTTCTCCTCTCCTATTTGGTTTTGAATGATTTTTTTAACTAGTTTTTTATGTTTCTTTTTTCTAAATTTCGGATGATTCTTTTTTTTATGTTTTGTATGTTTTTTTCTTAGGATGTAGATGATTTTTTTTCCTATGTTTTGTATATTTTTCTTAGAATTTGAGATAATTTTTTATCTTATATTTTGGTGTTTTTTTAGTTCCGACGTTTTTTTTAAGAGAAATTAGGATTTATATAATAAATAATAAAAAATAAATTAAAATAAAAAGAGGTAATTAATAATCATTAATTTTATATTTTTTAAAAATATAATTTATATAATTAATAATTAATGACAATTAATTAATATAGAATGTAGTTTAAATATATTTATTAGCTTGTTGTTGACTATATCCTCTTAATTCTCCAGCAGAATTCTTCTCATTTTATCTTTTTTTTCCCTTATATTTTCTTATTAAACAAATCTACAAACGTGTTAAATTGAAACTGAAGTGCGTTAACAAATAAAGAACACGCGTCTTTCAAATTTTTCCTTTTTGTTTCTTTTTTCTAATTTAGGGAAACTAAAAGAAACAAGCACCTTAAGGAAAGAAAAAATCAGTTTTCAAAATTTTAAATATATAAAAAAAAAAAAGAAAAAAAATGCTTAAAATGGAAGGAATCGTAGCTAAATTCTTAACTCCAGCAGCAATAAGCAGATAGAGCCTTCAAGTTCAGTCACATGTTGAGTAGTTTTAAAAATGTTCAAAATCAGTTATCATAATATATTTATGTATAAATTAATATATATATATATATATATATATATATATAATTTAACTTATTTTTAATAATTTTATATTTTAATATATATTTTATATTGATAATTATTTCAAATGACTATTTTAATATATACATAATATAATTGAATTAGTTTATATTAAAACTTGTGGTACATTATTAGATACCAAATAATAATAAATATTTTAACATAAAATATATGTCTGATTTAATTCAAATAACATGATATAGTATATAATTTTATATAAATAAATTGAGTTTAATTAATTTTGATGCACTAATAGTATAAACCGTTTTATACAGTGTAATTGTATTCGTTTTTTTGGATGATCATTCACACTGTCAATATAAAATGTAGTTATTTCTATCGTTACGTAATTAAATGCATGTATAAAACTACTTTACATTGACAGTGCATCGAAATTAAATTCTAAATAAATTATGACATATATTTAACTATGGATTATAGTTTATGTTTTTTCTCAAAATTATATATATAAAAAGATGACTATAGAATTTTATATAAAAATATTAATATATAGGTATATATGTTGTTCTTTTCTATCCTAAATAAATTAAGACTTATCACATTGTAGTTCATCCTGATTTATTCAACATATAATAAAATGAACAAAGATATTATAATTTTAATATGACAAATGTAACACCCTACCACACAAAGCTTTACGCTTAAGTCGTAAAATAGAGGTGATGTGGTATTACGACCTCTAAAATAAAATAAGTACATATAATAGCAGAAGAGTTATAATATGCTAGGAGCCTTGAAGAAAAGGGGGAAATAAAAATCGCACAATAAAGGCGCAACGCTCAAGGAACGAGTTAACTTACGTGCTAAGAAAACCATAACTATCAAACATAAGCTAACAGAAGTGGGAATAGAGTGCCAAAGATACAAAATATCAAGCTCCTAACTCAGCCTGCGAAGTCAAGACTGGCCGGAGAATATTTACACATATATATACATACATATCCAAAACCCAAAAGTACATATACACAATCCTGCCTCTCCATAAACCTCTAAGAGGATCAAAAAGAATAAGTCATGCGGAGAGAAAACTAAGTACATATATATACATCATAGCATAACAAAATATCCCAGTAACCACTCCGCTTCAAGAGTCCAGACGCCTAACGAGATGCCTCTCGACCTGCATCTGAAAAATAACAACATAGTATGGAATGAGAACCGGAGGTTCTCAGTATGGTAAAGGTGCCACACACATAATATATAAGGTCCTGGGAATGCCAGAGGCAATCCTAGAACGCCGACACTCAGATTGTAGAGCTTAAAGTATTAAACAGAAGCCATAAAAGGTGGTTTCCTAGAAATATTTAATCCTAACTTAACTTAACCTTAAATTTAAGTCCCATACTGCCATTCCTCCATACCTCCAATTCCATCATGCATTTTCACAGACAAATAAACAGATAAAGGCAAACACAAGAAAGTTACAACTACTGCAGGTAACAAATACACATTTAGCATGGCAAATACAGATAGGCACACCCAATTAGAGCACAAGCAAGTAATTCAAGTAATATGCATATGATGCATGCCTGTCCTATGGCTGATGAGGCTCATCTGTCGGTTATCCAGCCAACCCGACAAGTCTGAATTGTCCTTAGACTGTCCCCCGACGTGCATCCCCAAGAGTCTATGCATAGATTTTTCTCAAATAATCAATATTGCTCAATGGGGGTAACATTCCCGGGAATTTATATAGTGCCCGGTCACACTTACGTCGTAGGGTCAACAGAGTATCAAGTTTTCAACCTGGTACACGTGGTGGCAAGCCACGGCACTTAATCCAGGGAATCTCGTATCTCAGATTATTCAAATTCATAAGCCATATAAATAATTCAATTAAAATTCATCAACATCCACATCATTCTCAATCACATCTCATTCATCATTATATGTCAATCATATTCAATCATTATCCTTCATTATCACACCTCTCATTCCGTCCATCAATAGTTCCAATTCAAAACATAATTCATTCTTTTCCAAATGAACTAAACTTAAAACATGCTCATTTTCTTAATAACTCAAAATCAAACCATATAACCTTTAAATCTAAATCTTTTTAAATAATCATATAAACAAAATCTCTAATTTTTATAAAATTTCGGCAGCATCTCCTCTAAAACTCGGACTTTGCCACCCTGTTTGGGTCCAAACCTGTATTCTTTTCAATTCAACATACCCTTTCTCATCATCATAACAACCACCACAATAAATCTACCTCAAATCAACAATTAAACTCATACAATATTCAAATCCAACAACCAAAATTCAACTAAGAGTCATAGTTCACAAATCCTAGGCTTTTAACACAAAATACCTCAAATCAATAATTCATCGAATCATTAGTTAATCAACAAGCACCGAACCAACAATATTCATCAACAATAACATTCAACCATGATTCTCTCCAAATTAACATAACAACATTCACCATCCAAAATTAATAACTAATTATCCAATAAACTTCAACCAAATATATTCATCGACAAATTACTAAACATTAAACATACACCTGCATTCCAACTTATCCTATGGTCATCTAGCCTAAGTTTTCACAGAACATTATATATTAAATGTAAGAAACCTAAACCATACCTTAGCCGATTTTCACGTAACGACCAAAGCTATTTATTCAAAACCAAAATAGCCCCTCAAAACTCAACTAATCCGCTTCCTCCAAGTTCCAGTATTCACAATTTCAAGCTCCAATTATTTATTTTCAACCTAATACACATTCATAATACATATATACCCAATTTAATACTCAAAGCTCAAATTTAATGAAATTAAAATAGAATTATCGTATCCTCACCTTACCCAAGCTTCACATAAGCAAGAGTGAACGTTTCTCTCAAGCTAATTGGATCCTAAAACATCAGAAATCAAAGAAATTCAATATTCCCACTTAAAATTCGAAAATTGGGGGAAGATGAAGCTGAGAGTGATTAAACAAGTTACCTATGAAATTGTTCCGATAGAAATGTAGAGCTCGACGCGGTGAACGCGTGGCCGCAAACGGTGCAGCGATCGGAGCTCGGACGGAGAAGTTACGGGGATCGGAAGATTACCGTAAGGTTTCGGGAGCTTTCATTCTCCCTGGAGCTTTCACGTTGTTCATACGTGAAAATGAGGAAGAAAGGGCTTTCGGCTCATTTAAAGTGTTGGTCCGGTTGGACCGACGGCCCGGTTTGGGTCCGGTTCAACTGGTTCGGCTTATTTGGTCCAATCTTGGACCGATTTCTTCGAAATTAGTGTCAAAATTCTCGTTTCGATGAGCTCTACCCTATTTTGATATAATATTCGCATTTCTAATCCTCCTTATTAAAAAATAATTTATTAACTAATTATCTACTAATTTAACCGGGGTTTACATCCTACCCACCTAATAAAGAATTTTGCCCTCAAAATTCAAATATAGTTACCTGAAAAGAGATGTGGATAGTCCTTTCGCATATCTGATTCGAGTTCCCAGGTATGTTCCTCGATACCTGCTTGTCTCCAAGCTACTTTTACCAATGATACTTCCCTTCCTCGTAATCGTTTAACACTGGTGTCATCAATCCTCACCGGAATTACTGGGAGTGTTTGATCTTCTCTCACTTGGATTGGTTCTGGTTCTAGAACATGACTTGCATCAGGAGTATACTTCCGAAGCTGTGATACATGAAATACATCGTGCAAATTCGAAAGGTATGGCGGTAAGGCAATTCTATAAGCCACTGGTCCAATTCTTTTCAGAATCTCAAACGGTCCAATATAACGGGGATTCAGTTTCTTGGTCTTAATAGCTCTTCCCACTCCAGTGGTTGGTGTTACTTTCAGAAAAACATGTTCTCCTTCCTCAAATTCCAAAGGCTTTCGCCTCTGATCAGCATAACTTTTCTGGCGGCTCTGGGCTATAAGCATTCGATTACGAATCTTCTTTATCTGCTCAGTCGTTTCAGCTATCATCTCAGGCCCTAATAAACTCTTTTCTCCAGTTTCATACCAACACAACGGAGATTGACATTTCCTGCCATATAGAGCCTCATATGGAGCCATTTCGATGCTCGCATGATAGCTATTATTATAAGCAAACTCTACTAATGGCATATACCGGTCCCAGCTTACCGGCTGGTCCAAAACACAAGCCCTTAGCATATCCTCCAAGGTCTGAATAGTTCTTTCTGACTGACCATCTGTCTGAGGGTGATACGCAGTACTCAAGCTTAACTGAGTCCCAAATGCACGCTGAAAAGCTCCCCAGAACCTTGATGTAAAACGGGGATCTCTATCAGATATAATAGTAGAGGGCACACCATGTAACCTGACAATCTCTTTGATATACATTCGAGCCAATTCCTCCATTGTGCAACTTATTCGGATAGGAAGAAAGTGAGCTGATTTCGTCAATCGATCTACAACCACCCAAATAGCGTCATAACCTGATCGGGTTCTAGGCAACCCTATCACAAAATCCATTGCGATACTCTCCCATTTCCATTGTGGAATCTCTAAAGGCTGAAGGGTCCCTGATGGTCTCTGATGCTCAATCTTAACCTTCTGACACGTTAAACATTTAGATACATGCAATGCCACATCATTCTTCATACCTGGCCACCAGAACATCGCTTTCAAATCCTGATACATTTTAGTACTCCCTGGATGAATTGAGAATCCACTCTTATGAGCTTCCTTCAAGATACTTTGTCGCAGGTCTCCAACATCAGGCACAATAATCCGGTTCTTGAACCTCCATAAACCATCCTGACCTTCTGACACTCTCCACTGTTTTCCCTGTTCAACTGCTGGTAATACCTAACGTAACGCTTCACTATCTTGATGAGCCTTCAGAAGTTCTGATTTAAAATCACTTGAAATCTGTAACTGACTCAAACACAAAATTCCAGATTCTTCTCTAACTCCCAAATTCAAACCTTGAAATGCCTTCAGTAACTCTTCCTCCCGTAGCATCATCCAAGCTGCATATAAAGACTTCCGACTCAAAGCGTCCGCCACAACGTTCGCTTTTCCTGGATGATAATTCAATTCAAAATCATAATCTTTCAGAAGCTCCATCCACCTCCTCTGACGCATATTCAACTCTTTCTGCTCAAAAAGATACTTCAAACTCTTATGGTATGAGAAAACATGAAACTTAACGCCATAGAGGTAGTGCCTCCAAATCTTTAAAGCAAACACAACAGCAGCAAGTTCTAAATCATGTGTCGGGTAGTTCATCTCATGCGGCCTTAACTGCCGTGAGGCGTATGCTACAACATTCTGGTGCTGCATCAAAACACACCCCAACCCTTTCAGAGATGCATTACAATACACTTCAAACGATTCACTTGGTTCAGGTAATACCAATACAGGTGCAGTAGTCAACCTATGCTTCAATGCCTGGAAACTCTCTTCACATTCTGGAGTCCAGATAAAAGGTGTATCCTTCCTAGTCAACTTAGTTAAAGGTAAGGCGAGCTGTGAAAATCCCTTAATGAATCTGCGATAATACCCCGCCAAACCTAGGAAACTCCTGATTTCTGTCACTGAAGTTGGTCGCTCCCAATTCATCACTGCTTCCACCTTAGCAGGATCCATAGCTATCCCCTGCTTACTCACCACGTGGCCAAGAAACTTCACTTCACTCTTCCAGAACTCACATTTAGATAGCTTAGCATATAACTTCCTGTCTCTCAGAATTTGCAGCACAGTTCGCAAATGATCAGCATGTTCCTCTTCAGTCTTAGAATAAACAAGAATGTCATCAATGAAGACAATAACAAACTTGTCCAGATACGGTCGAAAAATCCTGTTCATATAATCCATAAATACTGCCGGGGCATTAGTTAACCCGAAAGACATCACTGTATACTCATAATGACCATAACAGGTTCTGAAAGCAGTTTTCGGAATATCCTCGTCTCTAACCCTTATCTGATGATATCCGGATCGCAAATCAATCTTAGAAAATACACCGGCACCCTGTAACTGATCCATTAGATCATCGATTCTAGGCAACGGATATTTATTCTTCACAGTGATCTTATTCAATTGCCGATAATCGACACACAGCCGCATACTCCCATCCTTCTTCTTTACCAGTAACACTGGCGCTCCCCACGGAGAAACACTTGGTCGGATAAAATGCTTACCCAACAGATCTTCCAGCTGAGCTTTCAGTTCAGCCATTTCTAAAGGCGACATCCTATAAGGAGTAATTGAAATCGGACCGGCTCCAGGCACCAACTCAATTGCGAATTCCACTTCCCGGTTAGGTGGAAATTCATTAATATCATCCGGAAACACATCTGGAAATTCACATACAACGGGAATCTGCTCTAAACTCTGATCATCACCTGATACTCCCGCAGTTAATAACATAGTACCCTGACATTCGGTTCCAGAACAGTTTACTATCATAGAATTCAAATAGTAACTATTCACCACAACCGGTGCTTCTGACCCTTCCGGCATAAACTGTACTGACTTTTCAGAACAATCAAGTAAAACATGATTCTTGGATAACCAATCCAATCCCAAAATGAGATCAAGACCAGTCATAGGCAAACAAATCAAATCATGCACAAATTCACGCTATTGCACTCAAAAAGGAACTTGTGGACATTCTATCCTAGTCACCATAGCTTCATGAGTAGCATTATATACTTTCAAATCATAACCTAGAACCACCATTCTCAATCCTAATTCATGGGCCTTTTCAAATGCAATAAATGAATGACTTGCTCCTGAATCAAATAAAGCATTTAAGATTTTACCAGCCATTTCACAATTACCTCTAATCAGTGTCTCAGATCCCTCAGCACCAATGGTAGAAGTGGTGTATACTCTCCCCGGCTGCTGCACTCTACCAGTCTCATACTTCTTCTTCTCAGGGCAATTACTGGCTATATGCCCGGGATGTCCACAGGAATAGCACACTCCAAGTCCTAGTCTGCACGGAACTCCAGGATGATACTTTCCGCACTTCTGACAATTCAGATCTTGCTGTGGCTGCTTCCCAAACCTTTTTCCTTGACTAGCATTGGTATTCGGCCTTCTGTAATTACCTTGACCCTGAGTCTGCTGCGAAACAAAACCTCCACGTTTGAAATTCCTACCTCTCGGAGCAAAGTTCCTCCCTGAAGGCCTCTGAAAAGGCATCCTCAAACTCCCTTTCTCTGCTGCCGCCTTCCTCACACAATCCTCAGCCACCCTACTCTTATTCACCAATTCAGAAAATACCCTGATCTCCATTGGGGCAACGAAGCTCAGAATATCGCTCCGAAGACCTACCTCATATTTAATACACTTCCATTCAGCAAAATCTTCAGGCGCACCTTGACAGATACGAGAAAAGCGACATAACTCCTCAAATTTGCTAGTATACTCAGCAATAGTCATCTGTCCCTGCTTTAACTGCATTAATTCAAGTTCCTTGGCATTTCTGGATGAATTAGGAAAATATTTCTTATAGAACTCTGTCCGAAAAACCTCCCAAGGAATCGCAGCACCATCAGGCTGCAGGATACGTCGTGTTCCCTGCCACCAATACTGAGCTTCACCTTGCAACTGATAAGTTCCAAATTCAACCCATTGCTCTTCAGGAACCTGTTGTGCCTGTAATGCCCTTTCCATAGCCTGAATCCAATTATCTGCATCAGTGGGATTTGAGGTTCCCCTAAAAGTCGGAGGGCGAACTTTCAGAAATGTAGCAAGTGTCATAGGACCGTCTCCATCATTATTGTTCCCATGATTACCCAGTGCTTCAGCTGTTGCCTGCATAGCTGCAGCCATATTTCCCAAGGCAGCCATAAAGTCTACTGGATCAGTCCCTGTGGGTACAGGAGTAACGGTGCCTGTCCTACCTCTACCTCGCCCGCGACCGCGTCCGCGAGTCGACATCTGGTCCCTATACACACCAAACAAGTGATATTAAGTTGATCAGTCTCAATATCGCAGGTCTAATGCTTTAAGTTCCAAATGCATGCTCACAAACGTTTATGCCATATATATCAATCAGATATCCTAATAGCACATAAACACATATACAGAGAATGCACAGAAGCACAATTAGTCCGTCTTTCAGGCTCTATAGGAACGAACTGCTCTGATACCATTAATGTAACACCCTACCACACAAAGCTTTACGCTTAAGTCGTAAAACAGAGGTGATGTGGTATTACGACCTCTAAAATAAAATAAGTACATATAATAGCAGAAGAGTTATAATATGCTAGGAGCCTTGAAGAAAAGTGGGAAATAAAAATCGCACAATAAAGGCGCAACGCTCAAGGAACGAGTTAACTTACGTGCTAAGAAAACCATAACTATCAAACATAAGCTAACAGAAGTGGGAATAGAGTGCCAAAGATACAAAATATCAAGCTCCTAACTCAGCCTGCGAAGTCAAGACTGGCTGGAGAATATTTACACATATATATACATACATATCCAAAACCCAAAAGTACATATACACAATCCTGCCTCTCCATAAACCTCTAAGAGGATCAAAAAGAATAAGTCATGCGGAGAGAAAACTAAGTACATATATATACATCATAGCATAACAAAATATCCCAGTAACCACTCCGCTTCAAGAGTCCAGACGCCTAACGAGATGCCTCTCGACCTGCATCTGAAAAATAACAACATAGTATGGAATGAGAACCGGAGGTTCTCAGTATGGTAAAGGTGCCACACACATAATATATAAGGTCCTGGGAATGCCAGAGGCAATCCTAGAACGCCGACACTCAGATTGTAGAGCTTAAAGTATTAAACAGAAGCCATAAAAGGTGGTTTCCTAGAAATATTTAATCCTAACTTAACTTAACCTTAAATCTAAGTCCCATACTGCCATTCCTCCATACCTCCAATTCCATCATGCATTTTCACAGACAAATAAACAGATAAAGGCAAACACAAGAAAGTTACAACTACTGTAGGTAACAAATACACATTTAGCATGGCAAATACAGATAGGCACACCCAATTAGAGCACAAGCAAGTAATTCAAGTAATATGCATATGATGCATGCCTGTCCTATGGCTGATGAGGCTCATCTGTCGGTTATCCAGCCAACCCGACAAGTCTGAATTGTCCTTAGACTGTCCCCCGACGTGCATCCCCAAGAGTCTATGCATAGATTTTTCTCAAATAATCAATATTGCTCAATGGGGGTAACATTCCCGGGAATTTATATAGAGCCCGGTCACACGTCGTAGGGTCAACAGAGTATCGAGTTTTCAACCTGGTACACGTGGTGGCAAGCCACGGCACTTAATCCAGGGAATCTCGTATCTCAGATTATTCAAATTCATAAGCCATATAAATAATTCAATTAAAATTCATCAACATCCACATCATTCTCAATCACATCTCATTCATCATTATATGTCAATCATATTCAATCATTATCCTTCATTATCACACCTCTCATTCCGTCCATCAATAGTTCCAATTCAAAACATAATTCATTCTTTTCCAAATGAACTAAACTTAAAACATGCTCATTTTCTTAATAACTCAAAATCAAACCATATAACCTTTAAATCTAAATCTTTTTAAATAATCATATAAACAAAATCTCTAATTTTTATAAAATTTCGGCAGCATCTCCTCTAAAACTCGGACTTTGCCACCCTGTTTGGGTCCAAACCTGTATTCTTTTCAATTCAACATACCCTTTCTCATCATCATAACAACCACCACAATAAATCTACCTCAAATCAACAATTAAACTCATACAATATTCAAATCCAACAACCAAAATTCAACTAAGAGTCATAGTTCACAAATCCTAGGCTTTTAACACAAAATACCTCAAATCAATAATTCATCGAATCATTAGTTAATCAACAAGCACCGAACCAACAATATTCATCAACAATAACATTCAACCATGATTCTCTCCAAATTAACATAACAACATTCACCATCCAAAATTAATAACTAATTATCCAATAAACTTCAACCAAATATATTCATCGACAAATTACTAAACATTAAACATACACCTGCATTCCAACTTATCCTATGGTCATCTAGCCTAAGTTTTCACAGAACATTATATATTAAATGTAAGAAACCTAAACCATACCTTAGCCGATTTTCACGTAACGACCAAAGCTATTTATTCAAAACCAAAACAGCCCCTCAAAACTCAACTAATCCGCTTCCTCCAAGTTCCAGTATTCACAATTTCAAGCTCCAATTATTTATTTTCAACCTAATACACATTCATAATACATATATACCCAATTTAATACTCAAAGCTCAAATTTAATGAAATTAAAATAGAATTATCGTATCCTCACCTTACCCAAGCTTCACATAAGCAAGAGTGAACGTTTCTCTCAAGCTAATTGGATCCTAAAACATCAGAAATCAAAGAAATTCAATATTCCCACTTAAAATTCGAAAATTGGGGGAAGATGAAGCTGAGAGTGATTAAACAAGTTACCTATGAAATTGTTCCGATAGAAATGTAGAGCTCGACGCGGTGAACGCGTGGCCGCAAACGGTGCAGCGATCGGAGCTCGGACGGAGAAGTTACGGGGATCGGAAGATTACCGTAAGGTTTCGGGAGCTTTCATTCTCCCCGGAGCTTTCACGTTGTTCATACGTGAAAATGAGGAAGAAAGGGCTTTCGGCTCATTTAAAGTGTTGGTCCGGTTGGACCGACGGCCCGGTTTGGGTCCGGTTCAACCGGTTCAGCTTATTTGGTCCAATCTTGGACCGATTTCTTCGAAATTAGTGTCAAAATTCTCGTTTCGATGAGCTCTACCCTATTTTGATATAATATTCGCATTTCTAATCCTCCTTATTAAAAAAATAATTTATTAACTAATTATCTACTAATTTAACCGGGGTTTACAACAAAAATAAAAAATAATACACTCCCGTATATTTAACAAGTATGAATGTTATCATTATGTATATGCATAAAATTATATGTTATTAATTATTGATAAATTAAAAATGTAAAATACATAATATGTAGATTAATTTAAATAATTATAATAAAATATATATTTCACGAGCTAATAATTTTAATTTATTCATGTTTGAATTCAACTTATTTAATATTTGAGTTCAAATTTAACTTCAAGTTTAATCTGGTCCATGAGATGATTTTATTCGCTTTTAATCCTAATAACAATTAACATGTATGTTGAATTGTAGCATTGATGCATAATGATTAGCATTTCAATTATAAGTTAGGATTATGTTCTTGTCAATTTATTGAGTTTCGTTTGCCACGTGCTTTAAATTGTAGTATACCCTTATTTCATAAATTGAATTATGTGTATTCTTTTACTTTAATTTTATTACTTGAATAATTAGAAAATGAAAAAAAAATCCACTTTTTGTATGCATAACTTAGAAATAATAATAATAATAATAATAATAATAATAATTACAATAAGGATGGAACAAAAAAAAGATAAGACAAAATAACATCTTAAGTAGGTCCGTTTTAATAATTACGTGTTTAAAAATAATTTTGATTATTACTATTTAAATATTATTAATTTGTCAAACTATGTTAATAACTTAATATTAATTTTTTTATAATAAACCTTATTATTCAATATCTTATAAAAAAGGAAATGGCTAAACCAAAATAAATAAATAAATAATCAAAACAAAATAAGAATAAAAAAATAATTAATATTTCAATAAGTAATTAACATAAAATGTTACACGAAGAGACTCGGACTACAAGCTTGCACTGAATGGTTTATATGTCTTAATGTCAAATAAGACACCAACTATGGACCCAACAAGTGCAGCAAGTGTTATCAGTAGACAGAATATACTCAAACTCTGTAAAAGAATCCAACTTCTACTCCATTTTGGAATCCTTTTCTGTTTGATATACATTTCTACTGGAAAATAAATTGATAAGGGCCAAAATCCTAATGCCCCAATAACTCCTAACATGTCATTGAAGAACGGAATAAGCATAGCTATAAGCGTGCTTACCACAACATACAGTGATCTCCAAACTATTCTAAATATGTTCAGATTGTATGAGGGTAAAAATGAGATTTGAACTTTATATTCTTTTCCAATTATTTCCCATTTTTTAGTTATCCGTTCTTCAACAAATGCAAAGAGGGGTTGGGAATAAATTTGATATGCCCCCACAAGTTGAATAACTAATGTTAAATTGGCAAGGTCAACAAGCCAAACTGGTTTGTGAAAGGCCGTGAGTAAGTTTCCTGGTGCTGAGTTTCCAAATGCACCATAACCTATGCACCCACAGACGACATAGAATATTGTGGAGGTTGTGATGCTCAAATTCGTAGCCCTCTTCATTGTTGTTACCTCCAGAGGAGATTTTATAGTATCCTGTTTAATCAGTTTATTATTATATACTAATTAATTTACATGTGAGAAAAAAAACAGGAAATCTTTTCTATTATTTTTTAAAATTAAATTTTTTGACAAGTTAGTATATTGAATAACAACCATATTAAATGTAAAAAAAACTAGTTATTCATATAAAATATATATTGAAATACAAAATATATTTTAAAAATAAGTTAAATAATACATCTATATATACAGAAACGGATCAAACTTATCCAAAGTGAAAAAATAATAAAATAATAAAATAAGACTCACATATAATGAGAGTTATAAATTAAATAGTAATTAACTCTTTCCTTTATTATTTTACCAATCTCTTTATTTTAGATGATCTAAATTTTACGCCAAAACTAATTTTGTGTACATAGTATTTTTTTTTTTTTTTGCATAACTAATATAGTAATATATTTAGAATACAGTTGTGTTTAAATACATACATTTATTTGGTTGATTACTATATTGGTTCCTTATATTTTTTTTTGTTTTTGTGTTTAAATACATTTTTTTCCCAATGTATTAATGGAGCGGCATTTATTTTAAAACTAATGATTAGGAAATAGAAAAAAGGGTATACCTGAATTTCAATGAGAATATCAGAAAAGGAATATGCAAAGGCTATGTTGCCAAGAGCTTGAAATATTGCCCACACTTTTTTGGCGTGTGTTTCTGCTTCAGCTCCTGCTATGGTACTCTTGAAAGCACGGTTTTCTGTTTTAAGATCCAAACAAACAAAATATTAGGCAACAATTATCAAATGTTTTCAGATCATAAATTATTTTTTATCTTCTATTATTATCATAATCAGTGATAAATCCAAAAATTTTATAAGAGATGAGTCAAATTAAATACAAAATAAATTAAAATATAACATAACAAAAAAATCAATAAAATATAATTTATAGTATATAAGTCAAAATTAATAATTATATTATATAGAAATCAACATTATTCAACTACATGCTTTAAGATTTTGGTATTTTTAAATTTGTTCTGCCATATTTCATATAACTAAAATTATCAATTTATCATCTAAAATAAAATTTGAAACATTTTCTTTTTCAACATATATAATTATATAATCTGCTAAAAATTCATCTTTCATCTTATTTCAAAATTTGGTTTTAATAATTTTTATTGTTAAAAAAGTCTATTCAATTGTTACTGTGGTCATTGAAAAAATCAAAACAAAATTTATTTTATAGTTGTTATTTTTCTACATTAATTCAAACCTATTTTTTTTCAATAACTTTTCAATTATTTATATGTTTATACACTTTTATTTTTTTAACCCTATTTTTTAGTTGCTATTAATTTATTATAATACACATTATTATACTACATATTAAGTTACTAACATATAATTTTTTTTTAGTATCTACTATACTAAAATATATTAATCCATAATATATATATTAATTATATAATAATAATAAACTAATAGTACTAATTTTTTCAAATAAATTTTGGAGGACTATAGCCACCTTAAACCCCTTAAATTCGCGGCTGATCATGTAGAGGTTTAATTTTATTTTTGAGATTGCACTTATGCTTTATTTTTAGTCCTAAAATTTTTAAAGTACTAATTTTAGTCTTTATGATCAATTTCATATTATTTTATTAATGTATCGCACAAAATGACATGTAAATATATCATGCAACATGTTAATAAAACAATAATAATTAACTAGTCAGATACTAAAATAATTTTTAGAATATTACAAAGACAAAAACTAAATTGATAATTTTTGAAATTTTAGTGACTAGAATATAAAATACCACCAAATTAAACCTTTACTCATTAATGCATATAATGATTTGTGTTTAACAATAGAGAGTGTTAGTTATATCAAGCAAATTAAAGTAAAAAAATAAGTTAAACATAACCTGAAATTTGAGCAATTCCAAGAGCTAGAGCAATTAATGAATATGTGAAGGACATGATCGTAGAAAGATTTGATAACCATTTCATCTTATGGATATTAGAAATCTGAGAAAATCCAAGTTGGATTGTCCCAAACCAAATTATATAATGGTTACCAGAGACATGACATGTTTTTGTTCCGTGAGAGAAATATATACAGTTCGTCTTTTTAATTGCCCTGCCAACCAAAGTCAATAAATTGTAATCAATTTTAAACATAATTGTCTTTTTATAACTTCAGAATAATTATGGTAAGATTTAAGTAATTTTAATAACAAGATAATACATGAATTTTCTTTTAACTAGATTATATTTATTTATTTTACTGGTATTATTCAAGAGTTTAATTTTTATATACTATTAGTATAAATGAGAATACTAGATTAGATATATATCATATTATTTACTAATAACAAATATAAATTAAGTTAAAGAAAAATATAGATAAATAATTTTTAATTAGTCAATTTTAAACAACTGTAATTAATAATTATTAATTAATAATAATTAATTATTATGGAGTACAATTTAAAAACTCTTATTGGCTTGTTGTTGGCTAAAGGTTATAGAAATTGTTAAGTTAATTATCTAAAATTTAGTAAAATATGATTAGTTGACTTGAGCTTAGCAAGTTAGTCTATTATGAGAAATTAGTTTCTTTTTTTATAGTAAAAAATAAAGCTCAACCTTCCAATTTTTATCCATAAAAATTTGAAATCCATTAAAAAAAATGGCAAATTATTTCAACTTACCGCTCATTGCTTTAAATCATTAGAATGGACTTCTTTATATAATTATCACTCAAAGTATATTATTATATATATACATACAAATTAACCAAATGAAATTAATTTCAAAATTTTAAAGATTTCAAAGATAAACGTAAGGATTAATTGAACTCACATCATACTCATGGCAGCCGCAATTGTATATCCTATTGAAGTTCCATAAAGATTTGCATATTGTATTATCCCACAAAAAATGGAATTTTTTCCTCCTGTAAAATAATAATGGCATATCCAATATTATTTATGAGAATATTTAATTTTCAATGGATTATACTTGTTATCATAACTTAGTTTTCTATTTTCCAAAACACTTTATAGTTTCCTATTTTTCAAAAAACTTTATAATGAAATATATATGACCACTAAATCATAGTACTTTATCAGTAAGTAATATTACTCTGTTTTATAAATACAACTACAACAACAACAAAACATCCTATATTTATTAATCATTAAATAAACTATCTAGTCACAGCAAGATTCACACTAATATCATCAAATTTAGAATAGTGTTATTTCTTTGAAATTGTCCTTGAGATAGACATTGTTTTAATTAATGTACAACCAAAATAAACACCTTAAATTACACCTATACAATTAAATCTATTATAAAAAAATACCAAATTAAATATACATTTTCAAGTTGCATGTGTCATTTTTAATATTACGTAAATATGTATTTGCAATTAACAAAAAGAACAAGAAACACATAAGATCATCTATATCTCTTCAAAATGCATCATCAGATTGAAAAAGATCTGCTTGTAAATGTAAAATTCATGTATAACTTAATTTTGTTTGTACTTACCTAAAATGTTTTCAACAGCTTCCATGTATGTGTAGTTCCTCTTGCCAGTAATAGGGTCCCCAGCACGATAACAATTGGCAAGAAAATGTGAAGTATATAACGTGAGGAGACCGAAGATCATGACAATAAGGCCGCCACTCCAACCTAACTGTGCTATGGACCATGCTAAGGACAAAGTTCCTGATCCAATTACTGCTGTTATTATATATGAACTTGTTGTCCACATGGTTCCTGCACCAAATATAATATATATCAAATATCATAAAAAATTATATCCATCTAAATAATTAATATGCAAGTTAAGAACGTTATTTAAAGCTTCTTATAATAAAACGCCATTGAAATTAAATCTCTTCGTATATAATCAATGATAGCTTCAATTATTTTTTTTTATGATTTTCTTATAAAAGAGAAAGAAGAAAAGGAAGAGATTGTAACAATAACATGCATGCATTAGTTTAATTTAATTAGTATTATTATTACCTGTTCGTTTTTGCCGGCCATCGTCGTCATATAGGGAGGCATCTTCATGGTGGCTAACTGAAGAGATTTCAATTTCTTCAATTTCTTCAATCCTGTCTTGTGTTGTGGCGGCTGAAGAGATTTCTTCAATTTCTTCAATCCTGTCTTGTGTAGTTGCGGCTGAAGAGATTTCTTCAATTATGTCTTGTGTGTTATGCATCTTGGAGACTTCGAATATGACTATTCCACTTTACAACTAATAAGTGTAAAAGAGAATTAAATAGGAAAGATACAGTGCAGGGTTTGGTGGTAATCAAGGGGAACAATAGTTATGGGGCTTCCAATGTTGCACAGGGGGCTGAACAACTATATATAAGGTTGGTGGTTAGACCCCAATTTATTCGATGTTTCTGCATGTTCTTGATTTCTGCAGAATCTCGGACACAGTTTACCATTTGGAACCATTTGCACGTCACCTATCAACTCAAAGAAAATGCCCGCGAAAAGAGCGGTAATAAATTGAAGAACAAGAAGCAGAACTTCCACTCACTCTCTTTATTTGCTAATTAAAATGCAGGTCACCTATCAACTCATCACACAAATAAAATGCCCGCGAAAAGAACGGTAACAAATCAAAGAACAAGAAGCAGAACTGCAACTCACTCTCTTTATATGCTAATTATCACAACTTCTGAACTACTGTATATACAAGCATGCAATTCAACTGAAAAATATAAAAAAATATAACTTTACTTTTAACAATATTCATAGTCTTTTTATATTTACTTAGAAATTACAAGTCTTATCCTTAACTTTCAATAGAAAAAATATATATATTTACAAACTACTGTAACATAATCATAGTAAAATTCATCATAAATACTATGTTTAAGGGAATGTCTGCACAGAGAGTACCTTAACTTGTAAAACCCTACCTCTCTCCTCTTCACTTTCCCTTCTCTGCCGGAATCTGACGCAGTACCTCTGTCACCCACCGCCTCTCTCCTCTTCTCGTAACCACTCCTCCGCTTTCACTATCACCACCACTTTTATGACCCCAATTACTACCATTATTATCATCTAAAAAACTCAATCCTCCCTATCCCTCTTTCTCTCTTTATCTATTTCGAGTCGGATTTCATTCTCATTATCGGATTTTTTCATTGACCGGTAGTAATATTCGTCACTCTTTTCGTTGAATAGTGATGGCGGCGATGCTGAAGAGCTATAGTAGCAGTGCGTGCTTCACTGCTTCTGGTTTTGCTGTTTTTCGCTCCAACAATGCCACCAACGCCAGTAACAAGAGGTTATAATAAAAAGTATCGATTTTTTATTTGCTTAATATGTCATTTCTTTTATAAAAATATCGTTTTTTTTTATCTTGTGTTTGTCACTCATACATGTGTTTGCTTATTCTAGTTCTCATTTCAATGTTGACTTGATCTTTACTTCTTTAGTTAATTGGCGGTTTTATATGTATGACGTAAGGGACTAAGTTGATAGGGAAAAAAGATCAATTTAAATATCTCACATTGGAGCAATTTGAGTATCTGTCTTTTACTTAATGCTCATGTCGATTGATTAATAGATACTGTTACTATAGTGGGGTTTGTCATGGTTGATGGATTATCTTATATATTGAGTATTTCCTTGTTTTGATTTGGGTTTTGTTTTGCTCTATTAGGTGTATATTTGCATTGCTACTTAATTTGTAACTAGAGACGGACTCAGATACATGAGAAGGGAGGTATTTACCCCTACTAAATTTTAAAAAAATAATTATAATTTTATATAATTATATTTTTTGCTCCTACAAAAATTTATAAAATTTTATTTTGAGATTTATGTTAAAAATAATTTTTTATTAAATTTAATATATAACAATATTTATTTTTTTAAATTTGATTTAATATAAAAATAAGAAATAAGTAAATAAATTAATTTAATAAAAAATTAATGAATAATGTTAATATAATTTTTAAAATTAATTAATTAGTTAATTATCAAACTAAAACTCAGTTTTTTAAATATAAGTAAAATTATCAATATTTTTTTGTCTTTAAAAATTAGTTGAAATAAAAAAATAGTATCTATTTATTAATAATTAATATTTTTTATTTTAAAATTATATAATACTTTTTAATTTTATCTCTTAAATAATCTTATTTATAATAATTATTTTGGATTAAAAGTATTTTATGTCATAAATATTTTAACAAATAAATTTTTTAAGTCAATAAATAATAATTAATATTTAAAAATTATAATGAGTAGTAGAATGCATGCAGTTACGATTAGGAATGATCATGCGGCGGCGGAAGAGTTTTGAGTCATCTTGATGGTGGTGGCCGTGTGTTATGCATTATCTTTTTCCGTGTTCAGTGTCTTTAAAATTTTTTAGATAAATACTTTTATGATATGATATTTTATCACTTCAAAAATGTTTTTGGATGGTAGTCCAAATAATTTCAGAATTAATATATGAGGCTTCTAATGTTGTACGGGACTGAAGAAAAATAATATATAAGTTAGAGATATTATATATAGAGTAATATACTTAATAATATTTTCTCACACACTTCAAATTCGATAAAACGTATTTAATATTTTTTATTTTTTTTATTATTAATTAAATTTTTTCATTACTTATATATTTGAACATTAACATTTTTAAAATTATTAAAATATATGTTTATAAATTTTTTTTTTTTCAATTATAATACATCTAAAATTATTAAGTTATATATAAAATATTTTAGAAACACATCCAAAATTATAAATCTAAACTTTAAATGTAAACATTAAAAATAAAATTATTTTTTTATATCTTATTCGATAAAAATGCATCTAATATTTTTATTTTTTATTATTAGTTGAATTGTTTTATTATTTATTTGAATATTAATATTTTTAAAATTTTTAAAATGTATGTTCATAAAAATTGTACGTTTTTTTTTCAATTATAACACATCTAAAATTATTAAGTTATATACACAATATTTTTTAAACACATCCAAAATTATAAATTTAAAATTTAAATTTAAACATTAAAAATAAAATTAATTTTTTTATATCCTTATTCGATAAAAACGTATCTAATATTTCTTATTTTTATTATTAATTAGATTTTTCATTACTTATTTGAATATTAACGTTTTTTAAATTATTAAAATGAATAATTAAGTTAAATTTTTTAGATCTTGTTCAATAAAAATATATCTAACATATTTTATCATAGTATTAGTTAAAATTTTTATTATTTATTTGAGCATTACTATTTTTTTATTTTAAAGCCTTTATTATTTTAAAATTAAAATTAAAATTAAAATTTTATTTAATTTGATTTTTAAATGTGTATTTAAATTATAATTTTTTAGTAATTAAAAATGTTAAAACTGAAATAAAAATTTTAAAATTTAAATTTTAAATTTCAATTTTATTTATTATGTATTTTGAATGTGTATTGATTTATTTGAAAATATTCAAAAAAATTTAACTACGTGACATTTGATAAAATTGTATTTTTATAAAAATAATTATTTAAAAAAATAATTTAATATATTTAATTAAACTATTTAATATAACATATATTCACATTTTAAATAAGACCATTCTAGTAGTGATTATTACGATATTTTAAAAAAATATTATTAAAATTAAAACAGTATTTATTTATTATTAAACAATATTTTTTAAAAAATATTACCTAAAAATATATTATTAAAGTATAAAAAAAATTATTGCAAGTTTCATCCCTAAAAATATTATTAAAAAGAAAGTAAAAAATAATTATAAATTAAGTTTCTATTATTTTATATAAACATACTTTTTATATATAAGTTTAGTTTTTTTTTGGTATTTATATATAATTTTAGTTTCAAATTATAAATACTAGTGTATCAATAAGCGCTGACGTGCTAATTAATTTACTCTTTTTATTATTAAATGTGCACAAAAGTAAATAAAAGTAAAATTAGTTAGGATGATAAGTTATTTATAATTTACGCAAATTCTTTGGTGCCTATAAATTTGGTGCCGAAATCGTTGAATTTGCCTTTTATAGTAAGTTTTAAATATTTAAAAATTATTTATTTTTATATTTTTTAAATTAAATATTAACTTTTATCTCCTTTTAGTAAATTATATATATATATATATATATATATATATAGGCACCATAGCATAGCATGCACCTATAATTTAATTAAGATGTTTTAAGTTCAAGTTTTAAAAATAATTTTTTTATAAATTATATATAATGAATAGTATTTTAAGAATGAAAATGTTCATTAACGCTTTTTAATTTTTATACCTACATTATATTTTTAGTATAATTAATAATGCTCAATAATATTTCTTTTAATATAAATATTTTTGTCCCATTTCTAAAATTTTCTGCATCTGTTTGTGACTTACTTTAAAAATGGGGTTTGCTAAATAAGTAAATAATATGATTTCGGTTGCTGAGGTTGTATTTATATTTATTTAATGTATCTAGAGGACTGTAGGTGTAAGTCATACATTTTTCGTTTTTCAAATCAAACGAACTCCTTGGTGAATTTGTGTATTGATTATTTTATCTCCTTCAACTCATTCACTTTTAGAAACACCATATTTTGTTTTTGGATACTTGTTTCTTTTCAGCATTTAGCCAAAGCCAATCCTAACATTGTAGCCAAATGAGTGTATGGAGCTAAATGAATTTAGAAGATTTATGATTATCTTATGTTTCGAGTCTTTTTGCCTTTGTTTTATGATCAAGAATGTCTTTTACTTGCTATAAGACAAGTAAAAATTATTTATTTGGTGAATCATGTGCATTCATCCAGCTACCTCTGTTTTCCTAGGTGAAACTCCTTAATTTGTTGTTAAGATGAAGGCATGTTTATGTAAAATGATGTCTTTGTTTCTTGTTTGTAATATTGTTCTGTCAGTGTCCTTTATACAATTATTTATTTGCAAAAGGTGATTGGCAACCAGCAAAAAAATGGGGTGTGTAGATAGAGTTTTAAAAGGGCTAAAGTCAAATAGAACTAAGGATTTTGTGAACCTTGGTCAGCACCCCTGTATGTATGTTTTCCATTTTAGAATTATTAGACTGGTGGTTGGTGCCAATTGCAATGAGACAGATACCAAGTTTTCTTGCCATAATGTCATTGATCTAAATGTCGATTCATTGATTATTTTAAATTTTAATGTTTATTTGTATGAACCAGGAGCTCAAACTGGAAGCCTCCACAGGCAGCTATCATACCCAATTTGCATCTCTCAATGCGCAGCTTTGAGGTGAAAAATAGGTGTGTTTGACTAATGAATTGTCAATGTGCTGTTCCAAATAGAATCATTCTCTTGTTAAATTCTATACTTAACATTGGGTTTTCATTTGCAGGTTATTTTATTTATGTATTATGTGTACAATTTGCAGAAATGGTTTGATTTGGAATCTTGCCTCGGTAGAATTTTAAAAGGCTGCTGGACTTGATATTTTTAATCTAACTAACATAAGTATCTTTAAACAATATTCTGTGTCTGATCTTCACAATAAGTATTTTACATGTACTGTATGTACAGGACATCAACCGAGGACATAAAGTGTCTGAGATTGATAACTGCGCTCAAAACTCCGTACCTACCTGATGGCCGATTTGATCTAGAAGCCTATGATGATTTGGTGAACAAGCAAATTGAAAACGGTGTAGAAGGTATTATTGTTGGTGGCACAACTGGTGAAGGCCAACTAATGAGCTGGGATGAACACCTCATGCTTATCGGGCACACGGTCAATTGTTTTGGCAGTAAAATCAAGGTTGTTGGTAACACCGGAAGTAACTCCACGAGGGAAGCAATCCATACCAGTGAGCAGGGTTTTGCAGTTGGAATGCATGCTGCCCTTCATATAAACCCTTACTACGGCAAAACCTCCTTGGACGGTATGATTTCTCACTTCGAAAGCGTGATTTCCATGGGCCCTACGATCATATATAATGTTCCTTCGAGGACTGGTCAAGATATTCCTCCTCATGTGATTCAAACCTTGGCTCAAAGTGCTAGCTTGGCCGGTGTCAAGGAGTGTGTTGGAAACGATCGGATCAAACAGTACACGGCTGATGGGATTGTTGTGTGGAGTGGCAACGACGATGGATGCCATGATGCTAGATGGGGCTATGGTGCCACCGGAGTGATATCTGTCACCAGCAACCTTGTTCCTGGTTTGATGCGAGACATCATGTTTGCAGGGAAGAATCCAACATTGAATTCAAAGCTCCTTCCTCTGATGGACTGGCTTTTCCAGGAGCCAAACCCGATCGGTTTGAACACAGCTCTTGCCCAACTCGGGGTTGTCAGACCGGTTTTCAGGCTGCCGTACGTGCCTCTCCCTGCGGAGAAAAGGATTGAGTTTGTGAACTTGGTGAAGCAAATAGGCCGAGAGCATTTTGTTGGAGACAAAGATGTTCAGGTTCTTGATGATGATGATTTTATCTTAGTTGGTCGATATTAGTTTATTCTGTTTCAGTTGCTCTTAGTTGAGTTTTGTATCCTTTTCCAGATTATGCCAAAGTTTTAAACCAATTAATGTACAATAGAGTCAGTTAAAATAAACCAATAATAATACAAGTTGGTGTTTCTTTCAGTAGCTATTTGTTGCTGTTAAGTGTTAACTGGTTCATGCTACTTACATGATAAAATGGACCTTGATTTCCTTTTTTTTGGGGGGTCATGATTCATATATTGCCAAACACTTATAGCAGACAAAACCAAAATGACATAATTGCATATTCAGAGCATCAAACAAAGATAGGAGTAGTTGGGCCATCAAAGTAATGAAGCATTGAAATGAATAGCAGAAACAGATTAACAGAGTGAATCTTGGGCCAACACTGAGGGATGATTCTCAATGCTAGAATTCAGAGAGAGAGGGATCATGCTTTCCAGTTTTAACAAGTGACATACACAGAATCGACATATAAATAAAATATATTAAATTAAAATAAATAAAAATAAAAATAAAAACCTTTTATTAATTAGTACTTGAAGAAACTAACGCTAAGTACTATCTATTTATTTTTTATTTTATTAGAAAAGTTATAATATTACAATCTCCTGTATGTATAAACGAATTGTCCCATATTGTTCTTTTGTGGTAGTAGACGAGGGGTGTTGTCCTCGTTTTGAGCTCCGAATGCAAAATTGCCAAGTGAATAAAAAACAGTTGGTTGTAAATTGGTACTTTTTAAATTACTAATTGAGCGTGGACCCACGAAGAAGTGTTTGTACAAAAAAAATGTATGATGAAATGCAAGGTTCTGAAAACCGGATTGATCATCAAACCGCTTTAGTCACTGGTTCACTGGTTTACTGATCCAACCGATAATTCAACCGAAAAACCGTTTTAGAATAAAATAATAAATAAATTATAATAAACATCCTAAAATATTTTCCAAATTTAAAACACTAAACAAAAAATCATCAACCAAATTCATATGATATTATCAAAATACAAACTCAAGTTAAATAGTAAAAAAAAATCTAAATATTAAATTTTGACTTTGAGGGTTAACAGGATCACTTAACACCTCAGATACTAATTTAGAAATGTCAGGAGACAAAGGATTATCAATTTCAAAAGAATGTTAAGCTAGTTCAATTAGAAAATGTTGATCATTCTGTGGTATTATGCTAACTGAACATGAACCTGAACCTTGCAAGATGACCTTTTCGGTTTAATCTTAGGCAGCGTTGCGTTCATCTGTTGTAAGAGAGCTCTCTTAGCAACAGATTCTTCTTGCTGAGCAAGCCATAAACGGATCTGGTGTTGTTTCCAAGTTGAGGTATCAACATAACAAATAGTCATTGAATAAGAAAGCATAACATATCACCAACTACCTATACACTTTGACTCTCCTTCCACTACCATCATCATCATTCATCAGTTTATTTATATATGGCATTGGCAGGTAGCTACCCTACTCATTCAGCAACAACCAGCATTTGATTTGATTTCTATTTTTAGCATTCAGCAACAACCATTACAAAATAGCAGCATAACAACAACAGCAGCAAAACAAGGGAAAAAAAAAACAATGAAAGTCACAAAAGAAATTAGCAATCCTAATCCTGTTTCGTGCATTTAATTACTCATAAACAAAACTCAACTCCACCTGAATTGTTAATTTAACCTTGGTCTTATGGAATCTTAAATAGGAATACATTACATTGCTCTTTCTTCTAAAATTCAAGCAAAAACAAAAAGGAATGGTTTTAGTAGTTTAGTACCTGTTTCAGCATTCGAACAGTGTACATTGATCCAAAACTCATGTTATTCTGTTGCTTTGTTCTCTAAGGAATCCAGTGAACTTTAGGGCTCCCAACCCCACAACATCCACACCCACTTTTCGCATCACTTTGCCATTTAAAACCGTAAAACAAACATTTCTGGTTGATACAAATGATCATATAACAGAGTAAGTTTATTTTAGTATACATGATTTAAGTATTTAACAGAGTAAGTGAGTAACAGAACAATCAGAAGTCAGAACCATACATACAAATACAAGACACTACCAAGACAGAGTGAGTAACAGAGCAACCAGCAAATACAAGACAGTACCAAACTTCAAAGTTCAAACCACGACTGAAGACCGAAGAAGAAGAATTGAAGAACCAAACTTCAGAACCAAACTTCAAACCAAGACCGAAGAAGAATTGAAGAAAAATAGAACAAAAATTGAAGAACAAGACCGAAGACGAGAAGCCACTAACCTGGGTTCCGTGCCGAGAAGCCAGCGAAGATGAAGAGGACCTGCCGATTTACTGGGTTCCGGACACGGGAAAGAGGAAGAAGCGGCGGTGCTGAGGAGCTGGGGACGGCGGCGACGATGGACTGATGGAGGGCTAGGGTTCCTTTGGTTCAGAGTTCTCCAGTGACAAATGAAATGAATGAACGATTGGGGGAAGAGGGGGGGGGGTGGGGCGGTGTTGATCACGAATGGAGTGGATCTGTTTCTTTTATTTTATTTTATTTTTTTTCAAAATAAAAAACAGCGTCGTTTGTTCCGAACTGGATGGTTATCGGTCCGATCTAACCGGTCGGTTCTCAACCGATTTGACAGTTTTTTAACAGTTTTTCTTCGGACGGTTATGGGTGAAGTGAAGGATCGGACTGCTTATATCGTCGGTTTCTAATTGAACCGACTGATTGGTCCAGTTTTTAAAACCATGTGAAATGTACCTTGACAAAAAAAAATGTAACTCTTCTTGTTGTGGATACAACAACCTATTCGGTAGCAACAAACTTTTAAATAAAATTTAAATGTACAGTTAATTAGTTCTCAACATATTAGGTTGGAGGTTATGGTGGAAAATCCAAAAAATAATTGCAACTTATGCTTGCATATATGCAAATTATCTTTTACCTTTCAACCAACTTGGGCTGGTATAGCCAATGAGTAATAACTCAAATGGCATAGTCTCCCCATACTCAATTAAGAGGTTGCGGGTTCGAGTCTCTTATCTTTGATAAAAAAAAAAAAAAAACTTGGGCTGGTATAGTGAATAACTCACTAGTTTACTTAAACAAGTATTGGATATTCGAATTTTATCTTATATATACAGCAATTCATTAGTCAACAATAAATTTTAATATTAATTAATTAAAATTTAATTTTTTATACTTATTTTATATCCAAACAAAGAGTTCTTCATCAATTATATACTTATTGATGATATTTAATTTCGATATAATCTAATGGTAATTTAATGGTTATTAAATCAATAAAATATATATCATATAAAAAAAAGTTATAAACATCATAAGTCATCACTTCACTTAAATTGATATCTATATCATTTCATCTTATGATCCCAGCCTGGAAGAGATTTTGCTTCGCATTTAGATCTATAGATCCCTCTTAGGGTTTTTCTTTTTTTCTTTCTTTTTTATAATTCTTTTAAGGATTTTTCAGATTGAATTGGCACATAATAAATGAATAAAAAAATATTTTTATCTTATTTTATCTAAATATAATTGATTGATAAAAAGATTTTTTTGTATAAGATATTTAAATATAAAATTATTTTTACTTTTCTATAAAATCTTTTAAAAAAAGATAACTCAAAAAAAAATTTTTTTTTAAAAATTCACCCAAACAAACCCTTAATTTACCAAACACAAAACGAAGTGCTTGTACTTTTAAAAAACACAAACTTTTTTCCAAAAATTTTATCAAATCAGGCCTTAATGTATAATGTCCAAAAAATTGTATATATTATAATGATAATAAGGAGAGTTATAAAACTCTTCTTTTACAATATATAATAGTGAACTTTAGAAATAATGAGTTATCTCAAAAAAAGTATACGCTTATAAATAAAGTATTATGAATAATCTTAAGTTATTATCTCTCAAATGTTTATGAAAATTACTTTAAAAACTTATAAAATTTGATCACCATAAACAAAAGTTGTGTACTGAAACAAAGGGCTAAGATTTATAGTCTCCATGCACCCATGAACATTAAGAGTAAGTAGATAGATCAAATGATTCAAGAACATACGCTCTTGGTAGGGTCTTGTATCCACAAGAACATATAGGATCAATTCTCAACGCTAAGGATATCTTCTAGGCTTAAATTTCAGCAAATTTAAATTTTAAATTATGGCGTCTTGTGCATGATTAGATTAGATCGTATTTCTCATAATCTATTATAAACATATTAAAATTATCATAACACCGACATATACTCTATTCCTCAATCATGAGTTTTATTTCGAAATCATTGGTTAAAAATAATTTTACTTTGATTAAAACGTGATTTTAATTTAAAAAATGAACTTAATTTATTCTTGACAAGTAAAAACTAAAATCCTACAATTAAATCTTGCTCGTTGGACTTCTCCTTATCGTATGATTCTCATTGGATGCATCATTGATTTCTTAACGAGCTTGTGTTTGAGTTTGATATAAGAATTCTCTTGTAAAAATCTATTTTTATCTATTGTAAGACGATAAAACTTTTTACGTTAAATTTTTGTCAAATTTTTTTAATCATTCATCAAATTTGATGTTATATCATATAACATATCTCATGCAATGATATTTTCATTTACCATATAATTAATCAACAAATTAAATTAAAGTCGAGTAAAATATTAAATTTATTACTTTTCAAAACGCTAATTATCTCACTAACTAAAATCACATATTGTCATTTATCAAAACACATAAACATACATGCATATAATGCAAGGTTAAAAATAATATGCACTCAATTAAGATGGTATTTTAACAAAATTTGTTTAGTACAAACATATAATCAAACTCTATTTAAGATATCTGCATAATTTTAATTTTTAATCAACTTATTAAGATCTACTCTCAATATAATATTTAGTTATAAAATATTCTATTTAATTGTTTAATCTGTAAATCAATGGATTAAAAGAATAACTGATACAAGATACATTAGAATTGACAATAAATTAGTGTTAAACCCGCGCAGTGCATGTGCTTATATTTAAATTTGATATGTTAAATTAAAAATAATATTTTATAATCGTAAATTTTTTTAGTTTAGTATAACACGATTATCGTCATTATATAATAAACGTACTGAATATGTTGTTTTATCTCTATTCAAAGTAAAAAGTAAATAGAAGAATTTGAAGTCTATAATATTCTTGAACCATAAGGAGGGAAACATGAAAAAAATAAGAACATATATAACTGTAATAATAACATGTCAATTTTACGCTAAAATTTATACAAAAAGGCTAATAAAAATTTATCGATAACCTAGTATCTTACTAACTTTATTAGAAAAGCAATTGGCATATGATGTTGTGCTCCTTGTTACACATTTCATCTCAAATCTGAAAACAGAGTTATAGATAAATTAGTTATATCTACAGTAAATATTTATACAAAAGTGTAAATCATAACATGCTATTAAAATGAAAATAATATTATTCTTACCTAAATATTATTAAAAACTTCTTTGAACACGACATTTGTTGTTGATGACTTTGGATTGCCGTCTTCGTCTAGAAATAAATCCCTGAGGCCACTGCGACCCTTAACTCTTGACAAAGCAAGATAAAGTTGTCCATAGGTGAACACTGATTTTGGCAAGTAAAGTCCTACATGTGATAATGATTGATCCTGATGACTCTTGTTAATGGTCATTACAAAGCATACTGTTAATGGAAATTGTCTCTGTTGGAACTTAAATGACAACCCTGAATCTGAAGGGATCAAGTTCATTCTTGGAATGTACACTTTATCTCTAATATTTCTACCGGTCACTACCGTCGCTCCAATTACGTTACTGCCAAGTTCGTTAACTATTAATCTTGTCCCGTTACATAAACCTGAAGTCTGGTCTATGTTTCGCAATAGCATTACAGCGATTCCTAGCTTCAAAATCAACTTATGATTGGGTAGCCCCGAACATTTGATATCATTTAGGAACTCTAGTGTGAACTACTCTTATTGTACATGTTCGTTCTCATCAGCTTGGCATGTTGTTTCAGAACTCAAATACTCATTTTCCATCCTTAAAAAGATTGTCAAGACAAAATTATTTACCTTGTCAACACTCTCAAGCGTGGGTGCAAGAATTACCCTACTATGAAAATACCTGTAATCTGACATGTTTTGCAACAAATTTGGAGAGAGAGGGTCATCAGTAGTTGTAATCAATAGATTATCTGAAATTTCAATTTCTGATTCATCACCAACAACAGAACCAATATTTCCATTTTCAATATCAAGTATCCAATTAGCAAGTCTCTTCATTTCACCTTCATCTTGATCTGAAGAAGATATTAGAAGCCTCATGTTCGTATGCAGTTTCAGAACCTTACAAAACGACCACAAATGAGATGAGTTAACAGTTGTTGTCAATATATCGTGTCTACTCCCTTTCGGAACCACCAGAAATATCTGTTTGAAATTACCTCCTAGAGCAACAACCTTACTACCAAATGGTTGATGTGTCTTATGTTGATTGGTAACTGACATAAGATCCCTGAGCGTCCGATCAAGTGCTTCAAAGCACATTTTATTGAGTATTGGAGTTTCATCCCAAATTATTAAGCTACTTTGGATGAGCAACTCAGCCTTCAAACTGCCATACTTGATGTTGCAAGTAGATTCATCAGTAATTGTAATGGGTATTGAAAATCTAAAATGAGTCATTCTGCCACTAGGTAGGAGTAAAGACGCAATTCCACTGGATGCGACATTTAAAACAATCTTTCCTATAGACCGAATAGCAGAAGAAAGTCCATTCCAAATAAATGTCTTACCACACCCACCATCCCCATAAACGAAGTAAAAACTACCAGAGTCTGTAATAACAGCATTGAGTATCTCATCGAATACTAATCTTTGCTCATGAGTCATCTTTTGTTCTGTATATAAGTTTGTATGAGTCAACTCTTTTGTGTCATATGCTAACTCCTCCTCTATTAGCTTATTCTAAAAAAGGCAAACATCAGACATCTCAGGATATGGCACTGATTGATAGTCTCTTAAAGATTTCGTATTGCTATTGAGTATCTTCTCAATCTCAATAAGAAAGAGGTTTTTCAATTCATCATCAGTCATGTTTAGTCCTAACAAAAATACATGGTGATTTTTATAAAATATTTAATAAGTAATTTCAAAATAAAACTATTAATATTATTAATAAAAATAAAAATAATAAGAGAATACAATTTTGATATAAAAAAGACATAGTAAAATATCTTAGTTTTTTAAAATTTTTCTCCTCTCATATAGTATTCCATCAGCTAATAATGTCCAAGTTGCATTTCAAACACACTCTGAGTTGCTAATACTATTAGATATCAGTAGTATCGCAAATAATTTTCTCAATTGATGACCAGATGCAAGTTCAGCTACCTCATTAATAGCTGTAATTAATTCCCTATCATCGCACAGTAGTCCCATGGAATAGCAAGTATCTTGGAAGCTAGAATATGTAATTCCATTAACTGTCCTAATAGACTCATATGTTATGCAACCTCTCTGAACAGCTAACAAAATTCTCATATAATAAATATCACCTGCACTCGGTGGAACATAGTTTAACTTCCCGATAGAATACTCTCTTTTGCGTAGATGCCATTCCCTTACTTTTCTATCATAAACAAATTGATTTGAAAACTCAGCATATGTCAAAATTTGACCTGATTCAAATTTTTTATTGGCCTCCATCCATATTAAGAACATCGTACATTTTTCTTCTTCTTCTTCCACAATTTTTTCAAGATCGTCATCGTTTTTAAAGATGATATTTTGCTCTCCATGCAAATAAAAGGTTAATCTCATCACTGAAGGCCACCTCTGATGAATATCATAAGCTAAAGTTCTCCATACAGCCTCACATGCAGACAAATATCTGCAATCATAAATTTGTTTGATCTCATCAATAACCTGAGCATCCTCTCCATTGGATTTACATTTTTTTTAAAATAAGCTAATGCAAATTTTAAATTTTTAAATAAAATCTTTTGATTAAATGTTCGTTGTTCATTAGGAATATAGGAATTTGTTAATTTAAAAATAATTTTTATTAGTTTCGTCATAAATAGTATCAATCCTATTATTTGTTGATAAAAATAAATAAAAGTAAATACAATATAAAAATTAATAACCTTATAAATTACGTAAATTTAGAAAAAATATTTAAAAAGAGAGAAAAAATAAAAGTATTTCTATTGTGCAGAAACAGTCTAAAAGATAACAATGTAAATTGAGTAAAGAGAATATTTATAAATGTGGCAAGTAAAAAAATTAAATTTTAAAATTGAAACCATTAAGAAGTCACTTAATTAAGAATTAGTATTAGAATTTCAAATTTCAAATTTTTAAATAAAGTTTCCTAATTAGCTAGTACAAATTTTAAATTTTTAAATAAAATTTCTTAAATTAATTCAATTTTGTTGAAACAACATTAGAAACATAATTAAGTATAGAAGAATGTCAAATTAAAATTTTTTTTTAAATAATATAAATAACCTCACATTTTAATAAGACTGGTAATTCTGTTTACTTTAATATAATCTTCTGTAATTAGCATAGTAGCTTATAAATTATATAAAATTTTAAAAAATATTCTCAAACTCAATTGCTTACTTAAAAGTAAAAAAAAAAAAGTATATTTGAATTTAAATTTAAAATTGTAAACATAATACTTTAATTGAAAATTATAATTAGATTTTTTTAAAAATAAGTACACACTAAAAATTAATAACTAACTTAATTGTATTAACAATAATTCATATGAGAAATTTATAACGTTATGATATTAAATATTAAATTAGAAATTAATAAAATATCAATGGTGTGAATTAAATTAAAAATAGAATCACAAGTAATAACCAAATAATTTCAATTTATATTTAAAAAAATTCTAAATTTCAAACATAAAAATCGAAAAGAACCAAAAGAAAAATAACAACTCAAGAAAAGACAATGTTTTCACCAAAACAAACATATGCTTGGCATTATTCTATTAGATAGACTCTAAAAGGGATTCCAAAATATGTACATCCAAATTCTCAAGTTTCATTCTCAATCTTGATCTTCTTGCAAGTTGAGGTATCTCCTTGCACCTTCAAATCTTCCGACTCCGAGGATAGTCGCTTAGTTAGTGTAATAGCATTTTCCAACACTTTGGACTCATCATTGTCCGCAACTTTATTGGAGAATTCAACCAACAAATTCTGTACAAAATACTACATTAAATTAAAGACTTCCTTCTCACCTTTGATTTTATCTCAATAATATTTTTTGAATAAAATAAGATATAATTTTGAGAAAACAAATAAACAAAAAATTCATTTTTTGAACAAATACCTTAACACCTTCTACTTTTTCCCCTTCAATGATTGAAGATGTCTTTGAAGTTGGAAGCAAACTATCGGTATAGTCAACATCCTAAAATTATAATTAGTTATTAATTATGATTTATAAATTAGATGCTACTAATGACCAAAAAAGAGAAAAATAAGCAAAATAAATAAAAAATAATTATATTTAAAAAAGTAGCTACCAATAAAATAATATCAAATTATATATATTTTTTATATTTTAAAATTTAAAAATTAATAATAAAATTAAAACGTCAAACACAATTTAAAAAAATTAATAATTAATTAATTAATTAATTATTTTAAACTCATAAAAAATTAACTACAGAAAGAATGCTTTCTATTAAAAATTTTTTAAAAAAAAAATTAAATACTTTTTTTCAAAATCAATCCGAATTGATTTTTCAAAAAATTTAAATATTATTAATAAAAAAATGTTGCCTTTGAATAAAAAGGTTTGTTACCTATTAATAATATTAATAAAAATATTCATAACAAAATAAGTTAAAGTAACAATTTAAAAAATAAAAATATCAAAATTTATAGATTTATAAAAATAAATATATGATTACCCATCATTAATCTTTAATTTAATAATAGAGTATTTAGTAGATTTGTCATCTTTTTCAAGAGTTCTCTCACTCTCAATTTCAGCAAGATATCCAACATCTGAAATGATTTAAAATAAAAAAAATTGTTGTCAATAAAATAAATAAATTTATAAATAAATTATACTTTTTTTAAAATAATAAACTTACCAACTAAATAGGTGTAATCGTACCTAAGAGTATTGAGAGTGTCAAAACTCACAAAATTAAATCCATATCGTGGGATACTTGACTACTTATTTGGTAAGATATTCTTTCCCTGAGCAAATTTACGAATCGAGACACAAGAACCCTCTTAACCGAGATGTGTATTTTTTCTCCCTAGAATTGATAAACAAAAATCAAAGAACAATTAGATGTGGATAAACAAACAAATTTAAAATAAAATAAGAAAATATTAATAGAAAATTCACGTCTTCATCGAGTCAAACCATCTCAATTGAGTATGGTAACGAAGAATTTTCGTAACTTGGTAGTGTCCATAACCGTATCACTCTTATACGTGCACAGAAATTGTTGATTGTAGGATTGATTTCTGCGATTTTGTGAATACCAGCCACTAGAGAAATTTTAGATGTTGGATGTATGTAAAGAAAGAGTTTGATATACTTTAAATTGTGGTATTATACATATCTCATAATTTATACTTTTATAGTTGTCTCATAGCTAAAATTTTTTAAATTTGATTGGCTTTAATTTAAATTTAAATTAAATTTACAGATAAAGTAAATAAATATATTAACAATTTTTAAAATTCTAAATTAACGTAATTTACGTATGTAGCTGCAATTTTTTGAAAAAAATTTACAAAAATTTAAAAAATAGTGCTAAAAGAATCAACACATTTTTTAAAAATAGTGTTAAAATTAAAAAATAATAACCTAAGTAAATCAATTTAAAATTTAAAAAATAACAACCTAAGTACAATAACCTGAGATTTAAATTAAAATAACAACTTAAATAAAATAATTTAAAATTTAAAAAATAACAACCTAAGTATAACAATTTAAACGAATAATTTAAAATTTGAACATAACAACCTAAGCAAATAATAATTTATAATTTATAAATATAAAAATTTCTAATGACAATACCTAAACAAATAAACTCTCTAAGTCAGCATATGAGCTCTCATATTATTATAAATATAAAGATAAAGATAAAGATAAAGTAGAATTTTAAATTTTACCCTAATTTTCCTTATCTAACAAAGACTATTTTAAAAGAAATTCACTCTATGCCCAAGAAGCTAAAGCTAAGATAGATAGATTCAGCTAAGAATTACCTGCGTTTCTCTAACTACTTTTCCTTCGAAATATCTATCCACATTCAGCTTCTTCCCCCAATAACTTTTTCCCTCCCATAACTAAATTGCCATTTTTTTTCCACACACGTTTTATTTAATTCTACAAAAGTGTTTTTGGATGATATAGCATCACCAGTGCGCATCGTCCCCAACTCCTTCATCAGCTGTAATTTGTTTGCCGTGGGTCGCGTCCCTACCTCCTGGCGTCAAAGCCCTTCCAGCGTCTTCTCCCCCAACCCAGTCCAATAAGGCCTCCTCTATATGCATTTGATTTTTTCCTGTTAAACTCATCAATCATCATAACTGCATGATATTGTGCATTCCGAATCTTCCTCGCGAGAAACAACCCATCCCACAAAATTCTCACTCCCCTTTATGACCGCAACATTACAAGCGCCATAGCTAGAATTTTCGGCAAGTTTGAGCGAATCAAATTTGGAAAATACTTCTGTAGTGCGGAGACAATCGACACGGAAAAAGATAACGTATAACACACAAACCCTTGATTACCACCAAACCCTGCACTGTATCTCTTTCCTATTTAATTCCCTTTTACACTTATTAATTATTAGTTCTAAGGTAGAATAGTTATATTTAAAGTCTCCAACATGCATAACACACAAGACATGATTACTGAAATCTCTTCCGCCGCCACAACAATCACCGTTAGCCACCATCAAGATGGCTCACTTTATGATGACGACGGCCGCCCAAAACGAACAGGTAATAATAATACAAATCAAATTAAACCAATCCATGTATGTTGTTATTATCATCTCTTCCTTTTCTTTTTTTTTTTTAATAAGAAAATCATAGAAGAATAATCGAAGCTGTTATTGATTATATACGAAGAGGTTTAATTTCAATGGTGTTTTATTTTAAAAAGCTGTAAATAATGTTATTAACTTACATATTAATTATTCAAATGGATATAATTTTTTATGATATTTGATCTATATTATATTTGGTGCAGGAACCATATGGATGACAAGCTCATATATAATAACAGCAGTAATTGGATCTGGAACTTTATCCTTAGCATGGTCCATAGCACAACTAGGTTGGAGTGGTGGCCTTGTTGTTATGATCTTCGGTCTCGTCACCTTGTACACTTCACATTTTCTTGCCAATAGTTATCGTGCTGGGGACCCCATCACTGGCAAAAGGAACTACACGTACATGGAAGCGGTTGAAAACATTCTAGGTAAGTACAAACAAAATTAAATTATACATGGATTTTATATTTACAAGCAGATCTTTTTCAATCTGAGGATGCATTTTGAGGAGATATAGATGAACTTATGTGTTTTTTGTTAATTGCAATCACATATTCACGTAATATTAAAAATGACACATGCAACATGAAAATGTATATTTAATTTGGTATTTTCTTATGATAGATTTAATTGTATAAGTGTAATTTAAGGTGTTTATTTTGATTGTACATTGATTGAAACAATGTCTATCTTGACACAATTACAAAGAAATATAAGGATGTTCTAAATTTGATGATATTAGTATGAATTTTGCTGTGACTAGATAATTTATTTAATGATTAAAAAGCATAGTGATATTTTGTTGTTGTAGTTGTATTTAAAAAATAGAATAATATTAACTACGGATAAAGTATTATGATTTAGTGATCATATATATTTCATTATAAAGTGTTTTGAAAAATAGGAAACTAATTTATGATAGCAAATATAATACATTGAAAATTAAATATTCCCATAAATAATATTAGATATGTCATAATTATTCTACAGGAGGAAAAAATTCCATTTTTTGTGGAATAATACAGTATGCAAATCTTTATGGAACTTCAATAGGATATACAATTGCGGCCGCCATCAGTATGATGTGAGTTCAGTTAACCCTTACGTTTATTTTTGAAATCTTTAAAACTTTGAAATTAATTTCATTTGGTCAATTTGTATGTATATATATACTAATATACTTTGAATGATAATTATTAAAAAAAAAAAGTCCATTTTAATGATTTAAAACGATGAGCCATAAGTTGAAGTAATTTGGCACTTTTTCTTCTAATGGATTTTAAATTTTATGGATAAAAATTGGAAGGTTGAGCTTTATTTTTTTCGTAAAAAAAAAAACTAATTTCTCATAGTAGATTAATTTGCTAAGCTCAAATCAATTAGTCATATTTCACTAGATTTTAGATAAATCTCTGCTAATTTTTAGCCACAACAAGTCAATAAGAATTTTTAAATTGCACTCCATACTAATTAATTATCATTAATTAGTAATTATTTAAATTTTATTTTTAAAAAAATACAAAATTAATGATTATTAATTGCAATTATTTAAAATTAGCTAATTAAAAGATATTTTACCTATATTTTTTTAGCCTAATTTATATTTGTTGTTAGTAAATAATGATACATATCTAATCCAGTATTCTCATTTATACTAATAGTAAATTAAACTCTTAGATAATATTAGTAAAATAAATAAATATAATCTAGTTAAAAGAAAATTCATGTATTGTCTTTTATTAAAATTACTTGAATCTTAACATAACTATTCAGAAGTTATAAAAAAGACGGTTATAGTTGAAATTGATTACAATTTATTGGCTTTGATTGGCAGGGCAATCACAAAGACAAATTGCATACATTTCTCACATGCAAAAAAAACATGCCATGTTTTTGGCAATCGTTATATAATATGGTTTGGGGTAATCCAACTTGGATTTTCTCAAATTCCTAATTTTCACAAAATGAGATGGCTTTCAATACTTTCGTCAATTATGTCCTTCACTTATTCCTTAATTGGTCTGGCTCTTGGAATTGCTCAAGTTTCAGGTTATATTTAACTTCTTTCTCTATTTGAATTTGCTTAATACAACTAACACTCTCTATTGTTGAACACAAAATCATTATATGCATTAATGAATAAAGGTTTAATTTGGTGGTATTTTATATTCTAGTCACTAAAATTTAAAAAATTATCAATTTTATTTTTATTTTTGTAATATTCTATAAATGGTTTTAGTATGTGACTAGTTAACTATTATTGTTTTATGGGAAGTGCTAGGTAAATAATGACTTTCTTGAATAATATGAACAACTACCAATCAAATAAAAATATACTATACCTCCAAATTACTCACCTAAATCTTAATATTAAAATAATAATTCATACACCTAGTAAAATGAACATCCGATATATCTATTGTTCACATTGTTTAATATTTTTATTGTCTACCTATACTTTTCCTTGTTTTATTTACATGTTGAGTGATATATTTACATGTTATTTTTTGCTATACATTAATAAAATAATATAAAATTGATCATAAAGACTAAAATTAGTACTTTAAAAAATTTGGGACTAAAAATAAAGCACAAATGCAATCTCAAAAATCAAGGTGTTGTTAAGGTGGCTATAATCCCTCTAAATTTATTTAAAAAAATTAGTACTATTAGTTTATTATTATTATACTCTATATATATATATATATATATATATATATATATATATATATATATATATATATATATATATATATATATATATATATATATATACTGAATTTCCCACTCCATCCTGTGCTACATCGAATCAAAAGATTAATCCAGTTGGAGCCTGACAGGCCATAACCCAGAGAAAAGATTCTTACTCCGAAGCGAGATGAGAATCCCACTTCTGTGTCGTGGGACTTGTAGCTCGCTTACACGAACTTAATTTCGTTTCCGGGTTTTTGAAAAAAGTCGACTGGATAGAGTCGAAGACGGGATCCCACCTTATTCTCAAACCTGGTGGCTCGGTGTTCCTTCGCGCCACCTGTAGTGGGTAGAGAAAAGGATGAAGCTGCTTTTTTTAGGGCAGAAAGATGCTAACTCGGTTTCGCGAAGGACCTAGCAACCTCTATTTAGTTACGGAAATCAGTCTTAGGATTGAGACCGATAGGAAGAGGTATGAGATCACTCTTTCCTTGGGATCGAGCTCCATAAAAATGGTCCCGAGGTCCCGAGCTCACATTAGTTCTTCAGTGGGTGAGTTTTACATTTATCATAGCTCTATCTATATATGTATGTTATAGATTAAATATATTTTAGTATAGTAGACACTAAAAAATATTTATATATTAATAACTTAATATATATAAATAATAATGTGTATTATAATATATTAGTAGTAGTTAACAAATAAGATTAAAAAAATAAAAGCATATAAATATATAAATAATTAAAAAATTATTGGAAAAAAATAGGTTTGGATTAACGTAGAAAAACAACAATAAATTTTTTTTTTGATTTTTTCTATGACAACCATAACAATTGAATAGAGTTTTTTAACAATAAGAATTATTAAAACCACACTTTGAAATAAGATGAAAGACGAATTTTTAGCAAATTATATAATTATATATGTTAAAAAAGAGAATGCTTCAAATTTTATTTTAGATGATAAATTGATAATTTTAGTTATATGAAATATCACAGAACAAATTTAAAATTACTAAAATTCTAAAGTATGTAGTTAAATGTTAATTTTTATACAATATAATTATTAATTTTGATCTATATACTATAAATTATATTTTATTAATTTTTTATTATGTTATATTTTAATTTATTTTGTATTTAATTTGCCTTCTTTTCGTATAAAATTTTTGAACGCATCACTAGTTATGATAATAATAGAAGATAAAAAGTAATTTATGATTTGAAAACATTTGATAATTTTGTTGCCTAATATTTTGTTTGTTTGGATCTTAAAACAGAAAACCGTGCTTTCAAGGGTACCATAGCAGGAGCTGAAGCAGAAACACACGCCAAAAAAGTGTGGGCAATATTTCAAGCTCTTGGCAACATAGCCTTTGCATATTCCTTTTCTGATATTCTCATTGAAATTCAGGTATACTCTTTTTTCTATTTCCTAATCATTAGTTTTAAAATAAATGCCGCTCCATTAATACATTGGGAAAAAAATGTATTTAAACACAAAAACAAAAAAAAAATATAAGGAACCAATATAGTAATCAACCAAATAAATGTATGTATTTAAACACAACTGTATTCTAAATATATTAGTTATACAAAAAATGCTATGTACACAAAAAATTAGTTTTGGTGTAGAATTTAGATCATTTAAAATAAAGAGATTAATAAAATATTAAAATAATAAAGTAAAGAGTTAATTACTATTTAATTTATAACTCTCATTATATGTGAGTCTTATTTTATTATTTTATCATTTTTTTATTTTGGATAAATTTAATCTTTTTTTATATAAATACATGTATTGAAAATATGTATTGTTTAACTTATCTTTAAAGTATATTTTATATTTTAATATATATTTTATACAAATAACTAATTTTTTTATACATCTAATATTATTGTTATTCAATATACTAACTTGGTTAAAAGATTTAATTTTAAAAAATAATAATTTTTTTTTCTCACATGTAAATTAATGACTGACTAAACAGGATACCATAAAATCTCCATTGGAAGTAAGAACAATGAAGAGGGCCACAAATTTAAGTATTGCAACGACCACAACATTCTATGTCCTTTGTGGGTGCATAGGTTATGGTGCATTTGGAAATTCAACACCAGGAAACTTACTCACAGCATTTGATAAACCATTTTGGCTTGTTGATATTGCAAATTTAGCACTAATCATTCAACTGGTGGGAGCATACCAAGTTTATTCCCAACCCCTCTTTGCATTTGTTGAAGAACGGACAACTAAAAAATGGGAAATAATTGGAAAAGAACACAAAGTTCAAATCCCATTTTTACCCTCATACAACCTAAACATATTTAGAATAATTTGGAGATCATTGTATGTTGTGGTAAGCACTCTTATAGCTATGTTAATTCCGTTCTTTAATGACATATTAGGAGTGATTGGGGCATTAGGGTTTTGGCCCTTATCAGTTTATTTTCCAGTGGAAATGTATATCAAACAGAAAAAGATTCCAAAATGGAGTGGGAGTTGGATTCTTTTGCAAAGTTTGAGTATATTCTGTCTCCTGGTAACATTTGCTGCACTTGTTGGGTCTATAGTTGGTGTCTTACTTGACCTTAAGACATATAAACCATTCAGTGCTAGCTTGTAGATCAAATCTCTTCATCCAACATTCTATATTAATTACTTTCTAGTTGTATTTTTTATTAACTAATTTTTATTATTACTGGACTGTAATTCTATTAAAATATTAATCATTTTCTTGATCACTTCTCATTCTTATTTTGTTTTGATTATTTATTTATTTACTTTAGTTTAATAATTTTTTTCTTTTATAAGATACTAAATAATAAGGTCTATTATAAAAAAATTAATATTGACATAGTTTGACAAATTAATAATATTTAAATAGTAATAATCAAAATTATTTTTAAACATGTAAGCTAGTGCACTCCAGACAAATTATTTTTAAAAGTTAACCTACTATCAAAAGTGATAAGGTAAATTAACTTTATTTATTATTGTTATTATTTTTTTTTTGTCATGCGCTGAACAAACAAACCGGCACTAACAAAAAAAACTAATTCGCTCGTTTAACAAAGGACTATCTTTACACCAGAAAAGTACTCAGATTTGATCGAATTTTTTCATTATTCTGTTATTGTTAATGTGATGTCTTCAAGCATTTTCACTGTTTTGTTTGCTAGCAGGTGCTTCCACTATTGTTCTGTCTAGCCACAGGTTTTGACGCTCTTGAACCCACCCTATTCCACCTCTACCATAAATGGACCTTCAAGCCCGAAAAATTGCTGCCATAGAAAAGGAAGAGGCTGTCTATCGTCGCTGCTGGTTGGCTAACTCCAAACGTAAAACTGATTCTGTAGAAGAACCCGGTCTCTATGAAGGCGCCATGAGATGACGAAGCAGTCAAAGCATAAAATACATGACAGTTACAACAAGTCCATTATCTTTTATTTCAAATTATACTCAACGTGTACGTAATAGAATAAAAAATTAAAATACAATTATATTTAAACAATTATTGGTATTATTTTTTATTAATTTATTCAAAAAATAATTAAATTTTAAAGTTAATTGGTATAAAATATTACAGATATAAAACTAAGAAAAATTTTTATTTGTATAAAAATGAGCCTAATAAATAATTATTCTATTTAATATATAATTAAGAGTATTTCTTTTTTTGCCAACAAATTATAGTTCAAATGACATAGTCTCTATATTCACCTAAGAGTTGGTAAAAAAAAAAAAGAATACTTCTTTTTTATATTAATTTTTTTAAATTATTTTACATACAATATAAAAATAAATAAATATAATATTTATTGAGTAGACGCAGTTACGTAAAAAAATTTTATTGTCATAATATTTGAACCAAAGAAAAGAAAGTATTATTTTAAGAAAAACTAATAATATATTTTTAATAATATTCTTAATACAAAATATTAAATTTTAAATATTTTTTAAATAATATATATTAACTAAAATAATATAATTATCCCAAATAATATATTATAAATATAGTAAAATGACATATTTCAATAAAAAAATTGTTAATAAAAAATTATATGAATTTTTGTTTCGCACAAAATAAAATTGTTATATGTTTGTTTGCATTTTACGTTGTATATATATTTTTTTAATTAAATTAGTATAATACAAAATCTTTTATCATTTTATTCATATTTAATGTTTTAATTTTATTTCTCACAAAATAAAATTATATATATATAACATAAAATTTTGTATCATTGTATTTATATTTAATATTATAATTTTATTCACATAAAATAAAATTTATTTAAATTTTAATATTATATACATAATATATATATAACACAAATTTTTTTATTATTGTGTTTATATTTAATATTATAATTTTATTTTACACAAAATAAAATTTATTTAAATTTTAATATTATATACATAATATATATTTAATATTATTTTTTTAAGATTTTAATATATCTTTTTTTCTAGATTTAGTACATGAATTTTTAACTTATTTTTTATGTATTATTTATTTTAATTCTAAAGTCCAATAATTTTTTTTGTGTACAGACATGTTGTTTTTAATATTTATATAGTATTTTTTATTTTGAATTTCAGTCTAATATTTTAGATTTACAACAAAAATATAAAATTTGTAAAAAAATAATTAACCTGATTAACAGGTTACCTTTTTAAATTCAGACCATTCAAATAAAATATAATAAATAAAGAGTTCAGATTTAACGAATTCACAAGGTGTGCAACACTCCATACTTAACAAGGAGCGTTTAAGGATGAGCCATTACTAAAACGGCCTACTTAAAATATTATTTTGTTTTATTTTTTCTATTTTATTCTATTATTATAATAATAATAATAATAATAATAATAATAATAATAATAATAATAATAATAATAATAATAATATATTATTATTATTATTATTATTATTATTATTATTATTATTATTATTATTATTATTATTATTATGCATACAAAAAGTGATTTTTTTTTATTTTCTAATTTTTCAAGTAATAAAATTAAAATAAAAGAACACATAATTCAATTTATGAAATGACATTGAAACTCAATAAATTGACAAGAACATAATCCATTAATCCTAACTTATAATTGAAATGCTAATCATTATACATCAATGCTACAATTCAACATGTTAATTGTTATTCGGATTAGAAGCAAATAAAGCCATCTCATGGACCAGATTAAACTTGAAGTTAAATTTGAACTCAAATATTAAATAAGTTGAATTCAAACATGGATAAAGTTAAATTATTAGCTCGTGAAAAATATATTTTATTATAATTATTTAAATTAATCTACATATTATGTATTTTATATTTTTAATTTATCAATAATTAATAACATATAATTTTATGCATATACATAATGATAACGTTCATAATTGTTAAATATACGGGAGTGTATCATTTTTTATTTTTGTCATATTAAAATTATAATATCTTTGTTCATTTTATTATATGTTGAATAAATGACGATGAATTACAATGTGATAAGTCTTAATTTATTTAGGATAGAAAAGAACAACATATATACCTATATATTAATATTTTTATATAAAATTTTATAGTCATCTTTTTATATATATAATTTTGAGAAAAAATATAAACTATAATCCATAATTAAAAATATGTCATAATTTATTTAAAATTTAATTTTGATACATTGTCAGTGTAAAGTGTTTTTGTACGTGTATTTAATGACGTAACGTGTAACAACCCAAGTTTTCAAAAAATTAAATGATGAGTTATTTATAATTTATTATAATTATTGAGAATTTTATTTTTTTTAAAAAAAATATTTTTACTGATGATAATTAAATAGAATTTCATGATAATTAAATAGAATTTCATGATAATTGAAATGTAAATTAATTAGAATTTATTATAATTTTTATTATAATTGAATGTTTCACATAATTTCAGTAATTGAAAAATAAGAAGGAATTGTATAATTTAATCTAAGTTATTTTTATTACGAATAATTTATAATTTAATTTGAGTTCCTTATTTTAAGAAAATAATATGTTAAGAATGATTAAATTGATTTATAAATATTGAGTTTAAGCTAATTAATATTCTTGTGTAATTTTATTACAATTAGTTATTTTATAAATTGAAATTAAAATTTCGGTGATAGAAGAATGATGAAAACCTATATCATTTAATTTGAATAATTATATTAAATTTAAACTATATTTTATAAAATTATAATTAATATGTTTATTTTATAATTTAAACTAAAAAAAATTAATTGAACTTAGTAATATGTTGATAAATAGTGTTCTTAAATATTTTTTTGGACAATTTACAGAAATAAAATGATTGAAGAAAAACTTTACGCAAATATAACATTGGCAATTTCCAGACGCAAATGCAACAAAAGCAACTGTATATAATCCGCTACACCCTGTAGCGGAACTCAATTGCACGTAATCCGCTATAAGGTATTGCGGATTATGTTGAAGGCTGCATTACTCATAAACTGCTACACCATGTAGCGGTTTATGACCAAAAGGCGTTTGTGCATAATCCGCTACACCCTGTAGCGGATTATGAGTATAGTGGTGATTATATGTTAATAGTAACAACCCATGATGCAAAATGCACGAATTGATACAAAATGTAATCGTCGTTTAATTTGCAATAAGTCGTACAAAAATAATAGCCACCAAGCATTAAGAATAACACATAATAAGTTAACTACATAACTCATACAGATATAACTGTCACAAGTCGTTAACCCTAATAGAAAATAAATAAGTCATAATTCATACAAGGATAATGGTCGGAAATAAGACAATCGGCGCTACTACTGGTCACCATCAACATCATGGTCGCCTCCGAATGGACCAAGTAGGTGTGAGCCTGTGCCACATCGAGTCGAACGCCTAACCTTAGCCGCTCGCCGATCTCCCAGTGGAGCCTCCTGTGGCCCAACTCCAAATGCAGATGGTGGCGTCCCCCCATGCCGAACCAAGTGTCGTACGGGCTGCCTGCTGGCTCATTCAGGTCGACCAGGAGCTGGGTCTCAGGAACCTGGGACGGCACATCCGCTGGCTATGGCCTATACTCCGGAGGGTCGGAAGGGCCGCCTGGAATCGGGCTCTGGTACTGATGAACGTCGTCACCCCGTATGATCTCAGCAAAATTCGCATAGAACTAGGGTCCAGCCAACTGATCGTCCAAATCCATGGTAAAAGAAGTGGTAGCAAGATTGGCTAACAGCTGTGTGCTACACTCATGTAGTACCTGAGAGCTAGATACGTGAGTAAAAGGTTTACCACCCATACTAGCCTCCGTAGTGCCACCAACATGAGTGTCTGTAGGTGCCGACAGGACGATCCAGCCTCGTCATCATGGTGGACGGGAGGTGCTCGTCCACCACGAGCAGCCCGTCGTCTAGCAGTAGATCGACGAAGACGATGATCTGCCTGGCCTCCGTCATCACCACCAACCTGCTCCTCCTGCATCATGTCGTCGAGCCAGTGCCACTCGCGATCAGTGGCACGTGTACCGATGCATCGTCTCCGCTCTACGCGTCTGTTATTCGGCATATCAGATGCTGGAACTCTAGTCGTCGCCTACGACGACCCTCTGAGTATAGCATCATCTGGAACCTAGGTCGGCCTGGGGTTGGCGAAAGCAATCCCTAGTGACAGAATTCTATGTGCAACACGGTGCCACTAGTCCAGGTACTCAGCGATGGACCAGGATCAGAAACTCTCTGAATACTCAACACAGAGCGAACTCGCTCGTCCTAATGCTGATGCCATGTCCTATAGTAAGTGGGAAACCATCTATCTCCACCCCTGCCGTCCTTACTATGAAGATACTCTATGTTGAGCGCTGGCTCAGGCAGATGCTGTACGCCCCCTAGCTGTGGGAAGACCCTGTCTACCTGATGCCACTCAATCACTGCAAAGTATATCAGGCTAGTGATGACCCGCCATAACTGGCTGTGCTCCTCAGTCAGTATCGCCGGATGGATGACTGCCAGTACGTCCAGAGAACCATAAGGCTCCCACACAATCTGATAGATAGGAGGCAAATCAGCATTGTACCAATGTATACATATAAGTGTGGAAAAACAATTAAAATAATGACGAACAAAAACAAAATACTTACATCTCGATGAGTCAGTCAATCCAATGCCAGACGATACTGAATAATCCGCTGTTCCTTCCCATCAGAAGTGGGGAAATATGTGGCTCATCTGAGTTGCAGAAATAGCACGTAAGTATGTAATTTCATATATAGAACGTAATGAACTTGAAAGAATAAGTGAATTAAATTATACCTGGATGCCAGTGAAAAAGAGAAAGCATCAAAACCTGCGGCCTCAGCATGGGGAACCGCCAAAAGATCCATGACTGTAGCAACTGTAGGGGTCCAGCCAAGTTGGTGACGTTTCTGTTCGCCACCCTGCACATGCATCGGTACAGCCACGCCAATGCAGCGGTGCCCCAGCTATAGCTGCCCATGTCGTCAAGTCTCACCACAAAAGGCAACCAGCGAAGGTGGACTCGATTAGCACTCTTGTCTATGAACAGCTGTGTCGACAGAAGCATCATAATATTCGCACGTGCATATATGCGCACGGTCTCCTTCAAAGCATCCGCTGGTAACACACTGAACTGCTCATGAAACCATGTGAACTGGACTGTGTATAACTTTCTCTTATTTGGTGGCGGAAGCTCACCAAATAAGTCCTTGAACCACTCCTATGCCAGTCTGGCCCCCTTGATGTGCAGGTGGAAGTCTGTCATGCACCCGGAAACAGCCTGGCCATCCACGGGCAGCCCGAGCTGGTATGCCACATCCTGGAGCGTGATAGTACACTCTCCGAATGGCATATGAAAAGTGTGGGTCTCAAGCCGCCACCTCTCGATAAATGCGCTTACCAGAGGCTCATCCAACCAGAACCAATGCGTGTCCAGCCTAGCCAGGTGGTACAACCCAGCCCTCTCCAAGTAAGGTATGATCCTATCATGTAACAGCATATTCTTTTGCCTACGGACGCTATACACACATCGAGTTGACTGCATTTTCAAAATAAAGAACACTGGCGTAATTTCTAACAATGACATCACCAACCTATAGCTTATGTTTCTATTCTTAAGCTACTTGGGTTTTAAAATTACTAATTTACCTCTCTACCTTGACTATTAAATGTTAAATGTTAAAGTTTAAATTTCAAATTCTCATTTTCAAACCAAAAGCTAAACCAAGTCTCTATCTAAATAATTAATGAATTACTTCCTTAATATTGAATAAAATATACATTTATTAAAATATTGAAGGAAAATAGAGACGCTTACCTCTTCATCGATGGTTCCGGCTACGTGAGCAACGCTGTCGAGTCGGTACAACTGCCATTCATCCTCCATTCTTCCAAACAACTCAAGAATTTGAATTTTCTCTCCCTTATCTCTACTTTCTCTCTCTAACTTTCTTTCCAAAATCCTTCAAATGATTTCCACTACAGCCTCACGCTGTATATATAATCACCACTATACTCATAATCCGCTACAGAGTGTAGCGAATTATGCACAAACGTCTTTTGGTCATAAACCGCTACAGGGTATAGCGGTTTATGAGTAATGCAGCCCTCAACGTAATCCGCGATACCCTGTAGCGGATTACGTGCAATTGAGTTCCGCTACAGGGTGTAGCGGATTATATACAGTTGCGTTTGTTGCATTTGTGTCTAGAAATTGCCAATGTCATATTTATGTAAAATTTTTTTCAATAATTTTATTTCTATAAATTGTCCTTTTTTTAATAAAATATATTTAATTTTAAAATTATTCTATCCTTCAATTTTATCAAAATATTTATTCATATCTATCATTATCTTTTTATAAAATCTTTAATTTCTAACCTGAATTCAAAAATCCCCAAATTAATTCAGAAACTCTATTTTTTCCAATTCACTAACCCTAACCCCTTATCCCCTTTCCTTTCCTAAATGTAACAATCACACAGAGAGTAGAGAAAGAGATCTGCGAGAAGAAGAGGAAGAAGACGCGCTACTAGTTGCGCCACACCCAGCCGCGTTCAGCCCGCCGTCGCGTCTCCACCGCACCGTGTCGCCCTTGTGCCTTGCCTTCGTCGCCGCTAATCCACCGCCGCTGCTGCCAGGGCCCGTCGCCATCACCGTCGCAGGCAGGAAAGAAGGAAACAGAAATGGGGAAAGAGAGTGAAGAAAGAGCTGCGAATGGAGGAAGAAGAAAAGAGAGGGAGGAGCCGTGCCCTGTTGTCGCTGCCGCAACGCCACTGCGCCGTTGCCCCGTTCCATGGGGTCACCGTTGTCGTCATCCTCGTGGGCTACCTCTGCATGCGTCGTCCTCGCCATCCCATCCATAGAGCCAAGCCCGCGTTGCCGTCGTTCATCCATATCCTGTCGCTGCTGCTACAAGAGTCTGTCGCCGTCGCAAATGAAGAGGACGCTGCCAGCTCTGTCGCGCTTGGTCGTTGTCGAGCTCGCCATCACAGTTCAATCACCATAGAGCTTGAAGAGAAGCGCCACTAATATTACCCGACAGCACCTTCTCCTGCGTTCCCAATTCCATTCTTGAAACTGTAACACTCTAACTCGTGCTCTGCTTCCCGATTTTATTTCTCTACTATATTTTTGTTCCGAATACAATAATATATGTTTCTATTTAGTACTGCCGTCTGTATCCGGAACCATTGATGCACCGCTACAAAGGTAATTGGAATGGGCACGGTTGTCGCTGTTGTTGCTGCCCGGAGGGAGTTGAGGCTACTGTTGCTGTGAACTCAGAATAAGTGGATTTGTCGTGTTTGATTCCCGAGTTCGGTTAATCAAGGTAGGGAATTTATTTTAAAATCAATTGTTTTAATCTATGAATGCCAATAAAGTTTAATGAGTAATTGCAAATAATTTAAAAATATTTTAGGTGACTAATTGATAGGAATAAGCTTGGTTTGAGGTTGTAAAATTGTGGTTTGTTTGGTATTGAGATCAAGTTTTGGTGATATAATTAGTTTATTGAGTTTGGTCATGGCTGAGAATATGATTGGTTTTGTTGTTATAAGTGATTAATTGATAGGATTAATTTTGGTTTAAGGCTATGATTGATATTGGTTTTTTGATTTTGATGGAGTTGTTGAAATCCTGATTTTGTGTGATTGTGATGAATTGGTTGAGTTGTGGCTGTGAAAGGTGATTAAATTAGTGTTGTTAAATTGAAATATGATGAGTTAATTATTGAAGAAATTGTCGTATTGATAATTGTTGAATGGAGTTGGACTTGAGTTTGGTTTCGGATGTTATGAATCTGAGGGAACCCGCATGGGTGGTGAAATCCAATTTTAAGGGTAGATGCTGTCCAATTTTTTGTAAAAATACACGAAAAGTAATTTCAATTTAAAAATCCGATTTATAAGCTTATTTTGAGAAATTATTGACTTGATTTATTAATAATGATTGGTTTGACTCAATAATACAAGATTTGAAAGGTCTGAATTTTATTAAAATAGAAAGTGGTTTAGTTTCAAAGAAAACATTTTAATTACTAAAAATTATTTGATTTCAATTTATTACAGAAAGTCTTGTTTTCAGCTTGATTTATTAGGAAAGTATAAAGTTTTACATTCAGTTTTTTTGACAATAGATTTCGTTTCAAGTTATGATTTGAGTTTGGTTTGTTAAGAGAAAGAAGGAAAGAGGAAAAAGAACACGGCACATGTGATTATGAAATGAATAAAAGGTCACGAGAGGGGTGCTGATGTGAAAATGTTAAGCCGTAGGCTTTATGTGTGAATGATTGTGTATGGAATGGCTTCAGGAGAAAGGGGCACATACTTCAGCTAAAGAATCTGTGTCTGCAAGTACTTGCAGAGGTCATGTTTGGCATACTTTCTCTCAGCATCTGCAAGAAGTAGAAACTTGTAGAGGTTATGCCGCTGGAATGTCTTATCTAACTGGCGAGGTTTATACCGTCCATTTTTTTCTGACGATAATTTAGTTACTATTGGATTCTTTTATTTTTCTAACAATAAATCTAATGGTACTCAATATTTTTCTTGTAGTGACGCCTTTGCCTTTAATTTTCTTTCTTAACCTGCCTATGTTTTCTTTCTTAACAAGGCATTATTCATGCTAAGTATTGATGGATTGTCAATCACAGTTTCATAGAAAAATTGCAGGAGTAGACTTTTAATTTAATTTCTCTAATCCTTTTTAAATTAGATCTAACAGTTTTTTTTCCCTTATACTCGAAATGTCTAAACTTGTAAATTGAAGAATAAAAAACTCTTTCAAGGTATAAGCCTTTTGCATTGCTACACTCCCTTGCCTTGTGAAATTCAAGATATGGTTTATTGAAGATGAAACTAGAGTTAAAATTTACATAAATTGCTACAGTATTTGTTACGGACTGGCAGTCCAGCCCAAGAAGACGTCGGGTCGGGGCACTACCCCACCCAGACCCAAAACCTCCAAAGGACCTCCACGTGTCAGTCTCATGCACCCGACCCGGTGTCCGACCAACTTACCTCCCCAGGTATGCCACCATTCGGGTCGCAGCCCCCAGGGTCAGTACCCGGCGTACCGACCCCAAGTACAGACGACCCGCTCACGTAGAAGGTGACAGCTCTGTCCCCCAACCAATGGGCTAGGCCCTCAACCAGGCCCACCCAGCACAATATATAAAGAGGAATGCTAGGAGGCCAACAACTTTTGTGGTTTCTAGCCATCAAATAGCCATCAATGATGGTTTTAATGGTGTGAGATTGGTGTGAGATTTCATCCAATGGCTCACTTTTCTTTGCTGGTTACATGCTGGCCAGAATTTAACAAAGTTGCTGGCCTCCTAGACTTTTTCATATATAAAGGGAGAGGATAGCTCTCCCCCCAAGGTATGTCACATCCTTACCTAATTCTGCCACCACTAGTACGGACTCTGACTTGATCGTTGGAGTGTCCTTGCAAGTGGCCACCCCCCGCTCCGTCCGCCCTCCGACGTTGCCAGCACACGCTCCCCCTCGCTCCAAGCCCGCTCGGGACCTTCCTCTCTCTCCTACTCACCACCTACCGATAACCCGAGCACCCAATCAACTTGTTAGGAGTTACCCAAAAAACCCGGGGAGCCGACCAGGAAGTTCCTGGATAGATTTAACGACGAATGTCTAGAAATCGACGGCCTCACGGACTTAGTCGCCAGCCTATGCCTAACAAACGGCCTGCTGAATGAAGACTTTAGGAAACACCTAACAACCAAGCCTGTATGGACCATGCAGGAAATCCAAAGCATAGCCAAAGAGTACATTAATGACGAAGAGGTTAGCCAGGTTGTGGCAGCCAATAAACGGCAGCCCCCCAACCCACCAGCCCAGCAGGCACATCAGGCCGAAAGGTACAAAGAAGCTCCTAGAGACGGCACCCTAAACAAATTGCCCAAGAAACCACGGGTAGGGAGGTTCACGAACTACACGCCACTTACGGCACCCATAGTGGAAGTCTATCAGCAAATTGCAGACAAAGGAATCCTATCCAAACCTAGGCCCCTGAAGGAGAGAACGGGAAGCAACAAAAGCCTTTACTGCGATTACCACAAGGAATTCGGTCACAAAACACAAGACTGCTTTGATCTCAAAGATGCCCTGGAACAGGCCATCAGAGAGGGGAAACTGAGCGAATTCTCCCGACTCATCAGGGAGCCGTGGAGGCGAGAAAAAGAGCGCTCCGAGGAAGATCGAAACCGAACTGTCAATCCAAGACAAGAACCCCCAAGAGATGCCAGTAACCCCCCAACTTTTGTGGTTAACATTGTAGTCAGACGAGATAGTCCCCCCAAATCTAAGTCGGCAACAAGAAAGGACACCCGGGTGCTCTCCATCTCGATGGACAGCCCCACCACCAGTAAAAGGCTCCCCACGATATCATTTGGCCCGGAGGACAGATGGTTCAAAGACCTCCCATGGTAGTCACAGCGATGGTCGGGACAGGACTAGTTAGGCGCATCCTCATCGACACGGGTGCCGACTCGAATATCCTATTTAGAAACATGTTCGACGCCATGGGACTCAAGGAATCCGACCTCAAAAATCACCAACACGGAGTCATGGGACTTGGTGATAACTACATCAAACCCGACAGAACGATCTCTCTCCTAATCAGCCTGGGAACTGGCGACGCCAGGAAATCAGTTATGGCAGATTTCTTAGTCCTTAGAGACTCCACTGCCTATAACATCATCCTAGAGAGGAAAACTATCAATGAATTCTCAGCTGTAATATGCACCAAGTTCCTAACAATGAAGTTCATAACGGACAAGGGAACGGTTGGTTCCATAAGGGGAGACCTAGAAACGGCAGTTGCCTGCGACAGCGCCAGTCTCTCCTTAAGGAAAGAGTCTAAAAAGGCAGCTGGCATGTTCCTAGCAGATCTGGACGTCAGGATGGAGGACAAACTAAGACCTGAACCAGAAGGGGACATGGAAAAGTTCCAGATAGGGAAGTCGGTAGAACAATTTACCTTCATTAATAGAAACCTACCCCATGAACTCAAGGGCCCCCTCATAGAAGTCGTGAAGGCAAACAGCGACCTCTTCGCGTGGATCCCATCAGACATGCCAGGGTTAGATCCCGAGGTCATGTCTCACCGGCTAGCCATAAAGCCCAAAGCCAAACCAGTAGCCCAGCGGTGAAGAAAGATGTCATAAGAAAAAGCCGAGGAGGTCGCTAAGCAGATAGCAGGACTACTAGAAGCAGGGTTCATCAAGGAACTCGAGTACTCAACATGGCTATCCAATGTTGTCCTAGTCAAGAAAGCCAGCGAAAAATGGAGGATGTGCGTAGATTACTCCGACCTGAACAAAGCATGTCCAAAAGACTCTTTTCCCCTCCCCAACATTGACACCCTAGTGGACTCGACAACGGGATATCATTTCCTCAGTTTCATGGATGCCTATTCCGGATACAATCAAATCCCGATGCACCGACCTGACGAAGACAAGACAGCCTTCATAACACCAGGAGGCACCTATTGCTACAAGGTAATGCCCTTCGGACTGAAGAACGCAGGGGCCACCTACCAAAGGCTGATGAGCAGAGTCTTCCACAACCTTATCGGCAAAACCGTAGAGGTATATGTAGACGATATCCTGGTAAAAATAGCAGAGTCGAGCAATTTGATAAATGACCTCCAGGCCGTCTTTGGGGGCATTAAGGAAATTCAAAATGCGACTCAACCCACTCAAATGCGCATTCGCCATGGAAGCAGGAAAGTTCCTAGGGTTCATGATAACTTAGATAGGGGTAGAAGCCAACCCAGACAAATGCGAAGCCGTTCTCAAAATGACAAGCCCTGGGTGCATCAAAGATGTACAACGGCTCACCGGGAAGCTCACAGCCCTATCTCAGTTCCTCGGAGCCTCAGCTGAAAGGGTCATCCCATTCTTCAACTTAATGAAGAAATGAATCACCTTTGAATGGACCCAGGAGTGCAAAGAGGCATTCAACCATTTTAAGAGGATACTCTCGGAACCACTTGTACTCAGCAAGCCTAGAGAGGGCGAGCCCCTATACTTGTACTTGGCCGTGACCATACAAGCAATGGCGGCAGTCCTAGTCAGGAAGGAGGACAAGACCCAGCGCCCAATATACTTCATCAGCAAAGTACTTCAAGGGGCAGAGACAAGGTACACCAAGCTGGAAAAGCTAGCCTACACCCTACTAGTTTCATCAAGAAGGCTAAAACAATACTTCCAAGGGCACACAATCATCTTGAGAACCGACCAAGCCATCCGACAAGTCCTCCAAAAACCTGACCTGGCGGGAAGAATGATGGCATGGGCGGTGGAGCTATCCCAATATGATTTACAATACGAACCAAGGCAAGCAATCAAAGCCCAAGCAATGGCAGACTTCCTCGTTGAGGTCACAGGAGAAGCTCCCGACATACCGATCACACGGTGGAGGCTCCACGTTGACGAAGCATCCAACCAAATGTTCGGAGGGGCCGGAATTATCCTCGAGAACTCGACAGGAGTAGCCTTCGAACAATCTATCAAGTTCGAATTTCCAGTCTCAAACAACCAGGCCGAGTATGAAGCTTTGATAGGGGGACAAATGCTGGCCAAAGAAGTCGGAGCATCAAGGGTAGAAGTTAGCAGCGACTCCCAAATCGTCACCTCCCAAGTAAATGGCAGCTACCAAGCTAAGGACGCACTGCTACAAAAATACTTGGAAAAGTAAGAGAGCTATGCAAAAGCTTAGAAGAAGTCACAATCCAGCACATTCTCAGAGAAAGGAATGCCCGAGCCGACCTTCTCTCCAAGCTCGCAAGCACTAAACCTGGCACGGGGAACAGATCCTTGATCCAAGGACTAGCAACGAAACCTGCAATCGTCATGTGCATAGCTCAAGCACCAAACCCGCCCTCATGGATAGATCCCATCTCCCGATATCTGGAGCATGCAGAAACACCCCCCGATGAAAAGGAAGCGGAATCTATTAAAAGGGAAGCTCCTAAATACACAATCATACAAGGGCAGCTATACAAGCGAGGGCTCTACCAGCCCCTACTTAAGTGCCTGCGTCCCGACCAGACGAACTACGTCCTAAGGGAGGTACACGAAGGATGTTGGGGTCACCACATCGGGAGAAGATCTCTAGCAAGAAAGATCATCCGAGCAGGATACTACTGGCCCACAATGATGTCAGACGCCCAGGAGTTTGTGAGAAAATGTAAAAAGTGCCAAGAGAACGCCAACTTCCACAAAGCACCTCCCAAGGAGCTCAGTCTAATGATGGCTCCCCGACCTTTCGCCCAATGGGGGTCAACCTCTTGGGGCCATTCCCACCAGGACCTGGGCAAGTGAAGTACTTGATAGTAGCCATAGATTATTACACCAAGTGGGTAGAAGCAGAACCACTGGCCAGCATATCCGCAATAAATTGCCAAAAGTTCATATGGAAGCAGGTGATCATAAGGTTCGGAATCCCGGAAGCCGTAATATCGAACAACGGGACACAATTCACCGATAAAAAGTTCAAAGGGTTCCTAGAGGGACTAAGGATCAAACAGAAGTTCTCCTCAGTCGAACACCCCCAAACCAACGGCTAGGTTGAAGCAGCCAACAAAGTCATCCTAAAGGAGCTAAAAAAGCGACTCGAAGGGAAGAAAGGCTCATAGGCAGACGAACTAGCCTCAGTCCTGTGGTTATACAGGACCACCCCCCAATCATCCACCGGCGAAACCCCCTTCTGACTCACATACGGGGTCGACGGAGTCATCCCAGTTAAAGTCGGGGAACCAAGCCCGAGGCTACTCCTCGGAAGGGGAAGCGACGCAATCGAAAAAGACCTAGCTGATGAGACGAGGCAAATGGCACACCTAGCGGAAGCAGCAATAAAGCAGAGAGTAGCCCTCAGATACAATGGCAAGGTATTAAAAGGAGTTTGGGAGAAGGTGACCTGGTCTTACGACGTAACGACATAGGACCGCCAACACCAGGAGAGGGCAAGCTAGCCGCAAACTGGGAAGGACCTTACAGAGTAAAAGAAGTCCTTGGCAAAGGGGGCTACAAGCTAGAAAAGCTGGATGGGAACGAGGTACCGAGAACATGGAACATGGCAAACCTCAAGAGGTTCTACTCGTGAGAAGAGATCCCACTCATAAGAAGGGGCGACCACACGACCTCAACCCCCCTCCTATGTTCCACCTTCACATTCTTGGTGCACGGAATTTTGATCTCCAGGCTCGAATAATCCTTGGTAATGGCTCCAAAAACTTGGTGCTTTGATCTCAATTCATAGTTTGTCACAACTTCGAACCAGCAAGTGCACTGGGTCGTCCAAGTAATAAACCTTACGTGAGTAAGGGTCGATCCCACGGAGATTGTTGGTATGAAGCAAGCTATGGTCATCTTGTAAATCTCAGTCAGGCAGATATTAGATGGATATGGAGTTTTCGAATATTAATTAATAAATAAATAAAAAGTAAAGATAGAGATACCTATGTAATTCATTGGTGAGAATTTTAGATAAGCGTATAGAGATGCATTCGTTCCTCTGAACCTCTGCTTTCCTGCTGTCTTCATCCAATCAGTCCTACTTCTTTCCATGGCTGGCTTTATGTAAGGCTTCACCGTTGTCATTGGCTACTTTTCATCCTCTCTGGAAAATGGTCCGATGCGCTGTCACTGCATGGCTAATTGTCTGGAGGCATCACCGTTGTCAATGGCTGCATCCCATCCTCTCTGTGAAAATGGTCCGATGCGCTGTCACTGCATGGCTAATCATCTGGAGGTTCTCGATCATACTGGAATAGGATTTACTATCCTTTTGCGTCTGTCACTACGCCCAGCACTCGCGAGTTTGAAGCTCGTCACAGTCATTCAATCCTTGAGTCCTACTCGGAATACCACAGACAAGGTTTAGACTTTCCGGACTCTCATGAATGCTGCCATCAATCTAGCTTATACCACGAAGATTCTGATTAAGAGATCTAAGAGATACTCATCCATTCTAAGGTGGAACGGAAGTGGTTGTCAGGCACGCGTTCGTGGGGGAATGATGATGATTGTCACGTTCATCACATTCAAGTTGAAGTGCGAATGAATATCTTAGAAGCGGAATAAGTTGAATTGAATAGAAAAATAGTAGTACTTTGCATTAATCTTTGAGGAACAGCAGAGCTCCACACCTTAATCTATGGAGTGTAGAAACTCTACCGTTGAAAATACATAAGTGAAGAAGGTCCAGGCATGGCCGAATGGCCAGCCCCCATGATCTAAGAACTAAACGTCACGAGATGTCTAATACAATAGTAAAAGGTCCTATTTATACTAGACTAGTTACTAGGCTTTACAGAAATAAGTAATTGATGCATAAATCCACTTCCGGGGCCCACTTGGTGTGTGCTTGGGCTGAGCTTTATCTTTCCACGTGCAAAGGTCCTTCTTGGAGTTGAACGCCAGTTTGTAACGTATTTCTGGCGTTCAACTCTGGCTTGTGACGTGTTTCTGGCGTTTAACTCCAGACTGCAGCGTAGAACTGGCGTTCAACGCCCTTTTACGTCATCTAAACTTGGCCAAAGTATGGACTATTATATATTTCTGGAAAGCCCTGGATGTCTACTTTCCAACGCAATTGGAAGCGCACCATTTTGTGTTCTGTAGCTCCAGAAAATCTACTTTGAGTGCAAGGAGGTCAGAATCCAACAGCATCAGCAGTCCTTCTTCAACCTCTGAATCTGATTTCTGCTCAAGTCCCTCAATTTCAGCCAGAAAATACCTGAAATCATAGAAAAACACACAAACTCATAGTAAAGTCCAGAAATGTGAATTTAACATAAAAACTAATGAAAACATCCCTAAAAGTAACTAGATTCTACTAAAAATATACTAAAAATAATGCCAAAAAGCGTATAAATTATCCGCTCATCACAACACCAAACTTAAATTGTTGCTTGTCCCCAAGCAACTGAAAATCAAATAGGATAAAAAGAAGAGAATATACTATAAATTCTAAACTATCAATGAAACATAGCTCCAATCAGATGAGCGGGACTTGTAGCTTTTTGCCTCTTGAATAGTTTTGGCATCTCACTTTATCCGTTGAGGTTTAGAATGATTGGCTTCTATAGGAACTCAGAGTTCAGATAGTGTTATTGATTCTCCTAGTTCAGTATGATGATTCTTGAACACAGCTTCTTTATGAGTCTTGGCCGTGGTCCTAAGCACTTTGTTTTCCAGTATTACCACCGGATACATAAATGCCACAGACACATAATCGGGTGAACCTTTTCAGATTGTGACTCAGCTTTGCTAAAGTCCCCAATTAGAGGTGTCCAGGGTTCTTAAGCACACTCTTTTTTTGCTTTGGACCTTGACTTTAACCGCTCAGTCTCAAGTTTTCACTTGACACCTTCACGCCATAAGCACATGGTTAGGGACAGCTTGGTTTAGCCGCTTAGGCCAGGATTTTATTCCTTTAGGCCCTCCTATCCACTGATGCTCAAAGCCTTGGGATCCTTTTTATTACCCTTGCCTTTTGGTTTTAAGGGTTATTGGCTTTTTGCTCTTGCCTTTTGGTTTTAAGAGCTTTGGCTTTTTCTGCTTGCTTTTTCTTTTTCTTTCTATTTTTTTTTTTGCTATTTTTTTCTGCAAGCTTTGTTCTTTGCTGCTTTTTCTTGCTTCAAGAATCATTTTTTTATGATTTTTCAGATTATCAAATAACATGTCTCCTTGTCATCATTCTTTCAAGAGCCAACATATTTAACATTCTTAAACAACAACTTCAAAAGACATATGCACTGTTCAAGCATTCATTTAGAAAACAAAAAGTATTGTCACCACATCAATATAATTAAACTAAGTTCAAGGATAAATTTGAAACTCATGTACTTCTTGTTCTTTTGAATTAAAATATTTTTCATTTAAGAGAGGTGATGGATTCATAGGACATTCATAACTTTTAAGACATAGTTACTAAATACTAATGATTATGTAATGAAGACACAAACATAGATAAGCACTTAACAATAAGAAAACGAAAAACAGAGAAAGTAAGAACAAGGAATGAGTCCACCTTAGTGATGGTGGCGTTTCCTTCTTGAGGAACCAATGATGTCCTTAAGCTCTTCTATGTCTCTTCCTTGTCTTTGTTGCTCCTCCCTCATTGCTTTTTGATCTTCTCTAATTTCATGAAGGATGATGGAGTGCTCTTGATGTTCCACCCTTAGTTGTCCCATATTGGAACTTAATTCTCCTAGGGAGGTGTTGATTTGCTCCCAAAAATTCTGTGGAGGAAAGTGCATCCCTTGAGGTATCTCAGGGATCTCTTGATGGTGAGCTTCCTCATGCGTCCCTTGGGCTTCATGAGTGGGCTCTCTTGTTTGCTCCATCCTTCTTTTGGTGATGGGCTTCTCTTCCTCAATGGAAATGTCTCCTTCTATGAAAGCTCCAGCTGAGTAACATAGATGGCAAATAAGATGAGGAAAAGCTAGCCTTGCCCAAGGAGAGGGCTTTTCGGCTATTTTGTAAAGTTCAAGGGAGATGACTTCATGAACTTCTACTTCTTCTCCAATCATGATGCTATGGATCATGATGGCCTGATCCACAGTAACTTCAGATCGGTTGCTAGTGGGGATGATGGAGCATTGGATGAATTCCAACCATCCTCTAGCTACAGGCTTGAGGTCTAGTCTTCTTAATTGAACCGGCTTGCCTTTGGAGTCAATCTTCCATTGAGCTCCTTCCACACATATGTCCATAAGGACTTGGTCCAACCTTTGATTAAAGTTGACCCTTCTAGTGTAGGGCGTTCATCTCCTTGCATCATAGCCAAGTTAAACGCTAACCTCACATTCTCCGGACTAAAATCTAAGTATTTCCCCTGAACCATTGTAATGTAATTCTTTGGATTCGGGTTCTTACTTTGATCATGGTTCTTAGTGATCCATGCATTGGCATAGAACTCTTGAACCATTAGGATGCCGACTTGTTGGATGGGGTTTGTTAGAACTTCCCAACCTCTTCTTTGGATTTCATGTCGGATCTCCGGATACTCATTTCTCTTGAGTTTGAAAGGGACCTCGGGGATCACCTTCTTCTTGGCGACAACATCATAGAAGTGGTCTTGATGGGCTTTAGAGATGAATCTTTCCATCTTCCATGACTCGGAGGTGGAAGCTTTTATCTTCCCTTTCCCTTTTCTAGAGGATTCTCCGGTCTTAGGTGCCATCAATGGTAATGGAAAAACAAAAAGCTTATGCTTTTACCACACCAAACTTAGAATATTGCTCGCCCTCGAGCAAGAAAAGAAAGAATAGATGAAGAAGAAGAAGAAATGGAAGAGAGGGAGAAGGGGTTGTATTCGGCCAAGAGGGGTATAGAGGGGTGTGTTGTGTGAATTTGAAGAAGAATGGAGGGGTTTATATAGTGGGGGGAGAGGGTGTTAGGTTCAGCCATTTAGGGTGGGGTTGGGTGGGAAATTGATTTTGAATTTTGAAGGTAGGTGGAGTTTATGAGGTAGGTTTATGGGGAAGAGTGGATGGATGTGAGTGGTGAAGGGGTAATAGGGAAGAGGGATTGAGGTGATAGGTGAAGGATTTTGGGGAAGAGTGTTTATTGGGAAGAGAGGATGATTGAGAAAAGAGAAGAGAGTGAGTGGAAGTAGGTGGGGATCCTGTGGGGTCCACAGATCCTGAGGTGTTCAAGGATTTACAATCTTGCACCAAATTAGGCATGCAAAATGCCCTTGCACACAACTCTGGGCATTCAGCGCCAGATTGGTGCTTGTTCTGGGCGTTGAACGCCTATTTGTTGCCCATTTCTGGCGTTGAACGCCAGAACCATGCTTGTTCTGGGCGTTCAGCGCTAGCTCTTCTCCAGGGTGCAATTCTGGCGTTCAAACGCCCAGATGCTGCCCATTTTGGGCGTTCAGCACCAGAACCATGCTCTGTTTTGGCGTTGAACGCCAGCCAGATGCTTCTTACTGGCGTTTAAACGCCAGTAAGGTCTTCCTCCAGGGTGTAATTTTTCTTCTGCTGTTTTTGATTCTGTTTTTATGTTTTCTATTTATTTTGTGACTCCACATGATCATGAACCTAATAAAATATGAAAAACAATAAAAATAAGATTAGATAAATAAAAATTGGGTTGCCTCCCAACAAGCACTTTTTTAATGTCAATAGCTTGACAGTGGGCTCTCATGGAGCCTCACAGATGTTCAGATCTTTGTTGAGACTTCCAAACACCAAACTTAGAGTTTGACTGTGGGGGCTCTGGTTGACTTTGTAGTGAGAGAAGCTTTTTATGCTTCCTCTCCATGGTTGCAGAGAGAGATCCTTGAGTTTTAAACACAAGGTTGTCCTCATTTAGTTGAAGGATCAATTCTCCTCTGTCCACATCAATCACAGCTCTTGCTGTGGCTAGGAAGGGTCTTCCAAGGATGATGGATTCATCTTCATCCTTCCCAGTATCTAGGATTATGAAATCAGCAGGGATGTACAAGCCTTCAACCTTTACTAACATGTGCTCTACTTGTCCATAAGCCTCTTTTCTTGAATTGTCTGCCATCTCTAATGAGATTCTAGCAGCTTGTACCTCAAAGATTCCCAGCTTCTCCATTACAGAGAGTGGCATGAGGTTTATTCCTGACCCAAGGTCACATAGAGCCTTCTCAAAGGTTATGGTGCCTATGGTACAGGGTATTAAGAACTTTCCAGGATCCTTTTTCTTCTGAGGCAATGTCAGTTGATCCAGATCACTCAGTTCATTGATGAGCAAGGGAGGTTCATCTTCCCAAGTCTTTTTACCAAATAAGTTAGCATTCAGCTTCATGATTGCACCAAGGAACTTGGCAACTTGCTCTTCAGTGACATCCTCATTCTCTTCAGAAGAAGAATACTCATCAGAGCTCATGAAGGGTGTAAGGAGGTTCAATGGAATCTCTATGGTCTCTAGATGAGCCTCAGAGTCCTTTGGTTCCTCAGAGGGAAACTCCTTATTGATCACAGGACGTCCCAGGAGGTCTTCCTCCTTGGGATTCACGTCCTTCCCTTCCTCTTTGGATTCGGCCATGATGGTCATATCAATGGCCTTGCACTCTCTCTTTGGATTCTCTTCTGTATTGCTTGGGAGAGTACTAGGAGGGATTTCAGTGATCTTCTTACTCAGCTGGCCCACTTGTGCCTCCAAATTTCTAATGGAGGACCTTGTTTCATTCATGAAATTCAGAGTGGCCTTAGATAGATCAGAGACTAAATTTGCTAAATTAGAGGTAGTTTGTTCAGTGTTCTCTGTCTGTTGCTGAGCAGATGATGGAAAAGGTTTATTATTGTTAAACCTATTTCTTCCACCATTATTAAAGCCTTGTTGAGGCTTTTGTTGATCCTTCCATGAGAAATTTGGATGATTTCTCCATGATGAGTTATAGGTGTTTCCATAGGGTTCACCTAAATAATTTACCTCTGCTATTGCAGGGTTCTCAAGATCATAGGCTTCTTCTTCAGAAGGCGCCTCTTGAGTACTGTTGGATGCAGCTTGCATTCCATTCAGACTCTGAAAAATCATATTGACTTAATGAGTCAATATTTTGTTCTGAGCCAATATGGCATTCAGAGTATCAATTTCAAGAACTCCCTTCTTCTGAGGCGTCCCATTATTAACAGGATTCCTCTCAGAAGTGTACATGAACTGGTTGTTAGCAACCATGTCAATGAGTTCCTGAGCTTCTGCAGGCGTTTTCTTTAGGTGTATGGATCCACCTGCAGAAGTATCCAATGACATTTTAGCTAATTCAGACAGACCATTATAGAAGATATCCAGGATGGTCCATTCTGAAAGCATGTCAGTAGGACACTTTTTGGTCAGTTGCTTGTATCTCTCCCAAGCTTCATAGAGGGATTCACCTTCTTTTTGTCTGAAGGTTTGAACGTCCACTCTAAGCTTACTAAGCTTTTGAGGAGGAAAGAACTTGGCTAAGAAAGCCGTGACCAGCTTATCCCATGAGTTCAGGCTATCTTTTGGTTGAGAGTCCAACCATATTCTAGCTCTGTCTCTTACAGCAAAAGGGAAAAGCATGAGCCTATAGACTTCAGGATCTACTCCATTAGTCTTTACAGTATCACATATCTGCAAGAATTCAGTTAAGAACTGAAAAGGATCTTCAGATGGAAGTCCATGAAACTTGCAGTTTTGTTGCATCAGAGAAACTAGCTGAGGTTTCAGCTCAAAATTGTTTGCTCCAATGGTAGGGATGGAGATGCTTCTTCCATGTAAATTGGAATTAGGTGCAGTAAAGTCACCAAGCATCCTCCTTGCATTATTGTTGTTGGGTTCGGCTGCCATCTCCTTTAGTTGTTCAAAATTTTCAATAAGGTTGTCTCTGGATTGTTGTAATTTAGCTTCTCTTAGTTTCCTCTTCAGAGTCCTTTCAGGTTCTGGATCAGCTTCAACAAGAATGCCTTTTTCCTTGTTCTTGCTCATAAGAAAGAGAAGAGAACAAGAAAAGAAGAGGAATCCTTTATGTCACAGTAAAGAGGTTCCTTATTGTTAGTAGAAGAAGAAAAGGAATAGGGGTGAAGAAGAATGAAGAATCCAAACACAAAGGTAAGGATAGGAGCAGTAATTTGAGATGAGGAGATGTTAGTAGATGAATAAGTAAATAGAAGGAGATGAGAGAGAAGGAGAATTTTCGAAAATTATTTTTGAAAAAGAGTTAGTGGTTTTCGAAAATAGTTTTTGAAAAAGGTTAGTAATTTGCGAAAATAAAAAAAAATTAAAATAATTAGTTAATTTAAAAAGAAATTTTAAAAAAGAGAGAAGATATTTTCGAAAATTAGAGAGAGAGAGTTAGTTAGGTGGTTTTGAAAAAGATAAGAAACAAACAAAAAGTTAGTTAGTTAGTTGAAACAAATTTTGAAAATCAATTTTGAAAAGATAAGAAGATAAGAAGTTAGAAAAGTATTTTAAAATCAAATTTTTTAAAAAGATAAGATAAAAAGATATTTTAGAAAAGATATGGTTGAAATTAGTTTTGAAAAAGATTTGATTTTTTAAAATCACAATTAATGACTTGATTCACAAGAAATCACAAGATATGATTCTAGAACTTAAAGTTTGAATCTTTCTTAACAAGCAAGTAACAAACTTGAAATTTTTGAATCAAAACATTAATTGATGATGTTATTTTCGAAAATTATGTGATAAGATAAGAAAAAGATTTTTGAAATTTTTTTTTTAATTTTCGAAAATAAATAAGAAGAGTGAAAAAGATATGATTTTTGAAAAAGATAAAATTTTCAAATTGAAAATTTGATTTGACTCATAAGAAACAAATTGAATTTTAAAAATTTTTGAGAAAGTCAATCAAATTTTCAAAATTTATGAGAGAAAAAAGGAAAGATATTTTTTTTTATTTTTGAAATTTTTAATGATGAGGGAAAAAACATGAAAAATGATGCAATGCATGAAAATTTGGATCAAAACAATGAATGCATGCAAGAATGCTATGAATGTCAAGATGAACACCAAGAACACTTTGAAGATCATGATGAACATCAAGAACATATTTTTGAAAAATTTTATATGCAAAGAAAACATGTAAGACACCAAACTTAGAGATCTTTCATGTTTAGACTCTATGAATGCAAAAATGCACATGTAAAACAAGAAAAGACACAAAACAAGAAAAATATCAAGATCAAACAAGAAGACTTACCAAGAACAACTTGAAGATCATGAAGAACACTTTGAATGCATGAATTTTCGAAAAATGCAAGATGAGTATGCAATTGACACCAAACTTACAATATGACTCAAGACTCAAACAAGAAACACAAAAATAATTTTTGATTTTTATGATTTTCTAATTTTTTTGGATTTTTCGAAAATTATTTGTAAAAGAAAAAATAAGGATTCCAAAATTTTTTTTATATGAATTCCAGGAATCTTGCAGTGTTAGTCTAAAGCTTCAGTCCAGGAATTAGACATGGCTCACTAGCCAGCCAAGCTTTCAGTGAAAGCTCCGGTCCAAAACACTAGACATGGCCAATGGCCAGCCAAGCTTCAGCATGTAACAGGTGGATCAGGAACAGCAATGAATGGATTAGCAACAACTAGCTTGTTCTTGATATGGGTTGGAAGCCCCAGTCCAAACAAATTTAGACATGGCTTTACAGCCAGCCAGGCTTCAACATGCTTCATGAAACACTAGAATTCATTCTTAAAAATTCTGAAGAATATAAAAGATATTTTTTTTTCGAAAACAGGTGAGAAAATTTTGAAATATTTTTGAAAATTTTTTTTGAAAAGAAAACAAAAAGAAAGTTACCCAATCTGAGCAACAAGATGAACCGTCAGTTGTCCAAACTCAAACAATCCCCGGCAACGGCACCAAAAACTTGGTGCACGAAATTGTGATCTCCAGGCTCGAATAATCCCTGGTAATGGCTCAAAAAACTTGGTGCTCTGATCTCAATTCATAGTTTGTCACAACTTTGATACAACTAACCAGCAAGTGCACAGGGTCGTCCAAGTAATAAACCTTACGTGAGTAAGGGTCGATCCCACGGAGATTATTGGTATGAAGCAAGCTATGGTCATCTTGTAAATCTCAGTCAGGCGGATATTAGACGGATATGGAGTTTTCGAATATTAATTAATAAATAAATAAAAAGTAAAGATAAAGATACTTATGTAATTCATTGGTGAGAATTTCAGATAAGCGTATAGAGATGCGTTCGTTCCTCTGAACCTCTGCTTTCCTGCTGTCTTCATCCAATCAGTCCTACTCCTTTCCATGGCTGGCTTTATGTAAGGCTTCACCGTTGTCAATGGCTACTTTTCATCCTCTCTGAAAAATGGTCCGATGTGCTGTCACTGCATGGCTAATCGTCTGGAGGCATCACCGTTGTCAATGGCTGCATCCCATCCTCTCTGTGAAAATGGTCCGATGCACTGTCACTGCATGGCTAATCATCTGGAGGTTCTCGATCATACTAGAATAGGATTTACTATCCTTTTGTGTCTGTCACTATGCCCAGCACTCGCAAGTTTGAAGCTCGTCACAGTCATTCAATCCTTGAGTCCTACTCAGAATACCACAGACAAGGTTTAGACTTTCCGGACTCTCATGAATGCCGCCATCAATCTAGCTTATACCACGAAGATTCTGATTAAGAGATCTAAGAGATACTCATCCATTCTAAGGTGGAACAGAAGTGGTTGTCAGGAACGCGTTCGTGGGGGAATGATGATGATTTTCACGTTCATCACATTCAAGTTGAAGTGCGAATGAATATCTTAGAAGCGAAATAAGTTGAATTGAATAAAAAAACAGTAGTACTTTGCCTTAATCTTTGAGGAACAGCAGAGCTCCACACCTTAATCTATGGAGTGTAGAAACTCTACCGTTGAAAATACATAAGTGAAGAAGGTCCAGGCATGGCCGAATGGCCAGCCCCCATGATCTAAGAACTAAACGTCACGAGATGTCTAATACAATAGTAAAAGGTCCTATTTATACTAGACTAGTTACTAGGGTTTACAGAAATAAGTAATTGATGCATAAATCCACTTCCGGAGCCCACTTGGTGTGTGCTTGGGCTGAGCTTTAGCTTTCCACGTGCAGAGGTCCTTCTTGGAGTTGAACGCCAGTTTGTAACGTATTTCTAGCGTTCAACTCTGGCTTGTGACGTGTTTCTGGCGTTTAACTCCAGGCTGCAGCATAGAACTGGCGTTCAACGCCCTTTTACGTCGTCTAAACTTGGCCAAAGTATGGACTATTATATATTGCTGGAAAGTCCTGGATGTCTACTTTCCAACGCAATTGGAAGCGCGCCATTTTAAGTTCTTTAGCTCCAGAAAATCTACTTTGAGTGCAGGGAGGTCAGAATCCAACAGCATCAGCAGTCCTTCTTCAACCTCTGAATATGATTTCTGCTCAAGTCCCTCAATTTCAGCCAGAAAATACCTGAAATCACAGAAAAACACACAAACTCATAGTAAAGTCCAGAAATGTAAATTTAACATAAAAACTAATGAAAACATCCCTAAAAGTAACTAGATTCTACTAAAAACATACTAAAAACAATGCCAAAAAGCGTATAAATTATCCGTTCATCAGTTCTCCTTTTATGTCTTATACAAATCATACCTATTATCCTTCATTTAATTATGCGTTACATTATTTCCTTGTCTAACAATATGATAAGTTTACTTTTTGCAAGTTTACTCTCTACAAGTCTCAAATCAAAATAAAAAGCACGACGAAAAAGGCGAACGGTCGACCTAACGGAAACCCGGGACTGATCACCCCAGGAACCATAAGGGACCAAAAGAAAACAAATCGGCTCAAGCAGTAAGTACCACGATAAATGGTAAAACAAAAGGCCACGGCGGCCCGAGCAAACAAAAAATAAAGGTAAGGCCACGACGACTCGAATTAAAATTAGCAATAACCAAAACAAGGCTCAAGCATAAGCAAAAAGAGAAGAGTTCAATACAGCCAAAGGGCGCCCACTAACAAGCCCCAAAATAAAAAACAAGTTACAAAAACGAAAGCGAGAAAAGTCGGGAATATCCATCTAAACGCTCAAAGAATATCAACAATCTTCCCGCCCTCCACAGTCTTCATCGCGCCAACTTGAGAGAGGTCAAGGTCGAGAGCCAGCACAGCCACCTGAAGCTTTATCCCTTCCTCAATCAGCTTAACGGCATCGCGAGCTCCCTTCGCAAGATCTTTGTTCCTTTTCTTCAGGGCAGCCATCTCCCGAGAAGCCGCCTCCGCCGAGCTCTCCGCCAACTTCAGGTTCTCCTCCAACTCCTCAACCCTCTTCTTCATGGCCGCAGTCTCACCACGGGAGGTATTCAGGTCCTTCATTAAAGCCATATCCCGATCCACCAACCTGTTAATCTCTTTGGCGTCCTCTTCAGCCTTCTTCTCCTGCTCGTACAACTTCGTCTTCAGAGACTCCTCCCGAGATCGTGAGTCCGTCAAATCTTTTTGGGAGTTCCGAAGCTTCACCTCCATGGCATGATAGTTGCCCTAGACAGGCTCCACCTTCTTGGCGATAGCAGTAGCACGTAGAAGGCTACGATAGATCCACCTGGCCTGCTCGGAGAGATCGGCCTCATGGAAAAACTCCTCGATGCCGTGGAGCAACTAAGACTCGATAAAGCCCCCAGCATCAAAGTTTTTCTCCATAACCGAAAGGGCCTTACCGGTATCCCGCTTTCTCTTCTTTGGGTTACCCACAACCCTCAGTTCATCATCACCAAAATCTTCCTAAAAAATCTCCGTCTCCACGCCAGCAGACCCCTCAACTTTCTCGGGAGGAACAGCGCTCTCCCGATGAGCCGGGTCGGCCCCGTCCACCTGACCAGTAGCCTCCCCGGCCTCCCCAGCTTCCCCTTGCTCCTGTCTCGCTGAGGGAGTCGACGGGGAGTCACCCTCACCCTCTTCGTTTTCCTTGATGAGGCTCATCAAATCAGCCAAGGTCTTCTTCCTGCGAGCCATGGAAACTGCGAGCAAAAGAAAAGGGAGAGGTGTCAACAATAGAAAAATAGGAAACATAAAAAGCTCAAAGGAGAGATAACCCACCAACATACAACCGACCGGCCTCCCGGTCCCTCATCAACATACGAGGATTAAGGTTCTTCTCACAAAAAATGGCCAACAGAATATCAGCAATATTGCGATCTTCCGAGCTCAGCCAGTCATAGGATACCTTTATAAGATAATCGGACCCCGCACCAAAACTCCAATAGGTAGGGATCCGCCGAGCTCCCTCAGCCGTGAGCCAAAAAGGCTGGTGACCTTCGACCGGTCTAACCTTAAAAAAGGTAGACTTGAAACCATGAAAAAAAAATCCTCAAAGAGGCCAAAGATCCTACACCCCTGTTGGGCCCTAAAAGACATATAACCCTTCTTAGCTTTCCCCTGGCTAGAAGGATTCGTGAGCAGAAAGAGATAGAGAAAGACATTCACTAAGATCGGTAGCTCGAGGTACTCGCAGACCATCTCAAAGCACTGGATGGAGGCCTAGCTATTCGGATGAAGCTGCGACGGCGCAACGTCGCAGCAATTCAGTAAGCTCATAACGAAAGGAGAAAAGGGGAGGCGAAGCCCCAAAGTCGTAAACATGGGCTCGTAAACCCACAGCCAATCAACAACCCTAGGAGAAGCCAAGTTCTTTTGGCAGACACGTTCCCGACCAGCAGGGACGTAGACCTGATAAAGCGTCTCCTCAGGCCCCCCTCCACATAAGAGCCCGGATTGTCGTAACTTCTGGAGCCCCTCCTTGGTCATCTTAGAAGGAGTATCCCTCACATCGGAGGAGACCCAAGCATAGTGGTCGATGAAGTCAGCCAAAGGGCGTTGAGCCTGACTCGGAGAAGCAAGACGATCGGCCTTACCTACAGCGGGGGCACCACTTAGTCAACTCGGGAAATCGGAAACCCTCAAAACAAAAAGCGAAAGGGAAATTACGAATCACCCCTTCACCCCCTATACAAACCCAGAAACATGAACAAAAAAACCCAGGAACATGAACAAAACCCAGAAAAACCCAAAAACGCAAGCGAAAACCCAGTGACACCCCCTCTAGAAGGGAAAACAAGCAAGAAACAGAGAGACCCAAAGCATACACAAAAACGAAATGCATTGGAGAAAGAACAACCAAAAGGGAGAAAAGCCATAAAAACTTACCAGAAGAAGTAGAATCTGCAAGAGGTAGAACGGGGGAAAGAATGCTCAGGGTAACAGCAACAGTGGGGTAGGAACAGCAGCAGCGTAACAGAATAAGGGAGTGAGGAGAAGAAGAAGAAAAGTAAAGAAGAAAGGGAATCACGAAATAAAAATAAAAGGAGGAAAGAGTAACCGCCGAGGAAGAGCGCCAAAAGGCAGGGGCACATCTGCCATTTCACCCAAAATTTCAAATAAATGAAATGATGGGCATTTAATGCCCAGCGCCAAAATCGAGAGAGCAGCACGAAAGTCGAAGCGACCAAATGTGAGGAAAACAAAACGCCACCAACGAGTTGCCGAGGAAAGAAGAAAGTTCGCCGCCTTGGAGAATAAGACAAACGCGCCCAGCCACGAGCACCCAACCTCAAGACTGGCGCGTTGGGGGCACTGTTACGGACTGCCAGTCCAGCCCAAGAAGACGTCGGGTCGGGGCACTACCCCACCCAGACCCAAAACCTCCAAAGGACCTCCATGGGTCGGTCTCATGCACCCGACTCGGTGTCCGACCAACTTACCTCCCCAGGTATGCCACCATCCGGGTCGGAGCCCCCAGGGTCGGTACCCGGCGTACCGACCCCAAGTATGGACGACCCGCTCACGTGGAAGGTGACAGCTCTGTCCCCCAACCAATGGGCTAGGCCATCAACCAGGTCCACCCAGCACAATATATAAAAGGAGAGGACAGCTCTCCCCCCAAGGTATGTCACATCCTTACCTAATTCTGCCACCACCAGTACGGACTCTGACTTGATCATTGGAGTGTTCTTGCAGGTGGCCACCCCCCCCCCCGCCCGCTCCGTCCGCCCTCCGACGTTGCTAGCACACGCTCCCCCTCGCTCCAAGCCCGCTCGGGACCTTCCTCTCTCTCCTACTCACCACCTACCGATAACCCGAGAACCCCAGGTAACGAACAGTATTATACAAAACATAGTTGTAAATAAAATGCTCCTATAACTGATTTGTTTATATTTATACATGTTATTCTATACATATTTTCAATAAAATAATCAGCCATTAGAATAATAATCAAACTTATAATAGTAGAATAATTAAACTTCTTTTACAACACTGTCCATTTTTTTTTTCATGAATACTAAATATGTATTTCCTAGGGAATGGAATTAGGCTAAGACAGCTTGTCAAGAAACTTGAACATGTCAAGAAACTTTTTATTGTAAGAGACAAAGCTCACCTTATTACTTAGCACTTGTTTACCTAATTTTTTTAATAAATATATGAAAAAATTATTTGTACCTTATTAATTAGTTCTTTTGTCCATTTAAATTTTAAGTCCATTTTAGATTTTTTATTTGCTAATAGCCTCGTTAATGGGCTTTGATGAGCGGATAATTTATACGCTTTTTGACATTGTTTTTAGCATGTTTTTAGTAGGATCTAGTTACTTTTAGGGATGTTTTCCTTAGTTTTTATGTTAAATTCACATTTCTGGACTTTACTATGAGTTTGTGTGTTTTTCTGTGATTTCAGGTATTTTCTGGCTGAAATTGAGGGACTTGAGCAGAAATCAGATTCAGAGGTTGAAAAAGGACTGCTGATGCTGTTGGATTCTGACCTCCCTGCACTCAAAGTGGATTTTCTGGAGCTACAAAACTCGACATGGCGCGCTTCCAATTGCGTTGGAAAGTAGACATCCAGGGCTTTCCAGAAATATATAATAGTCCATACTTTGGCCAATAATTGACGACGTAAACTGGCGTTCAACGCCAGCCTTCTGCCCAAATCTGGCGTCCAGCGCCAGAAAAGGATCCAAAACCAGAGTTGAACGCCCAAACTGGCACAGAAACTGGCGTTCAACTCCACAAATGGCCTCTGCACGTGGAACACTTAAGCTCAGCCCAAACACACACCAAGTGGGCCCCGAAAGTGGATTTATGCATCAATTACTTACTCATGTAAACCCTAGTGACTAGTTTATTATAAATAGGACCTTTTACTAGTCTTTTTGACAATCTTTGGATTACCTTATGATCCTTTGATCACGTTTTAGGGGGCTGGCCATCTCGGCCATGCCTGGACCTTCACTTATGTATTTTTAACGGTAGAGTTTCTACACTCCATAGATTAAGGTGTGGAGCTCTGCTGTTCCTCAAAGATTAATGCAAAGTACTACTGTTTTCTATTCAATTCTTCTTATTTCGCTTCTAAGATATCCATTCGCACCCAAGAACGTAATGAAGGTGATGATTATGTGTGACGCTCATCACCATTCTCCCCTATGAACGCGTGCCTGACAAACACTTCTGTTCTACATGAATTAAGCTAGAATGAGTATCTCTTAGATCTCCTAACCAGAATCTTCGTGGCGTAAGCTAGAATGATGGCGGCATTCAAGAGAATCCGGAAGGTCTAAACCTTGTCTGTGGTATTCTGAGTAGGATTCAATGATTGAATGACTGTGACGAGCTTCAAACTCGCGAGTGCTGGGCGTTAGTGACAGACGCAAAAGGAGGGTGAATCCTATTCCAGCATGATCGGGAACCGACAGATGAATAGCCGTGCCGTGACAGGGTGCGTGAGCATATTATTCACTGAGAGGAGGGGATGTAGCCACTGACAACGGTGATGCCCTTGCATAAAGCCAGCCATGGAAAGGAGTAAGACTGACTGGATGAAGATAGCAGGAAAGCAGAGGTTCAGAGGAACGAAAAGCATCTCCATTCGCTTATCTGAAATTCCTACCAATGAATTACATAAGTATCTCTATCCCTATTTTATTATATAATATTCGAAAACACCATTATCACTTTATATCTGCCTAACTGAGATTTACAAGGTGACCATAGCTTGCTTCATACCAACAATCTCCGTGGGATTCGACCCTTACTCACGTAAGGTATTACTTGGACGACCCAGTGCACTTGCTGGTTAGTGGTACGAGTTGTGAAAAGTGTGATTCACAATTTGTGCACCAAGTTTTTGGCGCCGTTGCCGGGGATTGTTCGAGTTTGGACAACTGACGGTTCATCTTGTTGCTCAGATTAGGTAATTTTCTTTTTGTCTTGTTTTCAAAAAATTTTTCAAAAATCTTTCAAAAATTCTTCCTTTGTTTTCGAAAAAAAAAATTTTAAAAATAAAAATGTTTTCAAAAATATATTTTCCTTTCAGACTTTTTAAGAATGAATTCTAGTGTTTCATGGAGCATGTTGAAGCCTGGCTGGCTGTAAAGCCATGTCTTAATTCTTATACTCAAGAAAAGAGCTTCTTTATCTTTCTTAGCCAATTGGCTGTTGAATGTAAGGAATGTCAGGCGTGTCATGTCTGAGTTACATACTAAAGCTTGGCTGGCTATTAAGCCATGCCTGACCCTTTGATTGGAGCTTTAGAGCATAAGATTCCTGGAATTCATATTAAAAATTTTGGAATCCTTATTTTCTTTTTCAAAATTATTTTTCGAAAAACATAAAATAAAAATCCAAAAAAATTAGAAAATCATAAAAATCAAAAATATTTTTGTGTTTCTTGTTTGAGTCTTGAGTCATATCATAAGTTTGGTGTCACTTGCATATGCATCTTGCATTTTTTCGAAAATATCATGCATTCATAATGTTCTTCATGATCTTCAAGTTGTTCTTGGTAAGTCTTCTTGTTTGATCTTGATGATTTTTTGTTTTGTTTCTTTTCATGTTTATCATATGCATTCTTGAATTCTTAGTGTCTAAGCATTAAAGAATTCTAAGTTTGGTGTCTTGCATGTTTTCTTTGCATTAAAAATTTTTCAAAAATATGTTCTTGATGTTCATCATGACATTCATAGTGTTCTTGGTGTTCATCTTGACATTCATAGCATTCTTGCATGCATTCATTGTTTTGATCTAAAAATTTCATGCATTGCATCATTTTTCTTGTTTTTCTCTCTCATCATAAAAATTCAAAAAAAAAAATATATCTTTCCCTTTTTCTCTCATCAAATTCGAAAATTGAGTTGACTTTTTCAAAAATTTTTAAAAATCAAAGTTGTTCCTTATGAGTCAAATCAAATTTTCAATTTGAAAATCTTATCTTTTTCAAAATCTTTTTCAAAAATCAAATCTTTTTCAAAATTCTTAGTTATTTTCGAAAATTAAAAAAATATTTTTCAAAAATCTTTTTCTTATTTTTATATCAAATTTTCGAAAATAACATAATCAATTAATGTTTTGATTCAAAAATTTGAAGTTTGTTACTTGCTTGTTAAGAAAGATTCAAACTTTAAATTCTAGAATCATATCTTGTGATTTCTTATGAATCAAGTCATTAATTGTGATTTTAAAAATCAAATCTTTTTCAAAACTAATTTCTATCATATCTTTTCAAAAAAAATATCTTCTTATCTTATCTTTTTCAAAATTTGATTTCAAAATATCTTCTCTAACTTCCTAACTTCTTATCTTTTCAAAAATTTGTTTCAACTAACTAACTAACTTTTTGTTTGTTTCTTAACTTTTTCAAAACTACCTAACTAACTCTCTCTCTCTAATTTTCGAAAATATCTTCCCTCTTTTTCAAAAATTTCTTTTTTATTAACTAATTATTTTTATTTTTTATATAAAAAAAAATTTCGAAAAAAATACTAACCTTTTTCAAAAACTATTTTCAAAAATCACTAACTCTTTTTCAAAAATTGTTTTCGAATATTCACTTCCCCCTCTCATCTTCTTCTATTTGTTTATTGATATACTAACATCTTTCCTTCAACTCTCCAAAAATCCGAACCCCCTCTCTCTCTGAGTTCAGATTTTCTTCCCTTCTTTTCTTCTACTAACACAAGGATCCCTATACCGTGGTGTAAAGGATCCATATTATTATTACTATTTTTTCTGTGCCATCTTCTTTGTCATATGAGCAGGAGCAAGGACAAAAACATTCTTGTTAAAGCAGATCCAGAACCTGAAAGGACTCTGAAGAAAAAATTAAGAGAAGCTAAAATACAACAATCCAGAGATAACCTTTCAGAAATTTTCGAACAGGAAAAGGAGATGGCAGCCGAAAATAATAATAATATAAGGAAGATGCTTGGTGACTTCACTGCACCTAATTCCAATTTACATGGAAGAAGCATCTCCATTCCTGCCATTGGAGCAAACAACTTTGAGCTGAAACCTCAATTAGTTTCTCTGATGCAGCAAAACTGCAAGTTTCATGGACTTCCATCTGAAGATCCTTTTCAGTTCTTAACTGAATTCTTGCAGATATGTGATACTGTTAAGACTAATGGAGTAGATCCTGAAGTCTACAGGCTCATGCTTTTCCCTTTTGCTGTAAGAGACAGAGCTAGATTATGGTTGGATTCTCAACCCAAAGACAGCCTGAACTCTTGGGATAAGCTGGTCACGGCTTTCTTAGCCAAGTACTTTCCTCCTCAAAAGCTGAGCAAGCTTAGAGCTGATGTTCAAACCTTCAGACAGAAAGAAGGTGAATCCCTCTATGAAGCTTGGGAAAGATACAAACAGTTGACTAAAAAGTGTCCTTCTGACATGCTTTCAGAATGGACCATCCTGGATATATTCTATGATGGTTTATCTGAGCTATCAAAGATGTCACTGGACACTTCTGCAGGTGGATCCATTCACCTAAAGAAAACGCCTGCAGAAGCTCAAGAACTCATTAACATGGTTGCTAATAACCAGTTCATGTACACTTCTGAAAGGAATCCTGTGAGTAATGGGACGCCTATGAAGAAGGGAGTTCTTGAGGTTGATACTCTGAATGCCATATTGGCTCAGAATAAAATATTGACTCAGCAAGTCAATATGATCTCTCAGAGTCTGCATGGAATGCAAGCTGCATCCAACAGTACTCAAGAGGCATCTTCTGAAGAAGAAGCCTATGATCCTGAGAACCCTGCAATAGCAAAGGTAAATTACTTAGGTGAACCTTATGGAAACACCTATAACTCAACATGGAGAAATCATCCAAATTTCTCATGGAAGGATCAAAACCCCCAACAAGGCTTTAATAATGGTGGAAGAAACAGGTTTAGCAATAGCAAGCCTTTTCCATCATCAACTCAGCAACAGACAGAGAACTCTGAACAAAATGCTTCTAATTTAGCAAATCTAGTCTCTGATCTATCTAAGGCCACTGTAAGTTTCATGAATGAAACAAGGTCTTCCATTAGAAATCTGGAAGCACAAGTGGGCCAGCTGAGTAAAAGGATCACTGAAATCCCTCCTAGTACTCTCCCAAGCAATACAGAAGAGAACCCAAAAGGAGAGTGCAAGGCCATTGACATAAGTGCCATGGCCGAACCTGTGAGGAAAGGAGAGGACGTGAATCCCAAGGAGGAAGACCTCCTGGGACGTCCAGTGATCAATAAGGAGCTTCCCTCTGGGGAATCAAAGGATTCTGAGGCTCATCTAGAGACTATAGAGATCCCATTGAACCTCCTTATGCCCTTCATGAGCTCTGATGAGTATTCCTCTTCTGAAGAGAATGAGGATGTCACTGAAGAGCAAACTGCCAAGTTTCTTGGTGCAATCATGAAGCTGAATGCCAATTATTTGGCATTGATGCTTGGGAAGTTGAACCTCCCTTGTTCATCAATGAACTAAGTGATCTGGATCAACTGACATTGCCTCAGAAGAGACAGGATCCTGGAAAGTTCATAATACCCTGTACCATAGGCACCATGATCTTTAAGGCTCTGTGTGACCTTGGTTCAGGAATAAACCTCATGCCCCTCTCTGTAATAGAGAAACTGGGAATCTATGGGGTGCAAGCTGCTAAAATCTCACTAGAGATGGCAGACAGCTCAAGAAGACAGGCTTATGGACAAGTAGAAGATGTATTAGTAAAGGTTGAAGGCCTTTACATACCTACTGATTTCATAGTCCTGGATACTGGAAAGGAAGAGGATGAATCCATCATCCTAGGAAGACCTTTCCTGGCCACAGCAAGAGCTGTGATTGATGTTGACAGAGGTGAAATAGTCCTTCAATGGAATGAGAACTCCCTTGTATTCAAAACTCAAGGATCTCCCTCTGCAACCATGGGGAGGAAGCAGGAAAAGCTTCTCTCCAAGCAGAGTCAACCAGAGCCCCCACAGTCAAACTCTAAGTTTGGTGTTGGGAGGCCACAACCAAACTCTAAGTTTGGTGTTGGAGAGTCTCAACAAAGCTCTGCACATCTGTGAGGCTCCATGAGAGCCCACTGTCAAGCTATTGACATTAAAGAAGCGCTTGTTGGGAGGCAACCCAATGTTTATCTAATTCTTATTTTTCATGTTTTCTTAGGTTCATGATCATGTGGAGTCACAAAATAAATAGAAAAATTGAAAACGGAATCAAAAACAGCAGAAGAAAAATCACACCCTGGAGGAGCATCTGTCTGGCGTTCAGCGCCAGAACAGAGCATGGTTCTGGCGCTGAACGCGCAAAATGGGCAGCTTCTGGGCGTTGAACGCCAGAACAGGCATGGTTCTGGCGCTCAACGCCAGAAATGGCACACAGATGGGCGTTGAACGCCCAAAATGGCCACCAACCTGGTGCTGAACGCCCAGAGTTGGATACAAAGGCATTTTTACATGCTTAATGGGTGCAGGGATGTAATTCCTTGAACACCTCAGGATCTGTGGACCCCACAGGATCCACTCAGGATCTGTGAACCCCGCAGGATCCACTCAGGATCTGTGGACCCCACAGGATCCACTCAGGATCTATGGACCCCACAGGATCCCCACCTACCTCCACTCACTTCTTCTCACCACTCTCTTTCACACAACCCCACAAACACTCTTCCCTAAAAACCCCTCACCAATCACCTCAATCTCTCTTCCCCACTAAACCTTCACCACTCACATCCATCTCCTCTTCCCCATAAACCTACCTCATAAACTCCACCTACCTTCAAAATTCAAACCCAATTTCCCACCCAAACCCACCCAAATGGCCGAACCAATACCCCCCTCCCTTCCCTATATAAAGCCCTCCATTCTTCATCAAATTCACACAACACACCCCTCTACACCCTTCTTGGCCGAAACACATCTCCCTCTCCCTCTCCATATTTCTTCTTCTTCTTCTTCTACTCTTTTGTTTATTGCTCGAGGGCGAGCAATATTCTAAGTTTGGTGTGGTAAAAGCATAAGCTTTTTGTTTTTCCATTACCATTGATGGCACCTAAGACCGGAGAATCCTCTAGAAGAGGGAAAGGGAAGATAAAAGCTTCCACATCCGAGTCATGGAAGATGGAAAGGTTCATCTCCAAAGCCCATCAAGACCACTTCTATGATGTTGTGGCCAAGAAAAAGGTGATCCCTGAGGTCCCTTTTAAACTCAAAAGAAATGAGTATCCGGAGATCCGACATGAAATTCAAAGAAGAGGTTGGGAAGTTCTAACAAATCCCATCCAACAAGTCGGCATCCTAATGGTTCAAGAGTTCTATGCCAATGCATGGATCACCAAGAACCATGATCAAAGTAAGAACCCGGATCCAAAGAACTATGTTACAATGGTTCGGGGGAAATACTTAGATTTTAGTCCGGAGAATGTGAGGTTGGCGTTCAACTTGCCATACATGGAAGAGAACGCACGCCCCTACACAAGGAGAGTCAACTTTGATCAAAGGTTGGACCAAGTCCTTATGGACATATGTGTAGAAGGAGCTCAATGGAAGATTGACTCCAAAGGCAAGCCGGTTCAACTAAGAAGATTGGACCTCAAGCCTATAGCTAGAGGATGGTTGGAGTTTATTCAATGCTCAATCATTCCTACTAGCAACCGGTCTGAAGTTACTATAGACCGGGCCATCATGATCCATAGCATCATGATTGGAGAAGAGGTGGAAGTTCATGAGATTATACCTCAAGAACTCTACAAGGTGGCTGACAAGTCCTCCACCATGGCAAGGTTAGCCTTTCCTCACCTCATTTGCCACCTATGCAATTCAGCTGGGATTGACATAGAGGGAGATATCCTCATTAAAGAGGAAAAGCCCATCACTAAGAAAAAGATGGAGCAAGCAAGAGAGCCCAGTCATGGAGCTCAAGAGGCGCAAGAAGCTCATCACCATGAGATTCCGGAAATGCCTCAAATGCACTTTCTTCCACAAAACTATTGGGAGCACATCAACACCTCCCTAGAAGAATTGAGTTCCAATATGGGACAACTAAGGGTGGAACATCAAGAGCACTCCATCATGCTTCATGAAATAAGAGAAGATCAAAAAGCAATGAGGGAGGAGCAACAAAGACAAGGAAGATACATAGAAGAGCTCAAGGACATCATTGGTTCCTCAAGAAGGAAACGCCACCATCATTAAGGTGGATTCATTCCTTGTTCTTGCTTTCTCTGTTTTTCGTTTTCTATGTTATGTGCTTATCTATGTTTGTGCCTTCATTACATGATCATTAGTAGTTAGTAACTTTGTCTTAAAGATATGAATGTCCTATGAATCCATCACCTCTCTTAAATGAAAAATGTTTTAATTCAAAAGAACAAGAAGTACATGAGTTTCGAATTTATCCTCGAACTTAGCTTAATTATATTGATGTGGTGACAATGCTTCTTGTTTTCTGAATGTATGCTTGAACAGTGCATATGTCTTTTGAAGTTGTTGTTTAAGAATGTTAAATATGTTGGCTCTTGAAAGAATGATGACTAGGAGACATGTTATTTGATAATCTGAAAAATCATAAAAATGATTCTTGAAGCAAGAAAAAGCAGCAAAGAACAAAGCTTGCAGAAAAAAAATGAAAAAAAAATTGAAAGAAAAAGAAAAAGCAAGCAGAAAAAGCCAATAACCCTTAAAACCAAAAGGCAAGGGCAAATAAAAAGGATCCCAAGGCTTTGAGCATCAGTGGATAGGAGGGCCTAAAGGAATAAAATCCTGGTCTAAGCGGCTAAACCAAGCTGTCCCTAACCATGTGCTTGTGGCGTGTAGGTGTCAAGTGAAAACTTGAGACTGAGCGGTTAAAGTCAAGGTCCAAAGCAAAAGAAGAGTGTGCTTAAGAACCCTGGACACCTCTAATTAGGGACTTTAGCAAAGCTGAGTCACAATCTGAAAAGGTTCACCCAATTATGTGTCTGTGGCATTTATGTATCCGGTGGTAATACTGGAAAACAAAGTGCTTAGGGCCACGGCCAAGACTCATAAAGAAGCTGTGTTCAAGAATCATCATACTGAACTAGGAGAGTCAATAACACTATTCGAAATCTGAAGTTCCTATAGATGCCAATCATTCTGAACCTCAAGGGATAGAGTAAGATGCCAAAACTATTCAAGAGGCAAAAAGCTATAAGTGCCGCTCATTTGATTGAAGCTCTGTTTCATTGATAGTTTGGAATTTATAGTATATTCTCTTCTTTTTATCTTATTTGATTTTCAGTTGCTTGGGGACAAGCAACAATTTAAGTTTGGTGTTGTGATGAGCGGATAATTTATACGCTTTTTGACATTGTTTTTAGCATGTTTTTAGTAGGATCTAGTTACTTTTAGGGATGTTTTCCTTAGTTTTTATGTTAAATTCACATTTCTGGACTTTACTATGAGTTTGTGTGTTTTTCTGTGATTTCAGGTATTTTCTGGCTGAAATTGAGGGACTTGAGCAGAAATCAGATTCAGAGGTTGAAAAAGGACTGCTGATGCTGTTGGATTCTGACCTCCCTACACTCAAAGTGGATTTTCTGGAGCTACAAAACTCTAAATGGCGCGCTTTTAATTGCGTTGGAAAGTAGACATCCAGGGCTTTCCAGAAATATATAATAGTCCATACTTTGGCCAATAATTGATGACGTAAACTGGCGTTCAACGCCAGCCTTCTGCCCAAATCTGGCGTCCAGCGCCAGAAAAGGATCCAAAACCAGAGTTGAACGCCCAAACTGGCACAGAAACTGGCGTTCAACTCCACAAATGGCCTCTGCACGTGGAACACTTAAGCTCAGCCCAAACACACACCAAGTGGGCCCCGGAAGTGGATTTATGCATCAATTACTTACTCATGTAAACCCTAGTGACTAGTTTATTATAAATAGGACCTTTTACTAGTCTTTTTGACAATCTTTGGATTACCTTATGATCCTTTGATCACGTTTTAGGGGGCTGGCCATCTCGGCCATGCCTGGACCTTCACTTGTGTATTTTTAACGGTAGAGTTTCTACACTCCATAGATTAAGGTGTGGAGCTCTGCTGTTCCTCAAAGATTAATGCAAAGTACTACTGTTTTCTATTCAATTCTTCTTATTTCGCTTCTAAGATATCCATTCGCACCCAAGAACGTAATGAAGGTGATGATTATGTGTGACGCTCATCACCATTCTCCCCTATGAACGCGTGCCTGACAAACACTTCTGTTCTACATGAATTAAGCTAGAATGAGTATCTCTTAGATCTCCTAACCAGAATCTTCGTGGCGTAAGCTAGAATGATGGCGGCATTCAAGAGAATCCGGAAGGTCTAAACCTTGTCTGTGGTATTCTGAGTAGGATTCAATGATTGAATGACTGTGACGAGCTTCAAACTCGCGAGTGCTGGGCGTTAGTGACAGACGCAAAAGGAGGGTGAATCCTATTCCAGCATGATCGGGAACCGACAGATGAATAGCCGTGCCGTGACAGGGTGCGTGAGCATATTATTCACTGAGAGGAGGGGATGTAGCCACTGACAACGGTGATGCCCTTGCATAAAGCCAGCCATGGAAAGGAGTAAGACTGACTGGATGAAGATAGCAGGAAAGCAGAGGTTCAGAGGAACGAAAAGCATCTCCATTCGCTTATCTGAAATTCCTACCAATGAATTACATAAGTATCTCTATCCCTATTTTATTATATAATATTCGAAAACACCATTATCACTTTATATCTGCCTAACTGAGATTTACAAGGTGACCATAGCTTGCTTCATACCAACAATCTCCGTGGGATTCGACCCTTACTCACGTAAGGTATTACTTGGACGACCCAGTGCACTTGCTGGTTAGTGGTACGAGTTGTGAAAAGTGTGATTCACAATTTGTGCACCAGGCTTCACGTCAGATTAGGTTAAACTAATTTAAATGAGGAAATATAGGAAATGGAGTATATGTACAATATGTACAATGGGATTTATTAGAAATGTTCGATTCAGTAGAATATTAGATATTGATTATCTCTAGTACTCGGATAGTTATTACAAGAGAACAATGAATTAGATAGCTTTGCATGATTTAACATAGTATTACTACTCAATTAATGCATAAGAAAGCACCATTTCGAAAGAGGTTAAATTTGAATAAACAATAAAAAAATCAATTATAATATAAATTTTGAATTTATATTTTAAAAAACTGACATTATATACTCGATTATGTTTTTGCTTTTTTTTTTTTTTGGAAAAAGAGGATAAGTTACTAAATTTCTTTAATAAATGTAAAGTTAGATTTTTTTTAGTAGCTGAAAATAATTAACAAAAAAAAACATAAAGAACAATTCAATTAGTAAGACAATTTCGTTAAATATTATTCTCAAAATTTTTTTAAGGCAATAAAAGCTTTACTTGATGAGTATGAGTCTTCATCATCGTCTTTGTTATGATGTCCACTACTGTATTTGCATCTATTAAGATTAACTGGAGATTTACATAACATTTTTAAGTCATGATGTCTCGAATTTTCGGCACTAAAGGATCAACAAATCCAGAACTAACCTGAGAATTATTGACAAGAGTAAAGGTCTTTAGACATTCTGTTCTCACAAATAATATCTCTTTACCCCAAGTCTCAAACTAGAAGAAATCCTCTCCAAATAACAAACAACTCTCCTCTTGCAGAATATTATTACTCTCAATTGTTTCCAAACAATCTCTTTGTTAACTTTCATTCCAATCTCTGCTAACACAAGCAAAATCAACATAATTATTAGTGTCAAGATAATTAGCATCACAATTAATCTTAAAGGTACCCACCAAATGGGGGATCTAAGAGCCACTAATGATAGTAGAGATCGACACTCGTTGCAACTCAAAAACATTCCAAAATTTCTTTTCTGAGGCTAAAGCCATACAAGTTACTTTATTCAGAGGCCAAGGCTCGAGGGGATTAAAGATCGCATTATTCCTTGATCGCCAAATCCATCAGAGACCAGAAAAGAATCTAAATGAGCACTCTTTGCTATGAAACAAGAACCAATTCATCAAATCTAGAGGCTGACAGAAAACTTCCAAAGCTTTCCAAACTAGTTGAGCTTTTGGACAATTCTAAATGCAATGTAAAACCTTCAATTAACTCTTTTTTTTTTAATTAAAGGAGCTCAACACACGAGTGGAGCAAGGAACAAAGAAACAAAAAGAAACCAAAATAAAAATAGCCACCTAACAACTTGTCGAGCAAAACAAATCCCCTTGTCATCTTCGCTTGGCACTGCCATCAACAACAAAAGGGGTCCTCCCTCCTTTACTCCTGATAACTAATACGAGACAAGTTAACAGTTTCTTCTACCACTTTGCCTTTATTCTAAAGAGGTAAATACCAAATCGGTACCCGAAAGATTCTGGCGCTGACAAAATGGTACATGACTTTTGTTATTGACAAAATAGTCCCTAAAAAATTTTAAAATTTGACAAGCGTGTCCCCGAGCTCGCTGGAACAAATCTCCAGCAAACACAATGCTGACATGGCCACTGTATTTTGGTAATATGGCAAACCACCCCCCAAACCCTAAGCCCTCCCTCCCAACGCAGACTCCCCCTCCATCTCCCTCTCCATCGCAGCCCTCCCCTACCCAACGTAGCCCCCCTCCCCTCCCACTCCATCCCCATCGCAACCCCCCAACACACTCCTCCCTTCCCTTTCCCTCTCCATCACTGCCTCCTTCCCTCTCCCTCCCATCGCAGATCATATAAAGGCACAGATAGAAGCATGCTCAATAGAACACAATATCATAATTCAAATTACAATCTACCAATACCATTTGTGTTTCTTTCCAAATGTATTATACTATTCCATCAATTACATTAAAAAAGAAGAAAAAAAATTCACCTACAAACTCCCAACATTTCTTACCAAGATGATCATGTAAAGCACTCTTATCAATCCCTTGGTGATGGTAACTCTTGCAAACAGTAAAAAACATTCTGCACCAACAATCCCACCAAATTCACAATGACCAACACACCCACAATAACCGTGAAAAACTGCAGAAACGAGTTCTGTGTATCAATTGCTATAATAAGCAAAACCAAGAAAATCACGAAGACAAAGTTATAGATGAACATCAAAAGCGTGACCCAAAGGTAAGTGATGAACAAACGCTTGAAGATTTTGGGGATTGTAGAGATGGTGGAGGAAAAGGAGACAGCTTTGTTGGTGTAGAGGGAAGCGACGGTAAAGACGGCGGCGGCGGTGGAGAGGAGAGAGAAGGCGAAGAGGAAGAAAAGGTAACAGATTTCTGGGATGTTCAGGAATTGTAGCTCCTCTAGTGCTAGATCCATTATTCCTTCTTCTTCTTCTCAGATTCTCGTTCTGTTCTTCTTCGATCTGAGAGAGAGAATTGAAAGTTTTGGTTTGTAGTTGCGTTGAAAGGATGAAATTTTGAGATATTAGATTGTTGTTCTTTTATATTGCAGAAATGAGATGAGATGAGATGAGATGATATGAGAGGGAGGGAGAGGGAAGGGGGCTGCGATGGGGAGGGAAAAGGGAAGGGAAAGGGGGCTACGATGAGGGAGGGGGAGGGATTAGGGTTTGGAATAATATTTTTAATTACAAATTCCAACTCAAAATAAACTTCTCTTGTCAGCAAAAACCGGTGAACACGTAAGCATCTTACTCGTCGGAGCCATGGTCCGGCAAGCACGAGGACACGCTTGGCAAATTTTTAAAACATTCAAGTACCATTTTGTCAATAACAACAGTCAGGTACCAAAATGTCAGCATTTGAATCTTTCGGGTACTGATTTGGTCATTACCTCTATTCTAAAATATCCTCCGATTTCTTTCGATCCAGGCGTTTCAGACTATCACAAAGAAAGATATATACCATTTGTTGCGCTCCTCCTTTCTACAAGTCGCACCTATCCAGCTTTAAAAATGGTCCTTCAAAGTACCCGGGACGGACCACCACCTGTCAAGAAAAGATAACCAAATGCACCACACCTGCCAAGTAAATTCACATACAAGAAATAAATGATGGACATATTCTACATCCTTATTACATAGTACACACATATTATCCTCATTATTAGCCATCCCAAACCGACACAATCCCTCTTTTGTATTTAGCCTGCCTACTAAGGTAAACCAAACAAGCAGTTCCACTCTTGGAGGAACTAATACTTTTCAGATGGTCTTGGTGAAGGTATAACTTGTTACGTCCTTCGAAAGCATTTTCTCCTGCAACACCAATAAATAAAGTATCTTTTTTCTAGGTGGCTATTTTTATTTTGTTTTAGTAACTGGTATTGTAAGGTTACAGCAAGCTTTCCCATTCAGAAGGCAAGTTATGAGAAATCAAGTATCTTTTTTTCTGACAACTTATGTTTGGCAAAGACGCTAGAGTCGAGTAGAATTTTGGAGATGAGGCTGGCATCCAATTTGGACAAATACTTTGGAATCCTTTCGCTACATAATCATATTAGAAAAGAAGATTTTCAAATTATCTTTGATAAAATGACATTTCGGTTTAGTACTTGAAAAATGTAAAACTTTTCTCTTGCGAGCAGGATCACTTTGGCCCAATCAATTTTAGCAACTATTCATTTTTATTTCATGTAAACTATAAGACTGTCACTGAATGTGTGTGATGAGATCGAATAAGTCTGTATGAATTTTGTGTGGGACAGCAATAAAACTAATAATAAGGTCTATTTGATTATTTGAAAGAAATTATATTTGTCAAAAAAATTTGACGATTTAGAGTTCAAACAAACCAAAATAGTAAACAATGCTAATCTTATAAAATTTAATGCAAAATAAAAATATTTTTTGAGTCAACATAATCAGAAAAAATATAAATGTGGGGAATTAAGGTGGCAAGTGCTCTCTGAAATTAATTAATTTAGTAAGGTATTGACATGGCAAGTTTTTTGATAAATTTGTGTTCAAGTTCTTGAATATATTTGTGTCTTATTTTATTACACTTCAAAATTTAAAAGTCCAGGCTGGATTAGGCATAAACGTATGATTATACGTCGGCAAGTTTTTTTTTTTTTTTTTTCATCTATCAAGGATAGGTTCTTTGTATATACAACACCTGAAAAATTAATCAATTACATCATACCGTCTACACTAGCCCACTTCTTACTGCGTACATCTTAGGCCCAACCATTTTTGTCTTATGAAATATGAATATGCGTAACAAGGAAAACAAAAACAGCAATGACATCACTCTTTCATTTGAACAAATTAACCTATTTCATCAAAATTAATTCATCTTTTGAAATACAATATTAGTTTTTTATGTATAATCTTATCAATATTTTAAATATTCATAGATATAAATAATAATTTACTTTAATAGGTTGTTGTATATAAAAGGCGAGATTCGAATTCGACGCTTGCAACACTATAGTATACACGAACGAAGTATTCGAAAAATCCTTTGTATATCCCTTACAATGTAAGTAGTAGTTCAAGGGTATCAATCATAGATTAATCTAATTAAATGGAAAAGTTTAGGAGCCAGCAATTTTATTGAATTTTGACCAGTATGTAACCAGCAGAGAAAGGTGAATCATTGGATGAAATCTCACATCAATCTCACACTATTAAATCATCATTGATGGCTATTTGATGACTACCAATCACAAAAGTTGCTGGCCTAGCATTGCTCTTAAATAAATGATAAACAGTTAACAGTTGACCCTCCAAGTCAATGAATTGGGTGCATATATAAGCCACTTACGCATTCGCATTCACATTCACATAATAAATTGTTCAATTCCTTCAACCCTTTAGAAATTGAAAACCAAGCTTGAAAACATTTCTTCGTTTTACACAGCATATATATAAATACCATGGTTATCGACGAAGCTTCATTGTAATTACTCACTCTTCTTCACATTATCATCACAATTATTAAAATTGTTAATATAACTAATCATTACCTAAAACTTCTAGTTAATTATCAATCAATCATCTTATGCTTTAATTTAATTTCATGAATTGAATAATTTCTTGCCATGTCAGTTTTGAAACCAGCGAGGATCTGGCCACGTGTCTCGCAACGAGTCCGATAATATCGGAGTCATGGAGGCTGTGCAGCGTGGCCAATGTCACGGCGGCACGGAGTTTCGTGGCAGAAAGTGGCGGCGGCGACGGAGGAGTGGTGTACGTGGCTTCATCGGGGGTTCAGATGGCGGAGGGGACGGAATCTAGCTGGAGAAGGTTGGTGGCGTTAGAGAGCATCGGAGGAGAATCGCTGTTCAGTATGCATCGGAAAAGGGAGGAGGAGGAGGAGGTTGTTATGGTGCACGCCGCCATCTTCGATCTCTTTTCCTCATTCTTCGTCTCTTTCCGCAACCAGGTTAGTTTATTTTCTTCTTGATTTTAATATATTTTTTTTAATTTTTGAGTTAATATTAACTAATTTATTATTTTGTTTTATTGAAAATATTGGTTTGTTCGTCTCTTTCGTGTTTATTATTATTTCTTCGGAGATATTTGGTCTAGTTTTGTGGTGGATGGGTGCAGTTGTTGATGGAACAAGTTTTTTGAGTTATTTGTATGCTGAGTCTTAATTTAATTTTTGGGTTTCAATTGCCTCCTTTTAATTTTTAAATTTTGTAAATACATTTTACATTGGTGTTTAGAATAATTTTTAATATAAAAATATTAATAAATACTGATATGATCAATTAGATGTTATGTTAAAACTCGTAATAAATATAATTTTAATTTTGGTATTTAAATAACAAAAAATAACAATATTCTATTAATATCTATATTTTTAAAATTATTTCAAGAACTAGCTTAACTCATATTTATAAAATTTAAAAATTAATAAAATTAATTAAAATTTTAGAGGTTAAATTAAAATTTAATTATAAATTTAGGTATTTGTAGCAATAAGATAAATTGAGTTTACAAAATGAACGTATACGAAGAACTCAACAAGGATTCATTCTTTTTGTTGATGAATGTGAGGGATTCAGTTGAATTTTTAATAAAAAGAAAATTTCTATTTCTATAAATGATTTAATAGATAATTTTTTTAATGTTTTAAAAAAGTTTATTTTAATTTTTTTAATATTTTTTAAAAATGAACTTTATTTTTTTATTAAAAAAAGTCTTTTTCAAAAAAAAAATTCTTTTAATTTAAGGTGAAAGAAAAATGAAAAAAGAATAATTTGATTTACTTTTTTCAGATATTGCAATAGAAATAATATGAATTCTGTAATATATTCTTAACCCACATTATTATCTCCAAGTTTTCGATAAAAGTGTGTCTTCTTATTTGATGGATTAATGCAACTTTTTGCCAAACTTAGCTAGTGGCAGAGCTAATTATTTGATAGAATAATATGTTGATTGATATTTTAAATTTGATTAATTAATATATGATCCATCCGGGGTTTAAGTGGAAAAGGAAAAAGGTTAAAGCCAAATAATATGAACCGTTACACTTTATCACTTGCTTTCACAAGAATTTCCTGGTGTTGTGGCCTGTGGGTGCATTGTCACTGTGTGAAAAGGTGATGGCAAAAGAATGAAAAGAGAGAGTACCTATTACCTAATACAGGAGCAGGAAAAATACAATATATATATTATTTGTTAGAATATAATTAGAATCAATTAGTATATCTTGAATATTTATTATAGAATATTACGTTTTTATTATTACGATTCTCTTAGTCTCTATAAATATCTTTTTATATTGTATCATTTTAAACAATTTGAATAGACAACTTGAACACACTAAATACACATAAATCCTTTCTTCAGTTTAGTCTTTTTTCATACTTTTTTTCTGTGCCATTTTTTTTCTTTTCTTTTGTCAATGCTGTGATGCTTTTCTGACCTTACCGATTAGCTTATTCACTACTTATTCTCATGGAGAAATCATACATTTTTCGTCACCTTCCGATAGTTTGTCATCTCTTCGCACTTTGTCACTTTTTAACAGTTTTCCGGCAATTCGCCATCTTTTTAGCAGTTTTTCGGCAGTTGGTCACTTTTGCAGTAATTTCGTCTGCGTTCTCTGGTGACAGTTCCGTCTGCGTTCTCTTCCGGCAGTTCTGTCTGCGTTCTCTTCCGATAGTTCTGTCTGCGTTCCCTTCCAGCAGTTTCGTCTGCACTTTCTTCAGACAAGCAGCAGTTCTGTCTGCGCTTCTTTCAGATAAGCGGTAGTTCCATCTGCACTTCCTTCCGGCAGTTCTGTCTGCGCTTCTTTCAGATAAGCGGTAGTTCCATCTGCACTTCCTTCCGGCAGTTCCGTCTGCACCCGCTTTATCAGTTTATGCAGTTTTTTTCCTCTTTATTTCGTTATTTTAAATAAGTTTCAAACTCAAGTTGTCACTTGAGTTTGAAGGGGATGTTAGAATATAATTAGGATCAATTAATATATCTGAATATTTATTATAGAATATTACGTTTTTATTATTACGATTCTCTTAGTTCTTATAAATACCCTTCTATATTGCATCATTCTAAACAACTTGAATAGACAACTTGAACACACTGAATAATACACAAAAGGAAAAGTATAGGTAGACAATGAAAATATTAAACAATGTAAACAATAGATATATCGGATGTTCATTTTACTAGTGTACGGATTGTTATTTTAATATTAAAATTTAGATAATTAATTTAGAGGTGTAGTGTATTTTTATTTAATTGGTGGTTGTTTATGTTGTTCAAAATAATCATTGTTTTCCTAGCATTCTCCTAAAAAAACACTTTTCTCAACTTGATTTCTTGTTTTTAACATTATTAATATTAGTCAATATTTTAAATTAATATTTTATTTTTATATTATTAAGATCTAATATTTAGGATATTAAATTTAAAATTTAGTATAAAAAAATTACCAGCTAAATATTAACAAAAATAGATAAATTTTATTGGTTATATAATATTGTTCATTTGTATTTATTTGCTGAACGAGTAAATTTTATGTAGATGTTTAAATATATACGATGTCATCGATATTATTTATATAGAACTATACACTAATATAAAGGAGATTGCTATTTTTGGTGTTCAATTCTTATTTTTCTTTTTCTTTTTCAACTTTTATCCTTATGCACAATTGCCTAAATGACTAATATTTACTAAGAGGGTAAATGTGTAAATTGAAGTTGGAATGTTAAGTTGTTAACTACCAAATTGAACGGATTTCATCTCTTTCTCTTTATCTGTGCTGTTCGTACTATTTAATTATGTATAAATATATTTTTTAAGCATAGCAAACAAATAAAATGAACAATCAATTTAGAATGAAAAGAATATTATTTAAACGGATAAGTATTGTTTTGGTTCCTAACGTTGAGAGTCAGAATCGAAATCGTTCCTAACGTAATTTTGAATTTAAAACCTTCCTTAATATTTTTTTCATATTAAAATCGTTCTTTTTAATAAAATTTTGAGTAATTACCCAAATTGGTCCCTGAGGTTTTTAAAATCGGACACTTTAGTCCCCCAGCTTTTGAAATACACAAAAAACTCCCCCAAGTTTAACTCCGGCGGACAAATCAGTCCCTGGCAATCTTTCTCCGTCAATGACAAACGGAGAACGCTGACGTAGAGCCCTGGGCCGGCACACGTGGCAGTCAGTGGTCCACGTGTGCAAAAAGACAGATCAGTCCCTGGGCCTAAACTGTGTCGTTTTGTAGTTTGGCTCCATGTACATCCCTCTTCTCAAAACCAAAATACTCAAAACCCACCCTTTCTTCCTCAATTTACAGAGAAAAGACGTAACCCCTCTTCATCCGTTTCATCTTCAACCTCTGTCACCCACATTCAACTGTCAGCATTTGGGGATGGAATCCCCCTTTGCGTGCATCTAGAGCCCTATTGTTTGCACTCTATAATGGCCAATGTTTCAGCGACCGTTAGCGGCGAAAGCTCTGCTGCGTCTAGTCGCCGGCGAGGGAGACTAAGCCAGGATAGCATGGGCGAGAGAGGATTAAGCAAAATCGACTTCGCAAAGGGAAAACACCCGAATTGCTTCTGTGGGTATCACGCGATAATATGCAAGTCGACTACTACGGAGAATCCTGGAAGGTTGTTTTTTGGGTGCCCCATGTACAAGGTAAGAAACCCAAACTATTGCATAACAAGCTTTTTGGATTTGTAGAATGGTTCTGAGCAGAATCAGGAATTGGGTTCATTGCAGGAAAATCAACCATATTGCAAGTTCTTCGCTTGGGTTGACACTGTTTTTGATCTCAGCTTCAAGAAGGCTGCTGTGAAAGAACCTAGTGAATTGCAGGATTTAGTGGGTATTGTTGGTGGGTTCCAAGATAGATTAATAGAGTTGCAAAATAGGGTGTATGCACTAGAGATGTGTCAAAATACAGAGGCAAAAAAAGAATGCAAGAAGAGTTGGTTTAAGGCGGTTTACTTTATTTATGTATTTTGTGCTGCAAGTTGTGCTATTGTGTTTAAGTATATTGTTGGATCTTAGGTTTTTTGAAAATGTTAGTTATTTGGTGATGTAAATTGAAACTTATGAATGAATGAAATTCTTAAAAATTTCATTATTTTGCTGAAAATTTTAGGGAGTCAAACATTTTTGTAGGTTAAAAAATATTTGGAAATTTGTTGAAACTTAGTTGTAAAAGAACCATGATTTCTTAAATATAAAGATAATAAGCATATGTTATTTCAATTAGGACCATGAATGTTGAATCATTCCTGTGCATCAAACAATCATTGAATCTGTTACTGAAACAATAGTTATTATTGTATTTTTGCATTAACATATTATCTATGCACTAAAAATGAATACGTAGCACCAAATGAATAATGGAAAAAAACAACACCACCATTACTTATAACAGCGAATATATTGCTTTAATATCAGTTAGCAACTGCAAAATATAGGATGCAGTTGAACTAAAGTCAGAAATTGGCCATACATTAGCCGAAACATAAGCCAAAAAAACAAAGTTTCATCCACACGAATCTCTTATCAATCCTAAGTTACGAGTATTTTAAGTTTAGGTCCATCAACTTAAAAGCTCATTATCAAAATACAAACGAAACTATTACATCAAAAAAGCATAATCATTTGCCTTCAATCACTTTTGTCTCGGATGCTTGAACCCGGGATTGGGAATAAACTGGAACATCCTTGATGTAGTGCCCTTACTTGCCGCTGTAATTGTTGCTGCCGAGACGCCTTGACTTGGTCTAGGTGGTGGAATAGGAGGTGGAGTGCTAGATTGGACTGGTGCAGGATAATGTGGTCTAACGATAGGCTGCTTGGCCCTTGCACTATGGGGAATTGTCGCTCCAGAATTTGCTGCACCCTGTGATAAAGGAGATAGCATATGCAAAGAGTAGACAATTAAATGTTAGCAAACCTAACAGTGTAGTAACACAATGGGCGATTTATAACTCCAATTTGACTCACCATACTAGACACAAAACCTGGTGCATTAGCTGTAGGCTGAATTGGATTAGGATGATCAACCACATTCTGCAATAATGAAAAAATTAAGCCAAATATAATTCCAAGTCAGTCCTTGTGGAATTTAGAAAAAGACATATAAGTCCCCAATGATTTTAAAAATATCCAACTAAGTCCCTATGGAAGCATGAAAAACCCAATTTAGTCCTCGCGATCAATAATTAGTACATTAATTATGGTGGTTTACCTGCACCTGGGGTGCTGATTGTGAGACATGCATCTCCTCTGCTGCTTGGTTAGTGGTTTTAGCCGTTGACTGAGCATTTGTACTTCTTCTTAACTTGGTTGATCTTCTATTTGGAGCGGCTGGACCTTTGCATGTTTTCTGGTTATGTCCAGTCTCTCCACATTTAGAGCATGTAACCCGAAATGTCTTCTTCACCTTTGAACCGCTTGTCTCATTCTCAGATGGCTCCTTCTTTCTTCTCTTCACTGGTCTTCCAACAGGTCTCTTCAACTTAGGTGGAATTGGATTAATAACTTCAATCTTGTCCCAATACTCTTCTGAGTTCACCGGTTGGATGCAGGGTTGGTATGTGGCCCTTGCTGCCCCAATTTTCAGTAATGGATGTACATAGCCTTCAGGCCTGTCACCCCTCCTAGCAATAGCAGCTAAAGCATGAACGCACGGAATACCTGCAGTTTAACAAGTTTTGAGATTTTGTTACAAACATATACAATTATCAAAATTGTAATATAGTATATTATTGGAGTTTTTTACCAGTCAATTGCCACGCGTTACATGTACACTTGTTCTGGGCCAAGTCTACAGACAGCTTTTTCGTACCTCGCTGGACCTCAAATACTCTCCTCTCGTCATCACCAACCCACATTGGGTGCCAATACTTCACCTCCTTCATGATATCATCTAGTCTTTTCTGCTGCGTAGGAGCCAAGTCAGTACCTCCAAATGTGTCTAACACCTGTTTGTACTTTGTCATTCGTCTCATAATGTAACAGCGAAGCTCCTCACACATTGTGAGAATCGGTTTGGCTCGGTAGTTGACTATCTTTGCATTCCAAACCTCGCAAAGATTGTTGGTTAGATTGTCAGCCTTTGGTCCATGGCTAAAATGGGATTTTGTCCAGCATGCAGGGTCGAACTTCACAAGGTACACCCAGGCCTCTTCATTCACTCTCCGCAATCTCTCCATGCTTGCCTTGAACTCTGAAACAGTTGTGCACTTTGCACATTCCCAAACCATGTTCTTCACTCGCTTGTCCTTGAATCTGTTACTGAAATTCTTCCAAATGTGTCTGACACAGTTCCGGTGATGTGCATGCGGCATCACCTCCTTCAAGGCTGGTAACAAGCCCTACACAAAACAGTGAAATTGTATTCTCTATATCAATTTTTTATTTTAATTGTATATATCAATCTCCCTGCCAATAATTAATAAGATAATTTCACATCTTTCAAATTGAGTCAGCTACCTCAAGACCATTTTGAATCGGGTCAAGAAAGAAAACAAGATGAGATCTTCAAAGGTTATAACATGAACCAAATATATAGCCAAGGTTGAAAAAAACAATTACAGCCCATCTTCACACATATAGTATAACATTATATAATAGCATTATATAATAGCATTAAACTTCACATATATAGTATAACATTATATAATAGCATTATATATAATAGCATTATATAATAGCATTAAACTTCACATATATAGTATAACATTATATCATAGCATTATATGATAGCATTATATAGTAGCATTATATAATAGCATTAATCTGACATGCCACTTTATTACCTTCAGCAGATTATTATCAAACTTCACGAAGCAAGATTCTATATAATAGCATTATATATAATAAGGATTAAAAATGCTGTTTATTAATTTAAATGAGGATTAAAACAAAATTAAGTGAATTGACCTTTTGTTGATCGGATATGAAGTTCCAGCCATGAATGTAATGATCTCCAAGGTCCTCTTGCAGTAAGGTAAGAAACCACTTCCAATTATCTTTTGTCTCACTGTCAACCACCGCATATGCAATCACATAAAAGTGATTATTCGCATCTTGTCCTACGGCTGACAAGAGTTGTCCACCAAAATAACCCTTCAGGAAACACCCGTCAAGCCCAATCAGCTTTCTACAACCGGCTTTAAAGCCTCTCTTGCAAGCGTCTAGACATATGTATAGATTGTTGAATATCGGAGGAGATTCAGGTATTGGTGTCACACCCAACAGTGCAGTGCTACCAGGATTACTCCTCAAAATCTCAAGAAGGTAATGTCTCAGCTTGCTGTATTGTGCTTTCTCATTCCCAATGACACGCTCTCTGGCTTCTTTAAGTGCTCTATAAATCATCTTCCCGTTGATCATCACATTATAGTCAATTTTGATGTGCTCATAGGCTTCATTCAATGTCATGTGTGGTTGAGTCAATAGCCTCTTTTCCAACTTCTTGGCAACCCACTTCTGGTCAGCCATATTACTCCCAAACTCTCTGCCACATGTATGATTAGGGACATAAGTCTTGATCTGGTATGACTTGTGTTGATTATCCCAAGCACAGTAGATAAGCCATGGACAAGGATTTGGAATGATAGCCTGAGTTGTCCCGGATACTACAACGGTAGAGTCATTTGTCTCTTTAGCAGTTTCTTTACTTCCACCATCAACATGTCCCTCCTCCACAGTTGCACGCTCTTCAACATTCCCAGAGTCACCATCAATAGCATCTTCACCATTGTCCTTGTTAGACTCTTCATTTTCTTTAGATGCATCATTGTCTTTCTTGGATTTCCTTGGCTTCTTAATCCTCTCAACCCCGTGTTCACAATCACATCTGACTCTCCTTTGATCATTCTTGATATACCTAATCTTCCTCCCCTCAAATATCACATGGTCCTTTAAAGCATTCTTGAAGGACTCAATTGTTGCAAATTCCATGCCCAACTCAAAGTACACGTCTCCAAAACCTGATGCTTCATTGTATTGTGGAAACTCATACTTCTCTCTTTCATCTTCAGAGTTTTCTGGTGTCACTAAAGTTTCTGACTCATAGTCAAATACAGGGTCAGGCTCAACCTCTTCTTTAGCCTCTTCTTGTTCATCATCACTTGCTCCAGCCATTCTTGGGCCACCACCACTTGACCCAGCATGGTTGTGTCTAGCTGCACTTGGGCCACTAAATTTAGGCCCAATATCATCAGACTGCCTAATATGAGGCCCATCAGTAGTTGGCCCAACATGAGGTTTGTTGTTAGTTTTTGAAACCTTTGTAGTCTTGGAGCCCTTATTAACCTCCTTCTGAGACATCTTCTTCTTCATAGTTTGTTGTTTCCTCCTCGAAGCATTACTTCTACTCTCTGTTTTTTTTCCTCCTCTTTTAGGCTTTTTCTTCAGAACCACACACTCTTCTTCACTGCTTTCATCATCAAAACCTGGGGGAGGTGGTCTATAAGGCTCATCCTCCGTGCTTTCATACCCATCGTCACTAGACTCATTGCTAGACTCATCACCAGCTTCATCTCCAGCTTCATCAACAGGTTCATCAACAGCCTCCTCAACTGGGGTTTCCATGACTCGGTGATCAAAGAAAATGCACATTTCATCAGTTTCCTTGTTCTTTATTAACCCTTCGCGCATTTGATTAATCTCTAAGTCTCCTTTAATAGGATGCAGTCCAAACTCCATATTACCAGCAGCTTGATCATACCAATACATCTCTTTGTAATCTATATATCCTAAACCTTTGAATAGAGTCAGCAGATCAAAAAAACAGATGAGATCAATGTCCATCCTTGGAAACCTCTCTACTTTACCATCCATATATAGTAGTGCTCCATTGTTATCCCTCTCAAAATGACCACCATGGTGGAATACAGGAACCACAAAATCCTCCATCACTGGACATAATGCATAATAATTTATTAAAAACAAGCACCACTGCAAAGTTCAATGAAAATTCCTATTTGCTAGTTTTTTTTTTTTTCGTTTTATGTCATAATAATAACCAAAACAGAGAGGATGAATAACTATTACAATATTCCATCACAGATTTCTAAACCCTAGGCCAAATCATAAAATACTCATCACTATTACTATAATGGTAGCTAAGAATAATTAACGAGTTTCTAACCTTCTTCAATGCAAGTCTTCAGTGGTCACATCCACTTGTTTGTTGCGTCTGACTAGGCGCTAACAGTAATGGCGACGAACGGAATGGTGACGTTGGGGTGACAAGGTTGAATGTGGGTGATGGAGGTTGAAGATGAAACGGCTGAAATGGGATGATGGCGATGATGTGGGCAATGACCTGGAGTTTGACGTTGAAGATGAAACGGATGAAGAGGGGTTACGTCTTTTCTCTGTAAATTGAGGAAGAAAGGGTGGGTTTTGAGTATTTTGGTTTTGAGAAGAGGGATGTACATGGGCCAAACTACAAAACGACACAGTTTAGGCCCAGGGACTGATCTGTCTTTTTGCACACGTGGACCACTGACTGCCACGTGTGCCAGCCCAGGGCTCCACGTCAGCGTTCTCCGTTTGTCATTGACGGAGAAAGATTGCCAAGGACTGATTTGTCCGCCGGAGTTAAACTTGGGGGAGTTTTTTGTGTATTTCAAAAGTTGGGGGACTAAAGTGTCCGATTTTAAAAACCTCAGGGACCAATTTGGGTAATTACTCTAAAATTTTTATTTTTATTCCTAAACTACTCCTATTTTAATTAAAAAAATTATAAAATTTTAAAAAAAATAAAAGAAAACAACGCGTTTTAGGGGAGAGGAGGGGGGGAGGAAACGCGTTTTCGGGATGGGGGTTGGGGGGAGGAGGCCTCCACCGTCGCAGGAGGTTATCACCGCCACCGTTGAGTCCTTCGCCACCGAGTACGAGCAGCGAGAGAGGAAATCTAAAAAGAGAGGGAGCACCGGTGAAGGGGAGGAGGCCGCTGCCATAGTCGCCGCCACCATCGCGACACCTACATCATCGCCGGTCCGCCCACGAGCTGCCGCCAAAAACGTCGCCGCCGTTCATGCATGCTTCTGCCGCTGCCGTGCAGTGCGTCGCCGGGAAGGGGAGCCCGACGCAAGGAGGGCGGCGCGCGAAAAAGAGAGAGGAATCTGAGGCTGAGTTGGGTTCCTGCCACCGCCGATCTGCCTAGCCGTCGTCGCTCCATCGCCCACGAGCTGCCGGTGGTTCTTGCTTTGGCCTCTGCTTGCTGCTTTTGCTTGAGCTTCTACTTTGGCTTCTTATTGAATTTGTGCTTCTGCTTTGGCTTCTTGTTAAATTTGTGCTTTTGCTTGTTGATTTGGCTTTGTGCTTGAACTTCTGCATCTGTTTCTACTTCAGTTTCTGCTTTCTGCTTCTGCCTTCTGCTTGTGTTGATTTTTTCTGCTTTCTACTTCTACTTGTGTTTTTGCTTGTGTTGATTTCTATGTTCATTTGAATTTTTTTTTGAATGTTGAATGTTGTGTTATTATTGATTTGAATGTTCTGTTATTGTTGATAATGGATTCTTGAATTTGAATGTATGTTCTGTTGTTATTGTTGTTGTGGAAAGAAATGGCTGATAGTGGAAATAGGGGCGGTGACGATGGTGGAGAATGCAGAATGAATAGTGGTGGTGGAGAATGCAAAATGATCGGATAGCTGATAGTGGAAATAAGGGGGTGGCGATGGTAGAGAATGCAGAATGAACGGTGGTGGCAGGGAATACAAAATGAACGGTAGTGCAGTTGGGGGTATTGTTGTCTTTTAAAAAATTATTTTATTAAAAAGGACGATTTTAATACGAAAAAAAATATTAAGGATGATTTTAAATCTAAAATTACTTTGGGGACGATTTCGATTCTAACCCTCAACGTTAGGGACTAAAATAATACTTATCCCTTATTTAAACTAGTTTAATTGTTACTAAGCAAGTTCGTTCCCATGATTCAATGGATAAAAGAAAATCGTCCCCATTCAAAAGTAGATTATTACTGAAAAAAAAACATATATGTAAATTTTCTTTTGGTATTTACACCAAAAGTAAATTCGTCATTATATTTTCACATCTTCATTTTCTTTTATTTCTACTTTTTTCATGTTTTCTTTCTCTTTTCACTCTCTTTTTTTTTTTAACAAAAGAACTCAACACGGTAAAGTGGAGCGATAGGACAAATAAACAGGAAAACATGTAAAGACTATAAATAGACAACTATCCCTATTGTCATTTCTGGCATTGTCATCAACAACAAAAGGGATCCAAGCTACTCCACTCTCTGAAATTGATTAAGGATTTTTGGAACACCTCCTCCGTACTCCCTTCCTTCATATTGAAAAGCCGCCCATTCCGTTCAAGCCAAATGTTCCAAATAATCGAAAAAAAACATATGAGCCACTTGTTGCGTTCTCCCTTCCTATTAGCAACACCTGTCCAGCTCTCAAAGTGTTCTTTTAGCGAGCCCGAAAAAGACCACAATCTTCCAAAGTCACGTAGCCAATAACACCACACCTGCCAAGTAAACTCACAGCCCAGAAACAAGTGATGAATATATTCGACGTCTTTTTTACACAACACGCATATGTTATCACCCTGGCTAATAATTTCCAGTCTAGCCAGTCTTTCTTTAGTGTTAACTCGTCCTATCAAAGTAAACCAAATAAATAACTCTACTCGCGGCGGAACCAAACATTTCCAAATGGTTCTGGTGAAGCTGTAGCTAGTTATTTCTTCCGGGAGGGAATCTGACTGCATCACCTGCACAAAAGAGTTAGTTGAAAATATACCTTCTTTGTCGAACTTCCAAACAACTCTGTCTTGCTTTCCATGAGCTAGCTTAATCGGCCTTAAGGTTTCATGTAGCCGGTCCACTAATTCCAGCTCCCATTGGTATAACTCTCTTCTCCACTGGAAATTCCAGATCCACTCTAACCCATCCCAAAATCCACAATTCCCTATAACAGATCCTGTTTGGTTTGAAACAGAGAAAAGTCTCAGAAAACTCATCTTTAACAGACCACTTTGTAACCAGACATCTTCCCAGAATCGAGTTCGCCTTCCATCACCCACCTCCATAGTTAACCCCGCTATCATCTTCTCTCTCACATTACTGTCCCTGGCCTGCAACTGACAGATATCCTTCCAAGGGCCCCCTCTAGTAGGTAATGTCTGAGCTGATAACATCACATTAGGGTTTAAGTCATAGCACGAGCACACGACCCTCTTCCATAAGGACATTCCTCTTTTGAAAACCGCCACCACCACTTGAACAGAAGTGCAGTGTTTCTAATCACTGCATCACCCACCCCAACCCACCCGCCTTTTTAGGGACCTGAACAATCTCCCACTTTACTAGTGCCAAACTATTTCTACCTTCCTCCTTGCTCCATAATTTTCTCTGCAATAAAATTAATTAAATTCATAGTATACCTAATGTTATTGTAACTTAACAAGATTCAAAAAATGGTATACAACTCCAACTCAATCAAAGCCTCTACCATAGCTAATCCATGTCACCAATCATACTTTGTTCTCTTTTGAAATCAATCAAGTTTGTAAAGAGAAGGAGGATTTTTTTTTTTTATTAAAGAAAAGGAATTTGAATTGGAGTTGAGCACCTCAAAAGCTGCTTTTTCATTATTGTGTTTAACTGGTTTATACTTTTATTCAAGAAATTCTCAACTTTTTCTAGGTCGTTATTAATTATTATATTCAATGTATGCTACAAAATAATAATAATAATAAGAGAAATTATAGTGTACAGATTGGAGGATACAGATATTCTTTTTGGAGTTATCGTGTAGTGACAAGTGTCTAGAGAGAGCCGCTTGTTCGCTGAAAGGGGTGACGTGAAGCATGCACGAAGCCGAATAGCTCGTGTTAGGAGGGAATTGGCTCCGTTTGGAAAGGAGGTACTGTGCTTGAATGGGGAATTGGGCCCGGCTGGACTGGACTCCATAGTCCATACAAGGCCTTGGATGAAGGTGGGCTGTGAGAGAATCATGGTTGAAAGGGTGGGATAGGTTAAAAGCTCTGTTTCAGTAAATAAGTAACGGGTATATGACCCCTTGACCCGAAAAAAAAAGAAAAAAATAAATAAAAGATTGCATAACCCAATTGAAGGCAGAAAAAAAAGAGACACTTTGATAAAGATGTTTAAAATTTTTTTTTTAAAGATATTTTTTATTAATTAAAATTTAATACATATAATTAATTAAACTATATTATTTTTGTCAAAATTAGATAAGACAAATTGATTTGGTCAAAAAATCAGTAAACCAAATCTTGAATCGATTTAAATTAATATTCTTTTTTATAGAAAATGACTACAATAACCTTATTATAAAAAATTACTAAAATATTTTTATTATATATTTTTTTAATTTTAAAAATCCTAAATACTAACCCCATAATACAGGACATTATATTAGTGTCTTGTCCGTTGTATCTAAATACAATACACAAAAAATAATTTTTAATGTCTTCATTCTATTATATCTGTCTTAATGTCATGTCTTATCCTGTCTCCAAAAATAAACGCAGCCTATAAGACGGCTATTTTTTTTAGGTATGGAAGTAAGGGTAATGATATAATGATACACTATAATTTTTGGTATTGTACGAAATTGTGGAAGGTATAGAAATAGGACGGTCCAATTAGTGAACCTCAATTTCATTTAATTTTTTTTAACACAAATCGGACAGTCTAATTTGTGTACCATCTACTAATCGGACGGTCCGATTTCTACTTTTTTAATTAAGCGATTCCACATTTGAGAATAACATCCCATCAATCCACATTTTTATAAAAACACCGTTGTAACTCCAATATCAAAAACAAAAAATTCGTATTTACGTTATAGAGTTTGATCACAGCTGCAGCAGAATTAAAGCTAAAGCATGTCATTTAATAGTTCATTATTCATTCAACTTTCACTCTCATAAATCAGTAAATATCCCCATTCTTAATTTGTGTATCTCGTTTGGTTTGGTGAAATAACACCGTAATACTATATTAATACCAATAGGCAATAACAATATTAATTAGCTAGGACAAAAAATATTAATTAACTAAAATATGAATTTAATTTTAATTGATATAATTATTTTTTAAAAAATTATGGCATATGCATTTTTTAATTGATGGGAAAAATTGATAACTAATTCTATATAATATATATAAAAGAGAACTTTTTTCTTGTATAATTCAAAAATAAAAAATAAATTATATGATTTTCTTTAATTCATTTGTAAACTAATATTCTAGAAAAATTTGAGAATTAACAATTTTTAGTAGTTTTGGTCATTATTTAGCTAGCACAAATATTAAATTATTTTTAACAAATAAATTTTATTAATTCATGTATATAAATTTTGAAAAATATAGGTATAAACTGTATTGATTTATATGTACAAAATTTTAATAAATATAAATGTAAAGTATATGTTTTTGTGTGTAAAATATCTGTAAATATAATTATAAATTATTGTTGACTAAAAATAATAATATTTGCTAGTAGCGATGTAGCATTGCTCATATTTTAATTCAACTTACTATTTCTCTATCCATAATTCTGTATCCTTTTTAATTATTTGTAACTTTTTTTATCCATATATATATATATATATATATAATGCTTAAAATTGTTAATAATAATACTAATAACATTTTATTTATTCAATTATGAAATATATTTAAAAATTGGCATTATGTTTTCAATTATTTACATACTTATTTAACTATTTTTTTATTAATCTGCTAAATACTTTTAAAGTCTAATAGTATTTAATTTATATATTGGTACATGTATTAAAATGGCTAAAAATACAAACAAAGAAAAATTTTATAAAAAAGAGTCTAATTATACGATGTTTATATACAAATAGTCCTTGGGTGTGACAGTAGGAAAATTGACTTGACTTTTTTTCTTTTAATTTACAATTAAGTGAAATAATTACATGAGCGAAAAAATTTAGAATAAAAAATTGGAGAGTTTTGTATTTATAATGTACATTGTCTTTGATTCTTAGAGTAAAAGCACGATTTAACCTTTTTATAATATTTTTTAATCGTATGTAAATTAATTAAAAAAATATTTTAATTTTTTAAATTAAATTCAAAATTTTAATTTCTATTACAATTAAAAAACTTTAATCCTAAAAATAATTACTTTAGGATATAAAAATTAAATATGAAGATTATGAATTCACCTTTGAATCAATACTTTGTTATTGATTTTATTTAATTAATAAATATTACATACTAGCTAATATATACAATTTAGATGCTGTGACAATAATTAACACAAACAATTTAAAATAAATTAAAAATAAGATTTTTTTAAAGTTATAAGAAAAGAGAGTGTATATTTTATAAATAAAAAAAAATATCATTTTAATATCTCTTAAAAAAATTTCTTTTAAATTTTACTGAACACATTTTTTAAATTTCTTAAATTTAATAATATCTTGAAGTTAAATCTTGGATTTTGTATGTGTAGCTCAGGGATAAATTAAAATTATTGAACTTATACATACCGAATCAATTAGTGATCAAGTTTAATTTGAAAAGACTTGATGCAATAATAATATCTAATATTTTTATATTTTTTAATAATTAAAATAATTGTTTAGGGTGAAAATTGTTGAAAAAATAACATGGTGTAACACTATTTTATAAAGAAAAAGTATATGGAACCAAAATGTAACCAGCTAAAAAGTAAACAAAACCGTTTAATTAAAATCACTTTTTGAATAATATGTTTGAAAACCGCTCTTGAGATCACGGAGCACAAACCAAAACCCAATTTTTCATGAAACCCAAATACATTTTAGCTGATTTTTTGCTGATATGCTTTTGGTTCCTAATTGTTCTCTTTTATAAAAAATCATTTACAATGCCCCGTTAACTACAAGCTTCAACCAAAATGTATGGACCACCTGTAATATTGATTTATACTAAAGGAACAAGTCAACCATTAAGAAATATAAACATAAATGATCATTAAAAAAAATAAGCCACTCTTTTCGCAATAAATATTTAATCAGTAATTTTGTGCTGAATAAAATTATACATTTAACTGCCACTCAAAAATTAAAACAGTAATTTATGTGTTTTCAAGCTCTAGATGTACATTCAACCACCACCCTTTTCCTTACTATAATAACATGCATCACACTGCTGCATACTGCAACCAACGGAACGCGTGACGTTCACTCGTTCAGAACCCGTTCGACTTCACGCCACCAAGCCAGCTTCGTTGCACCTTTTATGAGCTTCTGCCCCCTTCTCTGAGTCAGTTGCATAGTGCAACATGGGGCCAATACGTGTCAACATATGAAACAAAATGACAAAAAATCTGTATATCTGTATGAACTTTAATCTGTACACTAGTGCGACCCTAATAATAAAAGGCACAAAAATATAGAACTTTGCCTTATGGCCCATTCTAGTAGATGATAAAAGTCGAAAATAATTGAAGTCATATTTATGGATTTTCCTCGCGATACAAAGACAGGAGCAGAAGCTATCATTTTCAAAAAGGTTTATCAAATAAACTGGTGTGAAATTTATAACCACAAACTAATCGGCAAGTGTACTGGGTCGTACAAAGTAATACCTCAGGTGAGTAGGAGTCGATTCCACGAGGATTGATGGATTAAACAACAACAGTTAAGTGATTTACTTAGTTAGACAAATAGAAAAAAGTGTTTGAGTGTTCAAAAGCATTAACAGTAAATTTAGAATATTAGAAAGCAGCAGTAATTGAGTTGTGAATAATATATGGAGAAACAGTTAAGACTTCAGAGTTATCTATTTTTCGGATTGACTTTTCTTACTAACTATTTTAATCATGCAAGATTTAATTCATGGCAAACTATATGTGACTAAACCTTAATTTCTTAGACATTTTTAGTCTCCTCTAAAATTCATCAACCGCCAATTCCTTGGTCACTTAATTCCAATTAGAGGGTGAAGTTCAATTCTAGTTTATATGCCACAAAAATCCTAATTACCCAAATATAAGAGGATTATATGTCACGTATCCCGTTAAGTCCAGATAATTAGAAATTTAGGAGAAATTGTTTTCAAGCTGTTGTTCAAGTAAAGAGCTTTTCCAAGTTATACAAGAACTCAATTGGAATAAGGGTCATACTTCCGTTCCACCCAAATTCATAAAATAAAAAACGAAAACAATTCTTGAATTATAAATCAATACATGAATTAAAATAGAAAAATAATAGTATCAATCCATACAATAGACAGAGCTCCTAACCTTAACAGTAGAGGTTTAGTTGCTCATGGTTCAAAGAGAAAACTAGGATTCTGTAAAATTGTAAAGTGCAGAATGAGGTCGAAGAGAAGAGAAGAGATTCTTTTCCCTTTTATATCTAATCTTAATTAATGTAAAATATATTTCCTAAAACTAAATAATATCTTTTCCTATTTTTAAATAAAATAAAGTTTAAATCAGAATTAATAGGAGATTGCGTGCTTGCTTCTTGGAGAGTTGGGGACCACTTGATTCCTTAATAATCCACGCCTAACTTGATAAATCTCAAGTTAGGCACATCCTTGGCCGAATTGATGGAGAATAAGAATGGACTATTATATATCGTTGAAAAGCTCTGGAAGTTAGCTTTCCAACGCCACTAGAATCACGTCAATTGGACCTCTGTAGCTTGAGTTATTCAGGTTTGAGTGCAGAGAGGTCAGGGTTGACAGCATCATTCGCATTCTTCTCTTTTTCTGCGAAAACTCCATCAAATCTATCCGAATGCTACCTAAAATAAACAGAATTGCACACGACTCAAAGTAGCATCCATAGTGGCTAAAATATAATTAATTCTTGATTAAACTCAACAAATTAAATACAAATTCACTAGGAAAAGGTAGGAAAGATGCTCACGCATCACAACACCAAACTTGAATTGTTGCTTGTCCTCAAGCAATCAAAATTAGTACATGATTAAGATGTGAATTTGCATGAGAGGTGAGAGTTCAGTTATGCTCATGTCTCTTCTTAAAGTGGGGTTTATCTATTATAATTCTGAACAGTTTTGCCATCTCACTCTCCTTTGAATCAGAGGAATGTCACTGTCATTCGGAATTAGAATCCAGATCATATTATGAATTCTCTGCTCTTTGTACTCTAGTTTAATCCTTGAACATAGCATACATCCTTTACTTCTCAATAAATTGGTGCTTTGTACCTTGAGTCTAACCGTGACTTTAAGTGTTTTGTCTCAAACTTTACTTGACACAAAAACACCGCAAGCACTTGACTGGAAAACTCTCTTTAAGTTCTGATTTTTCTTTCAGTTACTCCCAGTCCCAGACAATGGTGCTCAAAGCTTTTGGCATACTCTGCTAAATATATTTGGCCTCGACTCTAGATATTCTGTCTCAAGGATTACTTGACACAAGAACACCACAAGCATATGATTAAGGAAACAACTCTTTGAGCTTTTAATCATGTCTGACCTCCTTAGTCATTGATGCTCAGAGTCTTGGACCTTGCTTTTATTTTTCTTTTGCTATTTCTTTTACTTCAAGGATTAAGCTTTCACTAATTTTAGAGAAGTCATAATAGTTCTCTAAAGTCTTATTCCTTATACATCAACATCCTTTGATTCAAATTCAAATATGCACTGTTCTTATCATTCATTCAGAATCAGAAATAATACCACCACATTTAAGTAAACAAGACTAATCTTAAATATAAACTCAATTTCTCATGCAATACATCACTTCTTTTCTTTTCTTTTTAGATTCAAGTTCAGTAAGTGGTTCATGAGACATTTTTTTTTTACTAAAAGCAAATGACAGAAAGAAATTAAATCTAAGAACTGAAAGTACTAAAGATCATGCAGGCAATCAAAGCAACAGAAAACAGAAGACAACAAAATAAGAACGGAAGAGAAATAGAATGAAAGGAACTCAACCACCTCAGTTATGCTGGTGGCCATCTCATTCCTCCATGAAGAACATTCATCTCCCTGTGGTGCTATTAAAATAAACAGAAAAGGCCAAAAGCGAAGTGACAACACCAAACTTAAAAGTTTGCTTGTCCTCAAGCAAAGAAAATCTGAAAACAGGGTGTCAAAAATTCTTCTTAATTACTCCTGTTCCTGTTTTAATCATTCTGCATGACCAAAACACATGTAAAACAAGAAAAATTCTAAAAAAAAAAATTTAGCTAAAGTAATTTAAAACCAAAACTAAAATAACTATAATGCTAAAATTAAAATAACTATAAAATTAAAACCACAGTAACTACAAAAAAAAGATACTAATAGTTGGGTTGCCTCCCAGCGAGCGCTTCTTTAATGTCACTAGCTTGACACTTGATTGTTGAATTTTCTTCCTCTTCTTCCAGTTGGATAAAAGAAATGTCTTCAAGGGGGGAGAGGTGAAAATTAGTGCCCCCTGATATAAATTTCTCCTAACAAGCTTTCTTTTATTGTGATTAGCTTGATTCACCTTACTTGTTGGTGTAGAGGTTTGATTGTTTTTTTCTGACTTTCTCTTTTTCATGGATATTTTCTTCTGTTTCTTGGTCACAATCCCTTTTTAGTGCTTTCCTTGGTTGCCTTCACTTCTTTGATTTCAAAATTTGCGTGTTGTGTGATGGTTAGAGTGTACCCTTCATCAAGAACTTCTTGAATTGGTGTTCAATAAACTCACCCTCTATGCCACTCTCTGCTTCATTGGAGTGTAGATTCCCATAATTGTTTTTATCCCTTACAACCTCCTTTGTTTGTGCATCTTCCTTCTTTGTTGGTGCATCAACCTCCTTTATTTTTGTATCTTCCTTTTCTTCCATGTGTGAGGGTAGAAAGTTCTCTAATTCACTGGAGTATGAACTCCTTTGATTGATTTCCTCACTTTCTTCCATAGGATCTTGCATTATATCTCTTGGGAAGGAATTTGCTTGTTCCTCTTCCTGGTTCTTGATAATCGACTGCACATATTTCTCTACATTTTTGACACTCGTCCTTATACCATGTATGAATTCTTTCATGAGAAGCTCAAGATCTTATGGTTCTTGATATGAATAAGAAGGAGATGGTGGTTCTTGATAAGAGTAAAAAGATGATTGTTCTTGGTATGAATAGGGAGTTGGTGGCTCTTGATATGGGTAGAAAGATGATGGTTCTTGATATGGATAGAGAAGTGGTGGTTCTTGGTATAAATAGGGAGATGGTGGCTCTTGGTATGAATAAGAAGGAGGTGATGGTTCTTGATAAGAGAAAAAAGAGGATGGTTCTTGGTAAGAATAGGAAAATGGTGGTTCTTGATAGTTGGAACATGAAGCACTGAAATTTCTTTGGTTTTGACTTTGCCAACCAAAATTTAGGTAGTTCCTCCATCCACAATAATAAGAATCACTCCCTGGGTGTGAGTAGTAATCCATGTGATCTCTCTCCATTATTTTTCCTTAGCACAAAACACCAAACAAAATTAAACGCACCATGTGATAAACAGGCAAGCAAAGAAGAAAAAACATAAAGAAAAATAAAAATAATAGAAAAAAATAAAAATAAAATAAAATATAAAAGAAAACGAAATAAAAGAAAAATAAAATAAAAAAAATAAACTGAATAAAAAAATAAAACAACTAATAAGCAAAATGGAGTATAAAATTTAAAATCAATAAGTAAAATAATTAGGAAGAATAAAACAACTAAGGGGACACCAAACTTAATTTCAGAAATTGAGAAAAAAAATTTAAATAAAATAAATCAAAATATATATTTTTTAAAAAATTAAAAATAAAAATAAAATAAAATTGATAAAATAGAAAAAATGAAAATAAAATAAAAGAAAACAAAAAAAACAAAAATAAAAGACAAAATAAAATAAAAAAAGATATTAAACAATTAAGAAATTAATAAAAAAATGAAAAAAAAAAGGGAGCGAACGAAAGTTAAAAAAAATATCAAAATGAAGTTAGGAAAATTAAAAGTAAAAAATGAAAATAAAAAGAAGATACGGGGCAAGGGGGATATAAATGAAAAAGAAAAAAAAATGAAAAATAAAATTAGAAATTGATAATACTAAAAAAATTAAAGGCAAAATATCTAATCTAAGTAATTAAACAACGAGTAGTTATCAATCACAATCAAACAACGAGTAGTTGTCAATCACAATCAATCTCTGGCAACGGCGCCAAAAATTTGGTGCGGAATTTATAAACACAAACTAACCGGCACGTGCACTGAGTTGTACCAAGTAATACCTCAGGTGAGTGAGGATCGATCCCACGAGGATTGATGGATTAAGCAACAACGGTTAAGTGATTTACTTAGTTAGACAAACAGAAAAGAGTGTTTGAGTGTTCAAAAGCATTAACAGTAAATTTAAAAAATTAGAAAGCAGCAGTAATTGAGTTGTGAATAATATATGGAGAAACAGTTAAGACTTCAGAGTTATCTATTTTTCGAATTGACTTTTTTTACTAACTATTTTAATCATGCAAGATTTAATTCATGGCAAACTATATGTGACTAAACCTTAATTCCTTAGATCTTTTTAGTCTCCTCTAAAATTCATTAACCGCCAATTCCTTGGTCACTTAATTCCAATTAGAGGGTAAAGTTCAATTCTAGTTTGTATGCCACAAAAATCCTAATTACCCAAATATAAGAGGATTATATATCACGTATTCCGTTAAGTCCAGATAATTAGAAATTTAGGAGAAATTATTTTCAAGCTGTTGTTCAAGTAAAGAGCTTTTCCAAGTATACAAGAACTCAATTGGAACAAGGTCATACTTCTGTTCCACCCAAATTCATAAAATAAAGAACGAAAATAATTCTTGAATTATAAATCAATACATGAATTAAAATAGAAAAATAATAGTATCAATCTATACAATAGACAGAGCTCCTAACCTTAACAGTGAAAGTTTAGTTGCTCATAGTTTAGAGAGAAAACTAGGATTCTGTAAAACTGTAAAGTGCAGAATGAGGTCGAAGAGAAGAGAAGAGATTCTTTTCCCTTTTATATCTAATCCTAATTAATGTAAAATATATTTCCTAAAACTAAATAATATCTTTTCCTATTTTTAAATAAAATAAAGTTTAAATCAGAATTAATAGGAGATTGCGTACTTGCTTCTTGGAGAGTTGGGGACCACTTGATTCCTTAATAATCCACGTCTAACTTGATAAATCTCAAGTTAGGCACAGCCTTGGCCAAATTGATGGAGAAGAAGCATGGACTATTATATATCGTTGGAAAGCTCTGGAAGTTCGCTTTCCAACACCAATAGAATCACGTCAATTGGACCTCTGTAGCTTGAGTTATTTAGGTTTGAGTGCAGAGAGGTCAGGGTTGACAGCATCATTCGCATTCTTCTCTTTTTCTGCGAAAATTCCATCAAATCCATCCGAATGCTACCTAAAATAAACAGAATTGCACACGACTTAAAGTAGCATCCATAGTGGCTAAAAGATAATTAATTCTTGATTAAACTCAACAAATTAAATGCAAATTCACTAGAAAAAGGTAGAAAAGATGCTCACGCATCACAAACCACTTAATTAAACATAGAAAAAGTTTAGGGAGCAGCATTTTAATTAAAATTTAATCAACACTTAATCATTAAAAGAAAAAATAATTTTATATTATTAAATATAATTTCACACCATTAAAAATATTTATAATGACTAATTAATAACTACAAATTATAAAATTTATTGATTCTCTAATAATTCTCTTAAACATAATACTAGAATGCGGTCTAATAGTAGTTATTTCACTGGGTTACTAAATTGCGTAGTTAATTGTGTAACTCTTTCTTTTTTTTGTCATAATTGTGTAACTCTTAACAACTGAAGAGATTAGTTCGTTTACGGTTTACCAAGTGGTGTGGCTTGATTCCTCAATGTTGCTAATGGAGAGTGTTTTCTAGCTCGTTGTGTAATCTATCTATCTATTTTTACAAAATGTGAATACTTTTCTTACAAGTGATCATTATTATTAACATACATTTATGCTTGTTTTTATTTAAAGTCATATCAGATTCTAAAGTTTTGATGATTGTTTAGTGTAGAATTTAGTATATTTTAATTTTTTATGAATTTTATAAGAAATTTAGCTACGTATAATGATACATAATAACTTTTTAAAAATATTTAATTAGATACAATTATATTAAAATAAAATTCGTTAAACTACTAACGCAATTAATATATTGTATAATTTTTAATATAAATAATTATAGATTGATACAATTTATAAATAATATAACTAAAATAGACTTTATATTAATTTTTTATTGAAGAAAAGGAAGTTGAATTGGAGTTGAGCACCTCAAAAGCTGCTTTTTCAATTATTGTGTTTAACTGTTTTATTAAAGAAATTCAACTTTTTCTAGGTCGTTATTAATTATTATATTCAATGTATGCTACAAAATAACAAAATAATAACAATAAAAGGCACAAAAAGATAGAACTTTTGCCTTATGGCCCATTCTAGTAGATGATAAAAGCCGAAAATAATTGAAGTCATATTTATGGATTTTCCCCACGATATAAAGACAGAAGCAGAAGCTATCATTTTCAAAAAGGTTTACCAAACAAACCACTTAATTAAACATAATGCTAGAATGCGGTCTAGTAGTAGTTATTTCGCTGGGTTACTAAATTGCATAGTTTGTTTAACAAACCACTTAATTTATTGATTAAATTGCATAGTTAATTGTGTAACTCTTAACAACGAAGAGATTAGTTACGGTTTACCAAGTGGTGTGGGTGATTCCTCAATGTTGCTAATGGAGAGTGTTTTCTAGCTCGTTGTGTAATCTATCTATCTATTTTTACAAAATGTGAATACTTTTCTTACAAGTGATCATTATTATTAACATACATTTATGCTTGTTTTTATTTAAAGTCATATCAGATTCTAAAGTTTTGATGATTGTTTAGTGTAGAATTTAGTAAATTTTAATTTTTTTTATGAATTTTATAAGAAATTTAGCTACGTATAATGATACATAATAACTATTAAACTACTCTTCTACTTTAGCACATGACAACAATAAAGAAGTATCGTGGCCCACAAATTCAGCCCAACAGGATACAAAAATTCAATTTTAATTTTAATCTTTATTATCTTATCTTTATCTTATCTTTAATTGTTCTTATCTTATCTTTATTTGCTTTATCTTTCATAGGACAATACTCTATATATATTTAGTTTTACCCTCATAGTTTACAAAACACTTCAGTACAATTCAATCAATCAACAATCAATAAAATTTCTTCATCTTTTATTTTCTTATTCTTTCACAATTTTATCATGGTATCAGAGCCATGGTATCCTCCTTGAGGAGGATATATAAGTTATCATCTCTTCGGTGAGAAATCACCATGCTTCTTTTTCAACTTCCTCCCACAATAAATAATCATAGATTTAGTTACATGCATCCAAGTGAAAATTCTACCACAGTTTTGATTATCCCGGTTCTTTACCAGCAATTCCGTCTGCGCCTTCTTGTATTTCATCTGCAACTTCTTTCGGGAGTTTCGTCAGTATTCTGTTTCAGCAGTTCAATTTGCATCTGTTCTAGCAGTTCAATCTGCATCTGTTCTAGCAGTTCCATCTGCACTCTTATTGCGCTCTACGCGCCATTTGAAGACCACTCTTATTGCGCCATACGCGCCCTCTAAAGATCAATCTTGTTGCGTTTTACACGCTTATTTTTTATTTTTTTATTTTTTTATTTTTTATTTTTTTATTTTTTATTTTTTCATTCTTTTTTTTATGAAGATCGCTGTTTGCTCTCTCTCCCTCAAGCACAGCATCTCCTTTTATGTATTTTTGCCGCCGGCAGCTCAAGCTCCGCCGCACGCAATTGTTTAAAGATCGCTGCTCAAGCACAGCATCTCCTTTTATATTTTTGTCGCCGGCAGCTCAAGCTCCGCCGCACGCAGTTTTTGAAGATCGCTGCTCAAGCACAGCATCTCCTTTTATATTTTTGCAGTAGGCAGCTCAAGCTCTGCCGCAGGCATCTTCCTCCGCGTCACCACGTCAGACGCGCTTTTCTCAACAATTTCATCAGGAACTTATCCAAACTGTGGATTATTGACATCTTCCATCCACCAGCTTGCGGGGGCGTATTAAAATACTCTTCTACTTTAGCACATGACAACAATAAAGAAGTATCGTGGCCCACAAATTCAGCCCAACAGGATACAAAAATTCAATTTTAATTTTAATCTTTATTATCTTATCTTTATCTTATCTTTAATTGTTCTTATCTTATCTTTATTTACTTTTATCTTTCATAGGACAATACTCTATATATATTTAGTTTTACCCTCATAGTTTACAAAACACTTCCGTACAATTCAATCAATCAACAATCAATAAAATTTCTTCATCTTTTATTTTCTTATTCTTTCACAATTTTATCAATAACTTTTTAAAAATATTTAATTAGATACAATTATATTAAAATAAAATTCGTTAAACTACTAACGCAATTAATATATTGTATAATTTTTAATTTAAATAATTATAGATTGATACAATTTACAAATAATATAACTAAAATAGACTTTATTAATTTTTAAAATATTATTTGCTCAATTATTTTATGAAAAATTTATACAACTAAAATCTCGAACATCACACGAATATAAGTCTACCTATTTAATCATTGCAATGATGAATGATCAAATTCGTTCCTTAAAAAATTACTTGTTTTTTTAAATTAGTCCGCGAAAGATTTTTTTTAATCAAATTCGTCATTCAAAAATTATATATTAGTCATATTAGTTTTTTTATCACTTTCATTGCTAACAACGTCAAAATTTGCTAATGTAGCACGTTAAGAAATACATCACACGCGGACCACAACATACACTTGACTGTCTTAATTGGTTGTTAACATGATAAATTTATACAATTAAATTAAATCAACTCTAAATTAAAGGGATTTTGAGGTATTAAAATCTCTCAACTTAGAATTGATTTAATTTAATTTCATAATCAGTCAATTAAGACTGTTGTGTATATACTGTAGTGTTAATTAATGTACTATATCAGCAAACTTTGATACTATGAGTAATAAAAGTAACGAAACGATTAATATGACTAACTTAAAATTTTTAAAGGATGAATTTGATTAAAAAATATTTTCACAGATCAATTTAGAAAACGAATAATTTTTCAAAAACGAGAACGAATGATTTTTCAAAAACGAATTTGATCATTTACTCGATTATTTAAAAAAAAAAACAAAAAAAGAAAGAAATTATTACCTCCAATTTGAAAAGGTGGACAAGCACTTATATTTCCAAACAAATATTTGTCCCATCATCAAGTAGAACTGTAGAAGATAATGTTACTTATAGCAAATTAGCTGTGACTCGTAGTGGAATCAATTTTCTGGGTCAAGCATAGAAAATCAGGATACTTTTGGTTTGTATTTTTTTTTTATTTTTTTTTTCAATTTTAGAATTTTGTAAAAATAAAAAAAATAAAATGTGAAAATAGAAAATAAGGACAAAAGGTGTGGTATATATAGCCTTTATCAATAATTGTGTCATGTCCAAGTAGGGACAAGGACCTTTTAAGGTCTACACAATTACAAGTCGCATTGGTCTTTGTTCAATGTTTTGATAGCAAGACTCCAAATTAAACTTTATTCGAATTCAATTATCAAAGATGTTAACACTTACCACTGTGTGAAATGTGATCAAAGTCGTGCGGTATTGGTAAAATTATATCAAGTCTGCCATTACCTACTTAATTTAGAGGGATGAAAAGCAAAGTAATATGAAACGTTTCTTAGTGTCAATTTTAGGAGAGACATCTTGACATTCATGAAAAGAATTCTTTCAATTACACAATTGGTGCTTCTTTAGTTGACTTCACAGTTCACACCATATGGAATTAAAATTATTTTTTCTTTAATTAATTTCATTATATTTGAACTTACTCTCATATAAAGAAGTGGGGACACGATAACTTTCATTTGGTCGCAATTTATTTATAATTAGATTAAGACTCACGATATATTCGGAGAATTAAATTAATTATATTATATAGGATAAATTTAAAATGCTAATATTACTTAGAGATATACTAAATAATATATAAATTAATATTAAACTTAGAAGTTAATTTGTTAAAAATATTCTACAATATATTCATTTAATTTGACAATTTATATATGATTTAATAATATTATTATTCAACAAAAAAAATAAAAAAAGAAAATATACTATTTTAATATAGATAATAATTATACTTAACTGTTATTTTGTAATTTAATTGAATAATAATATGAATTAAATTTAATTGATTAAAAAGTTTAAAATTTTTTCTAGTAGCATATAACTATTAATTTAAATTTTATAATGGTTGATGATAAATGACAATTTAAAATAAAAAATTAATCCAAAATTTAATAATTATAAAAAATATATAAATTAGACGATAAGTAATAAAAAATTTAATTGAAGTTTATTCACCTGATTTTATATCATCATTATTTTTATTTTTGTTTTTCAAATAGTTACTTTTATTTTTTTAATTTTTTTATTTTTTTAGGTTATATTTAAATACTATGGTACAGTGATGAAATTATTAAATAAAATATAAATATGAATATTATTAAAGTTTTGATAATCAAAAATAATATTTAATTTTTTAATTTTATTTTTTATGAATCATGATAACATGTATTTTTAATAATATTGTTACAACTAAATGATATTAAAAAAATGTAAATTGTTGAAAGAAAAAAGAAATGATATATAGGCAACAAAAACACTATATAACTTATGAATACAATTATATAAAAAATAAAAAATTAATAAATACAATCACACAATCGCCTAATACATACGTTTAGCAAATTTAAAAAAAAAATTATGATCATCAACCAAATTTTAGTTGTGTAAAAAATTAGCAAAGAATGGAGAGGGAGAAAACAAAAGGGTATGAAATTATGTGAGAGGAGATAAAAAAAAATGTGTGAAGTGGATGTTAATTTATATAGTAAATATAAGAATAAGTGATGAGTATGAAAGAAAAAGAGAAGGAATTAGATTTTAATTAAATTTATATATATTAAAAAAATTAATATTAATATTGAAAGCAATAGTGTAATCTACATAAAAATAAAGGGTAAAAAATATGAAAAGTTAAGATTAAGAACGAATCCTATAATATTATAGAAAGATAGATTATTATAATGAGATAAAAGTATCACGAAAATCCTATAACATAATGTTTAAGAATGATTGTGAAACTATCTTATGCTCTCTTTTAATATATTATAATAAGTAATAAAAAAATTCAATTGAAGTTTATTTACCCAATTTCATATAATTATTTTTTTATTTTTTAAATAGTTAGTTTTGTTTATTTTTTTATTTTTTTTAGTTTATATTTAAATACTATAGTATAATGATAAAACATTAAAACTATTAGATAAAATACAAGTATGAATATTATTAATGTTTTGATAATTAAAAACGATATCTAATTTTTTAATTTTATTTTTCATGAATCATAACAACATGTATTTTCAACGATATTATTACAATTAAATGATATTAAAAAAATTATAAATTGTTGAAAGAAAAAAAGAAGTGATATATAGGCGACAAAGACAATACATAACTCAGGAATACAATGAAAGAGCCTAGTAGCGGAAACGACACAAATGTCCAACACAAGAACAATATGGAAACACTCACAATACAATATGGCAGCAACTATAACAAGCAAATATAGCAAGTAAAGTAATAATAAGAACACACCGAGATTTTAACGTGGAAAACCCCCTAAATGTGAGAGGTAAAAACCACGAGTCGTCCAGACCATTGAAATAGCTCCACTATAATCAAATGAGGTACAAGAGAGTCTCAAACAAAGCACAAAAATGTGCATATAACCAGACAAAACATCAAAGCACCAAAGCTCACAAATGAAAAGCAAGAAGATGAAATATACCCAAAAAACAGAGCTACTATCGAAGCCAATTTCTCCCTCTGCAGACCTCCAATTAAAATCTTCACCGTCCAGAACGAAGAACAAAATATGAAGAATCTACAGTTCAAATTTCACGTCGATCCAACGGTGAAAGAATGAGAAAATGCCGTTCCAAAATTGCTGCTTTGTGTAAAAATGGGAAACCTAATTTCTCTCTTGCGAAGCCAATTTCTCTCACTGCAAATCTCCAATCAACATCTTCACCGACCAGAATGAAGAACAAGATGATAAGAACACACAGTTTAAATTTCAAGCCGATCCAACGGTGAACAACTAAGAAACTGCTATTTGAAATTTACTACTTTGGGCAAAAACGAAAATTCTGTTTTTCCTTTCTCTCTCACTTGGTGGCTACTCTCACTCACTCTCAATAACCCCCAAAAATCTGAATTAGGGTTGTGGCACAATGGGTGCAAGAGACACCCTCAAAATGTTGGGCTTGGGCCTCACAAAGGAGAGAAAAAAAACCCAACAAATCTCCCCCTTCTCGACTAGGTGGAGGCTCTCGCCATTCCGGCGATCAAACAACATGTTTCAAACTTTTCTCTTGACAATGCTTTTGTCATCATATCAGCACCATTGTCATCAGTGTGAACTTTCTCAAGTTCCAACAACTTGGAATCTAACACATCCCGTATCCAGTGATACCTAACATCAATATGTTTAGATCTTGGATGAAAACTAGAATTCTTGGCAAGATGAATAGCACTTTGGCTATCACACAACAACACATAACGGTCTTGCTTGAAACCAAGTGCTGCAAGAAACTTCTTCATCCACAACAACTCTTTACATGCTTCAGTTGCTGCAATAAACTCTGCCTCTGTGATAGAAAGTGCAACACACTTTTGTAGCCTTGACTGCCATGAAATAGCTCCCCCTGCAAACTTGACCAAATAACCTGAAGTAGACTTTCGAGAATCAATATCTCCTGCCATGTCTGCATCAGTAAAGCCAACTAGTAAAGGTTTCTCACCACCAAAACTCAAACTCAAGTTAGTTGTACCTTTGAGATATCTCATAATCCATTTAACAGCATTCCAATGTTCTTTACCTGAATTAGAGAGAAAACGACTCACAGTACCAACTGCATGAGCAATGTCTGGTCTAGTACACACCATAGCATACATCAAGCTTCCAACAGCTGAGGCATAAGGAATTTCATCCATTGCTTGTTTCTCCTCATCAGTGGTTGGACACTGCTTGGTACTCAACTTAAAATGAGGAGCAAAAGAACTAGCAACACATTTGGCATCATTCATGCCAAACCTTTGAAGCACCTTCTTTATGTACTTCTTCTGTGACAAATAAAGCTTCTTGGAATCTCTATAACAAGTAATAGTCATACCCAAAATTTGTTTGGCAAGACCCAAGTCCTTCATAGCAAAGAACTTACTCAACTGTTTCTTCAACTCATTAATCCTCAAAGCATTCTTACCCACAATCAAAATATCATCCACATAAAGCAAAAGCATGATAAAATCACCATCAGAAAATTTTTGCACAAATACACAATGATCTGAAGTTGTCTTACGGTAACCATGCTTCCCCATAACAGATTCAAACTTCTTGTACCACTGTCTTGGAGCTTGCTTCAACCCATAAAGACTCTTCTTAAGCTTGCACACAAAATCTTCCTTTCCTTTAACAACAAAGCCCTCCGGTTGCTCCATATAGATCTCCTTGTCTAAATCACCATGAAGAAAAGCTGTCTTCACATCCATTTGCTCAATCTCCAAATCAAGAGACGCTGCTAATCCAAGCACAGCACGAATGGATGACATCCTCACAACAGGAGAAAATATCTCCTCATAATCAACACCTTTTCTCTGGCTAAAGCCTCTAACAACCAATCTAACCTTATACCGAGGCTTAGAATTGTGTTCTTCATTCTTGATTCTGAATACCCATTTGTTCTTCAAAACTCGCATACCCTTCGGTAGCTTCACCAACTCATAGGTATCATTCTCAAGCAAGGACTTCATTTCTTCTTGCATAGCTTCAAGCCATTGAGCTTTACTTTCATCTTCAACAGCCTCTCTAAAGCATTCAGGTTCTCCCCCATCAGTCAACAAAACAAACTCATGTGGAGAATACCTTGACGAAGGCTTTCTCTCTCTTGTAGACCTTCTAAGTGCATTTGCAGGAATTTCTAAAGCTGGTTCTTCATCTTGATCATCATCACCAACTTCATCAAGTATCAGATCAATTGTTCCATCTTCACCTGCACTTGTATTATGCTCATTATTTTGAGCTTCAACTCTACCATCTTCTACCATAGGCATGGAGGGAGTAATATCCAAGTCAGAAAAATCATCACTAGGCTGAACCATTGGCTTTTCCGCATTATCAACATCCTTCAATGTTTGGTCTTCAACAAAGACAACATCTCTACTCTGAATCACCTTCTTGTTAACAGGATCATAAAACCTGTAACCAAACTCATCCATGTCATAGCCAATAAAAATACATTGCCTAGTCTTTACATCAAGCTTAAATCTCTCATCTTTAGGAATATGAACAAAAACTTTACATCCAAAGACTCTTAAATGATCATAAGAAACATCTTTACCTGACCATACCTTCTCTGGCACTTCAAATTGCAAGGGAACACATGGTGTCCGGTTCAAGACATGAACAACAGTGCTCAAAGCTTCACCCCAAAAGGATTTTGCCAATCCAGACTGTGACAATAAGCACCTAACTCTTTCAACCAATGTTCTGTTCATCCTTTCAGCCAAGCCATTCAACTGAGGAGTCTTCGGAGGAGTCTTCTGATGTCTTATACCATGCTCTTTACAATAAGCATCAAATGGACCTGAGTACTCACCACCATTGTCAGTACGAATGCATTTCAACTTCTTCCCAGTTTCTCTTTCAACAGAAGCTTGAAATTGCTTGAACACATTCAAAACTTGATCTTTGGTCTTCAAAGTGTAAACCCATAATTTCCTAGAATGATCATCAATAAAGGTTACAAAATAGATAGACCCTCCAAGTGTTCTTGTCTTCATCGGCCCACATACATCAGAATGCACCAAGTCAAGTATCTCTGACTTCCTTGAAGGTGGGTGGCTCTTGAAAGAAACCCTGTTCTGTTTCCCAGCAAAGCAATGGTTGCACTTTTGCAAAGCAACCTTACAACCAGATAAAAGATTCCTCTTGGATAACATATTCATGCCCTTCTCACTCATATGACATAATCTCTTATGCCATAAATCAGTTTCATCAACAAACTCAGCAGCATTAACAACATCTTTCACAATCTTTGCTTGAGTTAAATAAAGAGTAGAGTGTCGAGTACCTCTAGCAACAACCATGGAACCCTTGGTGAGCTTCCAACTATCACGAGAGAATGAGCTATCCAAGTCTTCATCACACAACTTACCAACAGAAAGTAAGTTCAACCGAATATCTAGAACATGCTTCACACGCTTCAAAGTCATCTTGGTACCGTTGGAGGTTTCCAAGCAAACCTGTCCAACACCGGCACATTTTGTAACACCTTGATGAGCCATTTTTACATCACCAAAATCACCAGGAGTATAGGACGTAAACAAATCTCTCCTAGATGTAACATGAATAGAAGCACCGCTATCAATCACCCAACTAGTGCTATTATCAACAAGGTTAACAGATTCAAACTCCTCAACAACAAGAAAATCATCATGAGTTACATTAACCTTGTCTTCCTTGCTACCATCATCTTTATTTGTGCTCTTGTCTTTACTTGCCTTGGCTTTCTCCTTCTTTAGCTGCCAACAAAATTGCTTCACATGTCCCTTTTGACCACAATGATGACACTCAATATTCTTATACTTTCTTCGAGACTTGCTTCTGCTTTGATCTCTACCTTTAGGACCTCGACTTTTGCTTCTCCCCCTAGACTCAGAAACAAGAACATCTGAATGTGTAGTCAATGTACCTTGTGACTTTCTTCTCATCTCTTCATTCAAAATACTGCTCTTGGCAAGATCCATAGAGATTATACCATCAGGAGCAGAATTAGACAATGACATTCTGAGAATTTCCCACGAGTCTGGTAAGGAGCCAAGAAGTAACAATCCTTGAACCTCTTCATCAAACTTGATACCCATGGAAGATAACTGATTCATAATTCCTTGGAAATTATTCAAGTGATCTGTCATTGATGTCCCATCTGTATACTTCAAAGCCAACAACTGCTTGATCAAAAACATCTTGTTATTCCCAGTTTTTCGAGCATACAACTGTTCAAGCTTAATCCAAAGAGTCCGAGCATGTGTCTCTCCAATAATATGGTTCAACACATTATCGTCAACCCACTGCCTAATATATCCACAGACTTGTCTATGCAACAAAGTCCAATCATCATCAGTTTATCATTAGGCTTCTCTGTACCAAAAACTGGTTGATGAAAATTCTTGACATAAAGTAAATCTTCCATTTTTGACTTCCACAAATCATAATTAGGACCATTAAGAGTGATCATCCTACTAGTATTAGTATTAGCTTCCATTGTTCACAAAATCACAAGCCCAGAAAAATACCAACAAGCTCTGATGCCAATATGAAAGAGCCTAGCAGCGGAAACGACACAAATGTCCAACACAAGAAAAATATGGAAACACTCACAACACAATATGGCAGCAACTATAACAAGCAAATATAGCAAATAAAGCAATAATAAGAACACACCGAGATTTTAACGTGGAAAACCCCCTCAATGTGAGAGGTAAAAACCACGAGTCGTCCAGACCATTGAAATAGTTCCACTATAATCAAATGAGGTACAAGAGAGTCTCAAACAAAGCACAAAAATGTGCATATAACCAGCCAAAACATCAAAGCACCAAAGCTCACAAATGAAAAGCAAGAAGATGAAATATACCCAAAAAACAGAGCTACTATCGAAGCCAATTTCTCCCTCTGCAGACCTCTAATTAAAATCTCCACCGTCCAGAACGAAGAACAAGATATGAAGAATCTACAGTTCAAATTTCACGTCGATCCAACGGTGAAAGAATGAGAAAATACCGTTCCAAAATTGCTGCTCTGTGTAAAAACGGGAAACCTAATTTCTCTCTTGCGAAGCCAATTTCTCTCACTGCAAATCTCCAATCAACATCTTCACCGACCAGAATGAAGAACAAGATGATAGGAACACGCAGTTTAAATTTTAAGCCGATCTAACGGTGAACAACTGAGAAACTGCCATTTAAAATTTACTACTTTGGGCAAAAACGGAAATTCTGTTTTTCCTTTCTCTCTCACTTGGTGGCTATTCTCACTCACTCTCAATGACCCCCAAAAATCTGAATTAGGGTTGTGGCACAATGGGTGCAAGAGACACCCTCAAAATATTGGGCTTGGACCTCACAAAGGAGAGAAAAAAACCCAATAAATAATTACACAAAAAAATAGAAAAACTAATGAATACAATCACACAATCACTTAATACATACGTTTGACAAATTTAAAAAAATAAAAATAAAAACTATGGTTATCAACCAAATTCTAGTTGTGCACAAAATTAACAAAAATTGAGAAGGAGAAGGAGAAACCAAAGAGAAAGAGGTATGAGATTATATGAGAGGAGATAAAAATAAAGTGTACAGTGAATGTTGATTTATATAGTAAATATAAGAATGAGTAATGAGTATTAAAGGAAAAAATCAGAAATTAGTTTTTAATTAAATTTATACTTATTTAAAAGAATTAACATTAACATTGAAAATAATAGTGTAACTTACATAAAAATAAAAGGTAGCAAAATATAAAAAATTAAGGTTAAAAAGAATCGATAATATTATATAAAGATATATTATTATGAGGAGATAAAATACAATGAAAATTCTATAGCATAATGCAAAGATAGAAGTTGTTATTTGTGACCGTTAAAGTGATTGTTATAGTTATCGTTATCGTTATCGTTGTAATATCTGATTATATAAAAAAAAAACTAAAAATATGTATTTAGATATACATATATTTATATTATTTTTTGTTATTTGTAATTATATTTAAAAATTCGTTTAGTTACATTTAAATTATGTTATTTTTAATTATATTTAAAAATTCGTTTAGTTACATTTTAAAACTAATATTATAATTGATAATATTTAAAATAGATTAGTTATCCTAATTTTAGTGGAAGCTTAAAAAAATTTATACGTTTATTTTTTATTTATTATAACATTTGATTATTTTAGTGGGATCTTAAGAGTAAATTAATTTTTTCTTGTACATTGAATTTTATTAGGTCTAAGATTTGATAATTTTAATAGGAACTTAAGGTGAAATTTATATTGATTTTAGTGTGACCTTTGTTAGATGTAATGTTTCATAATTTTAATGGGACTTTAAGGTAAAAATGACATTAATTTTATTTCTTGTAACTTTTAATAAATTTAATGGGGAGTTAAAGTATAAAAAATAAATAATTAGGCATATAAAAGGGGAGTAAAAAATTAATAATAAATCTAAAACTACTTAAGCTGACATGGCTTCATGTTAAAAACTTAAGAAGTTAAGAATGAATCTAAAAATTATCTTTAACTCTCTTTTAATTAGGGATGTCAGTGGGGCAAGGCGGGGGCGGAGAATGTCTTCCTGCTCCCCATCCCCGCCCCTAGATTTACTTTCTGTCTCCGCCTCCATTTTCCGCTGTGGGGGAATATTGTTCCCCATCTCCATTCTCCACAGGGCCCTATTTTCCGCGGGGACCTTATTCCCTATCTATCTGATAGTTCTAACTAATTATTAATTTCCATATGAATAGAGGTGTAAGTATCCATTCTATACAAAAATAACAAGATTTTATACAAAAAATCTAAACGACAAGATGGTGACTTCTTTCAAAATGATGCAGTGGGGGAACGCAACGGCGAGCCAGAGGATAGAGAAGTGGACAAGGTGGAAGACGCGACAACATAGAGGAGAATGGACACGACGACAAAGTTACAGAAAGGAACGCCGCAAATAGAAAGCACGACGCGGTGAGGATCATGGCACGGTGAAGTGTGACGATGCGGTGAGAAGGGAGAGCCGCGAGAGGGTGGCTGCACAGAGGTTAGATGGAGTATGGACAACGTTAGGGATTTCTAAATTGAAGAAGAGTTATGTAAATGAGGATTAGGAGTTTTGGGTTTCTATATATATGTGTGTGTGTGAAATGACTAAAAAACATATATGAGAAATAAACTATTAAGGACAATTCAGTAAATTTATGAACTTCGGGGATTAGCGGGGATGAGGCGGAAATCCCCGATCGGGTCTTCGCACTTGCCTCGGGAGAATTTTGTCCCCCGTCCCCATCCCCACGGAAAAAAATTCCCCCTAGTCAGATCCCCATTCGAAACAGTCCCCGTATAGTTCCCGCGTCTCGGGAATTTTGCCATTTCTACTTTTAATATATTACTAATAAATATTTTTTTTATTATAATTTTAAAAATACCAATAAAAACTAAGTTAGGATAATCTTTTTCTAATAACCAGAAATTAAAGAAGATTAAAGATAGTTAAAATACCGTCAAAATTTAATTAAATATATCATAAATAATTATAATTTTTATATTTAACACTAGATGGAAAAAAAACGTGAATCGATAGACACGTGTGCATCAACAAAGCAAATTAGCAAATGTTAATAGGAAAAAAAAATCAAAGCTTTTTCTTCTTTCCTTTTTTTTCTCTCTACATAAAATTCAACTATGCTACGAGCACAAAAAAAATTAATGAATTATATAAAATATATATTAAAATATAAAATACACCTTAAAATAAATTTAATAATACGTATATTTATACACATATATAATAATTAATTTAATAGTTAATTTTAATGTGTTCATAGTATTATTGCATACAATTCTTAAAAACTAATTTTTCGAGATAAATTTGTATCACTACCTATTTCTTGTAATATTATTATTATGTCAGTATATAAAAAATTTAGTTATTTATTTATTTTTACTGTTCCTCGAGTGTTCCATGTCTTTTTTTCAGCCAACTAAGAATTCAAAGTTAATGTTAATTTCAGATGTTGCCAATTATGAGAAACAGCAAAACCAAATCAATTGTTATTACAGGCCATTCCATAGGAGGAGCCATAGCTTCTCTATGCAGCCTTTGGCTTTTGGCATATCTCCAACACATATCTTCTTCTATCTCAGTTCTTTGCATAACTTTCGGTTCACCAATGCTTGGGAATCAGTCATTTTCCAATGCCATTCTCAAAGAAAGATGGGGTGCCAACTTCATTCACATGGTAACAAAGCATGACATCATGCCAAGGATTCTCTTTGCACCTACAATGCCTCACATTGCTCAACTCAATTCCTTGCTTCAATTTTGGCAATTTTCTATGGCTAATCCAAGCTCTCTTGGGAACCTTGCGATGCAAGTAACTGACGGGGACAAAGCTGAGTTGTTCAGCTTTGTCACGACTTACTTGCATCATGCAGCTACCCAAGAGGGAGTCGAAGGGTTCTTTCGTCCCTTTGGGAGCTTCCTTTTTGTTTCGGACGAAGGAGCAGTGTGTGTGGAGAGTTCTGCCGCAGTTATAAAGATGATGCACTTGATGTTTGTAACAAGTTCTCCAGATTCTAGTATTAAAATTTTAAAATAATTATCTATTTTTTTTCAAAAATTCAAATTAAATGATAAGTTGTTTGCAAAATGCAAAAGTGTCATTTACAAAGAATATAACTTTTTATTATTATTGTTGTTAAAAAAGACAAATAGTACTAATTCGTTTCAGTGAAATGTAATAACTATATTGGTTACAAAAAGGTTAATATCCTGCTGTAATAGACATCTTTTGAAGAGCTTTCAAAGAAAATCACAGATTAAGATTAGCACCACATGAACCAAAATACAAATGATTGAATTTCATAAGTGCAATGTAAACACATGCTAAACATCAACAAAAAAAGGGGGATGGGGTGGGGATAAGAAGAACAAAAAAGCAACAAAAGCTGAAAAAACAGCATTACAATCTGCATCATGATATCTTCATTCAATCAACTCAGCCATTCTGATATGATGAGATGTACCATGAGATAAATTACAAAGTAACAACCCCTATTTTTGAAAAATATTAGAATCCCAAACATACTAAAATAAAGATGAAAAATGGCGTAATGTAAGAAAATATAAAAACCAATCCTAAAAGATTGCCCTAAGATATTACAAGATACATCATTTTTAAGAGTTCAAAAGGAGTAATTGTTTAGGCTTCCAATATTATGAAACAGTGATGCTTGACAGGACTTGAAGTCTTCAACATTGTAATTGTCATAATTGACAAGAAATTATTTATGATACCCAAATAAAAGAAAATCCAAGTGCTTGTCTTATATAATGCTTAGAAGCTAGAACAAAATAATTAGCTTTATCCAGGAGAAGAAAACATGATGGAACCAATAACTTGATATAACAAAACAATGAATAAATATTTTTCAAGTTTAAATGAAATATTGTGAAAAATTATAACTTTGTCATTCACCCTAGCATGACAAAATATGTGTCTTTAATGTTAGAATAAAAAGCAATCAAATGGGAGATTTTCACAAAGAAGGTGAACAAGTTACAATTTTCTTACATCTTTGAATTAGAATGATCGCCAGTAAACTCAGAAAGTCCTCCAACAGAAATCTGAATGCATACATCAAGGCTGCGTTTGTTTCTAAGAACAAGACACTGAGAACAAGACATAAAGGACAGAGACACACAATTTTGTGTTCTTGTATTCTATTTGGTAATAAACTAAAATAAATTCAGAAAATCTAATTTATTCACATTTTTTTTCATTCAAAAAATTTGAGATGAAAAATATTGTAATAAAAAATATAATTATGAAAAATTAACAAGAATAATAAAAGAAAAAATAAAAAATAAGTTGTGTCATCCAACAGAGATCTGAATGCATACATCAATTGTTTGCATTAAGCACTCCAAGGGCCAAGAATAGGATAAAACATTAAAAAAGTTTCACTTACAGTCCATGTGAAAAGCAAGGTGACATCTGCTGTTGTTTTTCCAAAATTATTTAACTGCATAAATAACATTCATTGCTTATTAGGAATTTAGGAGCAACATATGTATCGAATTCTAACAAAAAAAAGAAATTGAAATGAGTCTACCACAAAAGTAAAAACTGGTGCAGGAAAGCTACTCTCCTTGTAATTATGGGGTATAATAGGTGAGATCTGAGGACAAACTATTCTCAGTGCTTGCTGGGTCAGGTTCTGCATTTGGAACAAAATTATAGAGGAGATAATCAATGTAAGGGATAAGTTATTTACAATTAATATCATAATGCACTTGGAATTTTGGAATATATGACTACCCCGTTTTACCTTCATAAATTAGTAACTGGTAATTTACAAGGCAATCTATAAATGTTTTTCACCACTTGGACGCGAAACGAATACCTGATATTATTAGCATCAGCAAGCAAAGAAATAAATTTGGTTATGAATGTCCTTTTTCTTGATAAACAAACTGGTATCAACCTTAAAGTACATTGTAATTGATATTTAAGTTTCAAACAAGATTGTAACAGACATTAATCTGGTTCCCAAACCAATATGTACTATGTTCTTGCAAGATGTCTAACATTGGACTAGGTAATTCTTTATAATGTTATGGATTCATGGTGTGTTCTGTTGTCAGCATCACATTATTCACTTGTGCTTTTCTCTACAATTAAAGCTTCTGGGCCTTATTGTGAGAAGGCATTCAAACATAGTGATCAATATTATTGTATATGAGTTTAGCAATCAACAAAATAATAATTCATTATAATAAAATGCCTACATTTTTTGTAGGCAAACATCAATATTCAAATAAATAAATAATATGAATTTGAAGTTTCTTTAGTCATACCCCATATAATTAACTTATGTGCAACTACTGTCCACTTTAAAATTTAAAAGACAACATCCAAAGTTTTTATAACTTGGAGCACCATGACTTTAATGTTTGAGTCTGATTAGTGAGAAATAATATGAATTTTATTTTTCTTAAAATATTTTTCCATTAACATAGAATAGAGTACAACTAAAAAGACAACAGAGGATAATAACTAAGCCATGTCAACAAATATTCTCTATTACTGAAATCAGCATGACAATTTTACATTTATATCGTCAGAAAAAAAATAGCTTCAAAATACCTTTACCTAACCATGATGTAACGCAGCAACAAAATAGCTTCAAGTGCAAATTAAATTAAACTCTCGCAGCTAAATTAGCTTATTGGAATCATAACAAGAATAATGCACTAAATTAAACTAAAGCATCAAGTCAAAGACACTCAAGATCATAAAGGTTCTATAATGAAACAAAGAGGTGAAGCAAGGAGTTGAACAATGACATAAAAAAGATTAATGGGAAATCAAAAGAGAAAGAATGGCTTGAACACTACTCAAGCAAGAGAACAAAAAATAGATGAGATAAAATCTAGTTCACCGTCCCCTTCGGCATTGCCATCAAGGCTGGAGAACTAGAAAATTAAATATTATTAATAAAAAGGTTATAAATCACAATTACATCTATAATGATCGTCCTACCTACATAATTATTTTTTCAAACATATCTTCCGGTCATTATTCATTTACAAAACTAGCTAACAATTAACTCGAACTAGATATGTGCAACCTAAATAAAAATCTTTAGACCATTTACATGTTCTTCCTCCTTTAAGCAAATCCTCCATCCGTTAAAAAGCTTGAATTAGGGCACAATTTCTACATTGAAAAACAATTAAAATAGTGTAACTATTATGAATAATAACTTAAAAGAGTTTAAAATAGCCAATTAAATATTTTCTATATTAGTAGAAATTGAATTAAATAAAGTAGTTGAGAGTAAAGAAATGACTTACGATGATCAAATTACATCAAAAATGCTTTTCCTTAACTTTTTTCCTTTAGCTAAATCTTCTTGATGTAAAAAATATTTCTGAGCATGACTGGAAATTTGACTAGGAGTTTTTGTTTTTACATAATATTCTGAAATTCTTTTCCAGTGTGAACCTTCATTTTGGTACCCTCTAAGAAATAACCTACCAAAATATGATTTTTGAAATAACTATTAACAAATTTTATACTAAAATTTTTTAAACAAAAACATAAACTATTTAATTATGCCAACCACGGTCAAAACAAAATAAATTTAGCAATCAATAAAATTTACTTTAGAATTCGCTCAAATTACTAGTTATTGATGCACAAAAACACTGATGTATGCAAGCTTTAATTAACAAGAGAGCAGTGAAGTCGATCTTGCAAAAAAGAGGTGCTAGACTTATATATTGTAGGCAACATACAATCATCATGGACAAGTTAGAGATATATCTAAATCAAGAGAATTGCTCCTATATGTTGATATTAGTTGCTTCACATTTTTTTTTTATAAATACCAATATTCAACTAAATAATAAATAAATAAATAAGAGGTAAAAAGAAGTAATATAATAATAAAATACCTATGTTCATCTTCCGTCCAATGATGATATCCTGTGTTTGTTGGTGCTGCCTCCTCTTGTGCAGTTGGCACTACCTCCTCCTCTGCAGCTGGCACGACCTCCTCCCTGTCATGATAATAAACAAAATATTTGATAATCAATGAATTTCATGTAAACAAAAATATTTTATTTATTTCAAAAACAAATCAAAGGGAAAAAGAAGAGTTCATTGTTTATTAGGTTTGTTCATAAAACTTATAAGAAAAAGAAAATATAGAATAAGTAAACAGAAAGAATAGAAAGAAATAATAAACCTTGCGAAATAAGAAGAGAATGAAAATAATACCGACCTGTGATGGTGATCAGTCGAATAAGGCTGTGATGGTGGTGGTGGTGTTGCATTGAGAGGAGTGCTTGTAGGATAACCCTTATGGACGGCATTGATGTCCTTCATCAGCTTCTGAAAGCGCTCTTGCAGCTGTGCCCGGGTCCTGCCGGGGAGACGAACAGCCACGGCCTCCCAGCAGTTCTGGATAGTATCCTGAAAACAACTGGTAATAATTGACTCAAATGCTTTGTTCTCCTCCCAAGTCCAGACCGGAGGTTGAGGTTGAGGTTGAGGATGACCACCGACATTGGGAATCAGCTCGAACGTGTTCCTACTGGTATCCCACTCAGTCTGAGGCTGAGATGGTGGATAACCACACGTGTCAGCGAAAAACTCATCCGTCAGCGTCCTTACTATATCCGTCTGAGATTGAGGCCGAGGCGGAGACCAAGGCTGAAGCTGAGGCTGAGACCAAGGCTGAGGGTGAGGGTGAGACTGAAGTGGTTGATTACCACACACGTCAATGGCACGTGACTGAGGCTGACACTGAAATGGTTGATAACCAGATAAAGGGTTTTCCCAATAGTGCTCTGTCATCCTCATAGCTTCGGACAAACACTCATCAATAACCGGCTGATGTGGTTGATTACCACTCACGTCCATGGCACACGGCTCACCTACATTGGCGGCAACAATCTTGTTTTCGTCCCCATTCCAGACGGGCTCAGGCAGAGGCGGACACTCAAACTCAAACTGCGGTGCTTCATCGTCGGCATCAAAGTCTATCATATCGCACGGGTCTCCGATATCCCATGGATTCATCATTGCAGAATCTGATTGCTCGTCACTCATTCTTCTTCTTCTCTTTCTTCTTCTTCTTTCTTGGTTTCCTATTTCTTCTTCTTCTTTCTTGGATTCCTATTTTTAATTTTAGATATAGTATTTATTTATATAAGCTTCATTTTCTAAGATAAAGGTGTCAATTTAATTTATATTATATATTCTAAGAGATTACATAATTGTAACTAATTGGGATAGTATAGTTGACTCATTTAGATTACATAAGATTTTCTTTTTTTTATACTCTGTTTCTTCCCTATACAACATACTTTAATTACAAATTATCAATTTAAATAAAAAAATAAAATAGTTGACTCTATTTAAATTTTATGCATTCTCAATGCAAAATTCTTCTAAAATAACAATAATAATTGTAACTAATTGGGATAGTAAATTTCACTCGTTTAGATTACATAATATTTTCTTTTTTTGATACTCTGTTTCGCTCCTTATACAACATACTTTAATTACAAATTATCTATTTAAATAACAATAAAAAATAAAAGAGTTGATTCTATTTAAATTTTGTTTTCAATGCAAAATTCTTGTAAATTAATATCAAATCAAATTATTGTTATATAGACAAAAAGTGGTTAACTTCTACACCTCAATCTCAACAAGAAACCAATTGATCATTGCTACTTTTCATTTAATTAAGTAAAGATCAACCAAGAATCTACTATGGATAAAAATAAATAATTATAGGAATACTTTAGAGCACAGATGAGGTGCCAATAGTTTGTGATAGGAAGGGAAGGTTCTAGAGTCCTTTTTATTATATAATGTAGCCAATTAGTTAGTTTAGCCTTTGGTGTCTTAGTGTTTAGTATTAGCGAAATGATGTTCACAACAGAGTCAAAGTAATCCAAGGTAAATATTTCAGCTCATTATTCCTTTGCTTATGTTGTTATGGTAAAGTACAGGGAGATTCTTCTAATCAATATCATAAACACTTGACTCATTTTGCATTGGTCATAGAAAGTTCCAGCAATGGAAACAAGAACCTTACCTTACGCCTTTCTGTTTGTAAATGCTTATCAGCTGGGTTCCCGAACTCGGGGCTCCCGAAGTATCCAAGATTTGCAACACGAACTGTGGGTTCTGGAAGAGTTGTGAGAAGAAGAGTAAGATGGAGCTTCCTCTTAGTAAAAAATGTTGAGAAATGCAGGATGTGGTTGTTGTGAGATTCATTGTGAAGAATGCAGGTAGCAGAATTGAAAGAGGGAAATGAGAAGAAGGTTCTGGAAGAAGAGTGTTGTGAATGGTGGAGAAGAGTGAAGCAAGTTTTCAAAGCCATTGGAATTGAATTGCAAAGTGTAAGGTGTTGGGTTTCATTCGTCACAGCTCACAGGGACATGACAACGTTAAGCGCGTTATTTTTATTAGTAGTTTCAAGTTTCAACAAATGCCATGTTTGAGGTTTGAAAATTAAACCAAACCGTTTATCGAAGGCTTATCGAACCGTAGAATTAAATGTTTAAAAGATTTAAAAAGATATATATTTTGTAGTTTATTATTTTATATAATAAATAATATATTAATATATAAAAAATATATTTTTTTTTTTATCTTTTTCGTAGTTTATTTTAAATTGATGAGCTGTTAAAATACTATATTAGTTTGACTAGTTAGTTTGACTAGTTAATCTATTTTTTTATCTATTCTTAATATATAAAAGTAGGTACAAAGGTTTACCCACATTACTTCTAAGTTATTTTTTTTCTTCTATTAACGCTATTTCAGCACCAACGCTTACTTGACAAAATTTTAGAATTCACCACTCAAATCTTGCTAAATCAACTTTTATTTTTACATAAAAAAAAACACAAAAAATAACTAAAAAACACAATAAAAACCAACAAATTAATTTTTTCTAAATCAATCCTTATTTCTAAAATAACAAAAACACAAATTAACATTTACCCCAACAAAAAGCCCTCAAAACCAAAGAACTTATTACCTTTCTTAAACCCTCACCCTATTAGCACCTCTCCGTACTAAGATCCTATTTCCTTCATCCTCTTCCGGTCTCATCCTATTTCCTCCATCCTCTTCCGGTCCCATGAGCCATTGTTTTTTCCTAAATACAAATTGTACATCACGATGTCCATCTCCGGCGAAGCCGCATTGCATAAATTACATAAACCAGGGCAAACTCCATTCCTCCTCTTGCAGTTTTCCTGCCAGAGCTCGATTATGCATATCAAACCAACATCACAATTCGGTGCCGCCAACGTATAGGAAATTTGTTCCAGGTATCTTCCTAAAGATTTTCAACTTTGCCGTTTTCTCTTCGCATTGTTAAATATCATTTTCAATAGCCCTATTTATTTGTTATAAATAATATTTTAATTGTGAGCTCATTTCAAGTAGCATAAGTTTATGTATTCTTCTTTTGTAAACGGTTCTGTCCAACAGTCACAACCAAAATTAATGTGCGTTTAAAATTATTGCTCCTTATATACTATCGATTACAATATTTCATCATCAAATTATAAATTGTTATTTTACATGTGGAGTACTTCTTCCACAATTTACATTCACGTGTTCTTTTTTTTTTTATTCAAATTGTTATTCCAGATGTGCAGTATTGCTTCTACAATTTACTTGAAATGGATTATCATTCTTTGACCATGTCTTACTCTCTTTGTTGTAGAATGATTTGCATTGGTAATGACAGACCCGAAGAGTTAATACCCAAAATTGCTAGATGAAAATCAACCAATCACTATTTAATAAAATGTTTTAAAAAAATTAAAACAAAAAACTCTTATCTATTATTATTCAATTGAAACATCAAATACTAATTACATGCAATAAACATACATTAAAAGTGTCATAATAATAATAATTATAAAAAATTTTAGTTACAAATATTCAAATTCTATAACTTATACATATTAAAACTCTTACTATTCTTCATTTCTTAATCTCTTATACTAATTGTCAAAAATTCCTTAAATTTAATATAACATTTTATATATTTTTCATTCTCATTCATTTATTTTTTTCATTATTTACAAACAAAAAAACCGCAAAAAAAGATAAAGTGTAGCCATTAATGCAAATCGAAAAATGAAAAAAAATACAGTTATATATAACTCTAATAAAAATAACCTATGTCGTTTTTAAAATAAATAAATTCAAAATCTATTTATAATATGTTCTCTAAAATACTTTTAATATAATATTTATTAAAGTATACTATATAGTATAAATAATCTACTTCTCCGCGGTCTCACTCTAGTTTTTAATTAATTTTGTGTCAAACAATTTATATTAAACCAAACTAATTTGATGGCTAATTCTTAATTAATTGGGTGGAATTGAATTGCAAAGTCTAATGTGTTGGGTTTCATTGGCACAGGGAGATCAGAACGTTAAGCGTCGTTAATCAATAATCATTATGTTTGGGTTAAAGGGGAAAAAAAGGTAAGTAAATAAATAAAAATAAAAATTGAACTCATCTGTTATCGTTATTTTTATTAGTAATTTCCACAAATGTCATGTTTTGACCGTTTGAGGTTTGAAAATCAAATGATCGAACCGGTAAAATTAAATATTTAAAAGTTCAATTAAAATTTAACTAAAATTTAATTGAATATAATAAAATAATATATTAATATATAAAAAATATATTTTTTAAAAAGATTTATTTTTTTTGTAATTTATTATTTTAAATTGATTAATTGTTAAAATACTATATCATTTTGACTAGTTCATCGATTTTTTTAATTTTTAATTAATTTTCTGTCAAACAATTTACATTAGACCGAACTAATTTAATAGCTAATTTTTAATTAACTGAATAAAATGAATTAATTTCAGTCTGATTTTTAAAAATATGATCTTGTTAGTTCATTTCAAAAATAAAAACTCAAAATAATAAGAATCTTTTAATAAATTTTTTATAGAAATTTTTTTATATATAGAGTTTTAAAAGTTGTAACCAAGGTTAATATTTGAAAAAAATTGAAAATAATACAAGTAAAAGTATAAACTTATACAAAATATATAACCATACACAAATATATATATATATATATATATATATATATATATATATATATATATAATTAGGCAAAATAATTCGATTTTTATTTTACTATTAAAGAAAAACGTCAAATTTAGGGTGATTTTTTTTAAATAAAATAAAAAGTTATTATTTTTCAAAATCCTATTTTTTAACTTTAATTTTTAAATATGATTTTTTTTTCTTTTTCAAAACAAGTTTGCTGCACTGCAGGCGAACTCTATAATTTTTTATAGAGTTCGCCTAATTCCCGCGAATTCAAATTCTTAAACTTCACAACTTACAATAGCAACTACTATCATCGTCTCTAGAGTACATAGAAATATATAATGGTACACATGAATAAGTCATATTTTTATTGTAGAAATAATGGACTTTTTTTAATGTATAATGGAAAAAAATTCTTGTTAAACATGGCTTATTCCCGTGTATCTGTGTATTTCTGGAGAGAGACGATGATGTTGAAGAAGCCATACTTGTTGTCTGTGTATTTTTGTGTACTCCTTATGTACTGTCTTGCATACGATGATAATGATTTAAAAATTTGAGTTTCATGCGTTTTGAAAAAAATTGAAGTGAAGTTCACCGAAGGAACTCTATAAAAAATACAGAGTTGGCGGGGAGTGCGGCGAATTCGCCATAAATAAAAAAAATCGTATTTAAAAAAATTAAAGTTGAAAAAATTAGGTATAAAAAATATTTTATTTTATTTCTAAAAAAATTCAATATAAAACTTTTAGATGAAATGTAAGTTTGAATATAATTTTGCATTAACTGTAAAATTATCCCGGGAGAGAGTTTGACAACACAACATAGGGTGCTCGTCATGGATTTTCGCGTTGAGCAAAAGTTGAGGAAAAGACACCATACGAAGAACCCAAGGACGAGGTGGTGGCGGATGAAAGGTGGGGAACAAAGAAGCTTCCTAAGACGAGTAGGAGAAGAGGCAAAGTGGGATGGGAATGGAAGCGCGGAAGAGATGTGGAGGGAGATGGCAGAAGTTATTAGAAGAACACCAAAAGAAAGTTTTGGTGGATCTAAAGGAATAGGACCAAGAGACAAGGAGTCTTGGTGGTGAAATGCGAGTATACAAGAAAAGATAAAGATAAAAAGGGAATGCTTTAAAGAGTGGTCTTTATGCCGCAATGCAGATAACTGGGAAAAATATAAGGCGGCTAAGAAAGAGACAAAAGTGACTGTAAGTGAAGCAAGAACAAGAGCATATGAGGGTCTCTACCAGTCTTTGGGCACGAAAGAAGGAGAAAAAGGTATATATAGAATTGCAAAGAGCCGGGAAAGAAGAACGAGAGATTTGGATCAGGTTAAGTGCATAAAGGATAAGGATGGAGAGGTGTTGGCTCAAGAGGAGAAGATTAATGAAAGGTGGAAGAGCTACTTCTACGAGTTATTTAATGAGGGACAGAAGACTCTTCCGAGCCTTGGTCGATTATGCACAAGGGAAGAAGATCAAAACTTTGACTACTATCGAAGGATTCGAGACTTCGAGGTAAAAGAGGCTCTAAAGCAGATGAAAAATGGCAGGGCAGTAGGACCTGATACTATCCCGATTGAGGTTTGGAAGGGTCTTGGAGAAAAAGGCATCAACTGGTTAACCAAGCTTTTTAATGAGATTTTAAGGTCAAAGAAGATGCCTGATGAGTGGAGAAAGAGCACCTTGGTACCTATCTACAAGAATAAGAGGGATATACAAAGTTGCAGAAACTATAGAGGGATTAAGCTTATGAGTCATATTATGAAGTTATGGGAAATGGTGATAGAACGGAGGTTGAGAAAAGAGACACAAGTAACAGAGAACCAATTTGGATTTATGCCAGGAAGATCTACCACTGAAGCGAAATACCTATTAAGAAGGATGATGGAGAGGTATCGTAGTAATAAAAGGGATCTACATATGGTGTTTATTGATTTGGAAAAAGCGTATGATAGGGTACCAAGGAAGGTCTTATGGAAGGTTTTAGAAAAGAGGAGAGTAAGGATCGCATATATTCGGGCAATTAAAGACATGTATGATAAGGCCACAACTAGTGTGAAGACTCAAGGTGGTGTGACAGAGGAATTCCCTATTGGTATAGGATTACACCAGGGATCATCCTTAAGTTCATACCTTTTCACATTAGTCTTGGAAGTACTCACAGAGCACATCCAAGAGCCTGTGCCATGGTGCATGCTTTTTGCCGATGATATCGTCCTTATGGGAGAGTCAAGGGAAGACCTAAATAAGAAGTTTGAGTTATGGAGAGAAGCTTTAGAAGTGTATGGTCTGCGCATATGTCGTAGCAAGACGGAATATATGGAATGTAAGTTCAGTCTGAGAAGGGAAAACCCCAATATAGAGGTGAAGATTGGAGAAAACATCCTACGAAAAGTTAAAAGTTTTAAGTATCTTGGGTGCATCATACAGGATAATGGAGAGATTGAACAGGATGTAAATCATAGGATCCAAGCAGGTGGGTCAAAATGGCGGAGTGCATCTGGTTTTATATGCGACAAAAAAGTGCCTTTAAAACTTAAAGGTAAATTCTATCGCACCGCTATAAGACCGGCTATGTTGTATGGTACGGAGTGTTGGGCGGCTAAAGGGGAGCACGAACATAAGCTGAGTGTGGCAGAGATGAAGATGTTGAGATGGATGAGTGGTCATACGCGATTGGATAAAATAAGGAATGAAGATATAAGGGAGAGAGTTGGAGTAGCACCCATTGTGGAAAAGATGGTTGAATCGCGTCTCAGGTGGTTTGGACATGTGAGAAGAAGACTGATAGAACATCCAGTCAGGAGGGTGGATGAGATGGAAGATGGACAAAGGGCGAAAGGTAGAGGAAGACCTAAGAAGACCATCCATGAGGTGGTTAAACGAGATCTACATGTAAACGGTCTCTCTGTAGACATGATACATGACAGGGCACAATGGCGTCGTTTGATTCATGTAGCCGACCCCACTTAGTGGGACAAGGCTTTGTTGTTGTTAAAATTAACATTTAATTTTTAATTTATTTTTCATAAATTATGATAATATTATGTATTTTTAACAATATTATAACTAAATGATATTAAAAATTATAAATTGTTAAAAGAGAAAAAAATGTGATATATAAATAATATAACTAATGAATACAATTAGATCAAAAATAAAAAAAGAAACTAAAAAAAATTACAAAAGACATGATATATTATATTTTTGTATTTTTCATACAGATATGTGTCATCTACTTATACAATTGGTTTGTAGCTCCTTAATACTCTAATGCAAGGATAAAAGCTCCAAAACACTCCTATCATTATCCTAATATTCTCGACCATTTCATTCTCTCGGTATGTTAGTGCAGTTTCGATCTTGACTACTGTTGATGGCTTTTTTTGTACGCTTATCAAAATTTTTCGCAATTGCCTTTTGTTTAGACAGCTATGTTTTGTAGTAACTTATCGTATAATTTAATTTCTATTGCACTTCAACAATCAATATTTCACCTTTAAAAGTGGACCCGCTTTAACCAATGGCTTTATCATTTTTGCAATCATGTATGAGTTTAGTTTGGCATAATCTTGAGAAATGGTAATTCTAGTGCATGTGTGACTACCATTGTACTGTCTTATAACCCAGCAAAACTTTCTTTTAATAAGCCTAGCCATGATAAGTCAATTGTAACTTGTTTTATATTGTCACAATCACAATTTCTCTAAAACTAAACTCCATGCCATTGATAAATTCACCGTCTATAATAATAATAATAATGTCTCACCAATAACAACAAAAAATAATTCTTCAATCAATAATGCTCTACATCCATATAAAAAATGCATCCAAGTTATCCAAGTAATATTGGCTAGACGCGCTCCCCTCCCCCCTCACTCGTTTGTCATACACACACTTCATATAACGTGCTGCGACCTAAAGCTTTGCTTAACGTAAACCTTCTGCTGCAACGTAAACCTTCTTCTTCTCTTCTCTGCTCACATTCTTCCTTATTGATCTGCATTGCCTTCGTCATTCTCCCCTGGTCGCGTTCATCTTCTTGTTTTCTTCTTTCGATCTGGTTATGTTGCATTTATCTTCTTCCTATTCTTCTTTGTTTTTTTCTTCGATCTGCACTTCTGAATCGAAACAATGAATGACTCAACTTCCAATCAGTTGAATGAGAGCAATTTGGATTATTCTTCTGAAACAAATCAAACTGACGAAGTTTGGATTATTCAATTTTGAATCGAATTGAATGGAATGCAATTGCTAATTTGAATTGAATGGATGGAGGTGTACTTAATTGAATTTAATTGAATTGATAATATGTAAATTGTAGGCAGAGCTGTTTGAATTTGATTTTATATAATGGATTATGTTTCGTTCACTCAGTACTATACAATTGTTTCACCATAAGTACGCGTTCGGTTCATTATGCAAAAAGATATTCGAATTTGATTTCATATAATGGATTATATTTCATTCATCCAGTACTATACAATTGTTTCACCATGAGTACGTGTTCGGTTCATTATGCAGAAAGCTGTTCGAATTTGATTTTATATAATGAATTATGTTTCGTTCATTCAGTACTATACAATTGTTTAACCATGAGTATATGTTTCGGTTCATTATGCAGAAAGCTGTTCGAATTTGATTTTATATAATGAATTGTGTTTCGTTCACTCAGTACTATATAATTGTTTTACCATGAGTACGTGTTCGGTTCATTATGCAGAAAGATGTTCGAATTTGAATTTATATAATGAATAATGTTCAATTCATTTAGTACTATACAATTGTTTCACCATAATAATATGTTCGTTTCATTTCTGTTCTGCATGATTTAAAACTCTTCCTCCTCACCTTCTACTGCTTCTTCACCAGAGAGAGAAGGAGGAAAAGACAAAAAAATACAGCAGTAACAACAACAAAAGAATGACGATAAGGAGAAAACACTTGAAGAAGAATGAACGCAAAAAAGAAGGAGGAGGATGAGGAGGAGGAGGAACGCGAAGAAGAAGGCGAAGAAGAAGAAGACGCTCCATGCGTAAATGAGTGTGAGAAGAAGAAGAAGAAGAAGAAGAAGAGAAGAAGCGTTGGGCAAGAGCGGTTTCGTATGTGTTGGGTACGTGTATTTCACGTTTTATTTAATGGTATTATTTTTTTTTTTTAGTGTTGGGCCGACTTGGATGAACTTGGATACAAAATTACATGGATGTGTAGCATGACTGTAATTTATATCATCTTCATCTACATCTTTAGTTGGACCAACAATATGATAAGTGCCCTCAAATTCGCCTTCGCTTTCAGTGTTATAAATCGTTCAGTAGATGTTAGGCTCTAATAAATTAACCTCGACTAATTCTTCAAACTCAACATATAACTTGATAACTGACACTTGTACTCATGTTTGTTGGTAGATCAAAAACATCCTTTACATACTTGTTTCGTCAGCCACATACAATATTTGAAATTAAAGAAAACCACCAAATATTAACACAGATTGTCTATAAAGAATATGTGACTCTTCTTAATATATATATATTTTTAAACTAACACCTCCCTCTATTTTTATACATGTATACTCTCACACTCTAAAGGAAAAACACTCTCCCACTCACACTCAACCAAACATATCTGTTCTTTCTTTTATAATATCTCAGTTATATTTTCTTAATAAGAGAAATAAAATAAGTTCCTTATATAATATCAATAGTCCCCCGTGTATTGACAATACGCCTTTCGTATATTAAAAATTTAATATTATAATAACTCAATACATTCTCTGGTTTACTACAAATAATTTTTTTTTAAAAAATCTGCTACGTAAATCGCCTCTTGTGAATTGCCCTACCTTGAAATTTTAAAAAACACAATAAAATTTAATAACTGGATGTTACACTAAAATATGGTCTATATTAAAAAAATCAGCCAAAATAATTCTATAAAAAAATGTTTGATAAGTTTAAATTATTTTATTTTTTTAATGCAAAAGATTATTTTCATTTACATTATTACATTCTTTTGGTGTATTGTACAAGTTTAAATTTAATAATGTATGACTACAATATCCTCTTGCAAGTAGAATCATATATAAGCTGCTATAGACTTCTTGGTACTTTCTCATCCTTCGTCTTCAGAAGACGTGCAACTTTGCAAAAATCAACATGGTATATTGACAAAGACAAATCACCTTTCTTCACGTCAACCTTAATCTCGTGCCATGTGTGCTTATTTGGTCTCGGTAATACCCACTGCATTGTCCATATGGCTAGAGGGCACATATAACACATAGATCTGTATCTATTGTTAGTGTCGTATACTTCAGGCGTTTGGAAAGCATAATTGTTGATTCAACAGAAGAATCAACCTTCATTAACTATTTCTAAAAGAATACATGATAAAATATAAAAAATTTTATTTTGAGTTTTTAAATTCATTAACTAATATCTGAATCAGTTTTTAAAAAGTATTTAGTCAAGACATTTTAATTTTTAATTAATTTTAATTACTAAATCAGTCTTCAAATTTTAAATTATTTGTCTATATGAAAAAATTAATTTAAGAATTTTAAAAACTTTTAAAGACAGTTATGTCTTTATTAAATAATGATAGGACTAATTTGTTTAATTCTTTATCAAAATATGACGTAAAAATTTATGCATCTAAGAAAATAAAGAGTTAAAGACTAATTTAGTTAAAATTTGTTGAGAATTAAAATGTTGACTAAAAATTACATTGCTCGTGTGTTACATGACATAACGGACTAATCAAAAAAGAAAAAGAAAGTTAAGTTTCTTATCAAAGAAATCCGTTGATAAAATTAAAACCACCTGATTCTTTGATTAAAGCTTACTTTGTTATCAACTTGAGGCTGTAATTTTCCACAAGTTTTAGTATCAAGAGAATAGAGTAATAAGGTAGTTTACCCAAGTCCATCCTTGGAAAAAGCATGACCAGTGCAAAAGACAAGTAAAAATGAACATCAAAGGTAGGTATTCCACATTGGATACTCAATGCCTTCAAGATAAAGAAATTGACCAATGTTTTCTTCCTCTTCTTGAAGCAGATTTACTCCATATGCTGACTTTGATGTAGTTGGAGTGGGTGCAGAGCTAAATCTTTCAAGAATGTTAATAGCATTATCACTTTCGGGCGATAAATTTGGGCTCTCTAAATCATATATGAACCCATACCCTCTTGATTTCATTACAAAACATATTTAATTTGTTCAAACATAATTGATTGAGCTCCAAATCTGAAATTGGAAAAAGCATGATCTTTAAGCCAATCATATCGGTATAAACCAAATTTTATTATTCTGAAACCAACTTTAACAAACTGAAAAATTATGTATCTTCCTAATAGTATCTATTTTTTACTTCATTATAGGATTGTGGAATGTCCAAGATGCTATATCATTTATTACAAGACAGAAATAATACCAAATTGAAGAATGAAATTACAAACCGGAAAAGATGAACAAATCTCAGCCATTGCAATAATTAGTGTCAAATACTTAACAATACCTAACAATAGAGGAGTGATTCCTGTGAATAGGGTCATTGTTGAAAATACTTAACAATAACTAGTGTAAGGAAAAGTATATGGAACCAACTTTAAATCAATCAAAAATGGAACAACTTGATTAATTATAAATATAGTAATTAATTTTATTTATTTATGATTTAAAATATTGGTTATTAAATGTTTCACCACATTTAAATTAGGAGGAAATACGTTCAGTATTATTGCAACGTGAATTACAGAAACTGATTCAATTAGCTTCCGTCTCTTCACCCTCTTCTCTTTCCAAATGCTTAAAACACGATAAATCAAAAAACAGATTCAGAACCATCCAATTTACAATGAAAAGAAACATCCTAATGCCTAGCATAAGCACCATCCACGCAAAAGTTTTGGATTTACTCAGAGACATTTGGCTGGTTTTTGCCTGAAACCATCTTGGTTTTCTAGCATTATTGTTAGTGTAAAATACTTTGTCTATAATTTAGTTAGTGTCAAACTCTTCTTGTATTAATTCTCAACTTTTTTTTAGTGACAACCAAATAAAATATAAAAAAAATTATTAATAAAAGTATAAAATTACATAGAAATATTTTATAACTAATTTTTATGGATGAAATACTTTAAAAGAATTTTACATATATGTTTAATTAATATATTTTAAGCTAATAATCTTTTAAAAAGATACATCTTTTTTTACCAAAAATTTCTTCGACATAACTACAAAGATTTTTTATAAAATTTAGTTCACCATCCCCTTCGACATTACCATCGTAGCCGAAGAACTAGAAAACCAAATATTATTAATAAAAAAAGTGATGAATTATAATTGCATCTAAAGAGTTCCTGTTCATAGATAATGACATATTTCTACCTCATCATTTTTTTTAAACTAATCTTCCTACCTCATTGTTCATTTATAAAACTATCTAAGCTATTATAATGCCTTGGAATTGAGGCACATTCACATAGTAGAAAATCAAAGAAAACTAAGTTAATAATTAACTCGAACTAAATACGTGCAACCTAATTAAAAATCTTTAGTTTATTTATCATGTATTTTTTTAAAAATAATTAATTAATAAAGGTTGATTCTCCTGTTGAATCAACAATTATACTTTCCAAACTCTTGAAGCATGTAACACTAATAATAGATACAGATCTATGTATTACGTGCGCTCCTTAGCCATATGGACAATGCAGTGGACATTATCGAGACCAAATAAGCACACGTGGTGCGAGATTAAGGTTGACATGAAGGACCATACTAGTTTTTGCAAAGTTGCATGTCTTCTGAAGATGAAGAATGAGAAAGTACCAAGAAGCCTATGGTGGCTTATATATGATTCTACTTGCAAGAAGATGTTGTAGTCAAAGATTGTTAAATTTAAACTTGTGCAATGCACCAAAAGAATTCAATAATGTAAATGAAAATAATCTTTTTCATTAAAAAATAAAATAATTTAAACTTATCAAACTTTTTTTATAGAATTATTTTGGATGATTTTTTTAATATGAACCATATTTTAGTATAACATCCAGTTATTATATTTTATTACGCTTTTAAAAATTCTCAAGGCGGAAAAATTCACAACAGAAGAATTACAGTAGCAGATTTTTTTTTAAAATTATTTGTAGTAATACTAGAGAACGTATTGAGTTATTATAATATTAAATATATAATATACGGAAAGTGCGTATTGTCAATATACGGGGCGTATTGATATTACATAAGGAATGTATTGTATTTCTCTTATTAAGAAAATATAACTGAGGTATTATAAAAGGAAGAACGGATATGTTTGGTTGAGTGTGAGTGGGAGAATGTTTTTCCTTTAGAGTGTGAAAGTATATATGTATAAAAATGCATAAAGGTGTTAGTTTAAAAATATATATATTATAATGCTCAAATTTTTTCTTAAACATGTGTAAATTTTATATGTAACAATAATTCATGTGATGTTATTCTTTTTTGCAATAACATATGAGAAATTTAAGAGTATATTTTATAAATGTGTTGATAATTAAATATGAAGAAGAGCCACATATTCTTTATAGACAGTCTGTGTTAGTATTTGGTGGTTTCGTTTAGTTTCAAATAATATATGTGGCTGACGAAACAGGTATGCAAGGGATGTTTTCGATCTACCAACAAACATGAATACAAATGTCAGTTATCAAGCTATATGTTGAGTTTGAAAAATTATTCGAAGTTGATTTATCAGAGCCTAACATCGACTGGATGGTTTATAACACTGAAAGCAAAGACGAATTTGAGGGCACTTATCATATTGATGTGGATGAAGATGATATAAATTATAATAGTTGAACCTGATGTTGCAAATGTGGTAAACTCACTAGCAAGTCATATCCATCTGGGGAGGCTTCTTTTATGCACATTTTGAATCTGGACACTATAAATGCACTAGAATTTTTTGAGTATGTTAATATAGATAAGTAGTCTTTTTATTATTATTATTATTATTATTGAATCCTATAGTAATATTGAAGAATTATTTTTTTGTTGTTATTGGTGAGACTTTATTATTATTGTAAACAGTAAATTTATTATTGACATGGAGTTTAGTTCTGGAGAAACTGTGGTTGTGACAATTAAAAATTATATCATTTGCAGAGGTATGAATTATTAGGAGTGTGAATCTGAGCTAACTACATTTTATGCAAAGTGTGTACAATATAAAACAAGTTGCGATTGACTTATCATGGCTAGGCTTATTATTAAAAGAAAGTTTTGTTAGGTTATAAGGCAGTACAATGGTAGTCACACATGCACTAGAATTATCATTTCTCAAGATTTTGCCAAGCTGAATTCAGACATGATTGCAGAGGTGATAAAACCATTAGTTGAAGCGGGTCCATTTTTAAATGTGAAATATGTGATTGTTGAAGTGCAATTAAAATTCAATTATACAATAAGTTACTACAAAACATGACTGTCTAAGTAAATGGCAATTGCGAAAATTTTTGGTAAGCAATGGTACAAAAAGAGCCATCAATAGCAGTCGAGATCGAAACTACACTAACATACCGAGAGAATGAAACGGTCGAGAATATTAGGATAATGATACGAGTGTTTTGGAACTTTTATCCTTACATTAGAGCATTAAGAAGTTACAAACCAATCGTACAAGTAGATGACACACATCTGTTAAAAAATATAAAAGGACTCTGATAGTTGCAGTTTTTTAAGATGAGAATAGCAATATTGTGCCTCTTAATTTTTTATTATACTATTTAGTTTGTTAAACAAATGTATTAGGTGATAAATTCGTAAAACACGAATATATAATGTCTTTTGTAATTTTTTTTAGTTTTTTTATTTTTGGTCTAATTGTATTCATTAGTTATATTATTTATATCTCACCTTTTTTTCTCTTTTAACAATTTATAGTTTTTAATATCATTTAGTTATAATGTTGTTAAAAATACATAGTCTTATCATAATTTATAAAAGATAAAATTAAAAATTAAATGTTAATTTCAACAATTAAAATATTATATTCAAACTTGTATTTTATCTAAGAGTTTTATATTTGTACAAATATTTAAATATAATCTAAAATAAATAAATAAATAAAAATAACTATTTTGAAGAACAAAAATTAAAATAATAATATGAAGTCGAATAAATAAATTTGAATTAAGTATTTTTGTAATTTTACTTAAAGTCTAATTTATGTATAAATCTTTTAATTTTATAATTATTAAATTTAAAATTAATTTATATATTTCATAAAATATATATTTATTTTATTTTTGCACAATGCGCGTGTGTAAATCTAATTGAAATTGAAAATAAGAGTGAGAGAGGAAGCATATATATTAAAAAGAGAAAGAGTGCTAGTACACTGTTGCAGTGTTTGTTTAGTAGGTGTGTCCATCCAATTTTGAAATACGATGACACACTCACACCCATATTTTATGTTTAGTTTTTAAATACATAAAATAAGTAAAGACAGGGTGGTATACATTAGTACACAAATACATAAAATTTGTGTATTGTCACTTTATTGAGACACTAAGATACAAAGACTAAGACATAAGTTTTTCCACTTTTATCCTTAATAGTAGTGACGGTGGTGATGCTTTTTTTTTTTGGAGATAAGGATAATATTGATATTTGCCATTTATGTTCTGTCTTGTGCATAGTTATCAAACAAAGTAAAAATTTTGTGTCTCCTTATATATATGTTTTCAATATTTGTGTATTTGTGTCTATGTCTTCACCCATATATAAACCAAACAGAACCTGTGTTCACGAACTTACAGGGATTGGACGTGTGTTACACAAGCAATATGCCCACTGTGTATTGTCAGTGCAATACATTCTTTGCGTGTTGTACTTCTTCCAAACGATAATCTCAAATCTTGTAAACTACAGTTTCTTGCAATATCACCCTAAATTTGACTTTGTTCTTTAATAATAAAAAAAATCAAATTATTTTGCCTAATTTTAAAAATATATTAATATATATATGTTTGTGTATGATTATATATTTGGAATAAATATTGTTTTGGTCCCTAAATTAAAGTTTAGTATTAAAATCAAATTCGTCTCTAATTTTATTTTGGATTTAAAATCGACCCAAACGTTTTATTTGATATTAAATTCGTCCTTTCAATATTTTCGAACAAAAATACCTTATATTTTTTCTTAACCTAACCCCACCGTTCACCACCACCACCACCTTTATTACCATCAACTATTCCTCTTCTTATATCTGTTCATTTTAATCCATCAACAATAACAACACAACACAACATAACATTCAAATTAAAAAATTCATCATCAGCAACATAACATTCAAATTAAAAAATAATATTAACAACCTCATTTATTTGAAAGAGATTGAAAAGAAGAAACGAAAAAGCGAGAGAACAAGAGAGCAAGAGGAAAGCTCAAAATCGTGGCCACCATCATTGGAATTGTCGTCTCTGTTGCTCTTGAAAATTACCGCCGCTGAAACCAGAGACAGATACATGGAGAGCAAGTGGAGACCTGACCCCCTTCCTCCAGCTTTTAAAAAAAAATAACAGTAAAAAGTCCAACCCAACCTAAATAAAACATAATAATTAAAAAAAAATTAAATTCCTAAAACTAAATTCTCTTTCTTCAAGTTTCCTGCGGCTCATTAACTGTCCATATACTTTTGATTTTCAAAGCCATAGCCTCACGAGTCACGCTGTCACGTCTTCACTGGCACTGCCGAGCGTCCACTAAAGTTTTCAATAATATCAATTAAAGTAAATGTATTCATTCTATTTTTTACTTTTCTTATATAATTATATAAAATTATTAATTAACAAAGCACATTTTCTTATTATAAAATAATACAATTTTATTTTTTTGTGTTTACATAAATAAATTGTTGTCCCACTTTTAAGATTTATTCTCTCTTATTTTTTTATTTTTTTAAGTGAAATTGATAGTGATTTAGTAAAAAAAAATATTATTGTTAATGTTTAATTAATAAAAATACTTAGACTTTGTTTATTCATATGAATATATAATTATTTGAGTTTTTTTTTTAGGTAAAAAGAAACTAAAACATTTTATGATGAGAAAGTAAAGTAAAATTGATACAATTTTTAAGAGAAAAGTTACTTATAAAATTACTTATTTTAAGTTCAACTTTAGATTATAAGTTCTTCCGTGTCAACAAAGTATGTGAATTAGTAGAACGTTTTATCCAGTTGACTTCAGTGACCAAGAGAAATTTCACATTAAAATGCATGCTCAATATTATAAGCTTGATGCTCCTAATCATGTTGAATTAACTAACTTGTGCACAATTTTGGAGTTATGTCAATGATTAACGAAGACAGAAAAGTTTTTAAAATATCCTTTGATTGATCATTTGATTTGCTTGGTATTAACTCTTCCTGTTTCAACTGTTACAACTGAGAGATCTTTTTCAGCTATGAATATTATGAAGAATAGATTCAGAAACAAAATAGAAGATGAATTTTTCGCTAATTGTCTTTTGATTTACATTGAGAAGAAGATTGCTAAAAGATTTGACACAGATTCTATTATCGATGAATTTTATTATATGAAGAATCGACGTGTACCACTTCGTTAGTAAAAAGTACACATTTTTTTGTACTTTAAATATATATTCTCTATCGGTATATTTTTGTAAGAGTTAATAGCCAAATTTGTCCCTGAAAGACACAACTAGAAAATGGCTTAATACAGACAGATTTACAGACAGATTTAGTCTTTATTGCAGACGAATTTTTGGTTACCGATGAAATTACCGACGGATTTTGTCTCTCTGTAAAAGCCCCGTCGGAAATTATTTACCAACGGATTTTTTTTCCGTCGGAAAATTACCGACGGATTTTTACTAGTTACCGACGGATTTTTCCTCTGTAAATTCTCCATCCATTTTCCGACGGCGACGAACTTTCCGACAGATTTTCCGTCTGTAATTACAGACGGATTTTCAGATGGATTTTCCGTCTGTAATTACAAACGAATTTTCAGACGGATTTTTCGTCTGTAATTACAGACGGATTTTCCGACAGATTTTCTGTCTGTAATTATAGACGGATTTTTCGACAGATTTTCTGTCTGTAATTTGAACTTTGGAAAATCATCTCACTTTGATTACAGACAGAAAATCCGTCTGTAAATCCATCAGTAAGGTAAAATAGAATTTTTTTTATTTTTCTAATTACAAAATAACCTTGTTTTCATACAAAATAAATATAAATTTAATACAAATTTTTATCTAATTTGTATTCGAATATTTATAATATTTTAAAAAATAAACAAATTCATCGTATTATCAAACTAAAAGAAAAGTACTATAAACAAGCAAGTAAATATAATTCAAAACATAAACAAAATATATTGATCATCAACTATAATAATAAGTAACAACCATATATCAAAGTGTGTTGATACATCAACTATAATGCAAAACACAAACTCAATGTATTGTTCAACTATACTAAGTTATGCAAATAACAAGACCATATAAAAAATTCCTCATGTTTGAAATTTCAGGACTAAAATCTACTAAAACATCAAGTCATTATCTTTGTCTCATTACATCTCTTTTTATAGCTTCTATTTTTGTTTTGACACTATGTGCAATCTTTCCAACTTCATCAATATCCTTCTCCATCCTCTTCTTGATAGCTGAAAATGATGTTGCATTTCCGTCAGTGATCATAGAGCATTAAGTTTCAGTCACGCATAATGTCCTAATGAAAAAGGCAATATATTTAAAAATTATTGATTTGATGCAATATGAACAAGCACAATCAAGTTTTATTCTACTGTGTAGAGCATTAATATAGAATAGACAGTAGATATTGCATAAGCTTAATCCATTTTAAAGATTTACCATATAAAGATCTTATTATCTTAATAGAGAAAAATGAAATATAAACTAAATCAACAAAACAAGTGAAAAATGATGTGATCACTATCATTTCAAAGTTATAAGGGAAAAGGTGTAACCTGGAGCAGCATAGCCAGAAATACCAGCAAATGTTGTCCAACTATATGAACCAGGCTTGAAAAACTTAGCAGTCCCAACTATATTGAGTGTCTCTGTCCTATTCATTGCAAAACAAAAGCTTGTATGAGCTACCTAAATCTCGGAAGCACAACAAGGAACAGATGCATAAGGAATTCACTGATAATTTCAAAAGTAATAAAAGCTAAGTGATCGATATTTACCCCAATACTTCTTATAGTCCACAAGCTTACAGCCATCAAAAGTCCTACTCCACTTTTGTTGAAAGCTAGAGATTCCTCAAATATGATGCCTACATATCCTATTACAAATAGCAATGCCATGGCAAGATCATGCAGTCATGGTCACAAACTTGTAAACATATTCCCAAATGCAAACACTTCATGCTGAAATATACACAAGTGAATTTCAGCTAAGAGGACATTGATAGACCTGATTTGCGGCCACCCAAGAATGGTTAATTGCTATTGCCCCAGTTGCAGCTGCTGCAAATACCGCAACAGCTTTGAGCAAATCAGTCTTGGGCTTATAACTGTCCTCAAAATCTTGTGAGCTTGTTTCATCAAGTGAACATAGGGGATCACAGTTCCAGATTCAGTTGGTAAGTCCTGAAAACATTTATACGTGAAGTATGAGTTAAGCACTAAGCTATAAGAAGCAGATATGTAACTTTGCCACATTTACGGAGGTTTAATATTTTATTTTTATTTTTAAGTGGAGTTGATATCATTAGGTTCAAATTCAACAAACTTTCCAGAAATTTTGAATCTTGCATTGGTTTTTGAGGTGCCCTTGACTCAAAATATGCAAATCAGTATCGAATATACAAATTCACAAACTTTGCTATAAATGGGTATCCATAAGAACCTGGAACTGCTGCTGGGAAGAAGTGGAGGAACCTCTGGCCTTATCTTCTGCACGCGCCAAGACATGATTATGGAGCAAGCTGGGCCCTCTGATTCTACAGAGAGGGGGGGGGGGGGGGGCGAGGATTGAAGAGAGTGAAGGCGATGAAGTGAAAGCCTAGAGTTCCGGAAATGTAGATCCACTAGTGACCCTCATAAACTCCTCAACATGTCTAGGCAAAGGAGAAGCTCCTGATAACAAGATTCGAACTCGTCCACCTAATGCTTGTTTTGTCTACCAATTATTCAAACCAATAATGTATTAACTTTTTAATTCAATCTTTCATGAGTTTTCTATCTTGCTAGTAAAGTATTGATTAAGTTTAAAGCATACCTTATCAAACACAAGCTTATCAAACAAAGGTGCTGCTTTGTATTGTGGAAGACCCTTCTCTAGATTTCTCAACTTGCTGTTGTTAGAGTCAAGATTAGTTTACATATGAATTGGTAATTAAAACTGTCAAAGAGATTAATTAGTGATAAAAAAATACTAGTTATATGCATAATGAAACAATAGTAGTTTGGAATATATATATTAACTAGTGATAAGAATTACTAATTTGGGCATTCAGATCCTTTAATGCTTGACCATCTTCCCACGTTTCAGATAAGACAATTCCAGCTCTACAATTATAGCCAAACAAATGAGAAGATCAAGAAAACAAAAGAAAAAAAGATATATAAAAAGAAAATTACTATTCTTCACTCATACCTGATTACACCAACATTTCCAAGTCTCAATGAGTCTTGCCGCACTTTCAGCCTGGCCTCTTGTCTCTCAGCCTTTGAAACCGATATCAGCAAATCAGATATTATTTTTGTCCGCTGCAAAATAGACATTTGTCCGTTGCAAAATCATGATTCTTGTGATTTTCAGAAATTGATTAGTTTGGGGGCTCAAACTCTCGTGGTTCCTGGAAACCTTCCTCTTGGATGCAATTTCAAGTATTTGACAACATATGAAACTTCAGATAAGAGTGAATATGATGAAGCTGATTGTTTGAAGTGGTTAAAAAAGTTTACTCAATACTACAAGCAACTTTATGCTGAACTGAATCGACTTCAAGTGCTTCATCCCAATACAAATATCATCTATGCAGATTATTACCATGCTGTGTTGCCACTATATCAATCTCCAACACAATTTGGTACATAAGTCCTCAATCTTTTCTTATCTACTTAAGTACTTATATCTTTTTCAGTTCATGTGTATATATAATTATATATTATAAATAAACGAGTTTTATAACAATGGAAGAGTATTTATATTAATATTCAGTAGCTTTTATATAGCAAACTCGATTCTAATAATAATAAACATAAGTAATAATAAACTCGATTCTAATAATAATAAACATAAGTAAGAATAAACTAGCTTTTATATAGCTTTTATGCAGAATTGATACATTGAATTGTTCTATGTGGACATAAATAGAAGAAACTATTAGCCCCTAATTATGCTTAGAACTTAACACTAGATTAAGAAACACTCATAATTAAAAATAAAACGCAAGAAACGGTTTCACAAATAGAAACACATGAGCACTATTAGTTTAATATTCAATTCTGCAGCACAGCTTCTTGTAATACTTGAGTATAATTAACTAGCATGCATACCTGAGTATGAAAGGAACTCTCAACTTGGGGGAAACTGTATCTCCAAAAAAGTCAGCTTCTTCAACCATCTTCAATAAAGCTCTCCTTACAATGTCCCCCAAATACATACCAGAAATCAACTTCTCAAATATCTGTGAACAATAGTGGAAGAATATTACAGAATTACACATGCTGGTTAAAGCTTTAAACCAATGACTATAACGTGATGATCTTGACCTGCTCTCCAGGGTTTAAGCTCTCAGCATCTAGAGCTACGTCATATTCTGTTAGAGGAAGATGTGAGGATCGGAAATTACCCCACTCCATGTTTATAACCTGCAGTATTTACATGTAATAAGAGCATGCTTTATACCAGCAAATGGTGACGCTAGCTCTAGTATGACAGTAAAGTAAAGATATTTCTAACATGCAAGACAATGACAGTCATAAATAGTATAACCTACTTACCATGTCTCCTGATTTCGGGAGAGGGCCATGCCATTTTGGAATAGCATTTGCACGTTCCACATATGCTGCATTTGTCTCTGTACCAAGGATCACAGCAGCAATGACATCCTGATTGTAGAATCTGCCTCCAGCTAGTGTTCCAATGGTATCATTAACCTAATGCAAAATCACCGAGTTAGTCTGGTGTACAGCCTTATTAGTCCAAACTTTCTATCAAACACAAACTTGAAACCATCATTCTCAAGTCCATATATTAAAAATTATTAATCAATCCTGAAGAGAGGTTAGTGGTACTGACTAGAGCTGAAACTCGCATATCCAAGCCAATTTTTTGCATCGACTTGGTTAGTTCTCCCACGACATCTTCCCCAACCTACAAATCAGAACATAAAGGAAAAAACTATCGGGTTACATGCTAATGAGAGAACAGCTGACTAAAAGAGAAATTGGTACAAGATATCCCCCTCTTTCACAAGAGTTCATGTAATGCAAATTTAAAGCATGTCAAGGCAAGCATTGTAATTTTGGACTTGCAACCGTTAATATAATAACAAAAAGGAATGAAGTCGTGTCTGTCTAATAGAAAAAGATGTATGGAAGATTCTGCAAATGCACCATAAACGATGGCAAGAAGAATTACAACAAAGTTAAATATATCATAATCGAGGTAAGAATAGATATCACATCTTCAATATTGAAACCCTTAGTCCACTTTATTGTAATAATAACAATAATTGTAATAATAACAATAAAGAAAGTTATGAACAAAGAATAATATTGAATCATTAAAAAGAACTAACCGTTCCATGATCTTTTAGCCACTCTCCTAAAGGTCTATTAGTATTCTGAGGATCATAGGGTTCACCGTAAAAGAAGTCCGAAATAACCACATAATAACCAGAAACTGCAATCTTGTCTCCAAGCTTCCTAAACAACAAAAGATGAACAATGTTATTTAGGATAGGAACACATTGAGATGGAAACAGAGATGATTGACAATAAGAGCAGATTGAATCAGATTAGCCTCCTGCTTCTATTGGTGGTAAAATTTATCAAAACCTTCAGAAATTTTAAGTGAAAGATAGCGAAGCTTTAATCTTAGCAAGTAACATCAAACAAGAAAAGCTTCTACCTTCCCTTCTTGTCAATTTTTGTTCAGTCAAGTGTCAAACAAGAGCACATTCAAATAATTAGAATAAAGCAACAAAATTTGGTTTAATGAGGAGAAATAAACTACAAGATATGTCCTGAATATTAACTCACCTCCAAATCAACATATGAGGGATTTCTTCCTATTGATTTAAGAAATTTGTCAAGACCACTTGCATTTAGAGGTGCAATTTAAAGAATCAGACTTTATATATCAGTGTAACTGTAGCAATGCATAATGGAACCAACAAAGGACCTATTAACTTCTGTCTTATGTCAAATTAGACAGGAGAAAGATAGCACTGGGGTTTAAAAGAAGTTACCAGGGTCACACAAGGGAAGCTGGTCTTTGCCAGAGAAGAAGTTACCAATGAAGTGAACTATCATTCCGAGCTTCGTTTCAAGTTTTGCCATTCAACAACAACCACCGAGTTTCCACCGAGTTGGGCTAAGTTTTTCACAAATCGCTGCAGACATGACCGACAAAAAAAATCTCTTTCTTCGCTGATAATAAAATAATTGATAAACCTACAACAAGCTCAATTAGCATCAACAGCAACAAGAAGATAGAAATTGCAAAGAAAAATTGATAAACCTAAAATTGGCACAGAAAAATTGAGCCCTAAGCACTAAAATCACAATCCGATTATACCTGAAATTTACTAAGGGAGCAAAGGCGACAAGAGCGGCGGCGGAGAGAGCTCTGTTACAACGCAGTGTTTTGTTTATTTAGTTACAGACAGATTTTTCGTCTGTAACCATTTCCCACGAAAAAAAAATATTTTTTTCGACAGAATTATCGACGGATTCTCTTTTCCATCTGTAATTTATGTTAATTCATTTTTTTTGTTTTCTGACAAAAAATCCCTCTGAAATTCCGTCTGTATTTCTATGGGATAAAATCCGTCGGAAATATCCGTCTGTAATAACTAATTTTCTAGTAGTGAGATCACCCATTTTTGAAATTAGTTCTCAAAAGATATTCTTAATCATATTAGTCCTTAAAAGATAAAACGTAAGTCAAATTGGTTATTCCGTTAGTTAGATGATAACGGTATAATGACATATCACGTTAAGTATCACGTGGCACGATGACATGGTAGGTCAATGCCACGTGTCACAAGATGATTGGTTGACATGTAAAAAAGTTATTTATAATCAAAATAGTTCTTGAAAGTTTAGACGTAAGTTATTTTTATTCTTAAATTTTTTAAAATTAATCAAATTAGTCCTTATATAAATTTCTTTTATTTTTTTCATAATATTAAATTTGAAGTATTTTTTTATAGTACTAATTTTAATATTATTTTTTAGACTTTAATAAATATTTTTTTTACATAAAATAATAAACTAATTAAATTATTATAAAGTTATGTCATTTGTATTTTAAATTTTATATTTTCAAATTGTAATTTTTTATAGTGACATTTTTTATTTAAACGAGTTTATTAAATTATTGTTGATTATATATTTAAAAATTTAATATTTTAAGTTTATAGTTTTTTTTTTGAAAATAACTACTATATTTATTTAATGAAATATAAAATATTAAAACATTTAAAATAACTACTATATTTATTTAGTGAAATTTAAAATATTAAAATTCTAGTTTTTTAATATTTTAAAATAACTACTATATTTATTTAGTGAAATAAAAGATTAAAATATTTAAAATAACTACTATATTTATTTAGTGAAATTCAAAATATTAAAACTCTAGTTTTTAATATTTTAAAATAATTACTATATTTATTTAGTGAGATATAAAAGATTAGAACATTTAAAATAACTACTATATTTATTTAGTAAAATCCAAAATATTAAAACTATATTTTAGATTTTACTAAATAAATATAGTAGTTTTTTTAAATATTTTAATCTTTTATATCTCACTCTATAAATATAGTAATTATTTTAAAAATATATTAAAATATTAAGATTCAACAAGTGATCCCTGTAAATCCCGCTAAAATCGGTAAATAATTAGTCAATAAATTGAATTTTAATTAGAAAAATAAAAAATGAAAAACTAATATCAAAATAGGATAGAGCTCGTTAAAACGAAAATTTTAATACCAATTTCAAAAAATTTGGCCCAAAATTGGACCGAAAAAGCTGAACCGATTAAACCGAAGTCCAAACCGGATCCGTGGGTCCAACTGGACCTATAACTTAAAAGAAGTAGCAGCTTCTTCTTTCTCATTTCATACACAACGAAGCCAAACAGATTGGGGAAGAAGAACTCCCTAACCCTCATCAAACCATCTCACTGCCATAACTTTTCCGTTTGAGTTCCGATCGCCGCACCGTTTGCGGCCACGTGTCCAGCGCGTCGAGCTCTACATTTCTTTCAGATAAATTTTATTGGTAAACTCCATTTTCGTTCCAAAATATCTATTCTCTTTCTATTCTTGAAATTGAAACCCTATAGTAAAATTTTGCCAATTTTAATATTCTAGGTTTGATTTAGCTTGTGGAGCTTACTGGGTTTGAGTTGCTACGCGTGTGGGAGCGGTAAGGTTTCCTAAACTTTAATTTAATTTTGAATTCATTAGGTAAAATCTAAATTTGGAATATATGTGTGTATTAGGTGTGAATTAAGTTCATATATATGCATTGGAATTGAAAATTGAGTATTTGGAGGCTTATGGGTGATTGAAGCTTGGTTTGTGGCTGGTTTCTTTGAGCTTGGGGGCTGTGTTCTAGCTTGTGAGGCTGCCTTGGATTGAATAAAGTGATCGGCCAAGGTATGGTTTAGGTTTCGCGTGTTTAACATATAAGATTTTGTGAAAACTTAGGTTAGGGGACCATAGGCTAAGTTGAAATGGATAAATGAATGAAATGATTAGTTGTGTGATGATGTAGGATAAATTTATGATTGAGTTTGTATTGGAATTTATGAGTATGAGTTGCTGGTATTGTTGAATATGTGTGATTATAAATATTAATGTTGGGTTGATGATGATGTTGATATGAGTTAATTGAATTTGGTGGTATGACTTGTTTAATTAGTTGAAGGTGGATTATGATATGGTATTAATGAATGAAGGTAATAGACTAATGAATTTTAATATGAAAGTTATGGATGGAATGGGTGAATTCTTTGAATAATGCACGGGTTTTATGAATTGGTATGAATATTAATGTGATAGTGGATAGGATTAATAAAATGGAACTTGTTATATAATGGAGGTGCAGGTTTTGATGGTAAGGAACATGATTTTGGTGAAAATGAGGTTTGGATGTGGGTTGGTAAAAAGTGAATTTTTGTGAATTTTGGAAGTCCATAACCTGCTCCTCAAATTTTGGATGGAATTGGGTTTATTTCAAATGAAAGATGGTTTTATAAGCTTTTGAACGATATCAATTTTGTGAAAAACGGAATTTTGTAGAGAAAATTATAGACGGCGGAAGTTTAGTATAAAAACTGTGCACAGGATAACAAAATCTGGTTTGTAGCAGCTTTCTGGGCATTCTGCCAATTTTGGGAAAACGTCCATCCACGCGTACGCGTGGTGTGGCATTTTGACGACGCATGCGCGAGTAGCCATGTGTGCGCGTGAGAGGCCAATGCGCATGATCACGCATACGCATGATCACGCGTACGCGTGACGTGCTATTCTCACCATGCGTGCGCGTGGCCCCTGTTTGCTGCAAAACTGGATTTTAACATTTTAAATCAGATTTTCACTTCTAAACCTCCATTTCCTCCTTTTTAAACTTAAGGTATAGTGCTAAGTTCAGTAGCTAGTTGAAACTAGGAAAATAAGCTAACTTGGAAGTGAAGTAAGAGGTAAATGATGACTTATATGACAGAGATGAGAATATTAAAAGAAGTTTAATGTCATGGCTTGATAAATGATTATATATTGATTATGAAAATGAAATGGCTTATGAGAAATGATATCTGAGATACGAGTTTTCCTGGGTAAAAACTGTGACTTGCCACCACGTGTTCGAAGTCGAAACTCGATACTCTGTTGACTCTACGTCTTAAGGGTGACCGGGCACGTATAAATTCCTGGGTATGGATAGCCCCATTGAGTGATTTGAATGATAATTGAATGGGAAATCTATGTATAGACTCATGGGGATGCGCGACGGGGGACAATCTAAGGTTTCCGGACTTGTCAGGTTGGCTGGATAACTGACAGATGAGCCTCATCAGCCTTAGGACAGGCATGCATCATGTGCATTTGTTTGTTTTAGTTGCTATGCATTTCCTGGGTTTGCCTAATTGAATATATACCTCCTGCTATCTGTTATACTTGCTACTTGCGCTATCTGCTTATTACTTATGCGTGAACTTGTTTTGGTTGCTTGTCTTTGCTAAATTATGGATGACGAAGGGACGAAGGAAGGGTGAAATGGTTTGGTATTATGTTAAGATTAAAGTTGAGTAAGTTTAGGAAGGTTTAGATTACCTACCCCTGTTTATGGCTTCTGTTTAGTAATTAAGTCTTTCAATGGTACGACAGAGTTCTAGGATTGCCTCTGGCATTCCCAGGACCTTATTTATTATACGTGTGACGCCTTTACCATGCTGAGAACCTCCGGTTCTCATCCCATACTGTGTTGTTGTTTTCAAATGCAGGTTGAGAGGCTCCTCGCTGAGTAGTACCTGGGTGTATTTTGAGTTTCCTGTTTGTATATATGTATATATATTTACCTAGTATGCTCTCCAAGAAACTTGTTTATTTTGCTCCTCATAGAGGTTGAGGGAGAGATAGGACCTTATCTTGTATTTTGTGTATTTTGAGATACCTATATATATATATATATATATATATATATATATATATATATATATATATATATATATATATATATATATATATATATATATATATATATTCCGGCCAGCGTTGGCTTTGCAGGTTGAGTCAGGAGCTAGTTATGCTGTATTCTTGGCCTTCTTTTACTCTGTTACTTATTCTTATTCTTATCTTCTAGGTTTCTTAGCACGCAAGTAATCTTATCTCTGGAGCATTGCGCTTTTCATTTTGCAATTTTTTGTTTATCCGTTTTTCAAGACTCCTAGTGTATTACTTCCTTTCACTATTATATGTTAATATTTCCGAATAGAGGTCCGTAAGACCACACTACTTCTGTTCTACGACTTAAGCGTAAAACTCTGTGTAGTAGGGTGTTACAATCCCACAAATCAGTTTTTCAATTATTGAGTTATACTATATATATTAAATAATAATAAAAATTATAATTTTAAAAAATTTAAAAGATTTAAATTTTAAAATAAATATTATATTATAAGTAAGATTTAAAATATTAAAATTTTAAATATATAATCAACAATAATTTGATAAATACGTTTAAATAAAAAAAATTTTGCTATAATAAATTACAATTTGAAAATATAAAATTTAAAATACAAATAACAAAATAACTTTATAATAATTTAAATTATTTTTATTATTTTATGTATAAAAAAATTTATTCATTAAGGAATAATTTAAAATTAGTACTATAAAAATACTTCAAATTTAATATTATGAAGAAAAAATAAAAGAAATTTATATAAGGACTAATCTGATTAATTTTTAAAATTTTAAGGATGAAAATGACTTACGTCTAAACTTTTAAGGATTATTTTTATTATAAATAATTTGTTTACACGACAAGTGACACTTGGCATGTTAGGTGTCACTGACACGTCAACCAATCATATTGTGATACGTGGCATTAACCTGCCATGTCATCATGCCACGTGGCACTTAATGTGACACGTCATCAGCCGTTATCATCTAATTAACGGAAGAACCAATTTGACTTACGTTTTATCTTTTAAGGACTAATATGACTAAAAAATATCTTTTGAGGACTAATTTGAAGAATGGGTGATCTTTCAAGGACGAATTTGACTATTATAATTTATTTGCATATATTTTTTTACATTATATATATTATTGGTCCCATAGTAACATTTCTGGATCCGTTCCTGGCTGGAACCAGAGAAGTCCTTGCAAACGCTAATGGAAAAGCAGAGAAGCTCAGCCTCAACGTTCACCACCATCTCCAACGCTTCTAAAATTTTTGTTTTAAATGCAACATCAAACCCTTCAAATCCAACAACAACAACAACAAAGCATTCAAATTAAAAAAAATGAAAAACTTAATCAATTACACAGAGATAAACAAAATCCAGAGCGAAATAGAGTCAGCAAAGTTGCCAGTTTACTCCGCCACCGTTGTTGCTGGAGAAGGTTGTTGACAGCCGACAAGATAAATGGTGACGGTACCGTGACCAACGCCAAAGAGGAGGGCGATGACGGCAGAGAGGATGTCCTTCAATAGCGAGGCGACGGAAGGGTGCGGCAAGGCAAGGTGAGGGTGCGACGTGACAAGGCGAGGGTGACCATCAATCTCGATGGCAGCGGAGGAGCCCTCGATGGCAGATTTCTACCGTGGTTTTTCCTTTTAACACATGCAACAACAGCAACAATACAACAACGACACATGCAAGGATGCTCACGAGGAAGAAAAGGAGTGGGTTTAGGAGGAAGAGGAGGAAAATTAGTGTATGTGAAACATTGGTGGGATAAAGGGGTATTTGAAGATTAGGGTATTTTTGTCATTTTTAAAAGAAATTTATTCAAAAGGACAATTTTAATACTAAATAAAATATTGGGGATAATATTAAATTTATTGGAGAGGATCCACTCCTGTCTAATGAAAACATATTTTTATATATTTTTATATTTTTGTAGTTTATTATTTTATTATATCCAGTTAAATACCTGAAACACGACCTTTGTTGAAACTACTAATAAAAATAACAATAACAAATGAGTTCAATTTTTACTTTTATTTATTTACTTACCTTTTTTCCCCTTAAGGCTTTAACCCAAACACATGAAGTATGGAAACTTGCTCCCTGTGCCAATGAAACCCAACACATTAGACGGGAGTGGATCCTCTCCAGTAAAAAAAACTGGATGGTATCCAGTACTTAATTTAACTATTGATTACTCTCTTTTTTATTTATTTTTGGTCTCACTTATAGAATCAAAGGTGGAGAATCACACTGTATCTTATCAAGTGTTAAAAAAACTGGAGAGGATCCATTTCCCATATTAGACTTTGCAATTCAACTAGAACGAGACTCGGGTGATGTGCGGACAATAAATTAATTGTAGTATATAATAAATATTAAAAATGATTATATTTTATAAAATTAAATTAAATATGTGTAAATTAAAGTTAAATTTAAAAAGTGTTTTGTTTAAAATTATTTGTAGTACAAAAGATTTGAATATTGAAGTTGTACAAAGTAATATTTTTATTTAGTGGTTTGACTTTTGCATTTGTTTTAGTTGATGGAGTTCTTTATTGGTTATTGTTAGAGTTGTTGCTTTCTTCTTTCTGTCCTAGATTCTTGTGAAGGCATGTTCTTTATAAATTATTGAGCTATATGCACTTTCTATTGTATTGTTTGTTCCATCTTTACATGTATGTTCTTCTTTCGAAGATGTGTATTAAATTTGTATGGTTTTCTTTCTCCTTAATCTTTTGATGTGCATGTAATTTTCTAATAACATCTACAATAAAAAGAACAAAAATGTGTAGATTTTTTTTAATAAGTTATTTTTAATAATAATAATTGAAATAGTATAAAGTGAAATTACCTGTTAATATTTTTCTTTGACCCACCCTATCAGACAATATCTCAAGTGATGCAAATTTAAAATAGTGTTAGAAAATGTTCAAAATTAAATCTTTAATTTCTTTCACAACAGTTGTGAGTAAAAAGTTTATTTTCATTGTACCTTTAATTGGTCTATACAAATCATTTGCATCTTCTATTTTTAAAATTTTTTATAGTATAGACTTTTCATTCTAGTAACAAATGTTTGAATATGTTCATCATATTTCTCTTCACAATTACATAAAGAGATGTTTCGTGCGGTGTTAGGAAATCATATCATAGTTAATAATTAGTGTAAAAAAATGAATTACATTTATTTTTTTTTAAGTTAATAGAAAAGGAACAATGAATAGCATATTGAAAGAAGTATAATTTTAAAGATGTTAAAATATAATTATATATAAAATATTATAAAAAATATAAAAAATAAAAATAATTAATGTATTTTTTCGTAAATTTATTTTAAAAATATAATAAATATGTTTGTTTTGTACCTTTTCATCTAATATAATCATTTCTAGATAAAGAGACTCTTATTCATTTGTGGGTGTTAATGTTTTCCATATACGAACCATGCGAACTTTGATAAACCAATTATTTGTTTGTTTGGTGATATTGTCCAAAAGAATAATACTCTATCGAGTAAGTTTGAGATGTTGTATAGTGCGAAAATAAATTTTTTGTGCTAATTTTGATATTATTTGAAGAAATAGTGATAAGAGACTTATATAAGTAGTTCAGATAGTATGGAATTTGAATATTTGTAGCGTAAAATTTATTATGATTAATAGATTATTATGACATTTATAATATAGATGTTTATTATATTTAATAAGTTATTTATAAAAATTAATAAATTAATTATTAGAGTTATAAATTTATTGTATTATTTATAACAGTAAAATATAATAAACATAGAGATATAAATTTTTGTAGGTTATAAATTTAATTAGATATTATTAATTTTTAATTATTATCATTAGTAATTTTATAACCTAATTTATATATATTTCTATTACTTTGTATATTTTTTTGTATTTTTATTTTTTTGTTAATTTAAAAATAATAGTTAATTTGATAAATTTTTTAGTTGATTTAAAAATGATGTTACTCACATGACATTAGTAAAAAAAAAAAATAACGTGAATAAATCCATCTGCGCTTATATATTAAGAACATATTCCAATGGCTTTTATAACTTGCTCGACGCTTCTCCACAATTCACAACAACACTCTTCTTCTAGAACCTTCTTCTCAATCCCCTCTTTCAATTCTGTTACCTGCATTCTTCCCAATGAACCTCACAACAACCACATCCTGCATTTATCAACATTTTTTACTAAGAGGAAGCTCCATCTTACTCTTCTTCTCACAACTTTTCTTTCGAGCAATTTATCAAACACTAGTGGTGCATTCTTGATGGCTCAAGAGTTGGACTTGGAGCTTCACAGATACACTGATTCGAAGGAAGGTTTCACTCTTCTTATACCCTCTTCTTGGACTAAGGTAAAATTATTTACCCATTTTTTTTTGAATAACCTTAATCTTTGATAAGCTTTTTCTACTGTGAAGAATTGCGTATGTTTGGTATGATGTGTTGGAAAATGATTCAATAGAGTTAAATGGAAATGGAATGAGGTGGGTAAAATATTGAGTAAAATCTAGCTGTTACTCATGTTAGTGTATAACTCTTTTACACTGACACCTAATCGTGTGTTGCGCATAGATCAAACTGGTTTCTTGTTGAGATTGAGGTGTAGAAGTTAGCCACTTTTTGTCTATATGGCAATAATTTGATTTAGAAGAATTTTACATTGACAATGCATAAAATTTAAACTCTTAGATATTTTAGAATTAGATTAGATGGAAATGGAATATATTAGATGAACTGATCATTATATTTCATGAAAAAATTGTTATTTATCCCCTCCAAATTGAGTAGTACAACATGAAATGCTATGGAGTTGGAGCAAAAAAACATAAAATTCTTGTCATTCCAAATTTTCACCACTTTCCATTTACATTTGTTACAATTTTTGCTGCTCTGGTTTACAATGAATAGGTTGATAAAGCTGGGGAAACTGCTTTGTTTCAAGATGCAAGTATGGGGAGCAACAACATTGGGGTTGTCGTGAACCCGGTTCGTCTTGCAAACCTTGGAGACTTCAGGAGCCCCGAGTTTGTAGCTGATAAGCATTTGCAAGCAGAAAGGTGTAAGGTAAGGTTCTTGTTTCCATTGCTGGGACTTTCTATGACCAATGCAAAATTTGAGTCAAGTGTGATGATATTATTAGAAGAATCTCCCTGTACTTGTAGCATAACAACATAAGCAAAGGAAGAATGAGCTGAAAGATTTACCTTGGATTACTTTGACTCTGTTGTGAACATAATTTTGCTAATACTAAGCGCTAAGACACTAAAGGCTAAACTAACTAATTGGCTACAAATTATCTTCTCTGTTTCATTCATTACATTATATAATAAAAAGGTCTCTAGAACCTTCCCTTCCTATCACAAACTATTGGCACCTCACCTGTGCTCTAAAGTATTCCTATAATTATTTATTTTTATCCATAGTAGATTCTTCGTTGATCTTTACATAATTAAATCAAAAGTAGCAATGATCAAATTGGTTTCTTGTTGAGATTGAGGTGTAGAAGTTAACCATTTTTTGTCTATATAACAATAATTTGATTTGATATTAATTTAGAAGAATTTTGCATTGAGAATGCATAAAATTTAAATAGAGTCAACTCTTTTATTTTTTATTTAAATAGATAATTTGTAAGTATGTTGTATAGGGAGGAAACAGAGTATAAAAAAAAGAAGGGTAAAGTATACTTTTTGTCCCTAAAGTTTGACAAAAGTTTCAAAAATACCCCTAAGTTTTATTTTGTTTCAATTTTGTCCTAGAAGTTTTCAATTTGCATCAAATATACCCCTGACGGCTAACTTTTTAAAAAATTTAAGATCAATTCAATAACAATTTCATAAGAACAACCCTTAATACAAGCAAATCAAGCATAATTTCTATGCATTATTGTTAAATTAGTCTTAAATTTTTTGAAAATTTAGCCATCGAGGGTATACTTGACGCAAATCGAAAACTTTTGGGACAAAATTGAAACAAAATAAAACTTAGGAGTATTTTTGAAACTTTTGCCAAACTTCAAGGACAAAAAATATACTTTACCCAAAAAAGAAAATATTATGTAATCTAAATGAGTCAACTATACTATCCCGATTAGTTACAATTATGTAATCTCTTCTCTTTGAGCTTCAGTCCCGTTTATCCAAAAAGAAAAAAAAAAAGAAGATAAATTGTAATTTAAAAAATTGGATTATAATATTAATTTTAGAGTAAATTTTTTGCCCGTGGTTTAGTTGATGGGAATGTGAAGAAACATGATTACACCATGTCTAAAAGGCATAGGAGTTAACCTTCAATTGGCTATAAGTATTATCTTACTTAATAGTTGGTTAGTTAATTTTGTGAAGGATTGTGGATTTCTCTGTTGTTGTTGTTGTTTTTTTTTTTTTTTTTAATTTTTTTTTTTTTTTTATAGGTGCTCTGTTTGGATTTTGATCCCAATGAGAAATTATGGACAAGATCTCTTCTTTCTAAGTTAACACCTTGGTTTTAGGCTTCAAGATTAAGTACATTATTCATGTTAACCTTATGCATATTACCTTTAATATTTTCACTATGTCTGTCCATTCTACTATCTTTTAAGTTTTAACTGCTTCACTACAATATTATATTTGAATTTTGGTTTAACATTTAAAATTATATTTATTAAAACAAAATTTAAATCAATTTTTGATGCTTTTGAAAGTCTTTTATCTTAATTAAAACTATCTAAATTTACATAATACAAAAAGATAAAAAATCCTATCTTAGAAAAATTAAATTGACACACTCTATCTTAGAAAGTGAAGGTTACATAAATATTATATCTAAAAATAGGAAATCAAGAAAGAAGAAGAAGAAGAAGAAGAAGAAGGAGGAGAAGAAGAGAAGAAGAAGAATGAGTGAAGAGCAATCAGATTCTGCAATGATGGATCTGTGGGATATGATGGACCCGTGGGATATGATAGACCTGGATGCCGATGAACCACCGCAGTTTCACTTTGAGTTTCCGTCTCTGCCTGAGCCGGTCTGGAATGGGGACGAAAACAAGATTTTTGCTGCCAATGTAGGTGGTTATCAACCACCTCAGCCCCAGCCCCAGCCGTGTGCCATGGACGTGAGTGGTAATCAACCTCCTCAGCCGGTTATTCATGAGTGTTTGCCGGAAGCTACGGAGAACCGCCGGCGGGAGGAGGAAGCTATGAAGATGACATAGCAGTATTATGGAAGCCCATTATCTGGTTATCAACCATTTCTGTCTGAGCCTCAGCCGTTTGCCATTGACGAAAATGTCGTGTTTAAGAAAAGGAATCCAAGCAAGAAGCTAATTAAGAAGACGACGAAAATACTTAAAGCAAGAATGAGTCAAGAGAATTCACATATGTTGAAGATGATAGAGGCGGAGCTGTTTGCCGACGACCACAATGTGGGTGGTAATCCACCGCCTCAGCTTCAGCCTCAGCTTGATTGGGATATGGAGAAGATGTGACGTCGGTGGTCATCAACCACTTCAACCTCAACTTCAGCCCAAGCTGCAGTCGGATAATCAGCCATCTCATTCTTGGGACGACAACAAGTAGTTTGATGAGTGTTTGCCGGAAGCTATGGAGAACCGTCGGCGGGAGGCGGAAGCTATGAAGATGACAGAGCAGTCGGATAATCAACCACCTCATTCTTGGGACTACAATAAACATTTCGATGAGTGTTTGCCGGAAGCTATGGAGAATCGCCGGCAGGAGGCGGAAGCTATGAAGATGACACAGCACTATTATGGAAGCCCATTATCTGGTTATCAACCACTTCAGTCTGAGCCTCAGCCGTGTGCCATTGACGTGTGTGGTAATCAACCACCTCAGCTACTGTCTCAGCCTCAGCCTCAGCCTCGTCCTTGGTCTCGGCCACTTCAGTCTGAGCCTCAACTGATCATCATCACAGGTCGGTATTCTCAATATTTTCATTCTCTTCTTATTTTGCAAGGTTTATTTCTCGTATTCTTTCTTTCTTTTTATTTACTTATTCTATATTTCCTTTTTCTTATAAGTTTCATGAACAAACCGTATAAACAATGAACTTTTTTTTCCCTTAGATTTGTTTTTGGAATAAATAAAATATTTTGAAATGGAGATGATCAAATATATAAATATTTTTGTTCACAAGAGATTCATTGATCATCAAATATTTTGTTTATTTCTATCATGACAGCAAGGAGGTAGTGCCTGCTGCAGAGGAGGAGGTAGTGCCGGCCGCAGAGGAGGAGGCAGCACCAACAAAGAGTGGATCTCATTGGACCCCAGATGAGCATAGGTATTTATTATTATATTACTTCCTTTTTCTTCTTTCTTATTTATTTATTATTTAGTTGAATATTGGTGTTTACAAAAAAAAGAAAAAAATAAAACAAAGTGGAGCAACTAGTATCAACATATAAAGAAAAGCAATTTATTATAGCACTTCCTTGATTTAGATACATCTCTAATTTGTCGATGATGATTGTATCTTGTCTACAATATATAGTCTAGCACCTCTTTTCTGTAAGATCAACTTCACTGCTCTCTTGTTAATTAAAGCTTTCATACGTTAGTATTTTTGTGCATCAATAACTAGCAATTTGAGCGAATTCTAAAGTAATTTTTTGTTGATTGTTAAATTTATTTTGTTTTGACCGTGGTTGGCATAATAATGTTTCTGGTTGGACTGAAAACCAAAAAAGAAAAAAAAAATGTTTGATATCTAAAAATATCGTTACTAATTAAATAGTTTATGTTTTTGTTTAAAAATTTTTAGTATAAAATTTGTTAATAGTTATTTCAAAAATCATATTTTGGTAGGTTATTTCTTAGAGGGTACCAACAAGAAGGTTTACACTGGACAAGAATTTCAGAATATTATGTCAAAACAAAAACTCCTAGTCAAATTTCCAGTCATGCTCAGAAATATTTTTTACATCAAAAAGAATTAGCAGAAGGAAAAAAGCTAAGGAAAAGCATTTTTGATGTAATTTGATCATCGTAAGTCATTTCTTTACTCTCAATTAGTGAGTCTAATTCAATTTCCACTAATATAGAAAATATTTAATTGGCTATTTTAAACTCTTTTAAGTTATTATCCATGATAGTTACACTATTTTAATTGTTTTTCAATGTAGAAATTGTGCCCTAATCCGAGGTTTTTAATGGATGGAGGATTTGCTTATAGGAGGAAGAACATGTAAATGGTCTAAAGATTTTTATTTAGGTTGCACATATCTAGTTCGAGTTAGTTGTTAGCTAGTTTTGTAAATGAACAATGACCAGAAGATAGGTTTGAAAAAATACTGATGTAGGAACATGCGATCATTATAGATATAATTGTGATTCATAACCTTTTTATCAATAATATTTGATTTTCTAGTTCTCCGACCTTGATGGCAATGTCGAAGGGGATGATGAACTGGATTTTATCTAAAGTCTGATGGCGATGCTGAAGGGACTTTTGGTAGAAAAGATGTATCTTTTTAAAAGATTATTAGTTTCAAATATATTAATTAAACATATATGTAAAAAAATTTTAAAAGTATTTCATCCATAAAAATTAGTTATAAAATATTTTTAAGTAATTTTATACTTTTATTAATGATTACTTCTTTTTCATATTTTATTTGGTTGTCATTGAAGTTGAGAGTTAGTATAAAAAGAGCTTGACACTAATTAGATTATAGACAAAGTATTTGATACTAATTAGCTTGTTAAGTATTTACACAATTACTCCAATTAACTTGCTGTGCTGTATTTATATGATGCCAGTAATAAGATTTTGTTTTATTAATGTTATTATTGCCTCTTTTTTATGAACGAGAATAAGTGGCTTTTGTAACAACACTTTTGTTCTTATTTATCGCGAAAATCATATTTACCATGACAGCCTTAAATAAGAAAATGAAGACAAGATTTAATAGAATTATCTGTTGTTCATAGAAGAAAATTATTTTCATTCCATAAATGAGAAAAGAAAAGGCAAATTCATAGAACATACTTCAATTTAAGCTATATATTTTCCATGATATCTTTCTATGTTATATAGTGTGTACACTTTCTATATATAATTATTGAATAAATTTTTATGTAAGTTGTTTTATTTGATCACAATAAATATGATTCCCAATTTATCTACTCCTTGAAGAGATCAGTTATTTTCATATTCTTTGCCACCATCATTGAATTTTTGATTGAAATTGTTCATTAAATATGCCAGTTTTTACTTGTCCTACTTATTTCATCTATTTTTTGTTCTCGTGCTTGAGTAGTGTTCAAGCCATTCTTTCTCTTTTGATTTCCCATTAATCTTTTTGTGCCATTTTTCGTTGGAGAACGTTTGCCATAGGTATTTTTCTCAACTCCTTGCTTCACCTCTTTGTTTCATTGTAGAACCTTTAAGATCTTGAGTGGACTTGGCGCTTTAGTTTAATTTAGTGCATTATTCTTGTTATGATTCCAATAAGCTAATTTAGCTACGAGAGTTTAATTTAATTTACACTTGAAGCTATTTTGTTGCTGTGTTACATCATCAGTTTTTACTTTTTGTGGTAGACAAGATTCACTTCAATTTCTTTTTTACTTAGAATTTGATGCATATGTTGCTCCTAGTAAGCAATGAATGTTATTTATGCAGTTAAATAATTTTGGAAAAACGACAGCAGATGTCACCTTGCTTTTCACATGAACTGTAAGTGAAACTTTTTTGTTGACTATTTACTATTACACTGTTGGTGTTTTAATGTTTTATCCTATTCTTGGCCCTTGGGGTGCTTAATGCAAACAATTGATGTATGCATTCAGATTTCTGTTGGAGGACTTTCTGAGTTTACTGGCGATCATTTTAATTCAAAGATGTAAGAAAATTGTGACTTGTTCATCTTCTTTGTGAAAATGTCCCATTTGATTGCTTTTTATTCTAACATTCAAGATACATATTATGTTTTGCTAGGGTGAATGACAAAGTGCATGGTGTTCTTCTACATCACAAGTAAAGCCTTAACCCTTACTATACTTTTGAATGACAAATAATTTTGGAATTTATCAATTAATTTAGATGATACTATAGGGCTAGGAATGAGCGGTCTCCTGTCACATTTGCAATTGCAGCAGCGGAGACAGAGGATGTGCATATATCAGTATGTCCTGTCTTTGTTATATCTGGTGCTCACAAGGGTATCTCGGCTAAGGATATGTGGAATGAAATTAAACAGGTTAAGAGACAACTTATAATTTTTCACAATATTTCATTGAAACTTGAAAAATATTTATTCATTGTCTTTGTTATATTAAGTTATTGGTTCCATCATGTTTTCTTCTCCTGGATAAAGCCAATTATTCTGTTCTAGCTTCTAAGCATTATATAAGACAAGCACTTGGATTTTCCTTTATTTGGGTATCATATTTCTTGTCATTTATGACAATTACAATGTTGAAGACTTCAAGTCCTGTCAAGCATCACTGTTTCAGAATATTGCAAGCCTAAACAATTACCCCTTTTGAACTCTTAAAAATGATGTATCTTGTAATATCTTAGGGCAATCTTTTAGGATTGGTTTTTATATTTTCTTACATTATGCCATTTTTTATCTTTATTTTAGTATGTTTAGGATTCTAATATTTTTCAAAAATAGGAGTTGTTACTTTGTAATTTATATCATGGTACATCTCATCATATCAGAATGGCTGAGTTGATTAAATGAAGATATCATGATGCAGATTGTAATGCTGTTTTTTCAGCTTTTGTTGCTTTTTTGTTCTTCTTCTCCCCACCCCATCCCCCTTTTTCTGTTGATGTGTAGCATGGGTTTACATTGCACTTATGAAATTCAATCATTTGTATTTTAGTTCATGTGGTGCTAATCTGCTAATCTGTGATTTTCTTTTGAAAACTCTTCAAAAGATGTCTATTACAGCAGGATATTAACCTCTCTGTAACTAATATACTTATTATATTTCATTGAACTGAATTAGTACTATTTGTCTTTTTAGCATGGGTCTTTTGACCGCCTGAATATCTTTGAAACTGCCATGCCTTCAGAACCAGGATCGTCAATTGAACTCTTAAAAAAGAGTTGTGTTCCAATGTGGTAGCAGGCACAGTCATGTTTCCAGATGCAGCATTCAGAGGATTGTTTGTGGTATAACCATTTTGGATGGTGTTGATGTGATGACGTCGTTCATCATCTTGTGGAAGTGTTCTTGCAGTTGCGCCGGGGTCTTTCCAAGGAGACGAGCAGCCACCACACTCCAGCGGTTGTGTATAGCATCCCGAAAACAATTGGCAACAACCGACTCAAAAGCTTTAGGTTGAGGCAGAGGCTGGAGCTGAGGCTGCAATTGAGGTGGTTGATAACCACCCGTGCCAGCGAAAAACTGAGGCCGAGGCCAAGGCTGAGACCGAGACCAAGGCTAGGCTGAGACTGATGAGGTGGTTGATAACCACATATATCAGCGAAAAACCGAGGCTGGGGATGAGACTAAGGACGAGGCCGAGACCAAGGCTGAGGCTGAAGTGGCCGAGACCAAGGCTGGGGCTGAGGCTGAGGTGGATTAATAGACACGTCAATGGCACACGGCTGAGGCTCAGACTGAAGTGGCCGAGACCAAGGATGAGGCTGAGGCTGAGACGGTAGCTGAGGTGGTTGATAACCACACACGTCAATGGCACACGGCTGAGGCTCAGACTGAAGTGGTTGATAACCAGATAATGGGCTTCCATAATAGTGCTCTGTCATCTTCATAGCTTCCGCCTCCCGCCGGCGGTTCTCCATAGCTTCCGGCAAACACTCATCGAACTGTTTGTTGTAGTCCCAAGAATGAGGTGGTTGATTATCCGACTGCTCTGTCATTTTCATAGCTTCCGCCTCCTGCCGGCAATTCTCCATAGCTTCCGGCAAACACTCATCGAACTGTTTGTTGTCGTCCCAAAAATGAGATGGTTGATTATCCGACTGCAGCTTGGGCTGAAGTTGAGGTTGAAGTGGTTGATAACCACCGACGTCACATCTTCTCCATATCCCAATCAGGCTGAGGCTGAAGCTGAGGCGGTGGATTACCACCCAAATTGTGGTCGTCGGCAAACAGCTCCACTTCTATCATCTTCAACATATGTGAATTCTCTTGACTCATTCTTGCTTTAAGTATTTTCGTCGTCTTAATTAGTATTTTGTACTTCCTGAACATGAGGAGAATAATAGACATTTGATTATTCCCTAGAATCAGAGACAATTATAAACACAGAAGGAACATTTCACTATTTCAGAGAAACAAGCTTTTTCCCTTCTTACTTTAGTTGTTAAATGCAAAGCAAACTATATATAATGGCCATTATTCCTTTTGTCATAAATACGGAAGCAATGTTTCACTAACATCTATGATCATTGCTACTTTTGATTTAATTAAATAAAGATCAACGAAGAATCTACTATGGATAAAAATAAATAATTATAAGAAGGAATACTTTAGAGGCTTAGAGCACAGGTGAGGTCAGGTGCCAAAGTAGTCCAAGGTAAATCTTTCAGCTCATTCTTCCTTTGCTTATGTTGTTATGGTACAAGTACAGGGAGATTCTTCTAATCAATATCATCATCACTTGACTCATTTTGCATTGGTCATATAAAGTTCCAGTAATGGAAACAAGATTAGTATTGGAGGAGTCCAATTAGAAAATTATACTATAAATAAGAGTATGATGTAATAATATAGGATAGACATAATGTAATTGAAACTCTACTTTTTCTCTTTGTCCCTAATTTTAGAAATTTTTCTTCTATTCTTTCTGATTATCTCTAATTCTCTTTATTCTTGATACAAATTCGTATCAGAACAACATCAAATTTTCTGTGATATTGCAAAAAACGGTAATTTACAAGAATCTAAGAACGTCATTTGGAAAAAGTACAACTCACAAGAGGCGTATTGCACTGACAATACGTAGGGACATATTGCTTGCGCAACCCGCGTCTAACTCCTGTAGGTCCGAGAATATATAGTGCACTAGCACCCTGTCTCTTCAATATGTATGCTTTCTCTCTTAGTCTCATTTTCAATTTTAACTAGATTTACACCCATGCATTGCCTAAAAACAAAATGAATATATATTTTATAAAATATATAAATTAATTTTAAATTTAATAATTATAAAATTAAAAAATTTATACATAAATTAAACTTTTAAAATTACGAAAATACTCAATTTAAATTTATTTATTTGACTTTATATTATCATTTTAATTTTTGTTCTTCTAAATAGTCATTTTTATTTATTTATTTATTTTAGATTATATTTAAATATTTGTACAAATATAAAACTCTTAGATGAAATGTAAATCTGAATATGATATTTTAAAAATTGAAATTAATATTTAATTTTATTTTTCATAAATTATGATAACACTATGTATTTTTAATAATATTATAATTAAATAATATTAAAAAGTATAAATTGTTAAAAGAGAAAAAATGATATATAAATAATATAATTAATGAATACAATTAGACCAATAGCTTTATCACCTCTGCAATTATGTTTGAGTTCAACTTGGCATATTCTTAAGAAATGTGCAATTATGTTTGAGCTCAGCTTGGCATAATCTTGAGAAATGATAGTTCTGGTGCATGGTGACTACCATTGTACTGCCCTATAACCCAACAAAATTTTCTTTTAATAAGACTAACCATGATAAGTCAATCGCCACTTGTTCTATATTGTATACACTTTGCATAAAATATAGTTGGCTCAGTCCAGTCGATGTTAGGCTCCGGTAAATCAACATCAATTCTTCAAACTCAACATATAACTTGATAACCGACACTTGTGCTCGTATTTGCTAATAGATCGAAAACATTCCGTACATATTTGCTTCGTCAGCTATGCACATACATTATTTAAAACTAAAGGAAATCACTAAATACTAACACATGCTGTCTGTAAAGAATATTTGTGACTCTTCTTAATATTTGGTTATCAACACATTTACAAAATATACTCTTAAACTTCTCATATGTTATTGCAAAAAGAATAACATCACAAGAATTTTTACATATAAAAATCATACATGTTTAAAAAAAAATCTGACCATTATAATATATATATTTTTAAACTAACACCTCTTTCCATTTTTATACGTGTACACTCACACTCTAAAAGAAAAACACTCCCACTCACACTCAACCAAACATATCCGTTTTTCTTTTTATAATACCCCATTTATATTTTCATAATAAGAGAAATACAATACGTTCCCTATGTAATATCAATATGCCTCATTGTATCGACAATACGCTCTCCGTATATTATATATTTAATATTATAATAACTCAATGCGGGCCGTAGTATTACTACAAATAAATTTTTTTAAAAAAAATCTGCTGCTACAATTCGCCTCCTGTGAATTGTCTCCAGCCTTGAAAATTTTAAAAAACACAATAAAATTTAATAACCGAGTGTTACACTAAACTTTGATCCATATAAAAAAAATCAGTTAAAATAATTTTATAAAAAAGTTTGATAAGGTTAAAATATTTTATTTTTTAATGCAAAAGATTATTTTCATTTATATTATTGCATTCTTTTGGTGCATTGCACAAGTTTAAATCTAATAATCTTTGACTACAACATTCTCTTGCAAGTAGAATCATATATAAGCTGCCACAGATTTCTTGGTCTTCAGAAGACATGCACTTTGCAAAAACCAGCATGGTATCTTGACAAAGACAAATTACCTTCCTTCACATCAACATTAATCTCATGCCACGTGTGCTTTAGTTTCGATAATGCCTACTACATTGCCCACATGGCTAAAGGCGCATGTAACACATAGATCTGTATCTATTGTTAGTGTTCCATGCTTTAGGAATTTGGAAAGCATAACTGTTGATTCAACCGAAGAATCAACTTTCATTAACTATTTCAAAAATAAAAAATGATAAAACACAGAAAACTTTATTTTGAGTTTTTTTATTGAGTAATATCTGAATCAGTTTCTAAAAAGTATTTAGCCAAGACATTTTAATTTTCAATAAATTTTAATTACCAAATCAGTCTTCAAACCTTATTATTTGTTTATGGAGAGATTGATTTTAGAAATTTAAAAGCTTTTAAAAACTGTTGTGTCTTTATTAAATAATGATAGGATAAATTTGTCTAATTCTTTATCAAAATTTGATGTAAAAATTTATTCGTCTAAGAAAATAAAAAGTTAGAGACTAATTTGGTTAAAATTTATTGAGAACTAAAATGTCTGAAATAACCTTCTGATTCTGTCATTCTGTGAGTAATAAGGTACTTTACCCAAGTCCATCCTTGGACCATGCAGCTTCATATGTTGTTAATCTAACAAACCTACTTCACAAGTTACACCAATGGAAATAAAGCATGCAAATAAGGCATAGCTGTGTTATGAAGATTATAGCCATTTATTTCAAACCATGGATCATTGACTCCAATATCATGAGGAACAGCACCAAGAACCTTTCTGTGAACCATTCAGCCAACAACTAGAGTTTGCCTTTTTTTCAGGGTCATGCATCATTATGGCCGCAGCAAAGTCTCTTTGGACACTGAGTTCAAGTTTGGAAAAAGCATGACCAGTGCAAAAGATGAGTAAAAATGAACATCAAAGGTATTCCACATTGGATACTCGATGCCTTCAAGATAAAGAAATTGACTTTGATGCAGTTGGAGTGGGTGCAGATCTAAATCTTTCAATAATGTTAATAGCATTATCACTCTGGGGCGATAAATTTGGACTCTCTAAATCATATATGAACCCATACCCTCTTGATTTCATTACAAAACATATTTAATTTGTTTAAACACAATTGATTGAGTTCCAAATTTGAAATTGGGAAAAGCATGATCTTTAAGCCAATGATACCAGTAGAAACCAGATTTTATCAATCTCAAATCAACCTTAACAAACCGAGAAATTATGTATCTTCCTAATAGTTTCTCTTAAGTATATTTCTTAACACTAAATGAAAAAAAAATCACTATTTAACATTTCAAGAAGTTGAAAGCATCTATTTTTTACTTCATTATAGGATTTTGGAATATCCAAGATGCTATATCATTCATTACAAGACAGAAATAATACCAAATTGAAGAATGAAGTTACACACCGGGAAAGATGAACAAATCTCAGCCATAGCAATCTCAACAAACCAAGTGAAGAAAGAAACCACCACCCATCCCCATACAAGAGATGCAGGCCCTGCATATTGAAGGCTGGAACCATATAGAGGAGTGATTCCTGTGAATAGGGTCATTGTTGAAAATACTTAACAATAATTAGTGTCAAATACTTTGTCTATAATCTAATGAGTGTTCAAACTCTTCTTGTATTAACTCTCAACTCTTTTTTAAAAAATAATCATAAAAGTATAAAATTACATAGAAATATTTTATAACTAATTTTTATGGATAAAATACTTTTAAAAAAATTTTACATATCTGTTTAATTAATATATTTTAAACTAATTCGGACTCTCTAAATCATATATGAACCCATCCAGCGAAAATTTTCTTTCCTCTAAGCTAGCTGAACTATGCACTGGACCTGAACCATCTGCAAAACAGAGAATGATGTAACAAATTGATGACAAAGACAGTCATAACTCATAGCACATAATCATACAGAGTCTGAAAAGTTTAAAGCAAACAAACATGGCTTAATTAGCTAATATATAAAACCCATGTTTTAGAGAAATACCTGTCCAAATTGTGAATCCAGAATTGAGATAGTAAAGCTCATTTAGAAGGGTTGTAAGTCACCAAAAACATAAATTCAGAAGGGTTGTAGGGTACCTGCACAACTCGGAATGCTTCAGAATTTTTAAAGTACAAGAATAAAGTTAATAAAGAACTGAGCATTACCACTAAGGAAGTCTTTTTTGTGTTGAAGGATTGGTCTTTGCCAGTCTTCAATCTGAGCCTCCCATTGCCGGTGCCCTATGTCACCAATTCATAGAAGCTTTAGTAAGTTATTCATGAAATCTATTAGGCTATTAGCAATTATACCTATGGTGCATGCTTTGGGAAATCATCTAAATTTTGACATCAAAGAAAGAACAGAAAAGAAAAGAGAAAATTTTATCCGTAGTCTGGCTCTTTAAAAATATATCTATAGATATAATTCTCAATATTGAGTTTCGAATCCCAACTATACAAATACAAAATTTAATGTATCTCATCAGAGAGTATTACTGATAATAGCATCGTGCGCAATCTTTGCAGCTGCATCGCCATTAGTACCATAGAATTTAGTGTAACACCTGTTAAGTTTCTTTACAAGATACATCATTTTTAAGAGTTCAAAAGGGGTAATTGTTTAGGCTTCCAATATTATGAAACAGTGATGCTTGACAGGACTTGAAGTCTTCAACATTGTAATTGTCATAATTGACAAGAAATTATTTATGATACCCAAATAAAAGAAAATCCAAGTGCTTGTCTTATATAATGCTTAGAAGCTAGAACAAAATAATTAGCTTTATCCAGGAGAAGAAAACATGATGGAACCAATAACTTGATATAACAAAACAATGAATAAATATTTTTCAAGTTTAAATGAAATATTGTGAAAAATTATAACTTTATCATTCACCCTAGCATGACAAAATATGTGTCTTGAATGTTAGAATAAAAAGCAATCAAATGGGAGATTTTCACAAAGAAGGTGAACAAGTTACAATTTTCTTACATCTTTGAATTAGAATGATCGCCAGTAAACTCAGAAAGTCCTCCAACAGAAATCTGAATGCATATATCAAGGCTGCGTTTGTTTCTAAGAACAAGACACTGAGAACAAGACATAAAGGACAGAGACACACAATTTTGTGTTCTTGTATTCTATTTGGTAATAAACTAAAATAAATTCAGAAAATCTAATTTATTCACATTTTTTTTCATTCAAAAAATTTGAGATGAAAAATATTGTAATAAAAAATATAATTATGAAAAATTAACAAGAATAATAAAAGAAAAAATAAAAAATAAGTTGTGTCATCCAACACAGATCTGAATGCATACATCAATTGTTTGCATTAAGCACTCCAAGGGCCAAGAATAGGATAAAACATTAAAACACCAACAGTGTAATAGTAAATAGTCCAAAAAAAAGTTTCACTTACAGTCCATGTGAAAAGCAAGGTGACATCTGCTGTTGTTTTTCCAAAATTATTTAACTGCATAAATAACATTCGTTGCTTATTAGGAGCAACATATGTATCGAATTCTAAGTAAAAAAGAAATTGAAGTGACTCTTGCCTACCACAAAAGTAAAAACTGATGATGTAATGCAGCAACAAAATAGTTTCAAGTGTAAATTAAATTAAACTCTCGTAGCTAAATTAGTTTATTGGAATCATAACAAGAATAATGCACTAAAATTAAAGCGCCAAGTCGAAGAATAAAGGTTCTACCATGAAACAAAGAGGTGAAGCAAGGAGTTGAGAAAAATACCTATGGCAAACGTTCTCCAAGGAAAAATGGCATAAAAAGATTAATGGGAATTCAAAAGAGAAAGAATGGCTTGAACACTACTCAAGCACGAGAACAAAAAAATAGATAAAATAAGACAATAATGTAGGACAAGTAAAAAACTGGCATATTTAATGAACAATTTCAATAAAGAATTCAATGATGTTGACGATGAATATGAAAATAACTGATCTCTTCAAGGAGTAGATAAACTCTTAATAAGATTCAAACAAGTATTGTGAATCATATTTACTGTGATCAAATAAAACAACTTACATAGAAATTTATTCAATAATTATATATAGAAAGTGTACACACTATATAACATAGAAAGATATCATGGAAAATATATAACTTAAATTGAAGTATATTCTATGAATTTGCCTTTTCTTTTCTCCTTTTGTTGAATGAAAATAATTTTCTTCTATGAACAACAGATCATTTTATTACATCTTGTCTTCATTTTCTTATTTAAGGTTATCATGGTAAATATGATTTTCACTATAAATAAGAACAACAAAAGTGTTGTTACAAAAGTCACTTATTCTCGTTCATACAAAAAAGGCAATAATAACATTAATAAAACAAAATTTTATTACTGGCATCATATAAATACAACACAGCAAGTTAATTGGAGTAATTGTGTAAATACTTAATAAGCTAATTAGTATCAAATACTTTGTCTATAATCTAATTAGTGTCAAGCTCTTCTTATACTAACTCTCAACTTCAATGATAACCAAATTAAATATAAAAAAGAAGTAATCAATAATAAAAGTATAAAATTACATAAAAATATTTTATAATTAATTTTTATGGATGAAATACTTTAAAAAAATTTCTACATTTGTTTAATTAATATATTTGAAACTAATAATCTTTTAAAAGATACATTATTTATACCAAAAGTCTCTTCGACATGACCATTAAGACTTTCGATAAAATCTAGTTCACCGTCCCCTTCAGCATTTCCATCAAGGTCGGAGAACTAGAAAATCAAATATTAATGATAAAAATGTTATGAATCACAATTACATCTATAATGATTGCATTTTCCTACATCATTATTTTTTCAAACCTATCTTCCAGTCATTGTTCATTTACAAGACTAGCTAACAACTAACTCGAACTAGATATGTGCAACCTAAATAAAAATCTTTAAACCATTTACATGTTTTTCCTCCTTTAAGCAAATCCTCCTCCATCCATTAAAAACCTCGAAATAGGGCTCAATTTCTATATTGAAAAACAATTAAAATAGTGTAACTATCATGGATAATAACTTAAGAGTTTAAAATAGTCAATTAAATATTTTTTATATTAGTAGAAATTGAATTAGACTAACTAATTGAGAGTAAAGAAATAACTTATGATGATCAAATTATATAAAAATGCTTTTTCTTAGTTTTTTTTTTTAGCCAATTCTTTTTTATGTAAAAAATGTTTCTGAGAATTACTGGCAATTTGACTAGAAATTTTTGTTTTTATATAATATTCTGAAATTCTTTTACAGTGTAAACCTTCTTTTTGGTACCCTCTAAAAAATAATCTACCAAAATATGATTTTTGAAATAACTATTAACAAATTTTATACTAAAATTTTTTAAATAAAAACATAAACTATTTAATTAGTAACGATATTTGACCATACCTCATATAAATTAAACATGAAAGAATCATCGAAACCATTAACACTCTACAAGATAAGATTTATTTGACTGAATCAGAAGTAAAGAATACTTGGACTACAAGCAATACCGTTTAAAATGAGCTGAATTTAATGACTTGACCCATTTAATTATTTCAAATGAGTGTGAGTGTGAGTGTGTATAAGTTTTTTATTGTAAAAATAAGTCTATAAAAATAAGATGTTTAATGGATTTGGTTAATATATGAATTAAATAGATTATCCTACAAAATAAATAAATTGGTCCATTTAACTTGTTTAACTTTTTTTTTTAATCATTCTCGTTTAATTTATTTTTAATGCTTTTGATAATTTTTTTAATAACCTAACTTAAATATGTCAAATTTTAATCAAAATATCTCAAATATTTAACCCAAAGTTGATAAGTATCCAAAAATTTATTATTTTATTTGTTTTTTTAGTTAAAAATTGTCTATTAAAAAAAAAAAAAAAAATAAAAAGACCTTTTAACTCGACAAATTTTTTTTAAGCAGGCCAATTTCTATTTTAAAGACCTATATATATAATTAGCTTCCATTGAACAATCTATTTGACATCTTTAGTCCAAACTCTTATATTAATAATCAATTCTTTTTAACAACAATCAGAGCAGAGTACAAGATAATTAATAATAACAGTAAAAAGTTACCAAAATATTTTAGAGTAAATATTCAATTTATTCTCCAAAATTTTTTAAAATAAAATTTTATAGTGAATTAAAGTATCTAATTTAAAATTCGTTAGAAGATTAATTTAAATGTTTATTAAAAAATAAATAATTTCTATTTCACAAGTTCTTTTTGTATGTTCGTTTAATTAGTGCGTTTTAAACTAATGATTATTAAGTCGATTAATATAGATGATTTTTTTATTTGAGCAGTATTTTTTTCTATTTAGCAAATTCATCCTCACAAAAATGGTCTCATCAATTAAAACTCAAATTATGGAGCTATTCCTGTATAAAAAAAAGTTTAAATAGTATAATTAGGATACATAATATAATTTAAACTTTAAAAAAATTAAAATAACTAATTAAATATTTTTATAATTAGTAGGGACTAACTAAACAATTAAGGGAAGGGTGGCGAACGAGTATGGGATTTTTTTTAAATAAATAATTTAATTATTTTTTTTATTAAAATAAGTAATTTATAGTATATTTATTATTTTACATTACATGATTTATTTAATTTATCGTATTTATTTTTATTATGTAACTTGAATACATAAAAGTTTTTTTTTTTAAATTTAAATAATCTAATTCATTCTATAATTTAATTTAAAATTTTATATGTACTCTTTTTGAGTATTAATTTTTTAAACATAATTTTTGTTTTAATTTCTTTCACTAAACTTTCTAAGTACTAATTGATATTATTTGAATCGTAATTTGTTTTATAATAATACATATGTTTTTCAAATTTTAAATATCTTGTTTGTAAAAATTTGGAAAGATAGGAGACTCGAATTTTAAATATCTTGTTTGTAAAAATTTGAAAAGATAGGAGACTCGAATCCGCAACCTCTTAATTGAGTATGGGGAGTCTATGTCATTTAAGCTATTACTCATTGGCTCAAAATTTGGAAAGATAGGAGACTCAAACTCACCTCTTAATTGAGTATGGGGAGTCTATACCATTTGAACTATTACTCATTGGCCAAACTCATTTTATTTATACTATAAATGAGATAAATCATATTATGAAAATTGATAAATATATTATAAAATATATAATTCGGTAAATAAAATAGTTAAATTATTTAATTGAAAAAAATACCAAGTATTGGTTATAACGTTATGTCATAAATATTTTTTTTATTTTTCTTTTTAAGTTTCATGTGATGTAGCTTCACTTGGATAAATAGTTTAATTAAATTTTTTTAAAAAAATAATTAAATAATAAATATTTATATTAAAAATTACTTATAAATAAGTTATTTTGTATTTGATTTTTTAGTTATGAAAATATTTATTTTAAAAAAATGTGATATAAAATTTTTTATTACGAAATAAGTCATTTTTTTAATTTTTCTACAAATACTTAAATAAATTTTTAAAAATTACACTTAAACATTATAGTTTAAATGATATAGTTTTTCCATATTCACCTAAGAAGTTGTGGGTTCGAATTTTTCTATTTTTTGGTAAAAAAAAAAAAGCATTGATATTTTTATATATCAAATAATTTTTTTAGTCACAAAAAAAAAAATCTTTTTCTTTTTGGTTTTTCAATCCAATAAGGAATATTATCGTATCGCAAAATATGTAGCAGTGCTTTATTGGAGTCGGTTTCAAAAACAGCCGCTCATTGGAGAGAAGCCGCTATTTGCTCTTTCTTTCCCTCATCCATCACCGTCTCTGCACCTCCCCAAAGTTTCTACGCTCTGCTAGCTCCTCTGCTTCTTCTGCTCCCTCTGCTCTGCCAGATCAGCGTAGCGACACGAGCATTCTCCACCATGCCCGCCGCAAGTTCTTCTTCTCCTTCTTCCTTTATTTCTTTATTTGGATTGTGGTTTATTTTTCTTCTTTTTTTTCTGCTAGGTTTTCACCTGTTTACAAAGGGGCTCTTCTGTCCTTCTGCTTTGCACCTTCACTTCTGGTTTTCTCTTCATGGTTTTTTTTTTGGTTCTGATTTTTTGCTCACTCTGCTCTTAGTTTTTTCTACTAATTAAATTGATTGTTTTGATTTATGGAAAAAGAAGAGAAAGCTCAATAGAGAATCTTTTTAGTATATTCCATTCAATATCAGAATATCTAAACCAAGTTGTAAATTGCAGTGTGACAATAATTTTTATAAATATTTCTATAAATTTGTCATAATCAAGTGATAATACCCTTTGAGTTTGGAAATGGGAGCTTAGAAGATAGGTCATGAATCTAGGTCGATATTGAGACTATTACGCCTACTCATGTTTTTAATGTTGATGATTTCACTAGTGCATTTAATTTGAAGTGGTTTGAGGCTAACAAAACAGAATCTATTGGTGTTGATGTTGTTGGTGTGCTAACATTGGCAAATGCTTGCAAGGACCATAGCCTCCCCATGTGAATTATGCCTTTAGTGACAATTTTAAACATAAACCAAATTCTAATGATTCTTTCTACTCTAAAACCCAAGTCAAGGCCAGTTCCAAAAAGTAAAGTATACAATCTTGGTTAGATGATTAGATGTCCGATGTATTTGGTGCATCAGGACTTGATTGATTTTTATAATCAGTATATATTGTGAGTGAATTTGTCTTTGACCCTTTTAAAATTTTTGTGTTAGGTTGAAGAGCTTCTAAAGGATTATGATTTATGAAAATGTATGAACCCTCAAAATTTAATTTCCAATATCCTCTGAACTTAGCAATTCACACAACTTTATCACTAAGATGACAAGATCAGATAAAGTGGCTAAAGTATCATTATATCTTGTAAGATATTTTATGGTCATTTTATTGCTTTTTTATTTATTATTATTTTTTATGTTGACTCATATTATGCTTGTGATTGTAAATAGGTTCCATACATCCCAACTAAAAATCTGATATATTTGTATTGCTTGAATATTCATCCAACAGGCCTATCAAAACAAAGAGGGTCACTAGAGTTGAGTTGAACAAGAGACTCAGGCACAAAGAACAACAGAAAAAAGAAGCAGAAGCTAAGAAGTTGGAGGACTTGTCGAAAGAAATTGACAGGTAGTATGAATTGATCTTTTTCTATGTTTTCAAACACGACAAAGCGTGATATTTGAGCTGTGTTGATTCTTCTGGTTACAGCATACCTGAAATTACGGAGGAAATCAAGCAAGAAGATGAGGAAAAGCAGAAGAATATGCTAAGATAGGTTAAAGGCACGGCCACCACGCTTAGGAAAGCACAAGTAAGTAGGCTTTCTATTTATTTTAATTTGCCATCAAAATCTTAGTTATTCGAATGAGAGAACATGCTAAGAGTACTTCAGTGGTTTTGACCTAACACATATTATTCCATACACAATTCTTTGTGAGTGTATATTTATCACAATTCGTTAATAAGTTTGAGCCTGCTCCCCTTCAAGTTCTCCTAGTCGACGGAATAAATGGATCCATCCAGAAGCTTAAGGTAAGCTTGTAAAAATTCTCTTGCTTACCTTTTGTTATCTGTTTTCTGAGTTTTTAAAACATCCAAGTAACTTTTCAATTTCCATGACATATATGTTGGGTTGTTGTACCCTTATAAAGGATCGATATAAAAGTTTAGAGAAGAGAGGATTGATTGTTCCAACATCCAAAACATGCAAGAGGAAGTAGTTTACTGCTCTAACATTATATGAAACATGTCATCATCAAATCATTTTTGCATATAGTTCATACATCTATATTTTAACCGTTTGATATGACACATTTAAAATTTGTATGACATTGTGTTTGTGGCTTTGGCAGGAAGTAGAGTCCTCTTGATTGTTGGTTCCATAACCAAGCATTGACGCCAGAGATGAAAGACCAATACAATTTTATCTAAATCAAGATTTTGTTTTCTTGTGTTTGTTTCATTTATACTCCTAGCTAGTCACAGTTAATGTGTTTCCATATCAATCTGTAATCCGATATTTTTACATATATTTGTAACCATATTTATAATTTCTCAGAGCTTGAATGAACTTTTTTTTTTTTTTGCAACAGTGTTCAGTGAGCATTACACACTCCTTTGTGCAATTTAGAAACAAAGGTAAACAAACTTCTCCTTTTATATCTACTTAATTTCATTCTAAGACTAATTTGACATTTTCCATCTTCTCCTTTTTCTTTGGCAGATCAATATCAGCATGAAATATCTCCTTAACTCTTCACTTTTTGCATTCAATCTCAGCTGCCTATCCGCTAGGGAAGACCATTATCAAAATGACAAAATACGCATTTTACTTCTGGCATTTTGGTTCGGAGATATCATTGTCTTGAACTCTTGATTTGTTATTAATTTACTCTTGTGATATTTTAGCCATCTTTAGGTTGCTTTATTTTTGGGTTTGTTTGGATGTAGAAGCAATTGAGCAGCTTTGTAAGACCAACATTTTTTTAATTTAATTGTGAAAATTGTGGGGGTTATATATATATATATATATATATATATAATTTGGTAAATATGATTTTCATGATAAATAAGAACAATAAAAGTGTTATTACAAAAGTCACTTATTCTCGTTCATAAAAAAATAATAATAATATTAATAAAACAAAATTTTGTTACTGGCATCATGTAAATATAGCACACAACAAGTTAATTGGAGTAATTGTGTAAATACTTAACAAGCTAATTAGTATCAAATATTTTGTTTTTTTTTTTTTTTTTTTTTTTTTTTTTTTTTTTTGGTCATGAAATATTTTGTTTATAATCTAATTAGTGTCAAGTTCTTTTTATACTAACTCTCAACTTCAATGACAACCAAATAAAATATGAAAAAGAAGTAATCATTAATAAAAGTATAAAATTAACTAAAAATATTTTATAACTAATTTTTATGGATGAAATACTTTTAAAAAATTTTAATATATCTGTTTAATTAATACATTTAAAGCTAATAATTTTTTAAAAATACATCTTTTTTACCAAAAGTCCCTTCGGCGTAGCCATCAAGACTTTTGATAAAATCTAGTTCACCGTCCTCTTCGGCATTGCCATCAAGGCCAGAGAACTAGAAAATCAAATATTATTGATAAAAATGTTATGAATCACAATTACATCTATATTGATTTACAAAACTAGCTAACAATTAACTCGAACTAGATATGTTGCAACCATTTACATGTTCTTCCTCCTTTAAGCAAAGCCTCCTCCATCCATTAAAAACCTCGGAATATGGCACAATTTCTACATTGAAAAACAATTAAAATAGTGTAACTATCATGAATAATAACTTAAAAGAGTTTAAAATAGCCAATTAAATATTTTCTATATTAGTAGAAATTGAATTAGACTAACTAATTGAGAGTAAAGAAATGACTTACGATGATCAAATTACATCAAAAATACTTTTTCTTAGCTTTTTTCCTTTAGCCAAGTCTTTTTGATGTTTAAAATATTTCTGAGCATGACTGGCAATTTGACTAGAAGTTTTTGTCTTTACATAATATTCTGAAATTCTTTTCCAGTGTTTACCTTCTTCTTCGTACCCTCTAAGAAATAACCTACCAAAATATGATTTTTGAAATAACTATTAACAAATTTTATACTAAAAATTTTTAAACAAAAATATAAACTATTTAATTAGTAACAATATTTTTAGATATCAAACAATTTTTTTTTCTTTTTTGGTTTTCAGTCCAACCAAAAACCTTATTATGCCAACCACGATCAAAACAAAAATAAATTTAACAATCAACAAAAATTACTTTAGAACTCGCTCAAATTGCTAGTTATTGATACACAAAAACATTGAAGTATGAAACCTTTAATTAACAAGAAAGCAATGAATCAATCTTACAAAAAAGAAGTGCTACTTATATATTGTAGACAACATACAATCATCACAAGTTAGAGATATATCTAAATCAAGAGAAGTGCTTCTATATGTTGATACTAGTTGCTTCACTTTTTTTTTATTCAACTAGATAATAAATAAATAAATAAATAAATAAATAAATAAGAGGCAAAAAGAAGTAATATAATCATAAATACCTATGTTCATCTAGGGTCCAATGACATCCTGAATTCGTTGGTGCGGCCTCCTCCTCTGCAGTTGGCACGACCTCCTCCTCTGCAGCCGGCAGTACCTCCTCCCTGCCATGATAATAAACAAAATATGATAATCAATGAATTTCATGTAAACAAAAATATTTATATATTTGATCATCTCCATTTTAAAATATTTTATTTATTTCAAAAACAAATCAAAGGAAAAAAAAGGTTCATTGTTTATTAGGTTTGTTCATAAAACTTATAAGAAAAAGGAAATATAGAATAAGTAAACCAAAAGAAAGAAAGAATACGAGAAATAAACCTTGCGAAATAAGAAGAGAATGAAAATATTGAGATTACCGACCTGTTATGATGATCAGTCGAATAAGGCGGTAATGGTGGTGGATTGATGATGGGGATGGAGAGAGGGTTGTATTCCATCATGATGGTCATGTTATCAGATGCATTGAGAGGAGTGTTTGTAGGATAACCGTTATGGATGGCACTGATGTCGTTTATCAGCTTCTGAAAGCGTTCTTGCAGCTGTGCCGGGGTCCTGCCGGGGAGACGAGCAGCCACTGCCTCCCGGTGGTTTTGTAGAGCATCCTGAAAACAACTGGTAATAACAGACTCAAAAGCTTTGTTCTCCTCCCAAGTCCAGACCGGAGGTTGAGGTTGAAGTGGTTGATGACCACCGACATTGGGAATCAGCTCGAACATGTCCCTGGTATCCCACTCAGTCTGAGGCTGAGGCTGAGGCTGAGGCTGAGGCTGAGATGGGGGATAACCACATGTGTCAGCGAAAAACTCATCGGTCGCCGTCCTTACTATATCCGTCTCAGACTGAGGCCGAGGCTCAGAAAGAAGCCGAGGCCGAGACCGAGACCAAGGCTGAGAACGAGGCCCAGACCGAGGCTGAGACCCAGGCCAAGACCAAGGCTGAGGCTGAGGCTGAGGCGGTAGCTGAGGTGGTTGAGACGGTAGCTGAGGTGGTTGATTACCACACACATCAATGGCACATGACTGAGGCTGAGACTGATGTGGTTGATAACCAGATGATGGGCTTCCCCAAGAGTGCTCTGTTCTCTTCATAGCTTCCGGGAAACCATCATCAATAACCGGCTGAGGTGGTTGATTAACACTCACGTCCATGGCACACGGCTGGGGCTGGGGATCACCTACATTGTTTTCGTCCCCATTCCAGACGGGCTCAGGCAGAGGCGGAGACTCAAACTGAAACTGCGGTGGTTCATCGGCATAAAAGTCTATCATATCACACGGGTCACTGATATCCCACGGATTCATCATTGCGGAATCTGATTGCTCGTCACTCATTCTTCTTCTTCTTCTTTCTTGGTTTCCTATTTCTTCTTCTTCTTTCTTGGTTTCCTATTTTTAGATATAGTATTTATTTATGTAAGCTTCACTTTTTAACATAGAGAGTGTGAATTTAATTTTATAGAGAAGTCTAGGGCCAGCAGTTTATGGAAAAATTAAATGGATTTTTTATCTTTTTGTATTATGTAAATTTAGATAATTTTTAATTAAAACAAAAGACTCTCAAAAACAAAAGGCATTAAATATTGATTTAAATTATTTTTTTTTAGATAAACGGAATTCAAGCTCAAAGAGAAGAAATTACATAATTATAACTAATCGGGAGAGTATATTTAGCTCATTTAGATTACATAATATTTTCTTTTCTTGATACTCTGTTTTGCTCCTCATACAATATACTTTGATTACAAATTATCTATTTAAATAAAAATAAAAAATAAAAAAAAGACTCTATTTAAATTTTATGTTTTCAATGCAAAATTCATCTAAATTAACAATAACAAATTATTGTTATTGTAACTAATCGGAATAGTAAATTTGACTCATTTAGATTACATAATATTTTCTTTTTTTGATACTCTGTTTCACTTCTTATACAACATACTTTAATTACAATTTATCTATTTAAATAAAAATAACAAATAAAAGAGTTGATTCTATTTAAATATTATGTTTTCAATGCAAAATTTTTCTAAATTAATATCAACAAGAAACCAATTTGATCATTGCTACTTTTGATTTAATTAAGTAAAGATCAACCAAGAAACTATTATGGATAAAAATAAATAATTATAGGAATACTATAGAGCACAGATGAGGTGCCAATAGTTTGTGAAAGGAAGGGAAGGTTCTAGAGTCCTTTTTATTATATAATGTAATGAATGAAACAGAGAAGACAATTTGTGCTTAGTGCTTAGTATTAGCGAAATGATGTTCACAACAGAGTCAAAGTAATCCAAGGTAAATATTTCAGCTCATTCTTCCTTTGCTTGTGTTGTTATGGTACAAGTACAGGGAGATTCTTCTAATTTTGCATTAGTCATAGAAAGTTCCAGCAATGGAAACAAGAACCTTACCTTACACCTTTCTGCTTGTAAAAGTTTATCAGCTACAAACTCGGGGCTCCCGAAGTCTCCAAGATTTGCAAGACAAACTGGGTTCTGGAAAAGTCGTGAGAAGAAGAGTAAGATGGAGCTTCCTCTTAGTAAAAAATGTTGAGAAATGCAGGATGTGGTTATTGTGAGGTTCATTGTGAAGAATGAAGTTAGCAGAATTGAAAGAGGGGATTGAGAAGAAGGTTCTGGAAGAAGAGTGTTGTGAATGGTGGAGAAGAGTGAAGCAAGTTTTCAAAGCCATTGGAATTGAATTGCAAAGTCTAATGTGTTGGGTTTCATTCGTCACAGGGACATGACAACGTTAAGCGCGTTAATTGTAAAAATTGAACTCATTTGTTACCGTTATTTTTATTTTTATTAGTAGTTTCAATAAATGCCATGTTTGAGGTTTGAAAACCAAACCGTAGAATTAAATGTTCAAAAGATTTAAAAAGATATATATTTTGTGGTTTATTATTTTATATAATAAAATAATATATTAATATATAAAAGATATATATATTTTTTAAAAAGATTAAATCTTTTGTAGTTTATTATTTTAAACTGATGAACTATTAAAATACTATATCAGTTTGACTAGTTAGTCAATTTTTTATTTTTAATTAATTTTTTGTCAAACGATTTATATTAAACCAAACTAATTTGATGACAATTTTTAATTAATTGGGTGGAACGAATTAATTTCAGTCTGATTTTCTCTGGACTCATTCTTGCTTTTAAGTAACTTTTTCGTCTTCTTAACTAGCTTCTTGCTTGGATTTTTTTTTTAAATACAACATTTATATAAGTGAATACATTTATATAAAGTTCACTTGTTAGCTAGAGTATGTTAGTTAGATTAGATTATGATTAAAAATAGAAAAGATTTTATTTCAAAAATTTCATATTTAAATTCATTTTAAGATTTTTTGTTTTCGTGTTATATGTAAATGTAGAAAGTTTTAAATACATCAAAAAGATTCTCATATATTCGATATAAAAAAAATTTAAATTTGTTTTCTAAAATATATAACTAGTGTTTTTTTTTTTGGTTTATTTTATTTGGCAAATGATCATATTATCCAATAATATAGTGTACAAAATAATTTTTATTTTTAAATTAAGTCTGATTAGTGAGATAAGATTTAAAATAATACTTTATTTTTATTCAAATTTAAATATGAATTCAGAATTGATTAACAACTCAATTTTTTTAATTTCAATAACAAAAAAAATTAATTTGGTGCAAAATATTTAATCTGAACATAAATTTCAGTCTGGTTGATTTTTATGATTTTCAACTAAGACTGAACATAAATCAATTGTCATATTTTAAGAACCAAAATTCAAGAGAAAGGAATAATATCTAATGTATAATTAGTCATAAGATAATATATTATATTATTACGTATAATATCTAATGTATATTTTTTTTACAAATTTAATATATAATTTATTTAGAGTTAATTTATTATAATTTTTTTTTTATAAATTTTGTAGAATATAAAAATAGTGATCTTATTTTTTATTATTATTTAAAAAATTATTCATAATTTTAAATTATGTAATTAACTTAATTAATAATATTTATTATTCCTTTTCTAATCGGAATAGTGTGTCCCTCTAAAATCATCTGCAATAATTTGGGATATCTACAGAATTGGGTGAGGTTTCAAGCTTTCTCAAGCCAAGTAGCCAACAATCTGATCCTCTTTTCCCTCCTTATACACATGCTTTAATTACAAGTTATCTATTTAGATAACAAATTCAAAAAAAAATATTGACCCGTTTAGTTTGATAGATTTAAAAAAAAAAATAGATAAAACTTTTATTTTAAATATCCATATATATTTGATATATAATTAGTTCATCCATTTAAATCTATAATAGATCTAAACGAACTGCATTAATAGACCAATTTGTTTGACACTCTTACTTACACAGCTAACTATATCCAAAATTCAAACTATGATTTAACCAACAATATTTCTGAGCCAAAATATTTAGATTTCGGTTTACAGTTACATAACTACGTGTTTTTTTCGCCTTCTTCATAAATAGCTTAAGGGAGGAAGGATAAGTGGAAAGCGTAAGTCTATGCCTATGAATTAAACCTAGTTGAGATCTCGTTAACTATAATCTTCTAAAAATAATTTGTTCATGCAATCAACGTTTTTATCTTTGTTGAAAATAATTACACACCTACTGCAGTATTTTCTCTTTTGAAAAGATATAATGTTCAACTGTTCAAGTAATATGTAGCTATGTAAGTTAAAACATAGTGATATAAAATCTATACACTAGAATTTCAGTCTGGTTGATTTTTATGACTTTCAACCAAGACTGAACATAAATCAGTTGCCATATTTTAAGAACCAAAACTCAAGAGAGGGAGAATAATCAGAGAAGAAATGAGATATTCATTTCAAAGTTTTAAGCTGCTGCATTAAAGGAATGGAGAACTTGCTCTAAAATCATTCTTTTATATGGTTCAAGAGGATTCTCTGGTTTATCAGAATGAACAATGTTAAGAAGATAGAGTTTCTTTGAGGTCACAAATGCTGCAGAAAATATCCTCTTCTTTCCTCCACGAGTACTATCAATGGTATATTCAAATTCATAAATTTGCAAACCTCCATTTCCTGATCTTTCTGAAGCTGCAATTAATTCAGCTTCCTTTGTACTTTCCTGAATATGAGGAGAATAATACACACAAGTTCAAATAATATACAGTCACATAGACATTTGATTATCCCCTAGGATCAAAGAAAATTATGAACACAGAAGGAACATTTCACTATTTCAGAGAAATAAGCTTTTTGCCTTCTTACTTTAGTTGTTAAATGCATAGCAAACTATATGTAATGGCCATTATTCCTTTTGTCATAAATATGGAAGCAATGTTTCACTAACATCTATGATCATTGCTACTTTTGATTTAATTAAATAAAGATCAACGAAGAATCTACTATGGATAAAAATAAATAGTTATAGGGAGGAATACTTTAGAGGCTTAGATCACAAGTGAGGTGCCAATAGTTTGTGATAGGAAGGGAAGGTTCTAGAGTCCTTTTTATTATATAATGTAATGAAAGAAACAGAGAAGACAATTTTAGCCAATTAGTTAGTTTAGCCTTTAGTGTCTTGGTGCTTAGTATTAGCAAAATGATGTTCACAACAGAGTCAAACTAATCCAGGGTAAATCTTTCAGCTCATTCTTCCTTGCTTATGTTGTTATGCTACAAGTACAGGGAGATTGTTCTAATCAATATCATCAACACTTGACTCAAATTTTGCATTGGTCATAGAAAGTTCCAGCAATGGAAACAAGAACCTTACCTTACGCCTTTCTGCTTGTAAAAGCTTATCAGCTACAAACTCGGGGCTCCCAAAGTCTCCAAGATTTGCAAGACGAACTGGGTTCACGACAACCCCAATGTTGTTGCTCCCCATACTTGCATCTTGAAACAGAGCAGTTGCCCCAGCTTTATCAACCTATTCATTGCAAACCAGAGCAGCAAAGATGTTACAATGTAAATGGAAAGTGTTGTAATTTGGCGGGAATAAATAACTACTTTTTACGAAATATGATGTTCAGTTTCATCCAATACTATTATTCCATTTCCATTTCATCTAAGTTTAAATTTTATGCATTTTCAATGCAAAATTCTTCTAAATTAATATCAAATCAAACTATTGCTATATAGATAAAACAAAAAGTGGTTAACTTCTACACCTCAATCTCAACAAGAAACCAATTTGATCTATGCAACAGCACACGATTAAATGTCTGTGTAAAAGAGTTACACACTAACAGCTAGATTTTAACTCAATATTTTACCTACCTCATTCCATTTCCATTTAACTCTATTGAATCATTTTCCAACACATCATACCAAACAGAGAGGAAAACATACGCAATTCTTCACAGTAGAAAAAGCTTATCAAAGATTAAGGTTAATAATAAGTTTGAATTCTAAGAAAATGGGTAAATAATTTTACCTTAGTCCAAGAAGAGGGTATAAGAAGAGTGAAACCTTCCTTGGAATCAGTGTATCTGTGAAGCTCCAAGTCCAACTCTTGAGCCATCAACAATGCACCACTAGTGTTTGATAAATTGCTCGAAAGAAAAGTTGTGAGAAGAAGAGCAAGATTGAGCTTCCTCTTAGTAAAAAATGTTGAGAAATGCAGGATGTGGTTGTTGTGAGGTTCATTGTGAAGAATGCAGGTAGCAGAATTGAAAAAGGGGATTGAGAAGAAGATTCTGGAAGAAGAGTGTTGTGAATGGTGGAGAAGAGTGAAGCAAGTTTTCAAAGCCATTGGAATTCAATTGGAAAGTCCAATGTGTTGGGTTTCGTTGGTCACAGGGATATCAGAAGTTCAGAACGTTAAGCGTCGTTAATCGTTATCCATACTCCATTTGGGTTAAAGGGGGAAAAAAGGTAAGTACTTAAATAAATAAATAAATAAATTGAACTCATTTGTTACCGTTATTTTTATTAGTAGTTTCAACTTTCAACAAAGGTCACATATGTGGTTTGAAATCCCAACCGGTCATTAAATCGGTAGAATTAGATGTTCAAAAATTCAATCATAATTCAACTAGGATTTAATTGGATATAGGGGTGGCAACAGGGCGGGTAGGGGCGGGTTTTTGCTCTACCCGACCTTGCCCCGCCCTACAGAAAACCCGCATCGAACCCGCCCCGCCCTACACGCGGGTTGTAAAATGTTAAACCCTAACCAGTTCCTGCGGGTACCCGCCCCACCCCTACCCGCCCCTATAATTATTAAATCCAACAAATAAAATTAAATTTTAAAAATTATATAACCACCATTTACATACATAATATAAATTAAAGTAAAAATTTATATATAATAAAATATTGTTAATCATTTTACTAATTATTTTATACATGTTACATATATTATATATTAAAAATATATATATTTACATATATATTATATATACCGGGGCGGGTAGGGGCGGGTTCAACCTAAACCCGACCCCGCCCCGCCCCGCCCAAGAACCCGCCCCGTTAAAACCCGCCCCGGTGCGGGGGCGGGTAATTACCCGCCCCGAGCGGGTAGGGACGGAGTGGGTACCCGCGGGTTCGGGTAGTGTTGCCACCCCTAATTGGATATAATAAAATAATATATTAATAGATAAAAATTCTTTTTTTTAAAAATTATTTTTTTGTAGTTTATTATTTTAAACTGTTTAACTTCTAAAATACTATATCAGTCTGATTAATTAATTAATTTTTTTATTTTTAATTAATTCTTTGTCAAACGATTTTCATGTTAAATTTTATGTTAAATCGAACTAATTTGATAACTAATTCTTGATTAACAGGGTGAAATAAATTAATTTTCGTTCTTTCTTTTATAATATCGAGTTATATTTTCTTAATAAAAAAATATAATATGCTTAAGCTCCTTATGTAATATTAATATACTCCGTGTGTTGACATAATATATATTTAATATTATAATTACTCAATACACTCTTGCATATTACTACAGATAAATTAAAAAAAAATTGCTATTACAATTCAGCCTCCTACAAATTGTTCCACCATGAAAATTTTGAAAAATACAATAAAATTCAATAACGGTGTGTTACACAAAATCCTGGTCTATATCTAAAAAAAATCAGTCAAAATAATTCTATAAAAAGAGTTTGATAAGTTTAAATTATTTTATCTTTTAATGCAAAAGATTATTTTCATTTACATTATTGCATTCTTTTGGTGCATTGCATAAGTTTAAATCTAATAATCTTTTATTACAACATCCTCTTGCAAGTAGAATCATATATAAGCTGCCATAAACTTCTTGGTGCTTTCTCATCCTTAGTCTTTAGAAGACGTGCAACTTTGCAAAAACCAGCATGGTATCTTGACAAAGACAAATCATCATCCTTCACATCAACCTTAATCTCGCGCCACGTGTGCTTATTTGGTCTCGATAATGCCCACTGCATTGCCCATATGGCTAAAGGGCGCATGTAACACATAGATCTGTATCTATCGTTAATGTCCCATGCTTCAGGAGTTTGGAAAGCATAACTGTTGATTCAACAGAAGAATGAACCTTTAATAACTATTTCTTAAAGAATACATGATAAAACACAAAAAACTTTATTTTGAGTTATTTTGTTGACTAATATCTGAATTAATTTTTAGAAAGTATTTAATTAAAACATTTTAATTTTCAGTTAAATTTAATTACTAAATCAGTTTTCAAATTTTAGATTATTTGTCTATATAAAAAAATTAATTTAAAAATTTTAAAAGATGGTTATGTCTTTATTAAATAATGATTGTTTAATTCTTTGTCAAAATATGACTTGAAAATTTATTCATCTAAAAAAATAAAGAGTTAGAGACTAATTTGATTAAAATTTGTTGAGAATTAAAATATTGACTAAAAATTGCATTACTCTTGTGTTACATGACATAATGGACTAATCAAGAAAGAAAAAGAAAGTTAAGTTTCTTATCAAAGAAATCCGTTGGTAAAATTAAAACCTTCTGATTCTGTGGTTAAAGCTTACTTTGTTATCAACTTGAGGCTATAATTTTCCAAAAGTTTAAGTATCAAGAGGATAGAGTAATAAGGTACTATACCCAAGTCCATCCTTGGACCATGCAGCTTCATATACTCCATTTGCAGTTTGGAATGCCATGTCAATCATGTCTTCCTGGATCATTGTTGCAGCTACGGCATATGTAACCCCTGACCATATTTCTTGCGACTGCATCGATGACATGTCAACTTCTCCGTTAGGTAACATCCCATTTATAGCGCCGCGGCTTCCACCCTTAAATTTCATAACATTGTAATCATAAACCATTTGAAGCGAACTTTTAGCTTTTTTTTCTTCAACAATTGGCAAAAGACCACATGCTCTTGCATACCTGAAAAACAATAAGTAAGAATTATCAATTTCATTGTAAGTATAATGAAGAGGAAGCTACATATGCAAATAATTGAAGATAAAACCAAAGACTGAATTATATGCATAACAAACTCTACAACATTGTTTATATTCTTCCAGTTTTTGCTGATTTAAGTTATCTTTCTGAAGTTATTCTTATAGAATAATTCAATTGAAGTTACTGGCATATGCACATATGTTGTTAATCTAACAAACCTACTTCACAAGTTGCACCAATGGAAATAAAGCATGCAAATAAGGCATAGTTTCCAGAAGAAGAAAAACAACCATTGTCCAGCTAATTGATCAGCTTGAATGGATGAACTATTACTCCCACCACTGCTATCATAATTGAAGTATGAACCATTCCATAATTTCTCATATACACTTTTGGCTTTCTGGAACTTGAGCCAAAAATACTCCTCAGAGCCCTTGTCACCAACTTCACGTGCCAAGGCTGCAGCTGCCTGAAGTGCCGCAACCCAAAGTCCACCACTATATGCACTCACACCAGATACAGACCATGTGTCATAAGTTTGATCAGGGAAGCCTTCATTCTCAATCATTCCGTCGCCATCCTTGTCGAATTGGTCCATATAAGCAATTGCAATGTAAACAGCTGGCCAAACAGCTCTTGCAAACTTCTTGTCTCCGGTGGCAACTACATCCCTATAACACTGGAGAACAAATTTTGGATTCAAGTCTTTCCACCTATCTGTGTTATGAAGATTATAGCCATTTATTTCAAACCATGGATCATTGACTCCAATATCATGAGGAACAGCACCAAGAACCTTTCTACGAACCATTCGGCCATCAACTAGAGTTTGCCTTTTTTCAGGATCATGCATCATTACTGCTGCAGCAAAGTCTCTTTGGACACTGAGTTCAAGTTTTGGAAAAAGCATGACCAGTGCAAAAGATGAGTAAAAATGAACATCAAAGGTATTCCACATTGGATACTCGATGCCTTCAAGATAAAGAAATTGACCGATGTTTTCTTCCCCTTCTTGAAGCAAATTTACTCCATATGCTGACTTTGATGCAGTTGGAGTGTGTATAGAGCTAAATCTTTCAAGAATGTTAATAGCAGTATCACTCTGGGGCGATAAATTTGGACTCTCTAAATCATATATGAACCCATCCAGCGAAAATTTTCTTTCCCCTAAGCTAGCTGAACTATGCACCGGACCTAAACCATCTGCGAAACAGAGAATAATGTCACAAATTGATGACCGAGAAAGTCATAACTCATACCACAGAATCATAGAGAGTCTGAAAAGTTTTAAAGCAAATAAACATGGCTTAATTAGCTAATATATAATACCCAAGTTTTAGAGAAATACCTGTCCAAATTGTGAACCCAGAATTCAGATAGTACAGCTCATTCAAAAGGGTTGTAGGGTACCTGCACAACTCTGAATGCTTCAGAATTTTTAAAGTACAAGAAGAAAGTTAATAAAGAACTGAGCATTACCACTCAGGAAGTCTCTTGTCTTCAAGGATTGGTCTTTGCCAGTCTTCAATCTGAACCTCCCATTGCCGGTGCCCTATGTCACCAATTCATAGAAGCTTTAGTAAGTTATTCATGAATTCTATTAGGCTATTAGCAATTATAACTATGGTGCATGCTTTGGGAAATCATCTAAATTTTGACATCAAAGAAAGAATAGAAAAGAAAAGAGAAAATTTTATCCATAGTCTGGCTCTCCAAAAATAATCTATGGATAATTCTCAATATTGAGTTTAGAAGCAATCCCAACCATACAAATACAAAATATAATGTATCTCATCAAAGAGTATTACCGATAATAGCATCGTGCGCAATCTTTGCAGCTGCATCCCCATTAGTACCATAGAATTTAGTGTAACGCCTGTTAAGTTTCGTTAGTTAAGCATAGTCTTCAGACAGGAAATTTTATACAAGTTTTCTACAGCCAACCTGTTGTAAACCCTTCCTGCCGGAAACTTGACTTCAGGGCAGTCCCATGCTAGTGAAAATGTGACGGTACGTTGAGCATCTGAAGGAATAGTAAGAGTTGCTGCAACAGCTGCTCCAATTGATGATCCTGGTTCTGAAGGCATGGCAGTTTCAGCGAAATTCAGGCGGTCAAAAGACCCATGCTAAAAAGACAAATAGTACTAATTCAGTTCAGTGAAATATAATAAGTATATTGGTTACAGAAAGGTCAAAGGTTAATATCATGCTGTAACCGACATCTTTCGAAGAGCTTTCTAAAGAAAATCACAGATTAGCATATTATCACCACATGAACCAAAATACAAATGATTAAATTTCGTAAGGACAAAGGACAATGTAAATACAAGCTACACATCAACAAAAAAAGCGGGGGGGGGGGGGGGGAGATGGGGTGGGGAGAAGAAGAAAAAGGCAACAAAAGCTGAAAAAACAGCATTACAATCTGCATCATGATATCTTCATTTACTCAGCCATTATGATATGATGAGAAGTACTATGATATAAATTACGAAGTAACAAACCCTATTTTTCAAAAATACTAGAATCCTAAACATACTAAAATAAAGATTAAAATGGTGTAATGTAAGAAAATATAAAAAACCAATCGTAAAAGATCGCCTTAAGATATTACAAGATACATCATTTTAAGAGTTCAAAAGGGGTAATTCTTTAAGCTTACAATATTCTGAAACAGTGATGCTTGACGGGACTTGAAGTCTTCAACATTGTAATTGTCATAATTGAAAAGAAGAAATTTATGACACCCAAATAAATGATAAAAGAAAATAAAGAAAAATCCAAGTGCTTGTCTTATATAATGCTTAGAAGCTAGAAGAGAATAATTGGCTTTATCCAGCAGAAGAAAACATGACGGAACCAATAACTTAATATAACAAAGACAATGAATAAATAGTTTTCAAGTTTCAATGAAATATTGTGAAAAATTATAGGTTGTCTCTTAACCTGTTTAATTTCATTCCACATATCCTTAGCCGAGATACCCTTGTGAGCACCAGATATAACAAAGACAGGACATTCTGATATATGCACATCTTCAGTCTCCTCTGCTGCAATTGCAAATGTGACAGGAGACCGCTCATTCGTAGTCCTATCGTATCAACTAAATTAATTGATAAATTCCAAAATTATTTATCATTCAAAAGTACAGTAAGGGTTAAGGCTTTACTTGTGATGTAGAAGAACACCATGCACTCTGTCATTCACCCTAGCATGACATAATATGTATCTTGAATGTTAGAATAAAAAGCAATCAAATGGGAGATTTTCACAAAGAAGGTGAACAAGTCACAAATTTCTTACATCTTTGAATTAAAATGATCGCCAGTAAACTCAGAAAGTCCTCCAACAGAATTCTAAATGCATACATCAATTGCTTGCATTAAGTGCCCCAAGGGCCAAGGATAGGATAAAAAACTAAAACACCAAGAGTGTAATAGCAATTAATAGTCACAAAAAAGTTTCACTTACAGTCCATGTGAAAAGCAAGGTGACATCTGCTGTTGTTTTTCCAAAATTATTTAACTGCATAAATAACATTCATTGCTTATTAAGAGCAACATATGTATCAAATTCTAACTAAAAAGAAATTGAAGTGACTCTTGCCTACCACAAAAGTGAAAACTGATGCAGGAAAGCTACTCTCCTTGTAATTATGGGGTATAATAGGTGAGATCTGACGACAAACTATTCTCAGTGCTGGATCAGGTTCTGCATTTGGAACAAAATTATAGAGGAGATAATCAATGTAAAGGATAAGCTATTGAAATACATACTACCGTATTTTACCTTCATATATTGTCCAAGCCCTTGGGTACAATGCATGATATGTGGATTTGTCACCACTCAGATTCCAATCCCATGATTGAATTCCTGACACTGGGTTTTCTCTGAATGAAATTGAAGTAAATTTTTTTCAAGAAATTAATTTACAAGAATAAGATTAAGAAAATGATAAATTAGTAACTGGTAATTTACAAGGCAATCTATAAATGTTTACTTTAATATATCTGGCTTCCCTGCACATAGTACACTCGAATATTTTTCACCACTTGGACGTGAAACAAATACCTGATAGTAAGCAAAGAAATAAATTTGGTTATGAATGTCCTTTTTCTTGATAAACAAACTATTATCAACCTTAAAGTACATTGTAATTGATATTTAAGGTTCAAACAAGATTGTAAGAGACATAAATCTGGTTCCAAAACCAATATGTACTATGTTCTTGCAAGATGTCCAACCTTGGACTAAGTAATTCTTTATAATGTTATGGATTCATGATGTGTTCTGTTGTCAGCATCACATTATTCACTTATGCTTTCCTCTACAATTAAAGCTTCTGGGGCTTATTGTGAGGAGGCATGTCAAACATTCAAACATAGTGATCAATCTTTCATGATAACATATCTCAAGGTATAGTTATTTTTATGGGGAATGGATTCTCTCATCTGATATTTATACAAAAGCTTATTGTTGGTGAATATTGACTGTTATGAAAATGGGGCCAAGACAAGCCATGTAACTTGTAACAAGAAAAGATCAATGGTATATATAGCAGATTAAATAAACATAAATGTAAACGATATTGTAAGATCGAGAAGATTTTGCCACTATTGTCAAGATTTTACCCAGATATATATAGCAGCACTGTAATCTTTGTGATAAGATAGATTCAAGCAAACTTACTGAAAATTGATTTGCTAAAACTGGTTTATCTTCACATTTTACAGGGAATAGTTGCCAACGTTGAAATTCACCCCTGTAACTTCTTCCAATGCTTCCTGAACTGTAGAACAAATTGTTGGCAGCAAAATTTAATGCACAAAATGATTCAAACAATGTTCTGGACATACTCAAATCAAACAAATATTACAGGGCCACTAATGGCATTAACATGACTTCATTTTGTTTTAAGGCAGAAATAATTAGAAACCGAACTCTACTATACCAATCCCATAATTTTTTATGCATGTAACTAGTAAACTGCTAATGTATAAAATTTTTCCTCCCAAGCAAATATAATTTGTTAATTTGTATTGGTGACCTGATTCGTTCAATATGTACAAGTAGAAATATACAAATACGAAAAGGCTGATTAATGTAGAAAATTTGAAGCTTATTTTTTGGATTGAAGACCTACCCAATGCCACCTAAAGGAACACCATGACAAGATGTCACATGACGCTTAGCAAAAGGGTCCATCATTCCTTCCTAAGACATGCAGAAACAGAGAAAAGCAGCAAGCAATTCAAGAAACGTGATCAGAAAAACATTTTATTAGGACAAATCAAGATGAGATGGAACACAAAAGATGATTACCCTTCCTCTGGCTGCTTCTTCCCGGACATGGCGCCATAGCCGAAAACCTATTGGAGCCTATAAATACAGATATCATATCAGGATTGCTATATATATCAAAAACCATTATGTCCTTAACTTTTAAGTGTACTACAGCCATAAGCAAACATATTTAACCATAGAGTTTACATGTTACATTCTCAATATAGAAAGTACCAACGTATTTTAGCAGGGAATTCACATTGAAAAGCCTTGCTCTATAATAGGAATAAAGAACTTCAGTAAAAACTAATACTGAAGTTTCTTTGTATGAGTTTGATGGTGAAAAAAAAATACTCTTGACATGTTGAGCACGACTAACAACAGTTAAGTCCATGAATAAAATTATAGATGACATGATATATGTGGACAATTCAAATGCATGAAAGGATTATATACATCTATTATCTCCCTAGAAGGCTTACCAGACGGATAATCTCTTTCAAAGATACGTTGAATTCTAGCGGAGTATTTCCTGCAGTATTCAATTTGCGCTGCCAGGTAAGTCCTGCAGGTTTCCCTGGGTCAACCTTACTCAAGGCACAAAACAGGTGTCAGAATCAGATACTAGAAATGATGTTTGATACAAAATCTCTAATGAAATCTTAAATCCTTAAATATGAGAACATTTGTTCTTTGATCCAGTAGCAAAGGCAATCAAGCCTCCACTCAAAGGACTCATTGTTATTGCATGACTATGAGGAGCCACAAACAACTCTTAGATAAGCATTCATATACCTCTACTTACCCTTTGAAGCTTTTAGAAGAGATAACCAAAAGGTTTAGTGTTTGTTTCCACCATTCATTTAAATAAAGATAGAATTTCAGCGTAACGCAAACTAAACCTATGCTAATTGATGCAGTGATGCTTCAGTTTCAGGCAAAAACAGAAGGCGTATTAGATATATAACTATTCATGTATCTAACTGTAGCAATAGTAGGCAAATTACGCAAGGAGAGAACATGAAAATTCAAATGGAATGGATATGAGCTAAGTAAATTGATTGAATCCCAGGCTAAGCAGCAAGCAAAAACAAACTCTACCTTGACTTTCGAAGATTTGACCGTTCCATGTTCATCTTCTTCGACAAAACCATTCTCTATGACATTCTCTGTATTACACAATATTCCATAATTGCAGGCAACAACCTCAGCTAAGAATTCAAGATAATAAGAACATAAAACATTAAAGCTTTAACTTTTAAAAAAAATAATAAAAAGTTCAACATATAGAACCTTGCATGGTTGATGATCAGCAATGCGAAATGCAAATAGCAGCTAGTGATGATCGAGAGGAGTGAACAGAACAGAAGAGAGCAAAGTCAATGCAGACCTGATGAGGCTGATGATGGAAGACGAAGAATATTAGTATTAGAACGCAGTATTAATTAATAATAATTATTCTATTGTATTAATATGAATATGATTTGCGATTATATAATATGCGTTTGTAATGAGTAAACTGTAATTGTTTATATATTGGAAGAAGCAGAGGGAAGAGTTAGTTGGTAAGTGGCGTATGAATTGAAAGAGAGAATTGAGAAAATGAGATCCAATAGTTTTGGCATTTTGGGTAATAATCTTTGACCTGACGCGCGCACACACGGAAAATGGAAAAGTATTAATTAAGAGAGAAAGAGAGAGTGAGAAAGCGACTTTAAGAACAGGTGGACAAATCCTCCCCACCTGATATAATTGGAGTTAGCCGGTGTTGTTCGTTTGGATGTCGTTAATGGGAATAGATCCTCTCTATTTTTTTAATAATTGAGGGAGTAAAGTGTAATCTCTCACCATTAATTTTATAAGTAGGACCAAAAATAAATATGAGAGAGAGAGTAATGAAGGATTAGAAATCATACTTTACATTGTCAATTTTTTTTAACAATTGAAAAGATCTATTCCCGTTACTGAATAAAATAATAAAAAAAGTCTCACGTTCAGTATTTTTATTAAAATTTAGTCGGTATTTAATTATTAAAAAAATTGTGTAATTTAGTATAATTAAATATAATTTTATACTATTAAAAATATTAATGATAATTAACTGATGACTATAAATTAAAAAATGTATTGATCCTCTAGCACTATAATAAAATAATGATAATAAATATTTTTATTTTTAAAATTTTGTAAAAAAAATAATAAATGTAAGAGTTAAAAGCAATAAATATTTTTTTATAAATTTTTAATTTTAGTGTTTTTTATTTTTAAAATTTTGTAAAAAAATACTGTAAAAAAATATTTGTTTGATTTGTATTTTTACTCTTTGTTTTCATAATTTTGTAAAACTAATTAAAAAAATTGTTCTCACTCTTTTAGTACAAAAGTAAAAAATAAAGAATATTGAAAAAAAATGCAAGCCAAATAGCTCATAAAAGAACTATTTTTTGAAGGTCATTTAGAACTAAATAATTTCAGAAAAAATCCTTTTACAAAAATTAGAGAAGCCTTCGTGCATTCTATTTGAATATTTTAATTTGGTGAGGAACTTTTGTATATTTTTAATGTATCATCGTTAGAAAATTTGTACTAGGACATATCCAAAACTAATCACTATCTTATCTTAATGATAAAGTATATTGTAAATATTAATAATTTTTTACATTATCATTTGCTTTTAACATTCAGTCCCAAAATTGAGATTTCATAGTATATTCGTATTGGAATTATTAGAACATTATACTTTAATAACTTTCAAGCTAAAAACATGGTAATTAATAACCACAACTTTATCTCCATTAGAACTTAATAAAAAATAAAAATCAGTAGAAAACTAGAAATACTGCATAATTATAACATTATGTTGTATATAACTAACAATTATAGGGTCAGTAAATGATGTTAACTAATCTATGAAATTTTAATTTTTTTTTTTTTTAGGAACTGAAATACGTATTAACTCCGAAATCTAACACCAATTAATAAGTATGCATGATAAAAAAATTTCACAAATCTTGTTAGGTAAGGTTTAGCATGTGGTTGAAATGACCTAACTAATATGCGTGTTATAGACTTATAGTATTTGTATTAGAAATTAAAAAAAAAAAAAAAAAGATATTTCCAATCATAGATAGTGATAATGTAAGCTAGTTAGTTGAAACCTATTCCGCATCATTAATGAGAAATTGACTATTAAATTTGAATAAAAGAAAGATAGAGCCATAGAGGAAGAGAGTAGAGGAAGAAAAAAACTTCCCCCATAAAAAGAATTTCTCATTAATTAAGTAGGCTCTTAATCATGTCAGCTAGGCAATTTTATAAGTGTTTTGTTGAACCATACAAACTTCATTTTTAACCAAATAGGTGTTGCATAATATTAAAAATTTGATAAATTCAACATTCTTTTTATGAAATTAAATCTCTTTATTCACATTTTTTGCTTGCTATTTTTGTATGTTTTGAATTGAATTTATATCAATGGATTAGACAAGATGACAATTTTCAAATAGTGTGAATGAATTTTTAGAGGCATAATGATCTAGGCATAAGAAAATTCTAAGAAAATAGAGGGACTGAAAAATAAAATTAAAAGTAAAATAAATAAAACTAAGGTTAACCACCAAAAATATCTCTGAAATATTCAAACACTGGTAACAATGCACCCGAATTTTATTATCGACAAAAATGCCTTTAAATAATTTAAAAACACAACAATACCCAACAGTAAATATATATTTTCAAAAAATACCTTAAAGATTGAATTTTGATGTGATTTTTTAGAAGTGTAATTAAAAAAAATGAGATATTATTATACTTAAAATTTAGTGACTTTTTCTAAGTATATTTTTGTGATTTTTTAAAAGTATTATTAGTTGTTAATAAAAAAATTACAAAAAAATATACTCAATAAAAAATTATCAAATTTTAAGGATAATAATATCTCATTTTTTTTTATAATTTTACACTTAAAGTTATAAGTTAATATAAAAATATAAAAAATTTATTTAGAATGAAAGTAGTGTGATTAAGTGTAATTTACTTAGATGTGATTAAAAAATAATTGAATATTATATACAGTAAAAAATTGATATTATTTAAGGATAAAATTAAAATTTATTTCTATGTATCATTTTTGTCCCCAACGTTTTCGTTCTATTTGAGTCCCTAACGTTTCAAAATCGTCTCAATTTTGTCCCGCTGTCAATTCTGTTAACGGATCCTTAACGGTAGGACAACATTGAGCCAATTTTAAAATGTTAGGGACTTAAATAGGACGATTGAAAAGGACAACTTTAGGACTTACTCCCGTTGGAAACAAAAACAATACTTTACTCTTATTATTATTATTATTATTATTAAAGGTTTAAATTTTTTAAAATAATTATTTTTATTTACAAAAGTTGAACGAACTAAAATAACCATCTTTTTCTTCATATAAACCATTTGTATACTAAATTGATTTTTCACTCAAATTTCGACTGTTACTTATTGCACTTTCGCATAAAAAAAAAATAGATTACAACTTACAACGTTCACCTAAAAATTAGAAATAAGGAAAACAAAAAACAACTTAGAAAATTTGAAAAAGGTTTCAGACCAAGGAAATAAAAAATATAAAAAGTTAGTTCAATTCGGTATAAAATTACGATATTTCTATAAAACTTCTCCCCAGTTACAATCAATCTATGAATCTAATACCCAATTCAAGATGAAAAACTAAAAAATTGAATCTAAGGAAATTTTATAAATGCTTATAACCATTCAAAATATAGCACTTGTAGTCTTGTTATAGTCAAAATTCAGGTAAAAAGATAAACACTCTAAGTTGCTCAAATTTGAGTCCTATTAATAAACACCAAACTCTACCAAAAACAAAGACAACCGAAAAACATAACTTTTCATTAAACAAATCACAAGTTCACTTAAAGCACTTAGCATCCAAAAGAGGCTCTCCCTCGAACGGTTCGGCATCTTCAATCATCTGATTGACCCGCTCCTTCTGATTTTCATCAGATATGTCAACCTTAGTCCATTCATAAAGCTCCATATCATAGCATTCATCAAGCACAAACTTTGGAATTTCCGGCCCACGGAAAAGCCACAACCCCTTCACCTTGAAGGGTGGTTGTGATCCAATTACAAGCATTTTTCCAAATGCATACTTTCGAGCTAAATCCATCCGCTGAAGAAAACCACCAACCTTGTTCATTGTCACAAAGGTAACAGTGTTCTCATCCTGGTATTTGTAATCACAGAACCACAAAGAGTATCCCTCTGGATCATACATGTCCCAAAATCCTACAAGATTTGATGAAACAAATTTAAAAACATCTTGGCATTGCAAGGGATATAAAAATGTAGACATCAATTAAATAACACAATGTAGTCAAAGAAAAATAATCCTCCCAATGAAAAAGAAAGGACTTCAATAAAATGTTTGAGAAGTCTTTGTAAAAAAAACATAGTTTACACCATATATAGATGCTAACTGCCTAATTCTATAAAAAAAAAAGGATAAAATAACAATACCTTTGATTGCAACCTCGCGAAAATTGGTTTTGGTGTTGGAGTACAGCCTTTTCCACTCATCTAGTATCATCTTACTTGGAGGAAGAAGATCAAGAGGATTCTTGGCTTTGGGCTTGGGAGCCTCTTCCTCCTCCTCCTCCTCTACTTTGGGTTTCTCTGGCTCTTTCTTTGCTTCTTTCTTTGGCTCGTTCTTCGCCTTGGGCTTAGATTCTTTTGGCTGGGAAGGCTTCTTTGCAGATGGAACAGGTGGAACAGCTTCAGTCTGCTTGACTTCACCTAGTATCTTTCGAAAGTTTGGCTGATTAACCATGGTCCAAAAGTATCTCTCAACATGAGGAAACTCTGAAGTGAAACTCTTAACCAAGATATTACTGAAACCCAAATACAAATTGCATGTTGTTATGATGTCAGCTAGGGTCACTGAATGCCCAACTAGGTAGGTATTGCAAGTAAGGTGAGTGTTCAAAGCACCCAAAGCTCTCTTCAGTCCAGAAATTGCGGCCTCCTCAACCTTCATTTAGAATAAAGAGGAAGGTAAAACGATGCATAATTGACAACATAATATAAAAAAAAGAAAGACAAATATCATGAACATAATACAATCGTTTTGACTTTACAATCTAAATATATATAATCATCACATGATACAAATATAAAGGACAAAAAAGAAAAAATCATACAAACATTTGCAGTCCCCTTAATTATTGTTACCATCATTTTATTGCTGTTTCATGGTGGCTGGTAAACACTAACCACTTTGTCCCTAGTGTGTAAGCAATTGACAATAATCATGACCGATTGCACATACCAAAAAAAGATGCAAAATTTCACAAAAATTAGCGTTAATAAAGGTCTTTTGTACAAACTTACTGGAGGAAGGTAAGGAAGAAATCCCAATCTCGGGAAGAACCACCTACTAATATTAGCATCAATCTCCATTGATGAAAAATCAATCCATTGCTCGATGTGGCCCTGAAATATCAGAGCATTAAAAATATAATAAAGCAATGTTAGTCGCATGTGGTAATGGATTGGTTGCATACATAAATAGAAGGATTTTCCGGGGGAAAGAAAACCCTTACATAATCAATAGGGGAGGAACCATATAAACTGTTGTCCCCCTTTAAACGAGCAACTGCAGAAAAAGCATTGAACAAGCTTAAAACATCTTAATCAACCATGGCAAAGGGAATCATATGTAAATCAAATATTGTATGTATGATCTTACCATAACGAGCAATTGCATTGCTCTCAAATACAGGGCCCTCTGGTGTCTCTAACACCGGAACCTGGAGGAATACTACGGAAAGTAAGTACAAACACTAAATCATAGCAGGAGCCTCTCATAGCTCAAAAAACACAATACCTTGCCAATAGGATTCATCTTGAGAAACTCTGGAGTTTTGTTAGAGACACCCATCTCAAAATTGGGCGCCAACTCAACTTGCACACCAACATACTCAGCTGCAATGAGTGCCTTGTAAGCATTTTTGTTTGTTTTACCTGCATGCAGAATCTGCACTATGAATTAGACAGAGGGAACACGACTTATGGATCAGATTACAAGAATATAAAGTTAAATCCCACATATTAAAAATAATGTAATACATATTTTAATAATATAAGACAATTATATTAATAAATATAGCAGATTTACTTTTCATACTTGCAACATCAGTTTCTACTTTCTACTACTTGCCACCTATGTTAATCAATCTGAAGGCCAGTAAAACTATGTTTTTGGTTTTTTTAGCTTCCCCTGTTTCATTATGCATCAACTATTGTTGACACCATCGAGCATCTCAACTTTTTGTCCTTTATTACATCAATTAATTATTGATCAACTAGGAATGCTATAAGTTGAATAATTGTGCACAAAACATAAATGAAATTCTTATGTAGATTTTCATATTTTAACCCCCAAGGAAACACACCCTATCCTTAAACCTAATAAAAGAAAGACGGAAATTAAAACCAAATTAATCAGCAAGTGATGAACATTATAAGAAGAAATGAACAACTCACCAACGCCATGGCTTCGCTTCGATGAAGACGGTGAATCTGTTAGTTCAATTCAACCAAAAAACACGAAAACTCAAAAACATAATCACAAACAAAAAAAAAAGAAAAAAGAAAAAGAGAGAACAGAGAGAAGAAGAAATGAATCTTACGAGCGTTATTCCGAAGCAGCAAGAAAGAAATGACGCTCCGTCAGTCTTAGATCGAACACTAAAACACTGACAGTAACTAACACAGAAACAGAGAGCGGCACTTATTAGGGTTTTGTAGTCACTACTCTCTTTGTTTCGGTTGCTGCTCTGTCGTTTACTCTCTACTCTTCACTCATCATTGGGCTTCTCTCTTACCGGGTTGGGCTCTTCAAAATTATGTTTTTTAAAACAAATATTATTTTTGTGGGCTGGGCAACCCTCCACACTTCTGTAATTATTTTCCACTTTAAGCAAGTTTTTTTTAAAATGAAAAAAAATATTTGGTTTTCAACCTTCTAATTTTCTTTTTATACACACACGAAAATAATGAGATGTAATTTATTTGAAATTTTTGTTACAAGATATAAAAAAATTTCACCTATTGTCTATCTAAATAATTTTATACATTATTAATAATTTATTAAAAATATTCTTTTATTATTTTAAGAACTTAAACACAATAATTTTTAATAAGTCTGCTGTAATTTTTTAGCCACAACATTCTCTCTACTACTTGTATACAATTAGCTAACTTTTTAAATATCAATTACATTAAGACTCAAGACAAATATTTGGGCTTGCTTTCTACGATCTTTAGATCTCAAAAAATTTCGTTCAGTATAATCAAAGAGAAGGTGTGAAAGAGAATCCAAAGATGGAAACACAGTCTCTTATTTTCGGGAGGTTGAGAGGTATTACTTACGGCTGTAGATAAAGCTATGCCTATCTATACATTATTTTGCTTTAGATTGCCTGATGGTTTAATTTGGGAAATCTACTCTATACTCTCTCAATTTTGGTGGGACAAAAAAGCTCTGAAAAACAGATGGTTTGGATTAACTGAGACATTATGACTCACCCAAGAAGAGAAGGAGATCTTGGATTTAAAGACCTTAGAATTTAGAATTCGGCGCTCTTAGGCAAACAGTATTGGCGATAGTAACACTGCCAACTTCTCTATAACTCTAAAATAGTTATTAACTGGTTTTAGTAATCTACTTTTTTCAATAAATAAGACATATATACTAAATGTACCATAAATAATCTAGTAATACCTAAATCCACTAACAAATTATTATATGTGTAAGAACATATCAAAATCAGCTGAAAATGAACAACAAATTACTAGAGAATTCTAATGCAGAAAGTTCTCCAATAAACAATAAATAATTTAAACCCACTAAATAACAACTCAACACTATCCTTTGATGCCTGCAAAATATATACTTGAAACAATACTATATCAATATTAGTATACAAAATTATATGATTAATGTAATGATAAAATTGTTTATCAAGAGAATAAAATAATACAAATTTTTATGATAATTCTAATATTCTCAAGCTATAAATGTACAATAAGAATGCATTACCCATTAGCACCTAGAATTTGTCAATTTTTTAAATTGATAGTAATAAATTTTAATAAATTAATAAATTTAATTAAGAGATTTCGTTATTACCTTTTCATTATAAGCTCTCCAAAATTCTCTATATACCACAATCATCGTGCAGTTATCTTCCAAGTGTTCGTGATCTTGCAACAACACTCGCAGACCATCTTTACTCGTTACTCTTGCCTTTATTTTCCAAACCTTTTTATTACATAATCTACCATAGATAATACTGTTGATAGAATTGTAGGTCATTAGATATAAAAAATAATAAACAGAAAAAGAACTATGTTTGAGGTACAAATTTTTTAGATGATAAATAATTGTTATAATTCACTATTACTCATATATATATATATATATATATATATATATATATATATATATATATATATATATATATATATATATATATATATATATATATATATATATATATATTGTTCTTATGTGATTACCTGGACATGGCCTCGGCTAGGGGAGCCGACGTCGAGCTTTAGCCTTCAATCCCGAGCTATAAGCTGGGATGATCCGAGCTCTTCGTCCAGAGAGATATCACGTCATGAAGAGTATGAACAAAGGGGGAGTGTACCTGCAACAGGCACTCTGATGCTTAAGTTAGTACTGAGAATTCAGTGCCTCATTTGAGGATAAAATATCATACCTTTATAGGTGAGGTGAAGATGGTCGGTTACATTCTATTAATCATCTGAATTGAAGAGCATTTATTAGGTTTTAATGAGTGATAATACCTAGTCGGACGTTTTTATTCCAGGATGTAGTTCGTTGAGTCTGATTGTAACGTATAACGCCGAGTTATAACGTAAAGTGCCGAGTTATTATATATAATCCCGAGTTATGATATCGGATTTGTAACAGCCATATCATAGCCCCCAAGCTTAGCATGGGAATACGTTTTAATAAAGGAGGTTGAGCTTTTAATGAATCATAAGTCGGCCATTGAGCGAGTTCATAACTCGGCCATTGGATTAGCCTTGGAGCCCCCATTTCAAGATGCTTTATTAAAACAAGGAATAAAACATTTTGAATTTCAGATGTTATTTAAAGTTAACGTGTATTGGAAAGTGTAGTAGTATTTGTCACTGATTGTGCCTTTGGTTTTTTTCGATGTAATTTTGAATCGTTGATTTAATAGATGCAACGGTTAAGATTTTTCATGGAACTGAATAGTTAATTTGAATAGTTGCTGAGACGATTTTGATAAAAATGAATTGGTTGGGCGAGAATATTGTGTTAGTTCACCTTTGTTTAGTGATTTGATTGAAGATTGAGTTTGATTGTGCATGTGTAAACGATGTGACTTTGAATTGAAGAATTATCGCGAATGAGCATTAGTTCACCTTTGTTTGGTGATTTGATTGAAAATTGTGTTTGATTGTGCATGTGTAAACAATGCGACTTTGAATTGAAGAATTATTGCGAATGGATAATTGATTGAAGATTGTGTTTGAATGCGCATGTGTAAACGATGCGACTTTGAATTGAATAATTATCGCAAATGGATAATTGATTGAAGATTGTTTATAGTCATAGTTTAGAAGATAGTTGATATAGATCCGATGATAGATTTGACAATGATTGATAATGATTGATATAGCTCGGATAATGATTGATATAAATCTGAAAACAGAGATAATAGATATAGTTTTGATAATAGAGATAACAGATATAGATTGGCAAATATGGATAATAGATATAAATCGGAAAATAGAAATGACAGATATAGATCAGCCAATAGATATAACATATATAGATCGGCAAATAGAGATAACAGATGTAGATCGACAAATAGAGATAACAGATATAGGTCGAAAATAGAGATGACAGAAATAGATCAGAAAAACAGATATAAATCGGCAAATAGATATAACACATATAGATTGGAAAATAGGGATAACAGATATAAATCGGCAAATAGAGATGACATATATAAATCGAAAAATATAGATGACAGATATAGATCAGAAAAACAGATATAGATCGGCAAATAGAGATGACTGATATAGATCGACAAATACAGATGACAGATATAAATCGAAAAATAGAGATGATCAGAAAATAGAGATGATTGATATAAATCAAAAAATAGAGATAATTGATATAAATCGGATAATAGAGATGACTGTTATAGATCGGCAAATAGAAATTTTTTTATATAAATCAGCAAATAGAGATGATTGATATAAATCGGACAATAGATATAACATATAAATTGACGAATAGAGATAACAGATATAAATCGGAAAATAGAGATGACAGATATAGATCAGAAAAACAGATATAGATCGGCAAATAGATATGACTGATATAGATCGGCAAATAGAGATTATTGATATAAATCTGCAAATAGAGATAACAGATATAAATCGAAAAATAGAGATGACAGATATAGGTAAGAAAAACAGATATAGATCGATCGGCAAATAAAGATGACTGATATAAATTAGCAAATAGAGATGACAGATATAGATCAGAAAAATAGATATAGATCGGCAAATAGATATAACAGATATAGATTGGCAAATAGGGATAACATATATAAATTGAAAAATAGAGATGATTGATATAAATTAGAAAATAGAGATGACTGTTATAGATCGGCAAATAGAGATTTTTGATATAAATCGGTAAATAGAGATGATTGATATAAATCGGCCAATAGATATAATAGCTATAAATTGGCAAATAGAGATAACAGATATAAATTAGAAAATAGATATGACAGATATAGATCAGAAAAATAGATATAGATCGGCAATAGATATGACTAATATAAATTAGCAAATAGAGATGACAGATATAGATCAAAAAAATAAATATAGATAGGCAAATAGATATAACAGATATAGATTGGCAAATAGGGATAACAGGTATAAATCAGAAAAACAGATATAGATCGGCAAATAGATATGACAAATATAAATCAAAAAATATAGATGACAGATATAGATCGGCAACTAGAGATGACTGATATAGATCGGCAAATACAGATGACATATAGATCGAAAAATAGAGATGATTTATATAAATCAGAAAATAGAGATGATTGAAATAAATCGGATAATAAAGATGACTGTTATAGATCGGCAAATAGAGATTTTTGATATAAATCGGCAAATAGAGATGATTGATATAAATTGGCCAATAGATATAACAAATTTAAATTGGCAAATAGAGATAACAAATATAAATTAGAAAATAGAGATGACATATATAGATCAGAAAAACAGATGTAGATCGGCAAATAGAGATGACTGATATAAATTAGCAAATAGAGATGACAGATATAGATCAGAAAATAGATATAGATTGTCAAATAGAGATGACTGATATAAATTAGCAAATAGAGATGACAGATATACATCAGAAAAACATATATAGATCGGCAAATAGATATAACAGATAGAGATTGGCAAATAGGGATAACATATATAAATCGGAAAATAGAGATGATTGATATAAATCAGAAAATAGAGATGACTGATCGGCAAATAGAGATGATTGATATAACAGATATAGATCGGCAAATAGAGATGACAGAGATAAATCGAAAAATAGAGATGATTGATATAAATCGAAAAATAGAGATGATTGATATAAATCGGAAAATATAGATGATTGATATAGATCAAAAAATAGAGATGATTGATATAATAGATATAGATCGGCAAATAGAGATTTTTTATATAAATCGGCAAATAGAGATGATTGATATAAATCGGCCAATAGATATAACAGATATAAATTGACAAATAGAGATAACAGATATAAATCGTAAAATAGAATAGATCAGAAAAATAGATATAGATCGGCAAATAGAGATGACTGATATAAATTAGCAAATAGAGATGACAGATATAGATCAGAAAAACAGATATAGATCGGCAAATAGATATAACAGATATAGATTGGCAAATAGGGATAACAGGTATAAATCGGAAAATAGAGATGATTGATATAAATCGAAAAATAGAGATGACTGATATAGATTGGAAAATAGATATAGATCGGCCTTTTTCGCGCCTTAATGATTTACTATATGACCTTTGTTTATAAAGGTGCAGGTAAGTTTGAAGACATTGGAAGGAAATGGGGCCTATAGAAAGAAGGGTATTTATTTCGAGGCCCACGGTGGGCGCCAATTGTTCTTGTGTAATTACCTGGACATGACCTCGGCTAGGGGAGCTGACGCCGAGCTTTAGCCTTCAATCCCGAGCTATAAGCTGGGATGATCCGAGCTCTTCGTCCATAGAGATATCACGTCACGGAGAGTATGAATAAAGGGGGAGTGTACCTGCAAAAGGCACTCCGATGCTTAAGTTAGTACTGAGAATTTAGTGCCTCATTTGAGGATAAAATATCATACCTTTATAGGTGAGGTGAAGATGGTCGATTATATTCTATTGATCATCTGAATTGAAGAGCAGTTATTAGGTTTTAATTAGTGATAATGCCTGGTCGGACGTTTTTATTCCAGGATGTAGTCCGTTGAGTCTGATTGTAACGTATAACGCCGAGTTATAACATAAATTATAACGTAAAGTGCCGAGTTATTGTATATAATGCCGAGTTATGACATCGGATTTGTAACGGCCATATCACACACACACACACACTAAGGTAATAATTAGCCAATATTTTTAATGGAGATACTTGCTACAATTAGGTAAAAATTATGCCATTATCTTTTATTAACCTTTATGATTAATTAAATGAAGATACTTGCTCAATATATATGTTATTTACATTAATTATGTGCCAAAATTTTTAGAAAAGAACTAAAAGAAGAGATATATAAATATATATAATATTGTTGCTCTATAGAAAGCATATATAAATTGCTACGTTCCTTTTTATTATATTATACAACTTAAAGTTATAGTATCATGTTATTATTAATTATAGATACTTGCTATAATTATATCAAATTTAATTATGACTCTAAATAAATAAAATAGATAACAATCAATATTATTTTTTTCTTTTTTATATTCAATATTTACTATAAATATAAAAAATAAAATAACTAATGAATAAAAATATTTGTAAAAAATAAAATATAATAATTAAATTTAATTTGTTAACTAATCAATCTTGTGTCTATACAATATTGTTGTTGTTGTTGTTGTTGTTGTTGTTGTTGTTGTTGTTGTTGTTGTTGTTGTTGTTGTTGTTGTTGTTGTTATTATTATCCACTAATTAAAGCAGAAGATAAAGAACTATATAATTAACGAACCATTATTAGAATGAGTGAGAATTATAGCATGAATTATTGTGGATACAACTATCTACTAATAAAATTATTGTACATGAATGAAAATTAGAACTATATCAATTAATATAATTAGAATGAATAAAAATATCGATGATTGATAATTAGTTTAATAATGTATTGAATATTGATTTGATATAATTATAATAAAGATATTTTCTTAAAATAATATAATTATACATTATTCATGAGCTAATTGTAATATAATTAAAATAAATTCATTTGAAAAAAAAAATTCATGTGTAATCTTCATAAATTACAGTAATTTCTTTTTTTATGTGTACGTATGTATTAATTTTGTTAAATAATTTTAAATATTTTCTTATTTATATATACATATATATTAATTATACATAAAAATATTTAAATCACATATATTAAATATTTTTTTGTTATAATTATTTTCTTTTATATATATATTATTCCATAATGGATGCAATAAGCTTTTATGTTTGATATCGATATATAGTTTTCAATCCCAACCCCATTTATACGCAAACTGTGTATAATTTTTTTTAATAGAGCAATTTTAATTTTTAATGGAAATACTTGCTACAACTAAGTAAAAATTATGTTATTATCTTTTATTAACCTTTATGATTAATTCAATGGAGATAATTATTCAGTATATATGTTATATATCTACATTAATTATGCGCCAATATTTTTAGAAAAGAGCTAAAAAAAGAGATATATAAATATATATAATATTATTGCTATATAGGAAGCAAATATAAATTGCTACGTTCTTTTTTATTATATTATACATCTTAAAGTTATAGTATCATGTTACTATTAATTATAGATACTTGCTACAATTATATCAAATTTAATTATAAATCTAAATAAACAAAATAGATAACAATCAATATTATTTTTTTCTTTTTTACATTCAATATTTACTATAAATATAAAAAGTAAAATAACTAATGAATAAAAATATGAGTAGAAAATAAAACATAATAATTAAAATTCAATTTATTAACTAATTAATCTTGTGTTCATACAATATTATTATTATTATTATTATTATTATTATTATTATTATTATTATTATTATTATTATTATTATTATTATTATTATTATTATTCACTAATTAAAGCAGAAGATAAAGAACTATATAATCAACGAATCATTATTAGGATGTGTGAGAATTATATAATGAATTATTGTGAATACAACTATCTACTATGTTGTATTTCGAATTTTATAAATTTTGAACTTAATTGCTTTACCAACAATAAGTACTTGGAAAGCAGAGGATCTTTTACCTGGAAAAGGTCGTTTACCTGCTGTACAACCAATAATGAATCGCATTATACCTTTATGGCTGAAATATGAAGATATAAACAAAGTCGGATTCCTGTGACGAGGGCTTCATATTCTGATTGGTTATTGCTGGCTTTGAAGGATAGGTGAAGGGAATGTTCCAGAATGAAACCATCATCGCCCTCAAGCCGAATTCCTGTGCCACACCCTTGAGTGTTTGATGAACCATCGACATATAATGTCCATTCTACCGTATGGTCGTCCTCAGTTGGGATCGTCAATTCTGCTATGAAGTCGGCAAGGAATTGCGACTTGATCGAACCTCTTGCTTGGTATTTGATGTCAAACTCAGACAATTCGATCGACCATTTAACAAGTCGGCCTGCAATTTCTGGTTTGTGTAGCATTTAGCATAATGGGCGGTCGGTTCGAACATGAATGACATGGCTCTAGAAATAAGGTCGGAGCCTTCTTGCCGAGAATACTAATGCTAACGCCAGTTTTTCAATAAGAATTCACCTTGCATGAAGAATGGATCATGTTCAAAGTTTAACCTAAAGAGTTTAGACAGCGAACACTCATTGATGAAGCTGGATTTTCCAAATATAGGCATACTAATAACGATCAAACAGTGAAGAAAAGAAAATGTGTACTAGACAATAAGTTCATTGTTCCTTATAATCCAGAATTGTTGCTCAAGTTTGGGTGCCACATAAATGTGGAATACACATGCCAAACAAGTTCTATTAAGTATTTGTTTAAGTATGTACACAAGGGTAATGACTGTGTAACAACTACCATATACAGCACTGGTGATCCGTCAGAAGCCACACAAGTTGTTGACGAAATTAGGAATTACTATGATTGTAGGTACATTTCGGCATGTGAGGCAGTCTGGTTTATTTGGATATGAAATCCAAGAGAAAAAACCATTTGTGATTAGACTTCCATTCCATTTGGAGGATGAGCAACCTGTGGTTTATAGTGAAACTTCTAATGTAAATGATATTGTCGAAAGAGCAATATCTCAAGTCCATGTTTTTGGGATGGATGGCGGCGAACATGTCATATCCCTATGCTCAAAGTCTGAGTTATGATGAGTTTCTAACCAAGTTTGTTTGGAAGGACGATGCTTTAAAGTGATTTCCTTGAAAGCAAGGCTTCGCAATTGGAAGGTTGACTCATGTACCTGCAGGTAATGACGAGTTTATATTCAATTTTGATCTTATTTATTTGACGATTTAAATTTAAAATCTTAACAGCATGTACCCCACGTCCATTTTATTTGATTTATCTACACTAGAAAATAAATGTTCAAATAACTTTCAGCAGTTATAATCTGTAGATTATACAATTTTAGAATTGTTCTATATTTTTTAGAAAAATTAATCTTATGCGAATGTGTAGCTACATAATAATTGAAATCGCATAGCCTAATCCATTTAGCAATTTAAAAATGGGATTTTAACCAAGTTTTTTGCAGCAAATACCGAAGAATATTACTAACGACTTCTCTTGAATACTTAAAGAGGATGTATGAATTTTTGAGATATAAGAATAGTAGGAAGAACAATTTATGCTACGTATAGAGATGCATGCTTCGTCCTTGGACTCTTGCAAGATGACAGAGAATTTATGGATGCAATTAAGGAAGCAAGTTCGTAGGCCTCAAGATCATATGTTAAAAGGTTATTTGTCATTCTATTAACATCCAACAATATCTCAAGACCAGAACATGTCTGGGATAGATGTTGGCATGAACTCTCAGATGATATTTTGTATCGACAGAGAACCGTGATGAACATGAGGGGTAAGTTTTTATAATTGCAATTATAAAAGTTCTTCATTATTGATCATTTTTAGTTTGGTTGAATTTTTACAGTATCGTATAATATGCAGAGTTAACCATGTCAGATGATGAATTAATCAGTTGTGCTTAATGGATATAGACAAGATCTTACATTCCTATGGTAAAACCTTGAAAGACTATCCTCCTATGCCTTTAGCAACTGAAGTTGATAGTTCTTTGTTAACCGAAAGGGTTATCAGGGAAGAGCTAAACTTAACAGGGATGATTTAAAGAAAAATGCCTCAGACATGTTAGCCATCACAACACCTGAGCAGAAATATGCATTCGATAAAATTGTTACAGTTGTGTATTGTGATGAAGGGGTTTTTTCTTTGTGTATGGTGATCATGAGGGTATTGGAAAAATATTTCTCTGGAACCTTGTGTCTGTTGAGATTCGGTCAAGGGGTGATATTGTGTTAAACATTGCTTCAAGTGGTATTACATCTTTACTTCTTTCCAATGAAAGAACGGCACACTCAAGGTTCAAAATACCGCTGAATATAACTAAGGATTCTGTATGTAACATCAAACCTGGTTCCCCTCAAGCAATGCTACTATTGAAAGCCAAACTTATAATTTAGGATGAGGCTCCAATGGTTAGTAGGTACTGCTATGAAGCGCTTGATAAATGCTTAGGTGATATCATGAGATTTTCTTTAATATATAACAAAGATTTGCCCTTTGGAGGAAAAGTGGTTGTACTAGGTGGAGACTTTAGACAAATTCTTTCTATCATTTCACGAAGATCGAGACAAATTAGTCTTACCTTTGAAAGTTTTGTCAGGTGCTCAAACTAATAAAAAATATGAGACTCTCTGTAGGGACGACTGCTTCAGATCAAGATGAGACAAAGCAATTTGGTGAGTGCTTATTGAAAGTTTGTAATAGTCTAATATGTGACAATATGGATGGTGAATTTGAGATATGTCTTCCAGGAGATATTGTTATTCCTTCTTCAGACCAGGCATTTGATGAGTTGGTTCATTTTTCTTATCCAAATATTTTGGATAACATGTCCTTCAAGGATTTTTTCAAAGCAAGAACTATACTGGCTCCCACGTTGGACATCGTTGAAGAGGTCAACAACCATCTGATGGCTATCATTCCTGGAGAAAAAAAATTATATCTTAGTTCGGATTCGATTTGTATGGATGAAGGAAATATGGAGAGTCAACTAGATCTCTATGGTCTTGAATTACTAAATAGCACAAATTGCTCTGGTTTGCCTCCACATAAATTAATACTCAAGATTGGTGTTTCGGTGATGTTACTGAGGAATATTGACCAATCCATTGGTTTTTGTAATGGTACAAGGCTACAAGTTAGGAAATTTGGAAATCATGTCATAGAATGTGAAGTCTTAACGGGTAACAATGTTGCTCATATTGCTTTGATTCCAAGAATGAATATGGTACCAACAAATGAAATCGTCCCAGTTAGATTCCAACGAAGACAGTTTCCCATAATAGTATCGTTTGCCATGACAATTAATAAGTCTCAGGGACAAACTTTATCTCATGTTGGATTGTACTTGCCCAAACCAATTTTTACACATGGCCAACTATATGTGGCACTTTCAAGAGTTAAGAGTAAGAGCGGTTTAAAACTTTTACTTATGAATCACGTAGGAATGTCTGCAAATTCAACCATCAATATTGTTTATAGAAAAGTCTTTGAAAAAATAGGATTCTAATATAAATATTTTAATTTTATTTTAAATTCTGTATCAATGTATAATTATTTTACTTAAAAAAAAGTGTAGAATAATTATTACTCACTATTTTTAAGTTAAACTTTGATTTTGATAATAATTTTATAAATTTCTTAACATAATAATTATTTTTTGTGTTTTTTTTAAATATCTAAACATATATATTTTTTTTTACTTTTATAAATTTTTTGGTACTAAACACGGGTTTATACACTAGTTAAGTGCAAAAACTCGATTTTTATATAATAGAATAGATAGATAGAATAGATTATTATTATTATTATTATTATTATTATTATTATTATTATTAACATAAATGGATCACCATTAAGGTAACAACTTGTCATTAATAAAATTATTGGATAATGAATAAGAATTAGAATTGTATCAATATAATTAAAATCAATATAATTAAAATGATTAAAAATATTTTCGAGTAATAATTAGTTTAATAATGCATTAAATATTGATTTTATATAATTATAATAAAGATATTTTCTTAAATTAGTATAATTATGCATTATTCATTAAATACTAATTATAATATTGTAATATAATTATAATAAAGATATTTTTCTAAAATAAATTTATTTAGAGAAATATAAATTGATTATTAAAAACGGATGCCATTTTCATATAATTATCATATCATAATATTATTATTATTATTATTATTATTATTAAAATGATTAAAAATATTTTCGATTTATAATTGATAAGTAGTTTAATAATGCATTAAATATTGATTTTATATAACTATAATAAAGATATTTTTTAAATCAGTATAATTATGTATTATTACTTAAATGCTAATTATAGTATAATTATAATAAATATACTTTTTATAAAATAAACTTAAAAGAAAAAATAGTACATTTATTTTGACAGAAAAATAAATTCATAAATAATCAACACCTCATTTTTATTAGATAGAAAAAAAAATCGAATTCTAATATATTAGATAAAAAATAGATAAAAATAGATTCTATCTCTTATTTTATAGTAAATATAATATTAAAATTTATTTTAATCTCTATCTCTTTATTTTTGTCCCTCAATTTCAGTCTATTTTCCAAAGGCTTCCAAAATGTTATGGTTCTACGGTACTACCACCTAATGTATGTTCACCAAAATTGAGAGCTCCAAAAAAAAAATGTAATAACGAAAAGAAGAGTTTGGGCGGCGAAGAAGACAGCAACGTGGAGAGGTGGGTGAGGCAGGCGAAGGCAGTTATTACCAACAAATCAACAATGCTCGGAACGCCATTCTCATTCTCCATTCATCATTCATCCATCGCCATGTCTCTCTCTTTCCATTCTCACTCACCATCCTCTCTCTCTACGTCGGTCAGTTCTCCTATCACCAACTTCTTTATTGTGTTCCGCATTTAATTCTTAAACTTGTAATTTTTAGTTCATGAAAATTCTCGACTGTGAACTTCCTATTTATCTCAATTCTCAAATTTTTCTCTTTTCAGCTTCATTTAATTGGTTAGTACTAGTATAACGTCAATTCACTTCCAAGTTCAAACTGTTACAGGAAATAAAAATACACTTCTTTTTTCAGAAACGGAATATATCATAGGTAGTAAACTTAAAATGGTATTCCAAATATAATTTTGTCACTCAATTTGGTTCCTCAATCTTGTTGCAGCTCAATTTGGTCTCTCGATCTCTATTTCGTAAATGCCATGATGATGATAGCATGGATGAGGGATTGAGGGACCAAATAAGGTCACAAAATCAAATTGGAAGACCATTTGGGTCAATTCAAATTAAGAGACTAAATTGAGTCAAAGAATTAACTTTAGAGGAACATTTTGGGTTAAAGTAAATTTGAGAGAATAAATTATATCCTATGTCAAATTTGAAGAACCAAATTGAGTCTTTACTCCTTTGTGTCTGTTTGGTAATAGTGTGTGCGATGGTGACAGAAAACACAAGAATTTTCTGTTTTAGAACAGGCAATCCCTATTTTCCTTTCCAAACAAGACACAACGATCCTCTTTGTGTTTCTATCCCTGTATTTATATATCTTGGCTCTCAAATCAAACACTGCCTAAGAATTCAAGTAATGTGATATCTTTCAGTTGCCTTACTGCTTCTTCTGCATTATTACTGAATTACTTGTTAAATGTGGTTTTCTTTTAACATGCAGTCTCTTAGGATCGCAAGGAGCTTCCTAGGGACTGTTATGACAGGCAAGTATGAACTATGTTTCTCTTTCTATTTACAAGCTTCTTATGCTTAACTGTTGAGAAACTTACAATTGCAGTTTAGATATGTCTTATTTTGACTCGCTCTTGGCTTGTGTACTGAGCTAACTCAAGACTCCTTTAACATTGGATGGAGCATGGGGCTGACCAAACATGGGTCCCATATTCCATCCAATAAGAGAGAGATGTGTGTTACCCTGCTCTAAATGATTAAAAAAACATTTCTCTAGCAGTTCTTATACTGTATTTCGTATTTTGTATCATGTTCTTGATTTTTTGTTTTCATGGTCATAGATTTCTTTCAACCAAGAATTGGAAATTGGCACTTAACAAGAAGAGGTGGAAGATTGATATCATTTAAGGGCTGTGTGAAATTCGTACATACCACATGCCGAATCTCTATCCCCGGTACCTCGCCAGCAAATGATGTTAAACCCCCATCTAACAATAGCTTCAGGGATAAGAAAGCAGTTCCTGATGCAGACCCTCCCAGTATCAAAGATGTTAACCTTTTGTATCAATTTTTTGACCAAAGGTTATTACTCTATTGTCAGTTTCAAAATTTTACTGGTCCATGTTGAGATAGAGTTAGAGCACAAATTATCATTTATATTCTACATTGTTTAACAGTTTGCTAACTACATTGTGATTCTAACATACAGTACCAAGCTCATGGTGTTGACTGGAGCTGGAATTAGCACAGAGTGTGGGATCCCTGACTATCGAAGGTTCTGGTTCTTTTGCACACAACTTACTGATATTGTGAGGTTAATCAGCATGTTTATTGGGAAGCTGTAACAGATGTCATTACAATCTGAATTGAAACTTACCAATCTTTTTGTTCAATGATATCGAAACTTTGACCCTTTTTACAATAGGACATTGGTCCATAAAACTCAGGTTACTTAGTTTGACAAGGCTTGTTGTTCTTCTTGGTTCTCTTTCACTGACAATACCTTATTAATTGCAGCCCCAATGGAGCTTATAGTACCGGTTTCCGACCAATAACTCATCAGGTGATCTAAAGGCACGTTCACCAGATTCGCTTCCTATATTCAGCTTAGCTAGTGCCTAAATATGATAGAAAAATGTGGCCTAACAAAAGTTAAGGATAGGAAACATAAATACCTTTTAGATATCAGGTTATCAGTTGCACTTTAATGACTTGGAAATTCAAGGTACTTATCACCTTCTGACACAGTAGATTATAGTCCAGAGAAAAATTGCCCACAATATCTATCATATATATGGTTGAGTTCCTCAAATGAGAAGAAAAGCTATTTTGAGTTATTGAGTCAATACCCAATTAGAAGTATAGAACAGAATATTTATAACTCAGCTTCAATAAAGCCAAGCAAGTCATTATAGGGGACCCAGAATTCTATCTTTCTATAATTGAATTAAAGGATTCAATTTTTCATAAATCAATATGTCTATCCAATGTGCACTTTTAACTTAAGGTTTATGGCAATGACCGAAGAAGTTTTGAAGCACAGCTAGATCTTTGTGCCAACATTAGTAATGAGTATTCAGGAATTTCATTATTAACTGCATCATTTAATCTTAGTCTCTGCCTTTTATTCCTCATTTCTTTTGACATTTAAACAGGAGTTTCTCCGTTCAAGTCGAGCCCGGAGGCGATATTGGGCAAGGAGCTATGCTGGGTGGAGGCGATTTACAGCAGCACAACCTAGTGCTGCCCATCGTGCTTTGGCAACATTGGAGAAGGCTGGCCGCATTGATTTTATGATTACCCAAAATGTTGATAGGTATCCATTAATTTAGCCTTGGATACAATTGATTGGAAAAGTAAGATATTAATAGCAAGCCTAGCACTGAATTTTGATTCTTCTTGTCATCAGGCTTCATCATCGCGCCGGTAGCAATCCGTTAGAGTTGCATGGGACTGTATACACTGTAATTTGTATAGATTGTGGGCATTCCTTTTCCCGAAGCTTGTTTCAGGATCAATTGAAGGAGTTTAATCCAAAGGTTATTATTATCAACTTAGATTCTGAAGAAATTTATCTCATCTGATAAATAAATATTTAAAAATCACTTATATTATTATTATTATTATTATTATTATTATTATTAAATGATGATGAAGGCAGTCCTCGAGTTATCTTTACAATTATGTTCATATGTTTCAACCATTTATATCATTATCTTGTGTGCCTAATGAAGTGATATGTGTTCCGAGTATTAAATGTATGAGCGTAACTTGCATCAAGACTGGATCTAAAAGAAAATAATCCAAAAACCTAATTGCTTCATCATAAACTCATTTTATCAATCCTTTAAGTAGTTATTGGAGTTTTTCTTTCCCAGAATGATACAATACAACTGCATGCATCTGTTCTGATATTCCATTTCGTAATGAATCTTTTTTTTTTTTTTTTTTTTTTTGTGAAATTGATGTTATACAACAGTGGGCAGAAGCAATTGAAAATTTGGACCACGGAGACCCTGGGTCAGACAAGAGCTTTGGCATGAAACAAAGACCTGATGGTGATATTGAGATTGATGAAAAGTTTTGGGAGGAAGATTTTGTCCTTCCAACCTGTCAGAAGTGTAACGGAGTCCTCAAACCTGAGGTAGGCCACCTTGCTTCGTTTAGTTGAAATGTTTTTCTGTTACTTGTGTCAAGTTGCAGATATGTTCATGCTGGTATGTACAAAGTTATTCTCTATTGTTGTAGCTGATGATAATTGCAGACCATAGAATTGAAGCATAATCAATGAACTTTTACTCCCCTTATAATATTTACTATTTGATGGGTCAACACATAACCAATGAACAAAGTTATTCCATGAAAAGTAAATTCATAATTGTTCAGCCATGTGCTTTGTTCTTACCTGATCATTTTGATTGGTGTCTAATTTTGTTCCGCCATGTTTAAACTGCCTGCGTAAATCACATGTGGGATGCTTTATGCAGGTTGTCTTCTTTGGTGATAATGTTCCCAAGGACAGAGCTGATATGGCAATGGAAGCATCTAAAAGATGTGATGCTTTGCTTGTGCTAGGATCCTCTCTGATGACCTTCTCTGCTTTTCGACTTGTCAGGTAGATTTCAAAATGTGTAGGTCCTCCCACAAACAGTTGATAGAGTCCAATGTGACAGCAAAATCCTTCATCATCTAGGGCAGTGTCCTCTTTACAGGGGTCCTATCAGATCCCTATCAACATTGCTCAAGATTAATACACTATAATTTTCTGACAAGTTCATCTACTTTATTAAAGTATTATTATTGACATGCAAAATAAATCAACTTTGATGATGCTGCTTCTGAGATTAATAATGCTGCTTTACATATGAATGAACAAATATATAGAATATAGATCAATATTTCGAATTAGATAATTGACTAGGATAGGAATTCATTCACATGCATTCCACAAAGCGCTAGTGTGCTGTGTACCATTAATGCATGGAAATATGAGATGATTTACAATCAATAGGTTGTCTTTCTATTTGGTCAGTGGTATCTGACATAATTGCATATATTAAAATTTTCACAGGGCAGCTCATGAAGCTGGTGCTGCCACTGCAATTGTAAATATCGGGGAGACACGTGCTGATGATTTTGTACCCTTGAAAATCAATGCACGCTTGGGTGAGGTATGCTTTGAGTTCATATTAACTGGCAATTCTGAATGCTGCATGTTTCTTCAACCCCCCAGATCTCAGTCATTGCTTTGTTGCAGATTCTTCCAAGAGTACTTGACACCGGATCCATAATAGTACCTGCTGTGCAGTTATAGTAGACAACAAGACGTATCCAAGTGTATTGTTGAATTCAACAATGCCGCAATACTTGTAATTTGGATAACGTACAATAGATCAGTCGTTGCAGTTTGTTGTGCCGAGTTTACAGAAGTAATAATGTCAAGTTATTGATTTAGTTACTACATTGTCATAGGATGCCCAGATAAATTTGGCTACCTGGGTTTTATCCTATGATTCTTGTAATGTGTATTGTAATGGCACAGACCGAGTTAAGGACTGATAATCGACACTCATGTACCCTCTCACGGATTTTTATGTGAGAAATGTAATTTAGCATATAATACCCTTTCTGACCATTTTTTTTTAATGCAAATAAGCTATACGCAAATTGGCAAATGATAAGAGATTTGTTTAGCTTCTAATTTTCATTCTTCTATTTTTGTTTGAATTAGTTTGTCTATAAAATTTTGCCAAAAAAATTATTTTCATTTTTCCCTTCTAGAAAAATCATGAAATTTTAAAATTTAAAATCGGAAAGAAAAGTATAAACTAGATGTTTAAGCCATAAAAAGTAAAAACTGATTAGGAAAGAGAGGCCCATGAGAAAATTGCACTAACAGATTATCTGAACAACACAAGCGCAGTTAACTGATTACTACTAACTAACATATTAGTATGTAGAGTAAATCACTTTACATGCATCAAGTTATGCAGGGGCTATCTGTGCCGCTAATTGCAAAAACAAAAAAGGAGGCCTACAACAAAGCTACTACCATTTGACCTAGCAAAGTCATTGTTCATTTCTTCAGGAATTCTCAGTAACTGCCTTGTCAATTTCTTCAACGTGGTTACGAAGCACATTCCACTGCACATAACAAAAATGAAAGAGTAATTGGTTGAATAATAACGGAGAGATGAGTAAAACAAACAAATAAATTAATGAACATAGTTTTAACATATACCTGATCCATGGTCAACGAGATCCCTGAAAACAAGTATGAAAAATGTTAATGTAGCTCATTTTATAAATCACTGTATCAAACAAAACTACCACAACCAAAGTGTTCACTAAATGGATCAGTAATGACATTGAACTCTATCAGCAACCAATTACTCAGCAAAAGCAAAAATACAAAACAAGCTAAAGCTTATGTTTTCATTTTCAATCTTATCTATTTTTAGAATTTCATGTATTGTTTTTACTTTTTATTTCAGATAATCTTAAAATCAGAAAGCTATGAAAATGAAAACACAGAAAATTCTCACAAACTATAGGTGTTCGACTTCATCCAGTTTTACCAAACAGAAACTACAGGTACTCAACTTCATACAGTTCAAACTAACAATATTTTAAAAGAATCTCCAAGGTATATATATATATATACAGCGCACACTAAGAAATCAAAATTCAACAATTCAAAAGTAAACTTCTAACGTTTACCAATCAGTAGATTCAAGTTACCAAAGATCATCAACACATGTCATATCATGTCAGTGCACTACAATTATATGATATGTGTTGATGATCCAGATCATCATGAATTCTAGATGCAGAACCCTTGCAGTGATAATGGCAGTGACACATATTATACATTCAAGAGCAGGAAACGCAATTATCAGCAAACAACTAAATTCACAGCATTTAACTTACAAAGAAAAAGTCACTTGAAAAAAAAAAAAAAAAAACTAAACCCAAATCCCTAAACCATAAACAAAAGACCATCCACGGACTAATTCAACCTACCCACTAAAATAGTCTCACCATTCACCAATCCATTACAAGAGCCAACCACTGTCTAGTAACAACTGAACCCTAAAATACAACGGAATCGTGAAATCACACATGAATTTGAACAAAAGAAAACCACACTAATTATTATTAACTTATAAATGAATAAAATGGAGAGTAACAGATGCTGAAACAATTGAAAAACCGTGAAGGAAGCATAACCTTTCTTTCCAGGGAGTTGCTTGCCATCTTTGACGTAAAACTCACGAATGTCGACGACAATTTTCCCCTGCCAGTTCCTCACCGAAACCCTCCTGTTCTTCGAAATCTAAAATTAATTTCATCATTCAAGAGAAAATAGAAATAATCAGCAGATTATTATTATTATTATAGAAATTTTAAAAAAATGAAGCAAAAAATAAAAGGAAAACCCTAGCAAAGTAGACGAAGGGGTTTGCGTTGTGCTACGCGAGGTGAGAAGTTAAGAAATGAATGGTAAGTGAGTGTAAATCACCTCGCAGACGACGATGGAGTCGGGGTCCTCAGAATCGGCGTTGGTGGTAGTGGCGGTTTTGGAGGTTTTTTTGGGCGGTGCATGGCCTTCAGAGTCGGCATCAGAAGCGTTGTCCTGCTCCTCCTTCCTCTTGCCCTTTGAAGACATGGTTCCTCTTCTCTTCGATGAGTGTGAGATTGAGAGTAACTTGCTTCGCTGCAATTTAAAAAGATAAAATGATTTACGTATTTATATAGCGAAATGAGAGTGGTAGAAAGTGAGATCGAGAAATTTGAGAGCCAAAAATCAAAACCTGCAGGTTCTTTTGGCGCCCAAATAAAAACGATGGAAACAATTATAAAAAAGAAAAAAAAAATAGAAAGAGAGAAGAGAGTTACTGAATAGTCACAAATAAGCTTGGTAGGGAAGCTAGTAAGCTACTACACTGATAATGTGAGGACCGAGGAGTACTGGAGTGTGGTGTTAATGTCCATTAATTAAACCTGCTTTTGTTTATTCGGGATAGAACAGCCAAAATAAAATATTGAAAATCTTAATTTATCTATGGAGTTTAACAAAATAATAAATAAGATACGAACAAATTATAAAAGGTAAAGTATTTTAACGTTTAAATTTTTTTATTTAAGTTTTTAATGTTTTAAAATCGTCAAATCTTAATATAATTGATGGTAGGATATTATTGAGGACAAAGACGATTCATTACACTCCAAAAAATTATCAAATAAAGTAAAATAAAATAAGAGTGAATTTTAATGGAATAAATTACATTTTTTTTTACCAAAAATATGAGACTCGAATCTACAACCTCTTAATTAAGTATGGAAAAATTATGTCATTTGAGCTATTACTCATTGGTAGAATAAATTACATTATCAATTCAAGTAAAATGAAAATAAATGATATTTTTTATCTTTAATATATTAAATTTTTTAATGTTTAATTTAAATAATTTTTTATTATATATAATTATTTAATTATTTTTAATTATATTTATGTAAATTATTCTTAATCACATTACTTTTATTTTAAATAAATTTATTTTTTAAAAATTTGACTATTAAAAATTTGTATAAATTATAGAATGCTGGTAGAATAATTAGTAAATTGGAATAGAAAAAAACTGATACATATATAATAAAGTATTTTTTTGTGAAAAATATAAATTATATCTTATGTCTCTAACATTTTAAAATTATCTCAATATTATTCTACAACCAATTTTATTAATGAGGTCACTAACAATGGAACAATATTAAAATAATTTTAAAACATTAGAAATTTAAATATGACAATATAGGCATTAGAAATTTTTTTAATTGCTCACGGTATTCTCTAAAAACTAATCCATCGCGAATCTAAACTCCATTTAAAGATCTATCATTGGCCAATAAATTACTATAGATACAGAATGAGATTCAAATCCCCACACTTACTTAAACGCTAATCACTCGATTAACCTAAATTTATTGACATTAAAAATATTTATACCCCAACTCAAAAATAAAGTTAGGCCCAAAATAAATAAACTCAACCTAAAAAAGAAAGGTCCAAGAGGACCTTCTCCCATTTGTCCCACCTACATGGAGTCATGGAGAATGGGTTCACCAATCCGTGTGTCCGATTTGGTATATAGAATTTTAACGGTTTCTACAAACATGCCCACAGAAAAAAGTTACAAGAATAATGATTAAACTATTATTCTTGCTATATAAATACTTTTTCAAAATTCAGGTATTTTTTTAATCTCATTCTACTAAAAATTTGTCTAAATTTTTCTTAACTTAAATATCAAAATTCCTTCACTAAAAGATTTTGGACGGTTTCGTCAATACGACTACCGATAGGCATATAAATTTTACTATCAGATCTAAATCATCTATTTTAAATAAATTTTAGAATAAGAGACATCTTTAAGATTTAATCCAAATATTAAGAATAAACTACTATTTTTTTTATAAATGTTCTAATTATTAATAAATTTATCACAAAAAAATTTTACTATATATCTATAAAAGATAAATTATTCTCTACAAAAATACTTAAATCATAAAATATAATTAAAAATTTTTAAATCATCTTATATCGCAACTCTAACTCTAATCTTACATCATCCTTAATAAATTAGAATAAAATATATTACATGTAACTATTTTTATATAAAATTAATTAAATTATTATCAAATAATTTTTAATTAATAATTTTATATAAAGACAAATACAAATAAATTTTGGCCTTAAAAAATTCAGCCCAACAATTATTATTCTATTTTTATTAATAGTTTAATAACAGAAACAGAATCAATTATTACATTGAATCATCAATGCCAAATATGAGAGCCAAATTGAATAATTAAAAAACTTAAAAAACTAAACTAAAATTAATATAAGTTTAGAGAATAATTTAAATATTAATTCCAAAAGAATTACTTAAAACATTAAATTTTGATGAATTCATTTAAAAAGTGATCTAAATTTTTTAAATTAACCTTGTCTTAGTCACCCAAAAAAAAAAAAAAAAAAAAACCTTGTCTTTCCATTGTCTTCAACCTCTAGAACACACCATCACTAAACTTCCACAACAACCACGCCAGCATCACCACCATTACTACTCTATCATCACCCACCCACTTCTCCCTCTACTCTCAAAATTGAAAAACTCTGACCTTGAGACCTTCCACTGCAAACCTACCGATCCCTAATTCCGTCTCATCATCAAAGGTAAAATGAAATCTCTTTCGCTCTTCAACGCTTCTCCGCCCCCAACAATCTCTGTACCCTCTCTACCCGAATTCAATTGTATAATTTTATTTCCTCTTCACCCCCCGTTTTCTATGTTCTGTTTTTATTCTGCTAAGAATTGAAATTCCTGGTTGAATTAGCTTAATTTCGTTTTTTAGGTCTTCTATTCACCTCTCAATTTTTATTGTTGTTCCTTATTTTTCGATTATTAATATGCGCGGATTGAAAATGAATAGACGTGGGAGCAGAACAGTCTACGCTGGGAACCTCCTTGGTGATATTGGTGAAAGAGAAGTAGAAGATTTGTTTTCAAAGGTACTTTGCTATTTTTGCTCTTCTGGAAGGGGAGGTAAATGCCTTGTCGCTGAATTAGGATAGGTTCTTGTGGAAGTATTTAGTGATTTATTGATATGAAGAAGCTTATTGTACATTTTATGATGGCCTCTTTTGAGACAGCGTAGCTAGGAATAGGATGTGGTAGTGTGGTTGTTGTGGAAGTTTAGGATTTGGAAAAGAAGGATGATGGTGTTCCAGAGGTTGAAGACAATGGAAGGATAGGGATAGTTTAGGAATATTAGCTAATTTTCTAAAGGAGTCATCCAAAATTTAAGTTTGGGTACTTTTATCTCGAACCTTATGGGTACAACATTAGTTTCGTTCTTTTATGGGTAGTATTGTTCATTTCCAAATTCCAATAGTTAGCTCTTGTTGTTTTAACCTGTTTGGTAGAAACTGACCAAAATCAGAACATAGTGGAAGCCGCTGTGGTCTTTGGTGTTCGCCCTCTCTCTTCCTTTCACCTTCTCTAAACACCATAACTTTTAAAATTTAAAAAAAAAGGAAAGAAAATAGAAAATTCAAAACACCTTCAAATCATCATCATCCTTTGGTATTTTCAGCTGCTTCTGTTGCTACTACTTTCTTCGATAATCGACGACAAACACTCTCAACAAAACGTCTTCGTGAAGTAAAACCTTAGCTGCAAAGAGAGGAATCAGAAACTAACAAGTGTTCGATCGATGGGAAACATATTTGTGAAGAAACCAAAGGTCACAGATGTCGATCGAGCAATTCTCGCTCTCAAGACCCAAAGGCGTAAGCTTGCTCAATATCAACAAAAGGTGAGTTTTTATTTTTCCCCTTTCAAGTTTGATTCGGGTGAATACAAACAAAGTTAATTATGATTTTTCCTTGCATCTTGTGTTAGATTATTTGAATTTTGTGCTATAAAGGATTCCACTTTTCTTTCAAGCTTTATTTAAGCAAGTTATTTTTGGATTGTATTGGTTTATAATTGGAGTTTGAAACAACCAATTTTCATGTTATCTAATTAAGGATTGTGTGTGGCTTCTGAATTTAGTAGCTTTTTTCTAGGTTTTTGGGTGCCTCTTAGTGTTAGCAGAATGCTTTATGTGGAAAACGGTCGCTTGTACTAGTTTTTGGAAAATGGAAATTGGATTTCAATAGGAATGACTAATTCGGAAGAGTTAATGTCTATTAGAAATGGTTAAACGGAGTTGCTTCTTTGCTGCTGAGTACTGAAATAGTGAGTTGGATAACCATTCTTTCAAGCTTCCTTGGGATCGCACATGCAGATCGGCCAAACTTCCTGGAAGTTGAGATTGGAGTAGTGATCGTTTGGACTTTGGATTTAAGAATTTTAGTGAAAGAATTCAAGATGGATAGTATGCTTTTTGTTGTTGAAGTTTTACAGCTATTAAGACAGTAGGGTAGACTTGAATGGAAAGATGGCCATTTTCTATATGAGGGGAGTTTGTCTTTGAAGACCCAGTTCATCTTTGTATATATATAGGGAATGGAGGCCTTTGGTTCTTTAGACTCTCACTTTGTTTTACTTAAATGTTTTTCTTTGGATATGCTTTAGGCCATTAGATAAGCGGACCAACTTAGAACCTAGTCAGAGTGCAGAGCCATTTGCAAGTGGTATGAACTTATGATCATGAGTCCATGATTATGGAGGTGGTTCACTGCAGTTGATTCTATGACTAAAAGTAAAACTTGCGTTGACTTTGGATTTTCTGTCCTAAAAGAATAAGTTTTATTGAAAAGAAAATAGATCAAGTATAAGAGTAGGACATAATAAACTATCTGTGTAAATAATAAATGCCAATTTTGTCTCATAACAACTCTAATGATGATTGCATTTGCATCCTTTTAGAACTCATTTCTTATCGTTCAAATCACAGTGTTTGTTGCATAGTGTAAGAATATATAAGCGAAGTATCTAGTCTTGACCAATACATTCTCAAGTCTCGACCATTAGTTAAAGCAATCTTGTAATCAAAATGATGTTGCAGGCTTTCTTGTGTTGGATTCCTTTTTCATTGTCAACTCTTATTTTGTGGTAATCAGATAAGTATTCTGACATGCCTAGATGCATGCATCAAAACTGCCTTTCAGATAAACTTCCCAAAAATTCTAAGGTGACCGGTAATAAGTATAGTATAGTCATTTGAATTTGACTTTGCCTCTTGATCCTTTACACATGATATGTAAAAATGTATTCGCTGAACGATGATCAGGCTTACAACCTTATACATCTCATTGTCAACATGGATGGAAGATTTTTGTCTCTTATTCTGGTCAAGCTCAAGATAATTGGGTCTTATCTTATGCGACTGTCATTTTATTTAGAGCATGAGTATTATGTATTACCTTATAGAAATGCGTTGCCTTACTTGCGTTGTTTACTTTGTTGTGATTCGTGTTTTCAGCTTGATGCTGTTATTGAAGCAGAAAAGCAAGCAGCAAGAGACTTGATTCGTGAAAAGAAGAAGGATCGGGCCTTGTTGGCCTTGAAAAAGAAAAAGGCACAAGAAGAATTGTTGAAGCAAGTTGATGCCTGGGTTATAAATGTTGAGCAACAAGTAATATTATTTATTATTCTCTTTCTTTTTACCCCTTAAGTTTTCGGATTGTTGATGGCTTTACAAACATCTGCCATGGTGGTGCCAATTCAATCTTTTTCCACTGTGGTGCTTGTTTCAGAAGAGATAATTGTGTATCAATTGCTGCTTTCCTTTTGTCATAATTATACCCCTAATACAAATTCATACATTGATTCTTCTGGTTCAGTTAGCAGATATTGAACTGGCAAGCAAGCAAAAGGCTGTATTTGAAAGCTTAAAGGCTGGTAATGATGCAATGAAAGCTATACAAAGTGAGATAAACATTGAAGATGTTCAGAAGCTTATGGATGATACTGCTGAAGCTAAAGCTTATCAAGATGTGAGCTTGACCTCACTATTATGCTTACTATATCTGCTTTTTTAAAACCTTTTTCATGTCCAGATTAATTTGTGCTTAGGATTTTCTGCTTCAAATTACAGTTTGACTGCTACTTTTCTTTTTCTTTTTCCAATTTCTAGCTGCCAGTTTTTCCGCTTGTACTTGATGCTTGCTCACAGCCAGTAATTTTTCTTGAATTTGAAGGAAATTAATGCAATATTAGGAGAAAAATTATCAGCAGAGGATGAGGAGGAGATTTTAGCAGAATTTGAGAACTTGGAAACCCAGGTAATATTAATTTTCAATTTTTTTAATTTTGTGTTAACTTATAGTTTACTTCAATTGAAGTATGAGTTTAATCATAGTAATATGGAAGAGAGATATAAACTAGATTTCTAGCAATTAAGTAATATGCATCAATTAGCTGCTTAATCTAAATGCCTGATAATGCCAACTGCCAGCATAGAATTACTGTATCTGCTTCTTGGCAAAGTTTTGAGGTAGCAATTACTGTAGAGAAAAGAGCTATTTTTTTTTAAATAGTTGACAGAATTGTGTTTCCTTTTTGTTTTTTTCCCCTCTCCAACCAGCTTGCAGTCGAAGATCTTCCAGAAGTTCCTTCCTCAGTGCTTCAAGATGACAAACTGGACCTTCCTGATGTCCCAACCAAGGCACCGGCTGCTAGCGAAGCCGAAGTATCTTCAGAAAGAAAAGGTATGTTTTTGTTCCTTTGTCCCTCCAGCGGCACTTGTCTAATCTGCCCTGTGCAGCACATATCAATCCCCAATCCAAATAAATAAATAAATAAATAAAATGTTATTTCTACCCCTTTAAACACTTTTGAAGGGCCATCAAGATTTGCTTCTGTTAATAATTGGTTGACAACAAGTTTCGATTTTACTCTCAACCAATGTTTTGACCGACACTTTTGGATGTCCCTTCAAAGATGCTAAGCTTAGGGGTATAAATAACAATACACCAAAATGTAAAAGGTGAAAGGAAATTGGCTAAGTGCTAATGATTGATAATGCCACAGTTTTGGAGGAACCATTGGCAGCTTGAAGAACATTGTGACTGGAGCTTCTCAACTGTTAGGCAAACCGATGGCGAATCAAATCTGGCCCTTTTCATGTCTGCTTGTACCATTCATTACAAATTGAGTTGCAAATATCATGCATTAGCTTGGGCTTTGATTGGTTTTGATATTTGAAGTGACATTTTGTACATATATTATAGTTCAATTTTATACATGAATTATCTCCGGAAAAGAACCATATTGTTTTCGCTTGAAAACTCCCATTATTTACCTTATACATTCGGTATTTTTGTTACTCAAGCATGTAGTCAGATCAGATGTATAATTTGCCAATAATATCCCGAACACATTGATTAGCCAATGTTGTGCCTTATTGCTTCAACGATTTACTACTAATCTTTAGTTGCTGGAGATTACTGAATAAGAAAAAATGTCTAAATAATAGCCGAAGTTCGAAAGGGGAATAAAAAAATTGAACTGAGTAATTTGATTGGCGCTTTCTTTATATGTGTGACATTTGAATATCCAGAAACGGACGAAAAAACCAAATAAAAATATAAGGTCCCACCGAGATTTGAACTCGGGTTACTGGATTCAGAGTCCAATGTCCTGACCACTAGACCATGGGACCGACTTGTTGACTGTTATTTGCTTATTTTATTTTTATGACTAAATTTCTCCAGTGGTCCCTAAAATTCATGATTTTTACTATTTTAGTCTCTTATATTCAAAATTCACTATACTGGTTCTCGAGATTCAGCTTTAGGCACTATATTGATCTTTAGATCCTTTCCTGCGTTGAGTCAATGAACGAAATGTTCAGTTAGCTCCGACTTGCAATGTTAGAGACATGGCTAAACAGTATCTTTTGATTTTAGCTCTTAAATAAGGCAAAAACGAAGTTGTTTTGAAGAATGAAGAGAGATATGATTTTCACATTATATAAACTCTTCTTCCTCTTCTTGTTTTTACCTTGTTTAAGTGCCAAAACGAAATGATGTTGTTTAGCCATGTATTCAAAATGGCAAGTCTGAGCCAATTTAGCACTTAGTCTGTTGATTCAATACTAGAAAGGGACCAGAGAATATGGTACCCACAACTGAATTTCGGAGACCAGAATAGGTAATTTTGAATTTGAGGGACTAAAATGGTGAAAGCTGTGAATCTAAAAGACCAGTTTAGAGATTTAGTCTATTTTTATAGTTGACCGAAGCTCACGGGTGCAGTATCGTGCATTATTACTACTATCTATAAAATGATGACACCAAAATTTAGAGGTGCTAAAATTAGTGCCAACACAATGGAGGAGTGAGACATTCAAACCACATTTCCCATCACCTAAACATGGTTCATGTGTGCCACTTCCTATTTCTAATTTTTGTTCTGGTTCTGCTAAAAGAATGATCCTGCCCTGGTAATAGCAGTAACCTAGACTTTCCACGTAAATGGACCTATAAAACCAAGCACAAACACCACGAAATCCTCAACAATCAAAATCACTACCCATTCATTATTATCTGAGAAAATACAAGAGAAGAGAAATTCTACATTGTCCAGTCTTTGTACATTCCTTCATTTGCTTAATATAATATACAAAATTACAACATAACTTAAACTTGATGAAGTTCAAGTTCAACTACCTAACAATATCTTACAGCCACTGCATATTCACAAATCCAAATGAGCATCCACTGCTTGAGAACTGGCAGTAGCTTTATTAGATGGATACGCAATTACTTTGCCAAAATATCTTGATGCTATGAGTCGGGCTATGTTCTCAGCTGCTACAGCACTCGTCTCCATGGTGCTTGCTGCATTTTCAAATGCATTCACATAGTACAAATGCTGCCCATCCAATATAAACGGTGCAAATATTTCTGGGGGCTTGTAATGAGGGTAGGCAGCCCAGTCTATCCGTATAGTCTCATTCCTCGCACTGCAAGTGTCAGAGCAATCCAAAACTTACTCAAAGTAGTACAAAATTTTCTTTTCTCGTTTGACTTTTGCAAATGGGCCACTCTTTAAGAAATAAGGATACAAAAGTAGAATTATTTAACTTTATCATGTATTTTATTTATATTACCGGGGAAAAAACTTTCTTAAACAAAAATATTCAAATTCTGTGTTGGTAAAGTGTGTCTTTAGGCACCCATTAGCAAGCCCTTATTTTGTGGGGAGGGAAGGGAATCGGCCAGGCACTTAAATCGAAAGTTTAAGAAGTGAATGTCTGACTTAAACTCTGATGCACCCTATCTACGTTTCAATCTGTGTTCAGGAGTTTCATTTTGAGGGAAGGGAGGAAAGGTAAAAGGGTTAGAAGAAAAGGGAAAAATGTTTGAAGAGAAGCTATGACTATGAGTCTATTTCTCTCACAAAACCCCTTCTCTTCCTTCCCCTCCAAAATGTAACTCCCTAGACACCCTTATGGCCAAGTGATTAAACAGAGTTCAAAGGGTTTTTAGGTTTTATGTGTGAGAATAGCTTCAATAAATCATGGACTAGCCACTTTATTTAATTGAAGTGAGCAGATTTCTGAAGTAGATATTGTGGACAGATAAGCAAAAGTTTAAAGTTAACTGACAAGGTGATCACTCCATATTGTTACCTGAAGATTTTATCCAGTAATGTGTCTGCCATTGGTTGTCGAGAGAATATTTTAAAAGTGGATTCTTTTTCATTGTGCTTCTTGAGAACTGAAATGCTTGAAAATGGAATGTTAGGATCCTCCAATGTGCCAACAAGTTCTGGTATTTTCGTTGCACGGCTGAAACCAAAATATACCTAGTGCACAACAATGCATCACCATTAGAAATAGTACCAACCAAAATAGTACAAAAAGAAGATATATCAGACATTATAGGATGATATGTCAAATCTTACTACATAGCCTCGGTAAGAATATGATTGATCTTTCAGAATACTCACAGGATTTAAAGATCCCCTAACAAAAGTTGTATGTGTGTGCTGTAATTTTCTTTTAGGAACTGAAACCGGGGGAGTAAATTGAATATTCAACTCATCCAATGGGGTAGCAACCACAGCAACTTCACAGGAATAACTTTTTCCTTTTGTGGAGCTGAGTTCATAATAATCACCAAGGTTAGCAATGGATATTATTTCTTCATGCAAGTGCAATTCAGCATCAGACTGATTGATCAGTCCAGCAGCCATTTGCCAGTTGCCTCCCTCAATGGCCCAAAGTCCGCCACCTGATCCTGCCAGAGAAACTGCACCAGCCAGCCCACTCATCAAGACACTCTGGCCATAATTTATACGTGTGATAACCTGCATGCACAATCAGAACAAAAGTCCATGTTCAGCTGAGCTGTTCTATATTTCATACCATTCTGCTTTGGATGACTTGATATGGGACTAAATAAACTACATTAGCCATAAAACCCATCATGAAGTTGCCATAGGAGTGTAAAATTATGACTGATCTAACAGTTTGCAACTAGTGATGTGAACAACAGAAGAGGCCTACCTGCAAACCTCTAATTCAAAAAAACGAAACGTCAATATATTCTCATTGCAAAAAAAGTGATATCCTAAGCAAGAACTGTAGGTTTTGTTTTGGTAACAAACAAGTCATCTGTTCTATAATGTCATAAAACTTAATCATCAATGTGAAAATTGGTACTTCATTGAAACAGAAAAAGCAACACACGAAATCAAAATACGACAAACTCATCAGATTCAGCTTCTATGTTTGAAGAATCCATAATATTTTTTCACCGTAAATAGTTATATTTACAATTATCATTGCAATTCACAAAAAAGCAGTCTTGCAAACCTGTAATCAGGAAACAATCCCTTCACACCAAAGTGATCTTAACCAGCTGAACTGGTGAAAACAAATTGTAACCTTTATTAAAAACAAGGACAGCAAGAATTTCTCACCGTGACAAGTTCATTGATCAACAATGGAGACATGCCAACATCGGTCAATTCATCCTGCAAAGTCCTTGTCGTCAAGTTATATAAACCAGCCCATTTCAGCATCTCATCCACTGTCTCAAATACAGGCCTCGAACCAGGAACTTCATAGAACTTCAAGAACCTATTAACAGCACTCTAAAAAACATCACAACCTCATCAGTAAGAAAATTACATCCCGTCTTATTTTCCTTAAAAGAAGATACTTTTCATAATAAATGGGCAACACTTACTTTCAATAATTCAATGACACTTTTCTTTAAAAATCACACTTAAGTACAAAATATAAAGACAAACACTTTTACTACCATCGTAACCCAGGACATCCACCACAACAAGCAATGACTAATTCTTTCGAGAAAGAACTGTATCGAGCCCCTAAGGCCCTACCTAGATCTTTAAGGAGTTCAGCTAGCCATCAACTGTGCTAAACCTCGTGATTACATAAATTTTTACTATAATTCCATCTATAATGCTCTTTGTTGACTAGACTATAAATGTCACTTAAAGTATGAATGTGTATAGAGAATAATTAAATATCAACCTATTAAGTTATTAACATAATGTATAGAAAGTTAGAAATAGCCATAAATCTTAACAAGAAGAGAAACAATACCTCAACGAAGCTCTGCATCTTCAGAAGCGAGAAACCGTAACGGAAAAACAAGAGCACCGAATTAACGAGCGACACAAGATTGGAGACGATATAATCGATCAATGGCAGTTTGAGGAGCTGGTTCACAAGCGGGATATCAGAGCCGATCTTAACCGTTTTGAAAACGAACCTCTCTCCGTTCCAGATCCCGATGGAGTTCGACTCCGACGACGGTGGCTTCACCTTGAGGTCCAGAAGTTTGGTGTAATTCACGGCGTGGAAGTTCTTAGGGTGGAGGATGGAGGCACCGGCCTCGAACGTGTCGCCGGCAATTGTGATGGTAGCCATACGGCCGCCGACGGTGGTGCGGCGCTCGAAGACGAGGATTTTTGTTGGGAAGTCGGAAGAGTGAGGAGTGTACTCGCGGAGGAAGTGAGCGACAGAGGAACCACCGATGCCGGCGCCGATAATACAAACAGTGGATGAGCGCGGTGACGGTGAGGGGGTATCGGATGGCGGTGACGGTGAAGGCGCACCGGAGGACGGTGACGGTGAGGGAGCACCGGAGGGCGGTTGAGCTTGGGAGAGGAGAAGGAAGGTGAAGAAGAGAGGGAGTGTGTGTATGATGGACATGATCGACGATTACGGGCTCCTCCTACTGCTGCTGATTCTGCAGTATTTGACATTTTCTCGGTCTCCCTATATATAGTTTCTTTTTGGTGTTGGCTATGTATGAATATTGACGAAGCATAGGAAAAGAATGTTTTGTCTCAACAACATAAACAATAGAGTTGAAACCATTTTGGCGAGTTAATACTCAAATTAGTCCTTAAATTTGACTTTCGACTCAATTTAGCCCTCAAAGTTTTAATTAAGTTTTAATTGATTTTAATTGTACCCTAAAATTTTGACTCGTCCCTCAAATTGGCTCTTTTGGCGTTTTCCGTCACCAGAAAGCTGACTTGTCAATTTTGGTTGACACCTGACACCCTTGCAATTAGATGACATGGCAAAATGTTTGAAGACATTAATTTAACCTCTAAAAATTTTAAATAAAACCTAGAAGTCCCAATTTTTTCAAATCACAAGAGTGTCTCCAAGAGTTGAGAAGAATGTTGGGAAGTAGCAGCCAAGACTCAGGTAGCTTTAGTAGAACTCGTTCGCATGGTGGCTGGGTGAAGAACGCACACCGTGACAGAGGTGACAGAGGTGGAAAGGTTCTGCATTGGTGCGGTTGTGGGTTGCGTCCTATTCTTCGGTAGTCTGATTAAAAACAACACTACAATAAATTGAAAATAGTAATTCAGATTACAGACAATTCAGTTAGGGCTTAGTTCTAATATATTAAACAACTTAATCAATTAAAAGTGTTTTGGCTACCATTAAAAAACATGAAAAGTATTGTTAAAGGTATTTGGTTTAATTTCAATCTGTCTCATGCAATCTTTAATCATGAAACATGAAAGAATAAAGCAAGTAAAATCAACAATATTTAAATACAATTACAACTTTGCTAATCAAAATAAATTCAACTCTGGCTCAAGTATCAAACTATTATACCATGCAACACTACCCAACATTGCCAATACTTCACAGAATATAATGAAACAAGTACAATTCCTTTTACTTTATGAATGGCCAGAATAAATAGAGATCAGGAGACTATGTATCTTTAACCATAATAATAATAATAATAATAATAATAATAATAATAATAATAATAATAAAAAACAGGAAACCTTCAATATAGATTACAGAGTATTATGCTTTTTATCAAACTATTATGCTTGTTACAAGGATAATTAATCTCGTAAAAACTTATTAAGAAAGTACGAAAAAGTAAACTATCACATGCATTATCGAAAATATTAAGCATTTAGAAAGATACCTTTTTTGCTTTTTAACAAGTGCCGTATTAAAATACTCATGCAGAAAATTTAAGGGAAGGGTTCTTGAGAAATAAAATAGACTCCACTTTAATCATTAAGTCATTCTTTTCTTTAAAGATTTCAACTAGTAATCATACCCTTAAAGTTCATGTATAAAAGTAGAAATTTTTTTTATCAAAATTATATTCTTGTTATGATCATTACATAATGCAGTACTCCCTTTCCACTATATCAATAGTCTTATAAATAATAGTACAAGAAGAAACAAGGAAACACATGAAAGCAAAATTATCAGGTGTGTTCATTAATCAAAATTATATTCCAACTAGTAATCACACTCTTAAAGTTTATCTATAAAAGTAGGATTTTTTTCATCAAAATTATATTCTTGTTATGATCATTATATAATGCAGTACTCCCTTTTCACTATATCAGTACTCTTGTAGATAATAATACAAGAAGGAACAAGGAAACACATGAAAGCAAAATTATCAGGTATGTTCAAGGATCCCATTTTAATATATAAATGCACTGAAATCTTGAGTATGATCATCAGCAACACCTCCAAGCCATAGTACTAATGTCAATGTCTAAGGAAAATCAAGAAGTTCAGTTCATGATTATCACTTAATTTCAAATGTATAATAAAACACTCATAGTGGTCATTGATACAGACAATGTTCAGCACAAAAAATCTTTTATTTTTACAATAAATTATTCAGTCAACAATTAAATTAAAATGGGATATGAAAGTGTAAAATTGTTATTTTAAAATGGAATATGAAGAATCAAAGACTGCTAAAACGGACAAAGAACTGAACAATTCAGTTTATCACAGTCACATACATGCAAAAAAATTAAACCCTAACAAACAAAAATTCTATCATCATCAACAACCATAATCAACCACATTCTCCCAAAGTTTCACTGATGAAGTAGACTGAAAAAAATGAAAAATAACTCACAACCAATATTTTGAAAAAAACAGAGCATGGTAGTTGAGAGCAGCATTTTTGTTACTAACCTGTTTTCCAAAAGATGACTCCCAGGTAATTAATCTTCACAATAGAGAGCGAAACAAGTAAGAAAAGCTTCAAACCTCCATTACTGCGACACCCATGGTGCTTCTCTGACGGGAACGTATACCACGGGAAGAGAAAGAAGAGAAAGGGTCAATTGGGTTTCAGTTTTGAAGTTGTTAACGTTTGGATTTCATTTAACCCCTTTTTCTCATGTCAACGACGTCGTTTCTAAGGATTTCGGCACCAACAGTAAAACGGCGTCGTTTTGAGACTGCCAGGTGTCATTTAAAATTGTCAGGTCAGCTCTCCGGTGACAGAAAACGCCGAAAGGGCCAATTTGAGGCGCGAGTCAAAATTTTAGGGTACAATTAGAGTCAATTGAAACCTTGAGGGCTAAATTGAGTCGGGGTCAAATTTCAGGGGCCAATTTGAGTATTAACTCCCATTTTGGCTCCTAAAATTTTCGACCGGCCTCAATTTTGATTCCTAAATTTATAATTATTTAATTAGTACTCTTAAATATTAGATCGTGTCTCATATTTGTTTCTCTAGCTATTTCTTTTAACAGAAATTTGATGTGGCACGTGAAATTGACAAAATGTATAATGTATATTCACGTGGCACCCAATTTACCAAAATGGATGTGTGATGAGTGAATGATGTAACAAAAATTGAATGAACTCAATTTAATCCTTCTATAGATGATAAAATCGTAGTTTGCAGCCCTCTTTTTCCAATACGTTCGAGACTTTGCTGGAGAAATGATGAGTTCAAGAAGCCAAGCTGCAGGGAGTTCTGTATGATCACGTTCTCATGGAGCTTCCGTGAAGAACCTTACTCATGGGAGATTGGAAAAAATTCATGATTGGTGTGGTTGTGGAATACGTCCAGTGCTTCGATGGTTTGGGACGAATGCCAATCCTGAGAGACCTTTTATGGGTGTCCGAATTATAATGTAAGTTCTCAATGTCATCTTCTTCTTTTTTTAATGTGTTGCTATTGGTACTTTTGTTTGATGAGTAATCTTAAATTTTTTTTCTTTTTGTTGATTGATGTAAAAATTGACAGAGTTCTGGGAGAATGTAGTGTGGTTTCTTTACGTAGATAAACGGCAAAGAAGAATAGAGTTTAGTAGGCAAAACACAACCTACAAGCAGTTATGATAGTTGAAAGATGAATTTAGCATGGAGAATTACTTTAATAGAAGTTGAAATTAGGTGTTTGAAAATATGGATTAGTATTTTAAGCTTGATTATTTGTTTAGGTGTGTTTATGACTGTTATGTATGGTGTAAGTATGATTAAATTTTGATTAAAAGTGTGGACCTAAAGGTGTGTACTTTGAAGGTGAATGAAAGCATTGTATTCAGATTTTCATGAAAAAGAAGCATGGTGTTAGCTCCTTTGGTACATATGTAATGTTGTAACAGTGAGAAAGTAAAACTAAGTATTAAACATACTGGTACCATTTATAAACCTAAAATAAAGTGTCTACATTTAGGGTCCAAAAAAAGACATTCATGTTCAAAATTTTCATACTCAAGGTACACATGCACTACACATTTGTTATTCTTTGCGTGAAAGCACATCTCCAACAGCTCCTTGTCATGTGAGAATGCTCTCAATCCAGTCTTCAAGGGCTTCCTAGGAACTAGCCACAGCACTCCTTCAAGTTGTCATATTCTAGAACCTTGTAGTAATTTTTTATTGAGAACACGCCAATGTTTCTTCTTCTAGTCCAAACAATTGTTCAATTTGGTCTCTGACATATACCACTTCTCCATCTTCTTTCGTCTCAAAACTTTCTCCATAGTGGATGACAATTGTTATATCATCATCCATCTACATTACAAAATAACAAAAATCTCAACAATGATTTCAAAAAATAAAGTATACTGACTTAACTAACTTCAAACTCCAAACATGACAATAGTTCATCATTTATTTTTAAACAACAAATTGTTTAAACACAAGCAATAACACACACATAATAACATTTATCCAGAGACAGCAAAAGATACAATTGACATTCTCTTCTTCAGTAAGGAAAAAAAACAAACCCCAGCATCGTTCACATGCAACAACTTTCAATGCCCTAGATATAACTACCACCTTGCTTCGATAATAACAATGCAATACAAAAACTGAAACAAAAGCCAAGAACAGAGTATCAAAAAATTTGTGAAAAAAAATATAACTTCACTTCCTAACCTGATCTTCGTCGTTTCTTTCCGCGGCAATGCTAGTTGTTCAGCAACCTCACCCAGTAGTCCAATACACGATAAATGTTACTCTGATTCTCCTTTCTCATAGTCAAGCATGCGAGAAGAACAAAAACATGGAGAAGAAGAATAGAAGAAAAAGAGAAGGAAGAAAAAGGGTCAAGTTACATCTGTGTCTTCATCTATATGTTGACCCAACTTTTTTAACCCAACAAAACCCTTAAACGACGTCGCATTGAGTGAAAATTGGGAGGGAACATAAAACGACGTCGTTTTAGGGTTTCCTACGTGTCAACTTAACATGTCACGTCAGATCTCCGTTAATAGAGATAGCTGTCGAGGCAAACGTGGGGCACGATCCAATATTCGGGGGTGTTAATTGGGTAATTATAAATTTGGGGGTCGAAATTGAGGCCAGTCGAAAATTTCAGGGGTCAAAATGGGTTTCAACTCTAAATAATAAATTAAAAAAAAAGAAAAATTAATTTTAATTTTAAAAATTAAATTTTGAATTAATTAAGTTTAATCATAATTTTAAATTTTTTTTATTTTCGTTGTAACTACTTTATTACAATTCTGTGTCACCACCACCACTGTAATTACTTTATTCCAGTGCTTCCGCAGCTGCTGTCTCACTACTTGTTTCTTGCTAAATAATTCAGATGTTTATTTTACTATGTATGCGATGCGAATGATTCTTTTCATTTTAAAGTGGATGTTTATTTGGGTCATATCATTTGAGTGAACGAAGCAAAGCAGCATACGACAGAAGTGGCGAAGATACGACGCAACGACGTAGAAGCAAAGGCAGAGGTGCAGCGTTGGGGTAGCAGTGGAACAAGGCTTCTGGCTCGGCAACGATGCAATGTCACGGAGGGGAGAAGAAGGCGCGCAACGACAACGTCGCTTGCAGGGAGAACAAGAGTGGCGCGACGCATGGAAGAAGAAGGTGCAACAACGGCGTTGAGATCATGGGACGCAACACAGGAAAAAAGAAGAAGGTGCAACGCATGGAAGAAGAAGATGCAGCGGTGGTGCGACACATTGCTTCTTCAGACGGTGGCGACGACGGGAGATGCGTTAGGGACGGTGTGACAAGAAAGAGGGAGTGAAGCAGATGCGATAAAATGAGAGAAAGATTGAAGGTGATAGGTTAGAATTGTAGTAGATAAATAGGATTAATATTTTTTGTTTTAATAAGCCTAACAGTCTATTATTTAGGTTGTTCGTACTTTCATTGTCTGCCTATTACTCCGGATGTTCATGATATAATTAAGATTTGGCACTAATTATATATAAACTAGTTTAGTGAAATATAGTAATAATTATCCAACGATTCTCATGGTTTGAAGTTGAAAAGTTATAGGAGATAATATTAACTTAGCTAATTAAATTTTATAATGTTAAATCCAGCTATTCGATTCTTTAAATATAATCCTTCTATCTTTAGATAATTATATTGAAAAGGAAAAAGCATTGATTAATATGTATTGCTTTTCGCATGAAAATAGAAAGTACCTATAACCCTAATAGGATGAGAGAGAGGTGGGAAACACTAAGAGGGGTAGAAGTAGGTTTTCTCACAGAGATCCTAGGGTTTGGAATAGAGAAGAGTACTATCGATTGGAAAACGAATCGTTCTCTATTTTCGTAGATCATCTTCTAGAAGATATTTTCAAGAAGGAGCTGCATCATTTGTTCAATTGGGCTGGGCGGATAAATGATATCTACTTGTCACGAAAACAAAAAAAGGAACACTGTACATTTTTGCGTTCATCCGATATACAACGAAGGGGGGAGTTATGAAGGCTATTGCGAAAATGAATAGGATGAGATTACGAGGCAAGATTGTTACAGTAGGGGAAGCTAGGTATTGACGCACAAATGAAGTGAAGATTACGAAGGGCCATCAAAAGGAAAATGATGCACAGAATTCGGTCACGATTCAACCTCAACATGAAGTGCGCCAAAAGGGTGCAAGGAGCAATGTGAAGGAGCTGAAGAAGAAGGAAACACCAGGCGACCCGCAAGGCAATGGGTGGACGAAGAAGTTGGAAGTGCCGGTGGCAAAAGCAAATCTGGACTGGTTACAGAGGAGTTTAATAGGCGGAACGACAAAGGCAATTGACTATAAGTCCTTGAAGGCCATGATCAGTAAAAATTTGCCTCATCTGGTAGAAGTCAGAGAACTAGGAGCGTACAAAGCACTCCTAACGTTTGAAAGTATACTAAGTGCTGAAGAATCCTACACGTTCAAATTGAACAGCCTCCTGAAGTTCTTTCATAGTGTATGGAGATGGGATGAGGAGGAGCGTAGTGAAACTTGAAGAGTATGGTTAGAGTGCTATGGAATTCCCTTACATACGTGGTCAACAGAGACCTTCAAGATGATAGGAAGCCAATGGAGAGAAGTTGTTGGATGTGACAAAGCCACGAAATCATGCCTCTCTTTCAGTGTGGCACAGGTGCAAATTGACACTTGTATTATGGACAGGATCATTGTCCAGAAATATGTGAGATCTCAGGTGCGAGCGGTTCGATAGTGTCATTGGTAAACAGAGATCCGGTGGCTGAGATGGTGATGGCGGTGTCAAGGGAGGAAGATGGTGGAAAGGATAATTTGGTAATTACTGAGAACATATTGAATGAATGGAGGAATGACAAATTAGTTCAAATTCAAATTCCAATGATAACGGAAGGCATTGATGTAGTAGGAAACGCTAAATTGAAGGGATGTTGTGATCTGATCAACGATACGGGATCAAAAGAAACAGTCAACTGGGGATACGGTGCTGGGCTGGATGAAGGATGCTGTTATAAAAAAAAGGCTGTCCAAAAATGGTTTAATGGTTGGGCCAAAAACAAGGAGGGATACACCTATGTGGAAGGAAGGAATATGGGCTGCGTCAACAAAGGCCCAGTCCAGGCTGAGCAAAACGCAGACAGCCCAACTCACTTGGAGAAGCGGACAGATGGGGCGCTAATGCAGTCGGGCCGGGTAGGGATCCATCCGGGTCATGATCCTCCACTTTCGAAGATGAGCGCCACTGCTAAGGAACAAATCGATGTGGAGATGTTGAACCTGGACCAGAACGGCGTGACCAGAGCACGAAGAGGCCGTGACCACCGCAAAACCATCCATGGAACCAGCTAGAGAGATGAGGGGGACGCAGGTCTTGTGACAGGGAACGATGGGGGCTTCCATGGGCCAACAAGACCCGATTCAAAACGTGCTGGGAATCCATTACCGACGATGATGGGAGACGATCCCTCCAGTGAAGACGAGCTGGATAGAGACGCCGAGGAGACCGGCTTGACTCCCGAGAAGAACTTAGTGGGCCTCGAAAATGGTGCCGATGCAGTGGATGATGGGAGGATCCTGGGTCCTGCGACAATTGATGAAGGAAGCAGTGAAACTGGAGCGGGCGTGGAAACTGATGACGGATAACAGGTGATCAGTATTCATAACGTTTCGAGAAAGGAAGAACAGATTATTGAAAATAGGAAGGTGTGGGAATTGGCTGTGAAATCTGGAGCAGTGCAGTACAATGAAGAAGATGACTTAATGATGATTTTACAAGAACAGAATGAAGCGTTAGCTAAGACGAGGAGGCTAGCAAAACAAAAAGAGAAGGCGCGAAGAAGCAGACCGAAGAAACTCAAAAAGGTGTGTAATAATGTTTTAAAATGATTTTTAGCTCTTGGAATGTTAGGGGGCTGAGGGGGTTGGAAAGTTGATAAAAGGGCTCAAGAAGAAACATAAAATGAATATGTTAGGTTTGGTTGAAACAAAATTGCAAGTCGTGACTAAAGTTGATGTAATACGTATTTGGGGAAGCGATGTGGTGGGTTGGAAGTTTGTAGAATCGGAAGGCATGTCTGGGGGTCTGTTGTTAATGTGGGATGAGATGCTGTTTAGAATGAGTAACTGCTACAAATGGGAGATGTGGTTATGTGTTGAGGGGGTTTTATTGAAAAATGAGTTTCATTATGCTTTCTGTTTGGTTTATGGTCCTCATACGAGAGTGGAAAACTTGCTATATGGGAGGAACTGAGTTTTATAACTGGTTTATGTCAAGTCCCGATATACTACATGGGTGATTTTAATGAGGTGTTACATGTTGAAGAGAGGAAAAATCAGGACAGGTTAACAGCGTCTGCAGAAGAATTCAAGAGTTGGATCCAAGATATGCAGTTAGTGGACTTACCGCTGAATGATCGTAAATTTACATGGTACAGAGGTGGCTCCTATAGTCGTATTGACAGAGTCCTAGTGAGTGTAGAATGGACCGAGGAGTTCCCGGAGATTCGTTTAAAAGGTGGTCCGAGAGGCCTATCAGATCACTGCCCAATAATAGTTGAAGATACCAAGTACAGAGGTGGGCCGCGTCCGTTCCGGACTCTAGACTCATGGTTTACACATGAAGGATTCTTAAGAATGGTCAGAGAGGAATGGAGGAATATTGGAGATGGGTAGTTCACAGATAAGTTGAAGGCTCTAATGGTGCCTTTGGGAAAATGGCATAAAGAAAAATTTGGGGACATGGATAAGAAAATTCGGCGCTTTGAGGATGAGATCAAGAAGGTAGATGACATAGTTGGAAATGGAGTCTATGATGGTACAGTGGAGGCTAGAAGGAAGGCTCTAGTAAGCTGCTGCAAGCAGTGGTATGTGAGAAAAGAGATACACTGGAAACAGATATCGTGCTCTAGGCATACGAAGGAAATGGATAAAAACACGAGGTACTTTCATAACTTGGCGTCGGCAAGAAGAAGGAATAATAGAATTGATGCTTTGGTGATTAATGGAAGGTTGATAAGAAATCAAGCTCGGATCAAGATAGCCATTAGAGAGTTTTACAGATATTTGTATCATCAGGAGAGATCACCGGTGGTGGGCTTCAGGGATGGATTGGTTAACCGGATTGACGAAGAAGAATCAAGTGCTTTGGAGAGAATACCGACATTGGAGGAGATTAGAGAGGCTGTTTGGGACTGTGAATCCTCTAAGGCTCCAGGTAGCGACGGGTATAATATGAACTTCATTAAGAAGTGCTGGGATGAGGTTGGTACAGAGTTCTCGACAGCTATTCTGGACTTCTTTCGGTCATCAAGGTTGCCTTCTGACTCCAATATTACTTGGGTGGCCCTTGCACCGAAGTACACTGGAGCCAAGCAGATCAAAGACCTCCGACCGATCAGCATGGTAGGCCGTATATACAAAGTAATATCCAAGGTGATGGTTAGAAGGATGAGATCAGTGATGCCAGGTCTAGTAGGGGAGACTCAAAGCGCATTTGTGAAGGATCAGAAAATTCATGATGGGGCACTTATTGCGTGCGAAACAGTGCAATGGTTGAAGATGAGGAAGAAGAAGGCAGCAATTATTAAATTAGACTTCCAGAAGGCTTATGATCGGGTAAAGTGGAACTTTGTGGATATTGTGCTGCAGAAGATGAGCTTTGGTTGGAGATGGAGAGGATGGGTTAGGGAGTGTGTCGGTACAGCGTCCATGGTAATCCTAATAAATGGCTCCCCATCTAAACCGTTCAAGATGGAGAGGGGTTTGAGACAAGGTGATCCACTATCTCCGTTCTTGTTTGTTCTGGTAGTGGATGTTCTACACAGGATGGTAGGGGAGGCAGTGAGAAACCAACGAATTTTGCCGCTGCTGGTTGGCAAGGAAAATATAGAGTTGTCACATCTCTAGTTTGCAGATAACACTATATTATTCTGTCTACCGGAGGAGGAGACCATCAGAAACTATGCCAGATTGCTAAGGTGCTTTGAGGTAATATCGGGGTTAACAATTAACTTCGATAAATCAAGTTTAATCCCAATCAATTGTGAACAGCATTGGACCGACAACATGTGCAGTTTGTTGGGATGTAAAGAGGCGAACCTTCCAGTCAGATATCTTGGCATTCCTCTAGGAGCAAACCCAAGGCTGGTCAAGACATGGAAACCAATAATTGACAAGGTTGAGGAAAAGCTCAGTTTGTGGAAGGCAAAGGTGCTGAATAAAGCGGGTAAGTTAGTCCTTATAAAGTCTATGTTGAATAGCTTGCCAGTGTACTACTTGAGCCTGTACAAGATGCCGAGGACTGTGGCAGAAAAGTTGATATCACTGCAGAAAAGATTTCTATTGAGTAAGGAGGAAGGTAGGAATGGTGTAGCACTAGTTAAGTGGGAAGTGGTTCAGACCCCTAAAAAGGAAGGTGGTTTGGGGGTAGGTGATGCAGTGATTAGAAACGCTGCTCTACTCTTCAAGTGGTGGTAGCGTTTTTCAAATGAGGAGTGTCCTCTATGGAAGAAGGTTGTATGCTCCTGCTATGACTTGAATCCCAATATGATGTTATCAGCTCAGCCTCTACCTACTAAAGGGGGACCATGGAAGGATATATGTCAGTTGCAGCTAAAGGATAACAATGTAAGAGACAAGATGATTGCTGGGTTGTCTATGGAGGTGGGTGATGGTAGGAGGACTCGATTCTGGGAAGATGTCTGGCTACAAGGTGGTTCGCTCAAGATGAGATTTCCGAGACTTTTATCTGTTTCAAACCAGAAAGGATCTGTCATAGGGGATTGTGGGTTTTGGGATGGACTAGAGTGGATTTGGAACTTTCAGTGGAGGCGAGACTTATATCAGTGGGAGTTGGAATTAATGGATATTTTGCATGAGTCTTTAAGGCCTGTTAAGCTAGCAGGTGATAAGCAAGACAGAGTCGTTTGGAAGTTTGACAATGAAGGAATTTTTTCAACTAACTCTTTTGTGCAGGTGGTGCAGTCAGATACTCTCCTGGAGGATATCACCAGCTACAACTTCACCAGAACCATATGGAAAGGTTTGGTGCCACCACGAGTGGAGTTATTTATTTGGTTTGTTCTGATAGGAAGAGTAAATACTAAAGAAAGACTACTTAGATTTGGAATAATTAGTCATGGAGACAACATATGTGTGTTATGTAAAAGAGATGTTGAATATATTCACCACTTGTTTCTAGGTTGTGAGTTTACTTGGCAGGTGTGGTGTCGATGGCTTTCTGATTTTGGGAGAGCGTGGTCTATTCCGGGCTCATTAAAAGAACATTTTGAGAGTTGGATAGGCGTTGTAAACAGGAAGGATGAGCGAAACAAGTGGATGATATGCTTCTTTGCGGTTATTTGGAATGTTTGGCTAGAGAGGAACAGGCGGAGTTTTAATTCCAAAGAAGGTGGTCTAGAAGAGGTGTTTCAAAGATCTTTGACCAGTTATAGAGAATGGAGTAGTTTGGATCCCTTTTGTTGTTGATGACAATGCCGGAGATGACATCAGGAATTGTTTTATTACTTTGTTTTTATTTTCCTTTATGATCATGGCTACAGTTTGGTTGCCTGCTCTACTGTACTGTGTTGAGCTCTCCTGTTAAAAAAACTTAGCTAATTAAATTGAAAATTAATAAATAATTGAAGAGAAATGAACATAAAAAAATAATTAATAATGGATTTAGGTTAGAAGGATAAAGTTAAAGTTGTAGTATTAGAAGAAAGAATGAAATTTTTTATACATACTTATTAATATTTTATTTTAGTAAATTTAGCATAAGTAATTAATTAATTATCATGAGAATTTTAAATAAAATTATTACAAATTGAAAAAAAAATCCATACTTAATATTCAAAAATTTCCATGGCATCATCAAAATAGTTAAGCAGACTCCACATGTAATAAAGTATTCACGGTTGCATCATACTATACAAGTATACATCCTTGTTAATAATAATAATAATAATAATAATAATAAAATAAGGTGAAAACTCAGGTGCAATCGATTTCATGTAAAGTTGGTACTTGAAAGTCGTTAAATAATTTTATTGATTTGACTAAATTTTTATCTAACGACTCTCAGATATTAAATTCACGTGAAATCGACTGCACCTAAGTTTTCACCGTAAAATAAATGTTAGGATCGAAGAAACTACGTAATATTCAATTAGGAAGGTGTTTCTCCATATAAAGTATAAACACTCAACCGAGAATTGAAGAAAGATAAAGAATGGAAGATATGCGAACCAACACATTCACAACAAAATATTTAAAATAGACTGGATTGGGCCAATCCATGAGTTAATGGATTTTGTTTACATATGGAGCATGGATAGTGGTTTTTTTTTTTTTTAAATTTAAATCCTTTATTTTATTACTTTTAAATTTTGATATCGATATTATCATATATTAGAATTTAGAATATTTTAAAGCTATTTGTATATTGATTTTTTTTTTAAAAAAATGAAGAGTTTTTCTAATCTTTCATACAAGCAAATTTATTCTTTTGATTCAAATGACAAGTGTGAAACATGTTTATTAATATATTTTTTAATAACTAATAATAATAAATATAAAATTAGTCAAACTAAAAGTTTTTTATTGATACATGTATGAATAAGATTGTTTCAAGAAAAAAAATGTACACCAAACTTTATAAAATAAAATATATAAGAAAATAATATATTAAATATATTAGATAATATATTTAATTTAAGTTTTATACCTACATTCAATTATATATCATCACAACAACAAACATAACTATTCTTTACAACCACTAGTCTACCACATATATATAGTCATTCAAAAGAATAAAAAATTATTAAATAATTTAGATTGTCAGGACATCAATTTTAAAACTTTTTTTGTCCTGCTTTTTGTTATCATGAAATGTTTAATCAATATAGGTATGGTTTAACTTCAACTCTCATAAAAAAAAGTTGATATATGCTCACTAAAATTAAATATTTTCAGTGTACTCTTAAAATTAAGTGAAGTATGTCTGCTTTTGTACACAAGGGCAACCATTATGTCAATCGACAATTTACATAAAATGTACAGAAGGAACTTCATGGCAGCATAAGACAATTAAATTGTCATTTATAGGACATTTCTTGACGAAAATTACATAAATTCTTTTATCATTAATCCTCAAGAAATGAAAAATAACTAAATAAAAATACAGCAGCAAGTAATTATATTCTGTAACAACCAGAAGCGACGCGATTCCAGCATCGGCCAGAAAGCTTATAGCCATTCTGTCATAAATCTAGTCCTTGCCTGTACAGAAACATTAACACTGGTTTAGAATTTCCCTCGCTCGGGAATATTAAGGGCGTGTTTGGTTGAAAGAGTAAAGTATGCTTTTTGTCTCTGTCGTTTGTAATTTTCTTCAAAAATATCCTTAACTCTGTCTAAAATGTTAGGTAGAAAATTGAAAACGTCCACGGATATTTTTGACACAAATCGAAAACGTTAGAGACAAAATTGAATGAAATTAAACGTTAGAAGTATTTTTGAAAAGTAATTTATATAAATATCTTATTATGTATGATCACATCAGCAACCGTTACCCGAATCTCAAACGGAATACCTCAAAACTTTTAATCAAATAACATATGATTAAATTACAATAGGTAAAGTTATTTTTACATTGACAAAGTTATCAAAATTAACCTCTGAAAATAAATCCAAACAAGAGCAACTTTATAACAAAAAGGAATGTAAATGATGTTACTACAGTTCCATTCATGATATTGATAGAATTTTACAGTGGATAGTGTCCAGTTGAATCATACTAATGTTATAAACCTGATACCAACAAAATCTTGCACCACATATACACTTTCAAATTCCACTGATTTTAAGCAGTCATGTGTCTCTAGTGATTGTAAATTTCCCTAAGTCTGTGAATGTTATTGCAGAATCATTTTTTTTATAGAAAAAGATATTTACGGATCTCTTTAAGGAAGAATAATCCGCCATGAGTTCTTTTGAAGATTGCTGTTTTAACTCAATTTAATACTTTTCTAGAATTATTACTAAGCTTTAGAATCTGCTAAAGTTCTATAACCATATTTCTAAAAGAGAAAAAAAATGCTTTATGCATTATTAGTCAATATACAACTAACTAGAGTAGTCGCCAAAAGCACAGGCATCTAAATATCTAGGTGGAGACTCGCATGCAGTTGTCTTCACATAAAGTTGATAGTTAAAAACCGTTAGATGATTTGACATGTTTCACTAAATTGTTATCCAATAGTTTTCAACAATCAACTTTGTCAACTACATGTGAGTTTCCACCAAACATCTATTAAGCAATTCAACACAACCAAGTAACTTTTAAATCTCCAATAGTTACAGCAGTTCATAATGCAAGGGTGATTAGAGATTTGCTAAGGTTTTAAGCAGAAACTCTGAAAAGTAAAAGAAGCTGACATGTTAGGATTAAGACAAACCTTGGCGTAGATAAACAATTCGAAGCGCTCGGAAAGCCAGCAAACACGTTGGAGTAGGACTTCGTCAGATACGAAAAATTGGCGACGGGAGGCAAGGAAGGTACCCTTTCACCCTTCTTTAGAAGTTCTTGCAAGTTGAGTCTTTGCAAGGTCAAAACAGCCCTTGATTCCTTCCAAATGAAGGCAAGGATACCATTTTGAAGAACAAAGAGCGAGCCGGGCTTTGATCCAGGGTATCTAAAGCCATAGCCGCTTGCAATTCCCTCCCCCACGAAAACATGCTTGATATCCACCGGAAATGAGTCTCCATCAGTGCTCCAAGGAAATGGCTCATCCGAAGGCTCATTGATATTCACTATAAACATTGCTGAACCATTAGGATGTAAGACATAGTGTGTGCCTTCCAAAATTTTCGTTGCAATGAGAAGCTGTTGTCCTTGCAACTCCTCATAAGAGAGCAGAAGAAAGAACAAAGCTTTTCCAGGCTTGTCTTCAGAAGGCTTTCCGGGAGGCCAACCAAAAGTTCCTCCCCATAAACCAGCATATTCTTGGTCAGCTCTAGGAACTCGCAATGGCAACTTGTAAAGTGCGAACCGACTGTCATGCATATTTGGCCATGCTCGATAAGAAGACAACTTCATTGTCGAGGCATTCAATGTTAGTCTTATTGTATCGCTCGATCGAAGAAATTCTTGAAGGCGAGCATGCCTCATCTCACTGCTTGAAGTAAGCTTCTTGGAAATCATATGGCTGTCATTCATCGAATTAGATCTTCCAAGCATATGTTTAAGGCCATCCAAGAAATATCCACGAAGACCTTTTCTTTTGATGCGACTATCCTCCTCCGGCAAAGGGTTACAAATTGCTCTTGAACAATCAAAACTCTTTCCAATACCATCAAGTTCTAAGTGTGTTGGACCAACTCTATCTTGAGAACTTCTATTTACCAGCTGCTTACTACCAAGCTCGTAGATTTGACTAAGGAACGATCGTCTTTCCCATAAGAGGACCAACTCCTTCTGAAAGTTTTCATCATCATCCCTTAACCCGGGAAACAATGGTCCAATTGCCATATCAGGAACCCTTTGCCGGACTTGGCTAGTAGTTACCTCTAGCAACTTTCTTCTATCACTAAATGCTAATTTGCTGAAAGGAACCATTGTCTCATTATTTCCATTCACCCTTTGTGACCTAGAAATGTCACTATTCGACCGACAAACATTCCTTGATAACTCTACACCCGAATGGTGCACAAAGCTTTTACTCTGCAACAAAGCACCAACATTCTTTTGTTGTTGTCCGGGTTCGACCTCGAGCAACAGCACATTGCAAGATTTCTGTACAGGCTTGACAGAACCAGGATATATATAATCAATACCCTTCTCCCTACCATGAAGGAAAAATACAGTCGAACCATCAAAATCAGCAATAATTTCAAAGACACATGCCCAGAGGATTGGGCCATCTTCAATGCCCAATGGACCAAGCTCCTGAGGGATTACCCTGCAACCAACAACCGACATAAATCCGGGCATTACATACACCACATTGCCTAGCTCCGGATTCTGATGAACCCATAATCCAATCAGTGGTTGAACACTGAGAAGGAAACGGCATAGAGCCTTGTAAGAACACACACCATTTCTCCACTCAACAAGGTCTTTATGGGGCACTATGCCCAAAACATCACATTGAGTGAGCCAGATTTTTTCACAAGTCACAAGAGCATTCAAGCTCTTACAGCACAAGCCCAAGCTACACACATCTCTCGGTGAAAGGAACCGAGAAACAATGGCGAAAACATCATCAGGGAGAGATAGGAGCAAGCTTGAATCATAGGATTCAGGTAACATGTTGATCCAACAGAAATTGTATGGTTAGTTTTCTTAACTAAAAGGAAAAATTGAACTTTGAAATATTTATCCACAAAATTGGCAAAATTCAAAGCATACCCAGAATTCCAAAACAATCAAAAAAGGAAAATCCAGCAGAATTATGAACAATAAAAACTATGGAAATTGTTCTTCACCCTGCACTTCACACAGTGGTAAAATGAAAAAAGGGGTATCCAATCCATTGAGTTAACATGTTTCCTAACATCAATTATTTAGTATAACCAACACATAAGGAAAGAGACACTTTGCTATAATTGAATTGGGGTGTGTCGGATATCTCAGACACCCAATTGAATCTTGATTGAGTTGCAAACAGAAACAGTTGAAAATAAATAAATAAATAATACTGAAAAAACAAAAACAAAAACAAGAAAACAAAAGGGAAGAAAAAAAATATCTCAGAAGTTGAAATGGGGTGTGTGATTTATGAAGCAAATAAAAGGAAAAAGAACAAAGGGAGCGGAACAACTCAACCAAAGCATTGAGGAGAGTTTCCAAAAGAGGGAACCTAATAATGATGATGAAGAAGAAGAAGGGAAGTGCAACAAAAACTAAGAGTTGTGAAAGAGTGCAAGGTTCCAAAACCAAGAGGAGCTGGCTTTGGTTTCATCGCTTGTCTTTTTGCTTCTTATGTTACTCTGCCAACCAATGTTGAATTGAGCTTAAAGTAGATGCCAAACCCTCCATAAAAGTCCAAGCAAGGACGGTGCCCACACACCCTCTCCCTTCCCACCTCACTCATCGAGTCAAAAACGATAAAGCCAAAATTCTTTGAACAACTTCTAAGATTACATTTTAACGTAATTGTCGCGATATTTAATATTTTAGACATATTTTCAAAGACAAACTCTTGTGGTAGCAATTTTAAGTATTTTTAATTTTCATTTAATTAATATAGATATTAAATTTTTTAACAAATAAATTTTATTAATTTATGTATATAAAATTTTAATAAATATAAATTTAAATTATATATTTTTTTGTATATAAAATATCTGTAAAGTATAGATGTAAAATATAGATGTAAATTGTTATTGTAATTTTTTAAAAAATATGTTTTTTTATTTTTTTAGTGTTTTTATTTTTACTATTAGAAATTTGCTAAACACACTAAAAAATAAAATAAAAATCTCTTTTCTTTCATTGAAAAAATATTTTTTTATCAATTTAATGATGCCCAAACAAGTGCTTAACCAATTATAACTAAGTTGTTATAATCTCTTTTCAAATTACAGTATTTCACTACTATTCCTCCTGGTCCTCCTTCTTACTAACATCTCAGTTGTCTTTTTTTTTGTCATTCTTTTTTTCTCGTTTTTTTTTTCTTTGTTATCGTCGTCATCGCTACCATCACTACCTTTTTCTCCTCCTCCTTCCTTTTTTTATTTGATTTCTTCTTTTCATTCATTTTCCTCCTCCTCCTTCTCCATCATCGTCATCATCGTTATCATTATATTGTCATCGTCATCGTCATCATCGTTATCTTCATTGTCATCTTCTTTATTGTTATTGTCGTTATTATTATCATTGTTATTGAATTTTTGTCACATTAATGACGTTGTCTGATCTAAAATTAATTTAAATGTGTTTTTGTTCATAATTCAATCTTATTTGTGTGTTTGTTTTCGAATTGAGTTTGTGTGTTGCAATCATTAAGTAATTTCAGTATAAAAACTAAGAAATTTATGTTTATTAAAAAACTCTGGTATATTTTTATTTTGAAAAATTCTACATAATTCAAAACTCAGCACAACGATAAGGGGTCCAACCCTTCCTTCTTCAAGGTGAGAGAGAATATTATCTACAACCCAACCAAAAAGCACACAATTTATCCGATTATTCATGTACATTAACTTGCTAATGAAATGTCGCAGTACTAAAATGTTAATCATTCTATAACTACTTGCAACTACTTCTTCTTCTTTTTTATCATCATCATCTTCTTGTTTTTTTCTTATTTATTTTTTTTTTGTTTTATTTTCTCAAATTTTTTCTTGTTTTACTCTCTTAACAAGAATAAAAACAATGAATCTACATTCATTCAACTAAAAGAAAGAAAGAAATAAATAAAGAAAGAAAGAAAAAGGAAAAAAAAAAACAGCATTAAAGAAAACATTTTTGTGCTTTTGTAATAAAGTTTCGGAATAAAAACTAAGAAATTTATGTGTATTTGTTAAGAAGTTTCGATATATTTTTATTATGATAAGTTCTGCATGATTCAAAATTTTTCCTCTTCCTCCTCCTCATCTTTTGCTGTTTCTTCTTTTTCATCATCATCTTTTTTTTTTCTTATTCATTTTTTTCTTCTTATTTTATCTTCTCAAGTTTTTTTCCTGATTTACTCTCTTAATAAGAACAAAAATAAAAACAAAAAATCAAACAAAGAAGAAAAGAAGACACATAATGCTGCAAAATTACTAAAAAGAGAATAAACCTATATTCATTCAACTAAAAGAAAGAAAGAAATCAGGAAAAAAAAGAAAAAATAAATACAACATTAAAGAAAATATTTTTGTGCTTTTGTAGCAAAGTTTCAGTGAAAGAACTAAGAAATTTATGTGTATTTATTAATAAATTTTAGTGTATTTTTATTCTGATAAGTTCTGCATAATTCAAAACTCTTCCTCTTCTCCTTCCTCTCCCTCGTATTCTGCTACTTCTTCTTCATCTTCTTCTTCTTATTTCATTTTTTCATAATTCTTCTTGTTTCACTCTCTTAAGAGGAATTAAAAAAAAAAATTAATGTTACAAAATTACTAGGAAGAAAAAGAGAAAAAAAATGCAGCAATAACAGTAGCAATAAAAGAACAACGGTGGAGAGAAAATAAGCGAACAAAAAGAAGAATCGCGACGAAGAAGGAAGAATGCGAAGAAGAAGGAAGAACGCAAATAAGAAGAAGGAACACGAAGACGAAGAAGGATATGTTTGCGTTAGAATTTATCTTATTTAGTTTTTATGTTAAATAAAATAAAATAATCGAAAAAAAAAAATTTTTCCATTACCTTGAAGTGTGGACATTCATAAAATAGTTTATTAGAGTTTAGCTCTGTTGAGAAAATAAATAAAATTGCATATGCCTCACAATGGCATTGTGGAGCAAAAAATATTTTCTTCTTCCTTCTTGTAAGAATCAGAATAACCACATTAATAAAATAATAATTTAATTGTTCATAATAGGTTTGGAAATTTGGAAATAATAATTAGAAAATATAAAGGTGAAATTTTAATTCAATAGATTTTTCTAAGTGAAAAAATGTATCTTTTGCAAAAAAATTTGTAAAAATACGTACCGGTACTTGAGCTGGTAATACCGGCTCTAATCTGTCTGGTACTGTGTATTGAGAAAAATAATATTTTAAAAATTGAATTTATTGATTTGAAAAGACAAAAATAATTTAGAATTGAAAATGGGACGCTATTCTTAAAGGTTTTGGCCCAAAGCTGAGCTAAACAGACCTAAAATGCTAATGGGTTGGACCAGACTCAAGTTGGGTCAAAGCCCAACATATATATGTGTTTGTTAAGAGGAATTTAGCCTCATTTTTTAAAAAAGATAGAGTGGGGGGCGCTAGTAAGGAGAGAGAATAGAAGGGTTTGGGGTTTCACTATTCACCCCAACATTATTTTGATCATATCTTAAGTTACGATGTTTTGATTTACGTGTCATTTATGGCCACTCGAAACTCTCGCCAAACTCTTTGATTCTATTCAAATAAAGTGGTAAGATTTTCGAAATCCATGCTTCAGTTTCCATCCCTAACAATTTTGCGTTTTTAAGTTTGGTTTTTTAGTAGATTTTGTGATTTTTGTTTAGGGGTGATCTATTATTAGAATATTGTTGGATTTTTTTTTCTAATATTGTTGGATAAGGTAAGTCTCTTTAAACTCTTGTGGTTTGATATTTTGGTTAGCCATAGTGTTGTTTTGGTAATATTATATGATGTTAGATTGAGATTTGGTGTTTGTTAGAGTTGTTTTGGCTACTTGGAGCTTTGAGATTGAGTTGGAAGTTTTCGGATTAAGCTTGGTGGCCTTGTTTCGGTGTACTGAGCGTGTTGAGAATCGGCTAAGGTATGGTTTCAGTTTTCTTTAGGTAATATGTAATGTTTCGTGAAATTTAGGCTAGTTGCCCTAAGATAGGTTGAAATTGTATGTATTGGGTGATTGAATGTGTGTATATGTATTATGTATGGTGGAGTTGTTTTGAAGGTTGGATATGAGTATGTGTGGGAAGGTGACGATAAAAGATGTTGTTGATGATGGCTGATGATTATGATGTTTTTGATGTTTGATGATGATTAATGATGTTGTTGATAGTAAATGATGGGAATTATGAGAATTGATAATGACAAGTTGATGAACAATGCTTGGGTTTTGAATGGTATAAATGTGATGGATTCATGCTTGGGTTGAGAAGTATTGACATTGGTAATTTATGAGTAGGAAATGTGAAAAAGTTGATTGTTTAGAAAAATTTATGAATAATGGTATGAGTTATGTAGAGTTGAGAAATAGAGATGGACTTTTGGGTGTTTAGTATTGTTTGGGTTGTGAGTAAATTGGTTTGGTTTGAAGGATTTAGTATTTTGAGGATTTGGTAAAATTTGGTAAAATCTTGTTTATGATTAATTTCGGTGGGCTATAACTTGGCCCTCAGAGCTTGGATTCGAATGAACTATAACTTAAATTAAAGATAATTAAGCGAGCTTTAAAACGGTATAAATATTATTGAATTTGAAATTTTGTAGAGAAAGTTATTGATGTTGGAAATTAAGGTAAAAAATTTGATTTCTGTGAAATTGCAGAAAATTTGAAAATCTGTCATGTGTGCCCACGCACAAAACAGAGCGCGTGTTACTACTCGTGCGTACGTACGAGGGGATGTGCGTACGCATAAGCCGGGAAGAACCTTCTGTTGAGTGTGTACGCACAACACTCTATGTGTACGCACAAGCCCTAATTTTCACCTAAAATTCTGTTTTTAACTGTTTTACCTCCCCTACAAGTTTGTAAACTTCTATAACACTTATTTAAGACCTCTTAGCTATTATTTAGACTTTGAATCAAGGGAGAACACAATAAATGAATTGAAAAGAATAATTGTTACGAGTTTAGAGCCGATGACTTAGGTTTTAGAAGGTTGTGGATGAAATAAGTGTATGGTGAGCTGTGAGGTATTTCTTTGAGGAGATTTTGAGAAAATGAGAATGATTATGATGAGTTTGAGAACTGATGATACTTATGATGAGTTGGAAACTTGGAAAGGAATAATGAAACTTGTTAGATGTTGATAGTGTGTGAGGCACTATATCCTTAGAACGATAGTGTGCAGGGCACTATATTCCTGTGATAAATTATGATGTGAGGGCTGGGGTGGTGTCCCGCTCTCATAACCTTCTCTGCTGCAAAAGTGTGTTCAGGCACTATATTCTTGGAATGAGCATGCAAGTGTATCAGGCACTATATTCTTGTAACGATAGTGTGCCGGACACTATATCCCTGGAATAATAATGTGCAGGGCACTATATCCTTGACGTGGCATGAAGGCTACATCTAAAAGGATGTGTCGGGTTGGCATTTATGGACTGACAAATGATATCATGAGCTAATAGGATAGACTAACAGACATTCATCATGTGCATCTTTTCTTTGCTTGTTTGCTTTGGATAACTTCTATTGTGCCTAATTGATTCACATGTCTATTTGTTATCTGTTTTACTTGTTGTATATGTAAACTACTTGTACTTTACTTGTTTGTATTACCTGTGTTTTCTACCGAAATTGAGGAGGCTTGGTAGGCGGTGGCGATAGGATCGCATGGAGGTTAGACTGGCAAAAGCTGTGGGACATCAATGTTATGTTAGTTAGAAATCCCTTAAACTAGATTACCCTGTTTATGATTTAAGTTAATTATTTATTTTTAAGCTTGAATATCTGTATCGATGTGAAATTCTAGGATTGCCTATGGCGTCCCAGAACCTTATATTTTATCTATTGGGCACTGTTATCATACTGAGAACCTTCAGTTCTCGTACCATATATTGTTGTTGTTTTTCAGATGCAGGTCACAACCCACCTCGGTGAGTTTGCGGACATGGTGACAGAGCGGATGATGGTTTATCTTCTATTTTATTCTGCTTTATTTTGGTTATAGTTATTCTCTCATCTTTTGCATATATATGACTTTGTTGCCAGAGACTTTATTTTTGAGAAATTTGAGAGATAGGTTGTTACTGTTTAAACTTCAAAATTCCGTTGTATTCAGTTTGACTACCCGACCTAAACTCCGCAGGTTGTGACTAGTCCTCTTTTGTGTGTGTATATATATACATATACATATTATGTCTTATTCTTTTCGTGCCAACTCGTTTAGTTATTGTGTGTGAACGCTTCGCTCTTCGTAATTCCGCCTTATGCGGCTTTGAACTTTTATTTCTTCATCAGACTTCTAGTACTATTACTTCTTTCTCTCTCTCTCTCTCTCTCTCTCTCTCTATATATATATATATATATATATATATATATATATATATATATATATATATATATATATATATATATTATTGTATGAGATTTAGAATTGTCGTGGCACTCCATTATCCTTCACTTTACAGCTAGAGGTAAGACTTAGAGTGATAGAGTGTTACACTTTTCGCACCAACGTTACCTGCAGAACACACTGTTACACTTCTGCCTTCTTTATTAACACCTTCTCTCCCACTCTCGCGAATCAATGTCGACACACATTCCCTGCTGCTGCTCATGGCATGTTAGGGTTCGAATTGGGACACAATGGCCTCAACGACCACAATGGCAATTGAAAGGTTTCCCTCCACTGCAAACGACGTCGTTTTTAACGACGTGGATGTAGACTGTTTAGCCCTAGTCCATTTCACATTGTCCAACTAAGCACTTAACAAACACGTCATACAACTAACATGCCAGGTCAGAGTGCCATTGTGACTGTCAACGTTTTTCGTCGAGACTTGACGGAAAAATGTCCACAAGGATCGCGTTCTGTCACAGAAGTAAGGGACAGGGGTCGAAGTGAATCGTTTTTATTTTGAGGAAAGTTGTCATTTTAGAAAATAGAAAGGAATTAGATTGGTAGTTCCATTTTTTAATGAGTTATGTGTACTTTTTACCCTTTCGTCATCTAAATAACTTTTTTAATAGTGGCAGGTGGCACTTTATTTGCCATGGTGGCTTTGTGCATTATGTGATTTGGATTTAACAAATAAAAATAAATAAAAAATTACAAGATTAAAGTAAAATCTTTCTAAAACTTCTTCGCGTTAGTTCATATTAGGGATTTGTAAATTCTAATATATCAAAATGTTACAATCTCAACGAAAAAAGAATATATCCCAAATTTGTGCGAGTGTTTGTGGTGATTCTTCTTTTGTTCGAAGAATAGGAAGAAAAAGTTCGACTACAATAACATCAAGTGTCTACATAGACTTGACACAGTGGTGTTTGAATCTGCGATAGAATAGAATCCAAAGAAATTGTTTTTTGGTTGTTGGTTATGAAAAATATGTGATTTCTTGTTTTTTCTATGATAATAAATGCTATGCAAGTTACTTGAAATGGCTGAAATTGTTCTCGAATCCATAAATACAAAAGGTTGAATTGAAAATACAAAAATTATTCATGAATGCAGAAAGTTAAATGCACATAACCACAATGACAAATAAAATAGGAGCCAATAAAATATCATATAGCAACTACTATGGCTGAAAAAATTATTCAAGTGACATAAAAATAGAAATGACTAACGATACTTAATATTGATATATACACATAACATATTAAAAATTAGAGTATATACCTATTTTGGTCCTCAAAGAATTTTAGACTGGACATTTTAGTCTCCAACTAAAATTAATTACTCGATTGGTCCCTAACAATTAACTCCGTCAGTCACTTAGGTCCTTTACTCCGTTAATTTTAACGGAAGACAAAATAGTCCCTAACAATTTTAACAGGGGACAAAATGGTCCTTGATCTCCTCTGTTCGGAAACAACACTATTCTCTACCAATTTTCATCACATCTCGTATAACACTAACAGTCTAACACTGTAACTTCAAACTACACAATGCACACTCTATAAACTTAATGTTCACAAGAAAAAAACCCTCCACAGGTTGAGTTGATGATGTGGTTTGTAATTTTAGAAAGATTGAATACTAGAGATAGATTATGTAAGTTTAAGATTGTACCAGAAGCAAAATCCTTTTGTGTCTTATGTAAGGAGTAATTGATGTACTTATGAGTGCAAATATCAAGTTTAAGGTGAATAAGAAGACATATATGAAGTTGATCTTTGATGCATGATTTACTGATCTATGAAAAAGGCTAATAATTCTGCATAGTAAAAGTTGGAAGGAAAATGATCATGATTTAATGTTGTATAACTGATCGGGTTCATCTTAAAGTGTCTTTGGAAAAGCTAAAATCATTATATTCTTTTGCTCCCTGTTTGCTATTTTATGCTATTTTTTATGTTTTCTTTGTAGTTATTACTCTGCTTTCGTTACTGATTTTTGGAACTACTTCCACTTTGTTTGGAATTGGGTGGAGATGTAATTATCTAAAAAAAAGAAAAAAAATCCTCAGCTTGTTCTCAACCAATTCATACTCAGGAAACTAATGCCTATGTCTCTCAACTAGTTGTCGTCTTCGATGGATCCCATGAATCCAGATAGCAAGTCATTTGTTAAGACTCCAGAAAAGAAGGAATGAAGCACTCGGTGTCTATTTCAAATGAGAATTTGCATATGATGTCGAAGGAGAATCTTCTCATGATGTCCTAATGTCCAATAATCTATATTGCTTGCCGGAGAGTGGAGAAAGGCGTACCCTTGAAGTAGTTGTGGAACTTGGTCTTGAGAATGTTGTGGACATTATCGGGGTTGGAGGTGATGTTATCAAAGACGTGGAAGTGGATGCTTTTGGTGGGTGAAGTGCAGAGGAGGTGGATGTACCAGTCACAAAGATTTAGGAAGTGTGAGGTCCATGACATGTTGAGGTAGGTGCAACACGTGTGACAATTACACTATGGCTTAATCTTGAAGTTAAAGAGGAGGAAGGAAAAGATGGAAAAGAAGACTGTGAAGGTGAAGAAGGAGAGTATGAATGTTAGGGTTATGCGAGATATGATAAAAATTGGGGAAAAATAGTGTTGTTTTCGAATAAAGGGGTCAGTGATCATTTTGTCCTTTGTTAGAGTTGTCAGGGATCATTTTGTCTAATGTTAGAGTTTTCAGGGATCATTTTGTCTTCCGTTAGAGTTGACGGAGCCAAGAACCTAAGTGACTGACGAAATTAATTGTTAGGGACCAATCGAATAATTAATTTTAGTTAGAGACTAAAATGTCTGATTTAAAATTCTTTGAGAAACAAAATTGGTATATACTCTAAAAATTAAGCTGTACATTTATCCACAGTGAAAATTCAGATATACTTTTCTCTATTTTTCCTTAATATACTTAACATAATATTTACTATTAGCTATTTTCTTGATATAAATACATAATTTGGTTCAAGTCAAACTGATTTGGTTTTCTTTTCCGGTCTGGTCGTCAATAGTCTGATGGTCACAACTCACAAGTGTCAATTGAATTTGAAAATCGTCCACCTCACCATCTCGCCGCTCTCAAACATTATTTCCTCGCGGGAAAGCTCTATAGCCTATACAGTATACCCCATTCCAGTATTCCACTGTTACAACCCTCAACACATTCATTTTCCTCACCGCCAAAACCCCAACTGCTCCTCCACGCGCCGAAAAATGGGCGCGCGCACCGTCACGGTGCTGAACGTGGCGGAGAAGCCGTCGGTGGCGCGGTCCGTCTCCACCATCTTGTCACGGAATCAGGGCATTCGAATGAGGGAAGGTCGGTCCCGCTACAACAAGATCTTCGAGTTTTCTTACTCCATTCGCGGCCAACCCTGCCACATGCTCTTCACCTCCGTCACCGGCCACCTCATGGAGCTCGAGTTCGACGAACGCTTTCGCAAGTGGCACTCCTGCGACCCCGCCGATCTCTACCACGCTCCTGTCCGAAAATTCGTTCCTGAGGTCCAATCTCTCTCTCTGATTTTCTGCGAGATTAGTTCACAATGTACTATATAGAGTATAAAAATTGAATATAAAGAATTTTAGACATGTTTTCATGTGAGTTTAGCGGAACATGTATACATGAACATAGTTAGTGAATAAGCACTGTTTATCTTGTTGACCTTCTTCTTCTTGTTAATTCAATCTTCCTCTCACTCTTTCTTTGTTTTACAATTTTCATGGAGATTAGTTCATACTTCATGCTGTAGAGCACAGAGGGAGGCAAAAATGAAAAAATAAAAAATAAAGAAGGACTCTATGAGTTTCAGAAATGTTTGATCTCTGTGATTTGACTGAGTTTACAGAATATGCTTAGAGTGAGTTGTACAGTAACAAATAACTATGCTCGGTAGAAATGAGGAATTATGCCACGATAGAAAACCTAACATGTAAGGATCACCTAGAATCTCTGTGTGGACTTTCCAAATATTTTGTGACCTTTGTTCATATAGTCGAAAGAAAATGAACAGAATGAATTTGAAGAATGTTTCATCCAGTTAATGTTACTGAGTTTATATACATCTGGTTATAGATTGTCAAAACTAGAAGTTAGTTAGTTACAACCTGCAACAAATACTAATCTAACTTACTAGGAGTTAGTTAGTTACAGCCTTATTTTCTTCATGCTTTTCCTGGAGGTCTGCCTTTCAATTTCTATTTATTTTGAGGCAATATGAATTATGTTTTTTTATGAGAACATTCACTTGAATAAGCTAATTTGTTTGTTATATATTAGGAATGATTTTTTTTTTCAATGAAATTTTTTTTCGTTGCCATCTGCTTTTCTGTTTAGGACAAGAAGGATATCAAGAGGACGCTGGAGGAGGAAGCCAGGAGGTGTCAGTGGCTTGTTCTGTGGCTTGACTGTGATAGAGAGGGTGAAAACATTGCATTTGAGGTGGTTGATGTTTGCACCATGGCAAACCAGAATCTTACTATAAAGAGGGCTCGATTTTCTGCGTTGATTGATAGGTTTGAATGTTTAATGTTGTGATGGTTGTATATTGTGGTTATTATGATCAATTTTTATTGGTCTTGTTGACTTTTGGCCTGCAAAATCAGGGAAATTCATCAGGCAGTACAGAATCTGGTTGAGCCAAATAAGTGGTTTGCAGATGCTGTGGATGCTAGGCAAGTAAGTTTAATTTTTCTAACTTAGAGCCTGTAGCTGATCTTTTGTGGTTGAAAATGTCTGTTTAATTGTTGCAACTGAAAAAAGAAATTGATATCAGTAATTCTTATTTACTAACTAGTACAAATATATAATGATGCTATGACTTTGTAGGGGGTGATTGATGGTTATTTACATTTTTGCAGGAAATTGATCTTCGTATTGGTGCTTCTTTCACCAGATTCCAGACCATGTTAATGAAAGATGCTTTTATAATTGACACTGCTTCTGGTGACAGAAATCTTGTCTTAAGTTATGGCCCTTGCCAGGTGTGCTTTTGTTTTTCGAAAACATGACGTGTCAAAACTGCTGACATTTACATATGCTTTCAGAGGTTTAGAAGTCATATGATGATTTTCCTTTTTACCTTGATTTTGTACTACAGTTTCCTACACTTGGATTTGTTGTAGAAAGATATTGGGAGATACAAGCACATGAGCCAGAAGAGTTTTGGACAATCAATTGTTCTCATAGATCAGAAGAAGGTCTTGCTAATTTCAACTGGATGTAAGATACAAGGCCTTTGATGCATTTACAATTCTTGTTGAGTTTTAACAGCTGCAAGCTTAGGATATACTCTGAAATTGGCAGGCGGGGTCATTTGTTTGATTATACTTGTGCAGTAGTAATATACGAGATGTGCATTGAGGAACCAACTGCAACTGTGAGTCTTAATTGATCAGGCAATTCTCAGTATTTTTTTATTTTATTTTATTTTAAATTTATTATACTTGTTCTGATGTTCACATTACTTCTCAGGTCACAGATGTTAAACAACAAGAGAAATTGAAGTATCCTCCTCATCCTCTGAATACCATTGAGCTTGAGAAACGTGCTTCACGATATTTTCGAATGAGTTCTGAGCACACGATGAAGGTGAGTATATGTTGGGAAACCATTGCTCCTGTGTTTTGTAATGACATGCTGTAGAACTAACTGTATTTGAAAACAAAAAATGCATTTCTTGAGGATGGAATGATGTCCGCCGGTATTCCTAAATGCTTTTTTGTTTGCTATTTACAGTTTCATGTATTTCCAATTACCAAACTGATCATTGTGGTGAATGAATTCATTTAGACAACTCTTCTCATGCCTTGTGTATTAGTCAGTGAACCTATATGCAGACATATTTTCTTAGTGACATAATAATATGATTCATATTTCATACATTGATAATAGCTATATATACGTTTCTTGTTTTCTATACACAATTTGAATTTGTTTTTCTGTCGTCCAATTCTATCTTTCTTCTGTTTTGCATAGTTTTTATGGGGATTGGTGTCCTTATTTAAAACTTTCACTTTATTATACAGGTGGCAGAAGAGCTTTACCAAGCTGGTTTCATCAGTTATCCTCGTACAGAAACTGATAGTTTTTCTTCAAGGACTGATTTGCATGTGGGTACTTGTCTTTATGTGTAAGCATAAAAATTATTACAGCTGTAGCCGTCCTACAGTTTGGGAAGGGGAATCCATCCCTATTTTTCTGACCATAGGGAGAACATGCTATTCTGCATTATCTTGTATAATTGTGTGCACATTTCGGTGTGTTATTAATTCAAAAAAAAGAGAGAAGTCAAAGTAAGTGTCTTTTATCTGGCAATGTTAATGTTATGATGTAGGAAAAACAAAGCTAACAGTGTTTACGACCTTGATTGTTACAGTCAGAGAACTCATAACAGTTTCAGCATAATGTGCTTACATGTCTGCACATTTTAAAGCGTATGCATTGTTTTATAAATGGGAGCTACTTCTCTTTTCCAGTATATTTTATTATATTGTTTTAGTTTAGAAGATCTGACTTCGGATGACATTGTGCTTCATTGTTACTCTTATTAAGTTTTCATGCATCTGTAATACTCAACTTGTACTGATCCAAAAATATTTCACATCCTTCATCACCCTCTCCCCTAGTGGCCTTACAACCCACAAAAAGAAAGGCGTGATAGGAAGTGGTTTGGGTTGGTTTATATTAGGAAAAGGAAGAATGCCCACAGCCCTGCCCAGGGAGACACAGCTAAATTCAGTTGAGTTGCTGAATAGGAGTTTAGGTGAGACAAATTAGTTGGACAATTAGTTAAAAGGGAGAATAACCTAGAGAAGCTAGGGTCAGTCTGTTTGTCTTGTCATTTGAAATAGATTTGTGAGAGATCGAGGCCTTCAATTGTACTGACTACTTTCTACGGATTTTCACACATTGTCAAGGTCAAGGATTGCCATTCAATACACATATTTCCTAGAATTCTTCCTGTTACTGATACCAGTTTAAAGTTCAAACAAAGTGACTGGCTTATTATTCTTTTCTTTTCCTTTTTTTTCTTTTTAATTCTAGACAATTGTGCAAGAACAACAAGCGCATCCTGAATGGGGAACATATGCACAACGGTTGTTGGACCCTGAGACAGGACTTTGGAGAAATCCTCGTGGTGGTGGACATGATGACAAGGCCCATCCTCCCATTCACCCTACAAAGTTTTCTAGTGGAGAATCCAATTGGAGCCAAGACCACCATGTCAGACTCAGACATGATTTCTGACCCCGCTCTTTTTAACTAAAATCTCAAGATTTTGATTTAATCTTCATACTGATATTCTTTTTCACAAATCACTGCAGAAATTGTATGAGCTGGTTGTTCGCCACTTCTTGGCTTGTGTCTCAAAGCCTGCTGTAGGGGCTGAAACCACAGTTGAAATTGATATTGCTGGTGAACTTTTTCATGCATCTGGAAGGGTGGTTCTAGAGGTGAGGTCCCCTCTTTCTATGTGTGTGAGTGTGTATATATATATATATATTATTTGGTCTGATTTGGTTGATTCACTGATTTAATATTCATGATTGTTATTTAAGACACATTAATCTGTTATGTTAACCAACATTGTTTTCAGTAAGATGTTCAGAGAAGGAAATGGAACTAAAGAGATTAATGGATCACAAGTTAAAACCAAGATTGATTTTCATAGAAATAGATAGAAAAACCAGAAATTGGGATATTATGGTATTATTCAGTCCTGTTATCCTGTAGCTGTATTAGTGAATCTGTCAAGTCATGAAGTGGAAACTGTGTATGAAATGCAGAAAATAAGCAGGGGCCATAGCAGTCCCACTTTGCCAAGACAAATCCCGAATGATACCGTAATCTCCTTGCAGCCCACCTCCCATACAATAAATCCCCCTTCTCTAACAAACCCACATACACACTCTTTGCCTTAGCAACCTTTCATAATTGTCCGTTCATCACTTAGTTAGGATTCACCACATTGGTGCTTTTATTCCCTATACTGCCCCGCTAGCTTTTTCTCTTATAAACCTTAAGCCCTACACAGACTTTATCCCTGATAGATATGCTAATATGTGGGGTCTCTTGTATTTGTAGTGTTGTATCCCCAAATTCTTACAATCATATCCTTGCCAATTTCTTCTAGTGTTCTTAGGCAGCGTTTGGTTAGGCAAACAAGACAGAAATATAGGGATAGAGATACAAAGACTGTTTAGAATCAAAGACAAGGGCAAGACTACGCGTTGTAGGACAAAAAATGTGTATTTTCATGTACTTCTTTGAAGTGAGGAAGAAATTTTTGTATCGTTTCTGTCTGCCTATCTCTATTTGTGTCTTGTCTCTGGAACCAAACCCTACCGCGGAGAACAGATGGGAGAAGGTCAGAAGAGTATCAAGTCAAGAGGGTGGATTAGATGGGAGATAGCCCAGTGGCTAGGGCTAGATATCCCCCCGAAAAACTTTGCAAGAAATTATCTAGAGATGTAAGTATAATTTGGCTGAGCACAGACATGATCTATGATAGGAGCTAGGACATAATGTTGTTGCTTGATCCATGTGGCTAATCCCACTTTCCACTCGCCCCAAAAAATAGAAGTCTCACGTGATTGCAATTATTATTAGTTTACGATTAATGATTTCCTCGATATTTAAAATTGTCTACCTATCACGATTCCATTTCCTCACAAGCTTTAAAGTTTTGTACAAAAGTTCAATGTAATTTGAAATAAAACAGCATAAATATCCTTCTCCCCTTTGAAGAATAGAAGCGACTGTATTGCAGTCCAATCAGCAAAAATAATGGTGCAGATTGTCAGTGCAAAGTTGATAAAATTGTAAAGCTAGAACCAGCTAACTCCACCTTGATCTTAATCCTTTTGTCTCAACTCTGTGGAACTGGGTAACCAACTTGGGTTGGTCTAGTAGTTAGCTCACTAGTCTGCTTAAGCAAGTGTCGAGAGTTCGAATCTTGCCTTGTGCATGCAGCAAACCCTTAAATGGAGTTCCGATCCGCGACGGATTAATTCTTGATCTGCCGAGTCAGGAGATGCCGTGGGAAACCCAAAAAAAAAAACACTGTGGAGCTGGGTTTTGCTCTTCATTTTCAGTTTAACACTGTATCAATTAGTAAAAGTTTCTTTACAAACAATTACTGGAACTGCTGACTCAATGCAGTCTTTATTGTTCAATACTCTTTGCAATTTATTATTATTATTATTATTATTTTGGTAGTGGTAGATAAGATCAGACTACCATTTTTTGTCTTCCTTTTTTGCCACTTTGAACCTATATAATTATGACTTATTGACTTAAGCACTGAAGTACTTAAGGAATCAACACACATAGTACTTGTTGTAACGTGTATGAATTTTCTTGCTTGTTGATTGTCTACCAATCATCTTCTAATTAACATTTGGCAAAAGCTAGCAATACTCTAATTATATGTTATTGTTCGGTCTTAACATGATCAGAGAAACTACTTGGATGTTTATCGCTATGAATCTTGGGGTGGAACAATGCTACCAACATATACTGTTGGTCAACAGGTTTGCTTTAAATTATAGCTTTCACCTTACATACAGCATTTTTTTAATTTCTTTTGCATTTCTCTTCATTTTATATTTGGGCAGTCACCGTTTCCCCCACAAGCTGTTCATTGTCCTGTTAGATTCCTAATGGAACTTACACAGAAGATAAATCTTACTATCATTGATTTGATATTGTTACTAATATAGTAATATTCTTGTATATGTACCACTGTTGCATTTTGTCTTATTCATGGCTGAATTTTGTGAAGTTTGACAACTGTCTTCCTTCATGATGAAAATGAGGAGAAAATTATCCAAACGGGGAACATTTCATGTGGTAAAATAGTTTCCTTGTGTTGATTTTAATGTGCAATGAGATAATGTCTGGAAGTGTGGTTGCATTTTTTTTCTTTATTATTGCCTTTTTCCCAATCGTCGAGTCAAGGAGGCGTGTTTGGCTCTTAAAATTTAACCACATTTAATACTTGCCTCTTATTAATAATAAAGTAAGGCTATAAAAGAAAAGCCTGTCATCATGAAGCACATTATCATTATAATTAGGCAAAACCTGCTCAGAGTTATACCCACTTACATGGATAAGATTCACTTGAAAGTTGAAACAATTCCCTGATTTGGAGAGTGAGAGGGTGGGGATTCAGAGCCTATGCATCTTGCGTTCCAATTTATAAACAAGATCTTAGATACTTCTCCAAATATTGTTATTATCGTTGTATTTTAAATTTTAATTGTATACAACTTGAATCTGAATGCTATTACAGTTCGTTCCAACAACATTGACCCTTGATTCAGGAGTAACCCGGCCACCACCACTTCTTAGTGAAGCTGATCTTCTTACTTGTATGGACAAGGTGAAATTTTTAGATGATACAGGATGTCATAGACTGAACCCTTTGGTTAACCATACATTTGCTACTTGCCTGTGACATATCTTTAAATATTGACAGTTGTATACGTATTTTTTATTTCTTATTTTATACCAAAAGGAGGGTATTGGTACAGATGCTACTATGCATGATCACATAAAAAAGTTGCTTGATCGATTTTATGCAACTAAGGATGCTAACACTCGTTTCACACCAACTAATCTTGTAAGTCATATTCTTATTCCAAGGAAACATGTATTTTTTCTTCTCATGACTAATCTCCATTTGTTAATACATTTTTCTTGGGTTGTCTTGAGTTATATTTTTCTACTGTTACGGAGAGTTATTTTGTAAGGTTAGCACATCTAGTGAGTTCTAGATATATTTCCCATTCCCTATGTTGGATCATCATTGTATAAATTAAAGCTGGTAACCACTACTGGCATATGTCAAGCTTTTTACCACCTGGCGGTTAGTTGACATTTGAACAGGTGCATTTCTAAGGGAAGGAAGATGACCATGACCACTATATGAAAAATAATCATTACATTTATAAACTTGCAGCTATTAGAATCTGACTTGTGAGCTGCATTAATTTTGACAAAAACCAAATATGCATTTAGATGAATGAGAATAGAGGAACTAAGATATCAAGGAAGTGCTGCTCAAAAGTATTTGGTTCATAACATGAACTCAAGTTGATTGTCTATCTGTTTTAATGATGTTTTCCATTATTCCATAGTTGTGCAACAGAGAGACAGCTAATACTATTAATTTTGCAGATATGGTATTTATATCCTTATGCTCATTTATTTGCATAGAAAGTAAAGTAGATCAATACTACAAAAAGGATAAAAAAGGTTTACCTTGAAGACTTTCACTATGCTGATGCTTGAAAGATATTTTTCTATTAGCTTAGTTGTAGTGTATATGAATCTCATACGTGTACCTGCACTGGCATAAGCATGCAAACCAGAATAATGAAGTAAAACACTTGTATGTATGTATTGATCGTGTGTTTGAATCAATGCAGGGTGAAGCACTTGTTATGGGATATGATGACATGGGGTAAGTAAATTCCCTTTGGTTTATACGTATTGCTAGACTTATATATATAATCTTAGTGTATTCTTTTTTTCAGTTCAGCCGATATTCATCATATGTTCTGAACTCTTAATGATTTGATCTGTTAGTTTGATGCAAGAAATTTATGTAAAAACTTTCAAAGAGGAATTCTCAGTAGAGATATTTCTTAACAATTAACCATTTAAGTGATTATTGATGTTCGAAGAGTGGTTAATAATTAACCCATAAATGGCTTGATCAATCATTTGAATGATTAATTGTTCCCAAATCTTTGATTGTTAATTACTTTTCAACTACCAAGACCCCACTTCTTTTTTCCCCACAAGTACCCGTAAACTTTAATCATCTAGAGGAAATTATTTGTCTTTGCAAAGATGCCTTAAAGATCCTCTAAAATGAGTTGATTTTAATCCTCCCTGGTCTGTTTAAATCTGATCTTTTTCAAGAAATTGGAGATATTATAGTGTCTTTGAATTAAAAGGTTTTGTATAGTGTTGAAGCCTGATTATTGTTATTACATATGTTGAGAATGAGAATTTTAGTAAGAGGGTAAAAGAGAAAATAGAAAGACTATGAATGACTGAAAATATATAATGCTTGTTTCTTGGTTCTGAGTTGACATGTAATTTTTCCTGTCAATATACTACCTATCAACTAGCGTGAGAGGTAGCATTTGCAATAAAAACTACTATCAACCCAACACAGATTCTATTGTGCGTTTGTCTTACTCTTCCTTTAAGCTTTCAGGTATAAACTTTGGAAACCATATCTTAGAGCAGCTATGGAACGTGATATGAAATCAGTCAGTGAAGGGACTAAAAGCAAATCTGAAGTTTTGGCAATTAGCTTGCAGCAGATGAAAGCTTGTTTCCTTGATGTAAGCATCTTACTTGTTATTTGTTAACATGGTTTGTTTATTCAGAAGATTTGTTGTCCTATGCAGTTAATCTTAAAATTTAACGTCATTATATTGCATCTTTTAAAATTTAAATTATAAGTTTAATGTGCTATCAATTTTCATGATGAGGTGGCTGACATTTATGTGCAATATATCATGAAGCAACTGTAGTTCATTCAGATAGGTTTCTTGTCTTTTTATAATTACATGTGAAGGTTAATACTAATTGTTTGCTCATGTATTCATGAATTCATTTCTGCTTCAAGAATCAAGATATCTTTCCACTTCTATGAATATCAATTCTGCTTTTATTTGTGTTGGGGGACTGAATCAATGTTTTCTTGTTATTTTGTTATATATGTCATTCATTACAAGCAACAATAGACTCAATGACAATAAAAAAGGCTGGTGAGAAGCTTTTTGTAAAGTGAAAACAACTGATGACCATACCCATTCTGGTCATGTGTTTGGTAATGTTGGAAATTTTCATATTTGAGTCCCCAAGAAACAAATGTCATGCAGGCCAGTTGAGTAGTTCCTTATCTTAACGAAATGATAATGAGAGAACAGCTTAATGCCTTTAGTTTCAAGCTAAATTTGCCAAAATGAGTAAGTGGAACAATGAATTGAACATATGATGGCCATTGAGCAAACCACATTTGTAGATTTGAAATATTGTCAACCACTGAACCTATGAAGTATTTCTGTTCAGTTTATGCATTATAGAAAAATTGTTATTTGTTGTGTATTTGATATGTTTGAACTAATATTAACTCTTATTCCCTTGGATTTCATTTGGCACTGTGTGATGTGCTTTGTTGTCGTGGTTAGGGACCTAGCGTAGTTTGACTTTTCTCTATGGGTCATTCGGTCTTAGCCTCTGGAGGGATTATAAGCTAAATTAAAATTTCTTATGTCATCTTTTGCGTTTCCAACATTTTTTTATGATGAGAATGTGCATACTAAAAATGATTTTTTCTTATTCTAGTATTCACATGAGTAGGTTCTCTGTTCTCCATTAATCTACTTGTTTTGGTTGAATATTATTTTTCCAAATGAGTTAATGTGATTTGGAAATTGTGATATTCATCTGCTGATAACTTTTAAATATTTGTAGGCCAGAGTGAATAAACTGAAGCTTTTAGAGGCCATGGAGATATTTTTCCAGAGGTTATTTTCTTCCACACCTTCACCCTCAAGGACTCCTTATAGAAAAGTACAAAACACTTACATATATTCAACTACTCTTGCAGAACTAACAGGGCTGGTGGTGATGAGCTGCATGCAACAGGTGAAGTTGTTCGGCAATGTGGACTTTGCCAAGAATCAGATATGGTGCTAAGGAAAAATCGAGTATGATAGTCATATCCCAAACAAACTTTTAGAGATGTTGTAGTACTTTTCTATTCATTTATTTTGACTTTGTTACATATTTGGGACAAAGATAAACGGCTTAATTATGTGGCATTCATGCTGGATCATGTGATAGCTAAAGAACATTGTGGACATGTACTAGAGTCAATGTAGTTGTGGAAGATAAGTTGTAATGCAGTTTGGACTTATGGTTGACTTTTGGAGAATGAAACAGCAAAAGAAAAGACGAAGTCAGGATTTTCTGGGTGGTTCATAAAAATTTGATAGATAGGTTAATCTTGTTAAATTGCGGGTATATATTTTGCTCATTTATACTTGCTGTTGCTGATTTTCTGTTTGAGGTATATGAGGGCATTCTTAATCATGAACTCAGAATCATAACATAGTCATTCTGTTGTGTAGTTTAGATTTTCGTGATGAATATTGGACTGATTTACTGATCAAGTTTTTCTATTTTAATTTACCAGGATGGCAATTTTATGGTTGGATGTCTGGGTTACCCTCAGGTTAGATCTCTTGATTTTTCAGTTCCTTGTTATAAAGATTTTGCAGCTTATCTACTGTTGGCATTGCCAGTAACTCGATATATCATGGTTTCTCTGCATCCCTGATAAAATAAGAATCCTGAATCTGAACAAAGCATTTTCCAACTAAGTAGATTTGGCTACATGGATCTAAAGGCGTCATTATGTCGTGTCTATGCATTGGGATGCGACAAAGTTTTATGTTGGCTGCACAGGCTTAATACAACCCTACATGGATCCAAAGACGGCATTGCATTGTGGCCATGCATAGGAATGCGACAAGGTTTTACATGGATTGTCGCAAACCTAACACAACCCTCATTTTTTTTTTGGACCTTGGGACCGGCCTATGTAAACATAGGCCGAGAGAAAAAATGAATAAGATAACTATTCATCCTTAGCAGTGACAATAACATTGGAAAAGACTAAACTGAGAGAGAAAAAAAAAAACAAAAAGGGGTTTGGGGGAATAAGGGTGTCAGGGTAATCCAGGTTCCTGACCCCAATGAGGGGTCTCCCTTAAAGAATGGAGGCCAGTATCAAAGATGAACCCATAATAGTGCTAAGGATAACTGCACAGCCCTGAAAATATGAGCATTCTATCAAATCATACGCACCAATTAACTCTTAAAACAGCATATTGTGATGAAGTGCTGCTCTCCTTTCTCTTTCCAAATCTGCTAATGTGTTCCTGTGCTTGTATTTGGTTTGCCATGATCTCTGAATTCTTATAAACTGTAGATTATGTTGCCAAGAGGGAAGCTAATCACTTAGGGTGTGTTCACGAGTTTGGTTTTCAATGGGAGGGAAAGGCTTTAAAGGGTTAAACCTTGTTCACAAGTTTTATTATTTGGAAGGAGAGGAATTTGGAGGTTTTTATTAGCCCTCCAAACTCCATTTTCCAGTTCTTCATGATTATGGGGTTTTATGAGGTTTAAATTTAAATTAATTTTTATTCCTAATAAATTATTGTATTACCATTTATTACCATTTACTTTTTTATACGAAATATTTAAGTAAAAGATAACATTGTAAAAGCATATAGTAAGTCATCTGAACCCTCCTTTGTATTTTTTTGAGACTTGTGAACAAGTGAAGGATGATTGTAACTCTTCCCCAACAAGTTACAAAATCTTTTACTCTCCCTACCATTTCCCCCTCATTTAACGATTTTCATAACTAATTAAATGCCAAGGTGCAATAACCTATCAGAACTTCACTTAGTTTAAGGTTTCTTTTATTTGAGGCCTTTAAATCATAGTTCTCTTTGATGCCTCAACTGTTAATATATTTTATTTTTATAGGCAGTCAAGTAATTATTCTGTTATGTAACTAAGTTTTGTCTCTTATGTGGGAGTTTAGCTTAGTTCTGTGTTTTTAGTTTGCTGTCCTCTCTATCTCTCTAGATCATGACTGGCAGGCATTAAAATAAACTGTGGTGAACAGTGCAGGAATGCTGTCTGGCTTCCTGGACCAGTATTAGAAGCAGATGTTACTGCCAATGCTTGCAACACCTGCACCCCTGGTTTGTTACTCAACAATTAGTATTATGATTTCAGTACCTTCTTTCAGAGAAACAAAAAATGCGTCGTTGGACTTCATGCTAATGTGTGATTCTTTTATTTTTACCTCTCCCTTTTTCATGGGCACTTGCCAATCTGTGCACCATGGTCTTACAGACAATTAGTATTCTTTTAAATCTTTTATGCATAATGATAAATCATGGCAAATCCAATAACAGTAATAACAACATAGTATTATTACATAGATAGTGAATATCTAAATCTTAATGATTTTGCTTAGTTTTATTTTTTTCTAGTCTCTATCTACTTTTAAGATTCTGTACCCTATTTGGATCCTCAAATATTAGGAACAATCTTATCCTCTTTATTCTTTAGTTGTTTCCAGGCTTCTATTCTTGATTGTGTTTTATTGGGGTGCAACACTTGTATATTTGTGGACGGAATCTGGTTAGATATTCTTTTGGTTTTCTGTTTTAGAGATCTTGGTTTTGGCTAGTTTCATTTTATTTCATTTGTTGTATAAAACATTATAGGTCCAGTTTACCTGATTAAATTCAAGTTTCGGCGGCTGGAAATACCACCAAACTACAGTGCGGACCATTTGGGTAGGTGCTTCTTCTTTCCATGATGATATGTGTTTCCGTTCCAACATGCCTTTCTCTAATCATTTTGGGTAGCTAGCCATGTACCTTTGCTGTTTTTGAAAAAAGAAAAAGAGTTACATTTGGTAACAACGTTTCTTGCAGTTATGCTGTATCTGTGGGGTCAATTACTTTTGTTTAGAGAAAGTCTAGGTAACCAACAACTCTTCCAGCTAACTTTTTGATAAACCAGTCAACTTTGTAACAAAAAGAAACATTTAAAATTATTGCAAAACATCCAAAATCATTGAAAAAAAAAAATCACCCAAAACCTAACAAAAACAAACATTCAAAATCATTGAAAAAGAACATTCGGATCTGCGAGAAGCTACAGCTGGAGGAAAGAACAGCGTATTCGACGGCGAGGGGTGTTTTTTGCGCTGTGGTAGTGGCATTGTTCTGTCAATGAATGGCGACGCTAGGCGAGGAACGGTGATGTTGGACGAGGAATGGAAGAAACATCCAAACTTAACAAAAAGAAACATTCAAAATCATTGAAAAAAAAACATCTAAAATAAAAAAGAAACATCCAAAACTTAAGGGGGAAAAAAAAATCTAAAACCTAATAAAAAAACATTCAAAACATAACAATATTGCTAACAACAACGCTTTGATGGAGGCCATTGCAGTGACATTCTTCTGGTGCGATGTGGCAAATGACGTAGACTTCCAACAAGGCAGCGAATAGCGACGGCGGAGGACCGATTGTAGTGCGGTGACAGAGGTAGCCATGCGGAGAAGAAGCCGTGAGAGGAAAGGGAAGGGTGAGGGTTTCAGTTCTTTTTTACTGTGAGAGAGAGTGAAAGTGAGTTTTGAGGTAATAGTTAGCTGTAGTTAGCCGGTACCGTAGTTGTTTACTTAGCATGATTGAAAAAGTCTAGGTAACCAACATCCTCTCCAGCCAACTATATAACCAAAAAAAAAAAAGAAATAAAAATGTAACAAAAAAAAATTTTCAAAACCTAATTAAAAGAAACATCCAAAACTATTTAAAAAGAACATACAAAACCCAACAAAAAAAAATCCAAAATCATTGAAAAAGAACATCTGGATCTGCGAGAAGCTGCGGCCGGAGGAGGTATGGAATAAATATCCAAAACCTAACAAAAAAAACAGTTAAAATCATTGAAAAAGAACATCCAAAATCTAACAAAAAGAAACATTTAAAATCTAACGAAATGAAACATCTAAAACCTGATAAAAAATATTCAAAACCTAACCAAAAAGAAATCCAACTTAAGGAAAAAAAAATAACAAAAAGATCATCCAGAAACATAAGAAAAAGATGACGATGTCGATCATTGCTAACGGCGACGCTTTGAAGAAAGCAACTACAGTGACGTTTTTCCGGCACGATGTGGCAGACGAGTCATAGTGGACAACACAGAAGTGTTGCCGTTGGGGGAGAAGTCGTGAGAGAGGGAAGGGAAGGGTGAGGGTTTCAATTGTTCCTTTTTAATGTAAGGGAGAGAGTGAAAATGAGTCGAGGTAATAGTGGTTGTGCTTGCTGGTATGCTAGTTGATCTACCTAGCATGATTGTTTTGTTAAACATCTTATTATCTGCCTAAAGAGATGAAAGGAAGAGAAAAGGAAAGAAAGGGAAAGGGGGGGGGGGTTCTTTTAATCTTTAGCATATTAGCTCACTCTTATGGTATGAACATATTAGTTTATTACTACTCAAACTTCATTTAGTTGAAGAATAATGTTTAATAAATGCATTTGCAATATGATATATGATAGGTTGCATAGGTGGCTGTGATCAGATTCTTGCGGAGTTGACAGAAATATGTGGCACTGGCTCTCGCACAGGTTTGTATGCACATCTATGTTGTTACTAGAAATACTTTTACAAATAGAGATGGATAATAGTCAGTTAAATTGAACAGTACATGACAGTATTTAGTGCAATAATCTCTTGTAGGAGAACCTATGTGTATATTCAAGCCATATTTTTTAAAATTTATTTGATGGATATTTGTACTCCCTTTTACATAGGTTGTTATGTTTTAATTCCCCCCCCCCCCCCCCCTTCTTTCGTGTTTCTTCAACATAGTATTAGGCATTTTTCCGTCGCGTTTCAGAATAATGAGAATATAATACCACTTCATGAATAAACCTTGGAATCCTCTGATTGTACCTTCACTTGTTTCGTAGGAAGAGCTCGTGGACCAGCTGCACAAACCAACAATGCCCGTCAAAGTAACACAAGACAGGTTGTTTGTATGAACTGCCAAGAAACAGGACATTCTTCTAATGATTGTCCTTCACAAAGGAATGCCCGGCATCGTGGAACAAACCAACAAAATGGTAACCTTTCTGGAATTTCAAAATTCCATATCATTTGAGAGTTTCTAGAGAAACACATGTATTTCTTGGATACTTTAGTACTCCCGGTGATAGAACAAGTTGGGATGACAATCATGAAGATGGTGATTGTGTAGTTTGTGACACAAATGTCAATAGTGAGGAATTCGTTATAATCTGGTTTGAATTAAATCTCTAGTACTTAACATGTGATCCAACTTGAAAAGCCCAATCATACAATGACCTTTAGGGTGTCTTAGGATCATAGTTTTAAGTTGACTGATAAACACCGTAATCATCATTTGTTGTTGTTGTCATGTTGCTGTTAAAATTGAAATGTAGTGCAATGAATTTTTATAAGATTTACATAATGCAGGGGAAGCCACTGTTTCATGCAGTTCCTGTGGGATGCCATGTGTTTTGAGAACTGCAAATACAGAAAATAACAGGGGAAGAAAGTTCTACAAATGTCAATCACAGGAGTGTAACTTTTTTGCGTATGTAAACTAGTGATCTTTCATATTACCCTTTTTTTCTTGGTTTAGGCATTCTTGTGATTAACTATTTTAATATGTAGAAAAATATATCTGATAATATAGTTATCATATCTTACCATCACATGTCACACCTGAAAATTCTTTTACGTATAACCTGGCCATCTCTTTCCACTTGTTTGCTTTTCATCCACAAATAGCATTATTCAACATTGATACAATCGAATTAATTATAAACACTGTAATCGGACAATCTAGTTTTTGACCAGGCATTGTCTCTATCAATTATAGATGGATATCAGAACGAGTTTATAGATTATTTGCTTGTTTTTCATTAACCTATTTGTTTATGCAAGTTTTATAACCTGGATTGCAGGTGGGAGGATAGCCTCAACACTGGCACTGGAGGAAGAAATTTTACACGTTCAAGTAGTATTCCACAAGCCAACCGTGGGAGAAATGGTGGCCGTGGATCTCGCGGTAGAGGTAGACACAATGGATCTCATGCTGCTAACACGACTTTTGTGTCAGCCACTGGTGACCCTGTTAGTGGCAGAAGATGCTTTGTGTGTGGTGATCCATCTCACTTTGCTAATGTGTGCCCTATCCGTGGTGGCTAAAGCATGTGCTCAACGATTCAAATCAGCAATATGGAAGGAAAACTAGGTTTGGTATCCATAACCTTTCTGTTTTGCAGGAGTTTGGTTAAGCAATAGTAAGGTAGTTATGTCATATATTTAAGTATGTATTACCAATAATTACTTATACAGGTCCAAAAATGCCGTTATTAACTGTCATTTTTTTCCCACTATTTATTTGGCAAGACTTCCATATTGGTCATCCGAAGAGTTTGTGGGAGTGGGACATCAATATGATCCTTGAAAGAATTATGAAATCAGCTTGGTTCTCTGGAAATTAAAAAACATTTCTAGCAGAAAAGATTATAAGACGTTAGAATTGTCTTGAAATGAGTTTTAACCTTCTGAAAATTACAATGATGTTACAAATCTATCGAGCATCAAATTGGTATACTAACAATTACTTTTAAGACTAAATTATTGCAATTTTTTTGCTGATCAAACCGATGTCCCACAACTCAGTTATACTATTATTATTTTGGTCATAAAGGAGCTTATGCCCTCGTATCTGCTTATGCAAAACAAATAAATCGTTAAAGAATTAGTTTCAATTGGATTTTATTTGGGTATTGCATAAGATGGATGTCTATTATTTGAACATTAATTTCCTACCTTTGCCCTTAACCTTGACCTTCCCCACATTATGTTATCATTATCAAATTATTTAAGCAATAAAATTAAAATATGAAGTAGATGTCGCTATCCTAGGGCAAAAAAATGGTTTGATTTGTACACTTGTAGCTTTTGTAATAATGCATTGATATTTTTACTCTTATTTATTTATTTATTTTGCACAACATAATTGCACAAATCCCGTAGATGCATGCATTGGCTTAATCTGTTACTGATTTTTCGTGGGTAGGCTACTTTAAGCTTTTGTCGAGGCTCAATGTATTCTGCTCTCACTGCTCATTTTTTTGTATAGGGGGTGAGATTTCACATTCACAACAGTGACATTAATTATAAAGCTGTACAGTAATATTATAATAGATTATATCATTGTTCCATTTGCATCAACAGGTTGTGTGTGTCTTGTAATGGTTTGACTCAAATAGACAATCATTTTCAACTTCATAAAACACAATCACCGTATGTTAAGTCTTAGCACATGGCGGGTTTTGGTTGTAACGAAACAAGCCATTTTGTAAACCTGCAGGATCATGTGCGAGGCTGATATTGTAACAATTGTTTGACTGAACATAAGCGGGGGTGATCATTCATAATACTCAGTACGGATAACCCTACAACATTATCTCTTAATTTTCTCCGTCAGTATATCAAGATGTCGAGAAATTCTCTCTTTGGTGAATTAGTTATTGATATATTCTTTGGTGATTGAGTCTAATTAAACTAATTCTATTATACTTCAGCAAGTTCTAATCCGTTGAATTATTCTGTACATAATCGAATATTTTAAGCCTTTTCACTTTTTGTTCCGAATAAGCTAGTTATTTTGACGAATTTGACTCTCTTTAACTTTGTTCTAACGAATCTTTGCATTATTTTTTTTTTTTTTGGTGCCATCTTTGATTGCATATATTTTATCATGATAGGCATAATCGCCCTCGAAATTGGAAATAAATAATTAGTCTTTTTTACACAATAAAAATTAGAAGGAAAAAAAGAATGTACCAGATTAGCTCAAATTGAAAATGGTTACGCATGTATTGTTTCCATGTTTATATAGATAGTATAGGCTGGTATGCTTTAAGTTATGTACTTTTCTAGAAAAATGATTGGGAGTCTTAACCCATCTTAATTTTAAATAAAAAAAATTATGAATTTTTTTAATCTTTTTTTTGTATTTAAAAGATAATATATATTTGAATTTTTTTTCACTTTTTTAAGTATGAGTATAATTAAGAGGATGAATTAGGATTCTAAATCATTATTTTTTAACCCTGAATTTTAAGTAGGTGTAAATTGATCTGCATAGCTGAGTGAAAATATGCTTTTTCGTCAGTTTTTAACAAAACTAGTGTATAGCAAATAAGAAAAAGGTTGAGTACTGAGTTGTATCTTTAAAAATGTTTGGGGTATAGTCTTTGCTTTTTATTTTTCCTATGTTACAGGGGGTGTATCATAAAATGATGTGAAAAGAGATGTAATTTATACTATTGTGGATTTAATAAATTGGTGCTTTCGATTTCTTTGTAATTTTTTAAACTTTTTTAACAAACGAGCACAAATTAGACTGTCATCTGATTTGTGTTTTTGAAAATTAAAATAATTTTAACATTGAAATCAGACAGTTCAATTTGTGTTTTTTGAAAATAAAAAAAATTATATTGAAATCAAACTCTTCTATTTTTGTTTTTAAAAATATAAATCGAACTGATTTGTAATTTATTTTCCCTCTTTAAACAAATTGGACCATCGGATTTAATTAATATTAATTTTAAAAAATGTCATAAAAAAAATCTCAAACTTTCAGTAACGTATTAATACACATTTAATCAATATAAAAAAAAATATCCTATAATCTTCGCTCCCTTTTCTCTTTCTCTCTCTCTCTCTCTTTTTTCTTTTTTAGGCTTCCATCCATATGGTTTAGCAGTTTGGGGTATAATCTTTCTAAAGCCATTTACATGGGTCACCGTTAATCGTGCGCAATCATCTTTTGATAAATAAATACAAAGATGCTGGCTGTTTCTTAAGTAGTGACAACTTGACATGGATGAATTGACAATTCAACTTTTCGAGCGTCACAAACCACAATATAACTTTGTTATCTGTCTTGTAGGATAATTTATTTCACTTTTTAAGACGTGCCTTATTCTTTTTTTTTTAATTGATTTTAATTTCAATAATAATACGATGCAAAGTGCAAACATTGGTTTTGGACAGCTACTTGCTGCCTGTGTGACTGGATGATCCATGTTTTTTTAGATTAACATAATCAATCAATTCCAATGCTTACACAATTTCTCAGCATCCCAAACGGTTGTCTAAAGAAATCATTGATTCTTCGTAGAAGGGATCGAAGTAAATTGCCATATTATGAAATATTATATAGCCTGAAAAAACGACAAAAGTAATGGCCCGTTGGCTTCAAAGAAAGAATGAAATTTCAGCCATATTGCAAAAGGGTATAGTGGGTATGAATTGAATACTTTTCTACCAGAAAGGGCATAAAGTATTTCCGTGTGTTCTTATTGCAAGAATATTTTTAGATTTTCCTTTGCCGTCTGTATCCTCTACAACAAAAGGTTCTCTTGCTTTTAATTATTTTAAGCTTGACTTTAATAGTGGGGCATGGAATTTTCAACACATGGAGAAGCCATGCAATGAAAACTTCCACCACCACCCCCATGTTAGGCACTTATGTACATGATTTACCTACACTAACAGAGAACGAATAATATCCCGCTACATGTGCCCACTTCCAACACCGAATTAAACAAATAAATATTTCACTTTATTTTAATTTTACTATAAAATAAAGAACATAGTTGGGGTGCTCCATATGGAGTTAGTAAACTAGAATCAAAGCAATCTCGTCTTATTAGTTGGCATGAGGGGGGAAAGTAACCTCATCTTAATCCCATTGTTGGTTTGAAAACTTTGGATAGAAACATGCTATGGAATCTGATAAATCTGTTTTGTTTGAATTGATTTTTTATGTGGTGATCATTAAAAATTATTTTATTGATTATTTTATTCACATATCTCCCATTAGTATTTGTAACACCAATTTGATTCCAAAAAATCAATATGTTCATAATTAATCCTTAAATGGTATTCTCTCAAAATGAAAATATCCCAATTATTAAAATGTATCCCCAAAGATGTATTTAACAAATTAGTTCCAAGTACATTACTATATACTAAATATTTTTCAGAACTAATCGGTTAGTATTTTAATCTTTTACGCCAACATAGTTATTGTCCCCAACATTGTTATCATCATAACATTTACATGGAATATATATCACGTAAGTGACATTTTGTATTCGTTTATTTAATTTATTTTATATTATTTTGTATTCCATAATGAGTGTACACTAATAGATCATCAAAAGTTATTGTATTTTATTTGTCAAATCATCTTTAACTTTTATGTATTCCATCATTTAACAGCCATTACACATTTCTAAAACTAGATCATAAAAAATAAAAATGTTGTGATGAGTTATCCCAACACCGGCTGAATGCACATGATTACAAATGAATACTCAATTTAAAGATAATTGATTGTTTTGAAAAAAAATAATCAAACTTTTAATTTATTTTTTCTTCAAGGGTATAACTAATTGCATAAGCAATCCCTGTTCTCCCCCACACAAATATTTGCCTTTGATTCGCTTTTAGAACGGCTAGTTTTACATGGTCCCTTCTCCAATTAGGGGTCAACGCGGATCGGATCAGATCGGATATTGCTAAAATTTCGATTCGATCCACACTAAAATCATTGGATCGGATCGGATCCAATTTAAGGTTGGATCTGATCCGATCTGATCCGCACATTTGCGGATCGGATATTGGATATATCCGCAAAACACAAAAATATTTTTAAAAACTTATTTTTATTAAAAACATATCAATGAAATTCATTTTTTCTATTATTTTAAATATATTTACTCTTAAAATAATATTAAACATATTTTTCTTAAATAATAAATTAAAATAATACAATATATATGATAATTATTAGTTGAAATAAAACATAAAAAGAATATTTACTTATTTATTTCTTTATTTTTGCGGATACGCGAATATGCGGATACCAACACAATCCGCAATCCGATCCGATTAGTGTGCGGATATGATCTGATCCAATCCAAAAGTCTTGCGGATCATATCCATATCTGCAATTTTCGGATCGAATTTGGATAAATACCGCGGATATATGGATCGGATCTGATCCATCGACACCCCTATCTCCAATTAACAAAAACAAGTGGTGGCAAGTTAGTGTTCACGATCACTTTCTATCTAGTGACCACTCTTCACTTGGAATAGTATATATTCTCTATTTCCATTGCTTAACAAACATGGTTTTTTCCATGCCACATTTTCTTGATATGCACGTAATAATACTTTGATGTTAGTTATACAATTTTAACCTATTTGTGTGTCTTTTTTTAGTGAGGTTGCGTTCATTGTATACTAAATAAATGACATGGTAATATTTACAAGTTTGTACTCAGCACGCTGAATTTAGGATGACATTGACATGGATATATTATCAAAGTATTAAGGAGAACTTGAAAAAGGATCTTCGATGCAATGGGCCAAGGGCTACCTAATTTAGTAAAGTGACATTATATTTCCAATGGATTAAATCAATTATATTTTCGTCAAAGGTAGTTGGAACACGGGGTAAGAAAGAGACCTCCATTTCGAATTTAAATTTCTTCCTTGAAGAATAAAATTGGGTAAAAAGTAATTAAGTTTTCAGAAAAATATGTATTACACATTTTTTTGGTATTTATTATACATGTTATTTTTATTTTTTATTATAGATAGCACGACACTTTTCTAAGTCCGTCTACTAATATTAGGAATCATTCGTTATTTGGAGTCGGACTATTTAAAATCCGACCCGCCCGGTATCGCGTTTGAATCATACTTTTGATGGATTAGTCTAAAATTATATTTTATAGAATTTAATTTTGATATATTATCAGTATAAAATAATTTTATAAGTGTATCTAATTACGTAATGTAAAAATAACTATTTTTTATATTGACCGAATGAATAATCATTTAAAAGAATGCGTAAATAGTCATCTAAAATAACGAATGTAATTGCATGACAGTATAAAATACTTTACACTATCAATATCTCAAAATTAAACTCTATTTTATAATTAAAATATATATTACCGTAAATTTATTAAAAAATATTATTTTATATTTAATTAATATTTTTTAAATAAAAATTTAATTTTGATACATTAATAATATAGAACAGTTTTACGCGTATATTTAATTACGCAATTTTATGTCAAATAAAAGAATCATCGTTTATATTGATTGTATGAATAATTATAAAAAAAACAAATATAATTAGATAACTATATAAAAAATTTTAGTCCATCAAAGTTAAATTCTTGAAGTAATTTATTTTCTAAACATAAAATTTATTAAATATAATCTCTAAAGATAAGATTTCATTAATTTTTCATTCATAAATTAAAAAATTATATATACTAATTATATATCAAATCAACTTGATTTAATTTAATTTATTTTAATTTAATTTAAAACTGAGTTTAAATTTTTAAAATAGACCTAATAAAATATTAAGATCAAATTTAGATCTAATTAAATCTTGCAAAATCTAATCTATATTCGGTCCTCATTTGTGAAAGAGAAATTTTTCACATACAAGCATTTTTTTATACAAGCTTTTACAAGTGCACCTTCTTCTTCTTCTTCTTGCGCACGTTCTTCTTTCTCTTTCTCTTTCTCTTCTTCTTCTTCTTCTTTTCTTTCGTTTCTTGCCTTCTCTTTCTCCTTCTTCAACCATTACTGCACGTTTTTCTTCTTCTTGCTGCATGTTCTTCTTCCTCTTCCTCTTCTTCTTTTTTTCTTTCGTTTCTTTCCTTCTCTTTCTCCTTCAACCGTTACTGCACGTTTTCACTGCACCTTCTTCTTCTTCTTGCTGCACCTTCTTCTTCCTCTTCTTCTTCTTCTTTTCTTTCGTTTCTTGCCTTCTTTTTCTCCTTCTTCATTTACGTATTTTTTTCTCTGTTTTCTTTCTTCATTATTCTCGATTTTCATTGTTTTTTGACATCAAGCTCTGAAATCGTTTTTGAAGAAGAAGAAGCAGCAGAAGATGAGGAGGAGAAAGAGAAAGAGTTATGAATTATGCATAAGGTGTACTTCAACGAATTTTGGGTGTATTTCTTAAATCCTTTGGGTGTAGTTTTTGTAATCCTTTGGGAGTATTTCTGTAATCCTTTGGGTGTATTTCTATAATCGTTTGGGTGAATTCCTGTAACCGTTTGGGTGTATTTCTATAATTTCTATAATTCTTTGGGTATATTTCTGTAATCGTTTGGGTGTATTTCTGAAGTTCCATTATCTTTAAATTTGGCAAGAAACTCGTTTTCATAGAGGAAGAAGAAGAAGAGTCGTTTACAATGCATGGTGAGTAGCGCGTTTTGGAAACAGGAAGTGGTTGAATAACGTGCGTTTATTTACTCTTGAATGTGGGAATGTAATGCGTATTTTTTGTTGGGCTTGTGCCAACTTGTAAAACTTGTAAGCCAAAAAGACTTGTATGTGTAGCATGCCTCTTTGTGAAAAGCATTTCTGCTGAGAAATTGTAGTTAATATAATATATGATTTAAATTAAAAATCAATTATTAACTTGTACAATTTTGAGAGTGATAGTGATGAAAGGTTAGAGATTAGAGATGGTTAAAATAGATTAAAATAAAAGAAAAAATTTAAAAATTTTAGATATTTTTTAGAGTTAAATTATTTTGTTAACTAAAATTTATTTTTTATAGATATTGTTAGTACAAAAGTTCGACACAATATAATTCTTTTGATCATGATTAATAATAACATAAAAGGCAATTTTTTATTGATATGATTCAGCTAGAGTAAAAAATGAATCTTAACTCGAACAAAGCTAAATGCAAATAGCATATAGAAAATATAATTGATGAAAAGAATATGGAACCATATTTGAGTACCACCATCTCTACAGAATTAATAGCCACATTGGCGCAAAAAGAAATCATAAAATACTAGTATAAATTAATATTTGGAATTAATTTATTTTACTGTTTTTTTATTTTTTTAATTTAGTTCTTTAATTCTGTTACGGTGGGTAACTGGAGATTAATGGGCTGGATGGTGTTGGTTGGTCCAGACGTACGAAGGAGGAGGCTTTCAGGTGGGTCTGCAACTCGGTGCACTCCGTCCGACCTGTACGCGTGAAAGAATGGGGGGTGGTACCTGCAAAGACACTCCGATGCCTAAGTCAGCAAGGGTGTTAGCAGATCTAGAGAGTATTGGAACTTAGAGATACCTGAAGGATGTCAGTGTATTTATAGTGGTGATCCAATAACCACCGTTGGAGTAGTGCCACTTTTCTAGGGTGTTAACCGTCCCTTTATCTTAGGGAAGTTAAGATATGGCTCGTGAAAATGGTTAGAGAGATTCTAGGGGCAGTTACTCATTCAAATGAGTGCTTATTTGCCAGCTAACCCTCGTTCCCGACTTCCTTAGAGCAAGTCGAGATGAGTACCGACTTTGTAGTGGCTGATCTGGTGAAAGGTGAGGTCAACCCTTTGGGTTGGGCCTTTTTACTTGGACCCTGGGCCTTAATCGTTGGGTCAGGATATGAACAGTGCCCCTACTCGAGCCCAATTTCTCTTTAGGATTTGGGTTCGAGTATACTACTCGGGGTTGTGACCGACGTGATGTTTCGAAACCGACGTGACTTTTGTGACCTTTTGGTTCTGACAGTTACGTCTAATCAAGCGTCGTGTCCGTTAGGGATGTGCGTAGGGATTGATGGTCTTGGTAACGGTGCATTTTCATTAATGACTGCTCCGTTTTTACCATTATGCCCCTAACGTACTTATAAATACTTTCCCTCTCTTTCATTGTTTCGTTTCTGCGATTTTTCAAATTTCTCCTTCATTCGTTCGTGCTGCATTTTTGCATTTTCGAAGGCTTTCGTTTTCTCCAACCCTCATTTTCGGATAAAGGTTAGTTCTTTTTGTAACATGCTTTTTTATTTGCATGCCTTCATTTTGTAGATAGGTTGGTTTGTAGACTTCAGTTCCGTACTTCCTCCTTTAGAGACTGTATTTTTTATTTTTCCTTTTCTTTTTCCCTTGTAGGTTTTTGCTACCTTTTTAAGAAAAAGAAATGGCTTCCGTAGATATCCTTTCTCAATGGGTTGATGTCACGGTCCTAGGGGAGGAACCCTCGGTTGATACTGAGTTTATCACCCACCTTCGCACTCACCACAGAATTTGTACTTCTGAGGATGACGAGCCGAAGTATGAATTGGTAGTCCCGGGTCCTGAAGATCGGGTTTGCTTTGGGAGGGTCAATGAGGCGGCCCCTCATTTTTTCTTTATGTATGAGTGTATGATCACCCGTTTGGGTGCTTTTCTTCCTTTTTCAAACTTTGAGATATCTGTTTTGCATCACTGCCGAGTTGCCCCTACCCAGCTTCACCCCAACTCTTGGGGTTTTTTGAAAATTTATCAATTTATTAGCCAAGCTTTGGAGTTCCCGACTTCTTTGAAGATTTTTTTCTATCTCTTTCATATGACCAAACCCTTCAGTGGGCTAAACAATAAGCAACAATGGGTGTCTTTCCGAGCCATACAGGGTCGGAGAGTTTTTACCCTTTTTGACGAATCCTTCCATGACTTTAAAAATTGTTTTTTCAAAGTTCAAGCTGTAGAGGGTCACCATCCCTTTTTTCTGGATGATAATTCTTCTTCGCGTTTTCCTTTATACTGGCTGGAGGCCTCCCCCTGCGAGAAATATGGTCTGGATGACCTGGATGAGGTAGAAGCAGCCATTGTGGGGTTCCTCCGAGAAGTGTGGGGAGGGCCTCATATTTGGACACAAAAAAGTTTCTCCAGGGGGCTCCGACCTTTGTCCAGGCACAGCTAGGTAGCTTTTATTTGTTTGTTAGATTTCTGACTTGTCTGACTGACTTTTCCGACTTGTCTGATCTATCTGTTATTGTCCTTTCAGAGATGGCAAAGGCAAACGCTCAGGAGTCTTACCAAAGGGTCCAGGAGGCTAAAGCAAGGTCTTGCGCCAGGACTGGTGGCGCCAGGGCGGTTATCTCTCCTCCTCCTCCTCCTCGGAACGTTGGGACTCCCTCTCAGCCCATTGTGATTTCTTCTTCAACTTTCTCTCAGCCGCCCCCCTTTGCTCGACCTTCTCCTGAGCCAGATAATAAGAAGCGCAAGACCTTAGAGTCTGGCTCTTCTGGTGAGGTGAAGGCGGATGCTCTTGCATTCGTCCGAAAGAACATCTATCCCCATGCTCGTATAAGCATGGATGATGCTTCTGTTCGGCGCCACCTTACCACTCTGGTTGAGGAGAGCCTCAAGGCGGCGGGGGTTTGTGGCAAACTCTTAGATATTTTTGAGAAGGCTCCTCTCAGCTCTTTAGGGATGACTTCGAGGGTCGAAGAGCTGGAAGGAAGGCTTCTCATATATCAGGAGCATGAGGGGAAGTTGAAGGAGGAAGTCGCCAAGCTGAGGGAGGAGAGAGATAACCTCCGGGAGAGGGAGAGGAAGTTGCAAGCCCAATGCAACATGGAGGTCGGTTTGAGGAAGACAGCACAGGATAGCTATCAAAGTTTGTTTAATGATCTTGTGTCTGTGAAAAATGATCTGCTGAATTCTCGGAAGGCATACGCCGAGTTGGAGGACTCTATTGCTGATGGCACTGAGGAGGCTTGGAGGATCTTTAAGGAGCAGGTCGGAGTCATTGCCCCTGACTTGGACCTCTCTCCTTTAGATCCCGATAAGGTTGTCATCGATGGTACCATTGTGGATCCCCCTGTCCCCGAGATTATTTCCGAGTCAGATTTGAAGACTCGGGGCCAAAGGATTATAGAGTCTCCTCCTCGCCCTAAGGACGCCCCGAGTTCCTCCACAATTTCTCCGACTTCCTCTTCATCTCCTATGGATGCCTCCCTTCCCGGTCCTGGTGGTGCTCCTCCTGGCTCTGGTGATGGTGATCCGTCTACTCTCCTTCCTAAAAAATAATTTTGTTGGCTATATGGGGGCCCGGCCTGTGGGTCCCCTCTTTTTAAACTCTTTATTTAATTTTGGTAGTGCGTGAACAATTTTTTAGCCTTTTAAGGCCGTAAACAAAACACTTTTTAATACCCTTTTTTAATAAGGGTTTAAGTTAAAAAATAAATACCCTTTTTGGATAAGGGTTTAAGTTACCTTATGCGTGCATGTTTTTCTTGATTTCGAACTTCCCTTTGATCTTTTCTGGAAAAACCTTTTCTTTTGGCTTTGTCTGTCTTTCTGAACCTTTTTATTTTAAGGATCTTTAAGAAAGCCTTTTAATTTTTTCTTAAGTTTTTTCCTATCTCTCTTTGGTTATTCCTAGTACTCAATTTCATTTCATTGAGTTTTTATGACTTAGGCTACTTTCGTGATTCATTTTTGCTTTACTCGGTTTTCCATTCCAACTTATGAGTCGGGATGTTTCCGAGTTTATCATGATCACCTTCTGTAACCTCTTTACACCGACTTGTACCTCGTCGTTTTATCCTGACGACCATCTAGGTCGGTTCATGGGATTTTCACGTTTTGTCGAGCTTAAGTCGGCGCGTTTCGTCGAAAGAAAATACAAAAAAGGAATTTGCAAGAGATATATATGAAAAAGATCTTTTATTAATTGGGGAGGTACCTTATTGCTACTAAGGGTTTTTGACAATCTATTTCCCTTAGTCTCTACTATGATGCCTCGTTAAAAACCCTTCTCCAGAAAAAACCCTTTGGTTTTGGAAAAAAATCATGAAGTTGGGAAAAGAGTACATCAGGGAGTAGAGTTCGCTTTTAGCTATAGTACCTTTTCATATTACAAGCATGCCACGACCTTGGTAACTCGGTGCCGTCCAAGTCGGTTACTTTATAATAGCCCTTTCCTAAGACCTCATTGATTTTGTATGGTCCTTTTCAGTTTGTAGCGAGCTTTCCTTCTCCTGATTTGTTGACTCCAATGTCGTTTCTGATCAAGACTAAGTCACTTGGGGTGAATGCTCTTCGAATGACATTTTTGTTGTATCTTGTAGTCATCCTTTGTTTCAACGCTGCTTCTCTTATCTGGGCTTCTTCTCGGACCTCGGGAAGCAAGTCGAGCTCCTCTTTATGCCCCTGTATATTTCCGATCTCGTCATGGAGAATCACTCTTGGGCTTTGTTCGTTGACTTCTATTGGGATCATGGCTTCTACGCCATAGACTAGTCGGAAGGGTGTTTCTCCAGTGGCGGATTGGGGGGTTGTCCTGTAAGCCCATAGCACTTGTGGGAGCTCTTCGGCCCAGGCTCCTTTTGCATCTTGTAATCTTTTCTTTAGCCCTGCCAGTATGACTTTGTTGGCTGCCTCGGCTTGCCCATTGGCTTGCGGGTGTTCCACCGAGGTGAACTGGTGTTTGATCTTCATACTGGCTACTAGGCTTCTAAAGGTAGAGTCGGTGAATTGGGTTCCATTATCTGTAGTAATGGAATGAGGTATCACATACCTTGTGATGATATTTTTGTAGAGGAACCTCCGACTTCTTTGTGCGGTGATGGTGGCCAATGGTTCTGCCTCTATCCACTTTGTGAAATAATCTATTCCCACAATCAGGTATCTGACTTGTCCTGGCGCTTGGGGAAAGGGTCCTAGCAAATCCATTCCCCATTTTGCAAAAGGCCATGGAGAAGTGATACTGATGAGCTCCTCCGGGGAGCCACATGGAAATTTGCATGCATCTGGCATGGTTGGCACTTTTTCACAAATTCCGTGGCATCTTTCTGCAAGGTCGGCCAGTAGAATCCAGCTCGGATCACTTTCCTGGCTAGTGACTTTGCTCCGAGATGATTTTCGCAGATCCCACTGTGGACTTCTTCCAACACTTCGATGGTTTTTGAAGTCGGTACACATTTTAGTAATGGTGTTGATATTCCCCTTCTGTAGAGGATATTTCTCACCAAAGTGTAATGTTGTGCTTCCCTTCGGATCTTCTTAGCCTCTTTCTCCTCCTTGGGGAGGATGTCGAATTTCATGTATTCGATCAAGGGGTTCATCCAACCAAGGCTTAATCCGACTATCTCAAGGACCTCTTGTTTGTCTTCTACTTTTACCACGGAGGGTTTTTGGAGAGTTTCTTGGATCAGGCTTCTGTTATTCCCTCCTGGCTTGGCACTTGCCAACTTGGATAGGGCGTCTGCTCTGCTATTTAGATCTCGAGTTATGTGTTTGACCTCGGTTTCTGCAAAGCGCCCAAGATGTTCCAGAGTTTTTTCCAAGTATCTTTTCATATTTGGGTCCTTTGCCTGATACTCTCCACTTATCTGGGAGGTTATTACTTGCGAATCGCTGTATATCATCACTTTTGTAGCACCGACTTCTTCCGCCAGCTTCAATCCAGCAATCAAGGCTTCATACTCCGCCTGATTATTTGAAGCTGAGAATTCAAATTTGAGGGAAACCTCTATTTGGGTCCCTCTTTCGTCAACCAATATTATGCCTGCACCGCTTCCTGTTTTGTTTGAGGATCCATCTACATAAAGTTCCCATGTAGTTGGTTTTTCCTCTTGGTCTCCCGCGTATTCCGCAATGAAGTCGGTGAGGCACTGGGCTTTGATCGCCGTCCGAGTTTCATACTTCAAGTCAAACTCGGAGAGTTCTATTGCCCACTGAACCATTCTCCCTGCAACATCCGTCTTTTAGAGGATTTGCTTCATGAGTTGGTTCGTGCGAACTCTTATTGTGTGAGCTTGAAAGTAAGGCCGTATCCTTCGTGAGGCTACTACTAAGGAGTAGGCAAACTTCTCTAGTTTGTGGTACCTTAGCTCAGGGCCTTGTAGAACTTTACTGATGAAATATACTGGGTGTTGTCTGACCTCGTCTTCTCTTATCAGGGCCGACGAGACGGCCTTGTCTGCTACAGATAAGTATAGGACGAGGTCTTCCCCAGCTATGGGTCGGGTCAGAATAGGAGGTTGGCTCAAGAATCTTTTGAACTCTTGGAATGCCTCTTCGCATTCCGGAGTCCATTCGAATTGACATCCCTTTCTCAATAAGGAGAACAGTGGAAGGGATTTTAGTGCTGATCCTGCCAAAAATCTGGAGAGGGCTGCAAGTCGGCCGTTCAGCTGCTGGACCTCTCTTAAACAGGTCGGGCTTTTCATCTCCAGGATAGCTCTACACTTGTCGGGATTAGCTTCAATCCCTCTTTGTGTTAGCATAAACCCTAGGAATTTTCCTGCCTCTACTGCGAAGGCACACTTTGAGGGATTTAGTCTCATCCCGTGTAACCTTATGGTGTCGAAGACTTGTGAGAGGTCTGCCAAGAGATTGACTTCTTTCTTGGTTTTTACCAGCATGTCATCGACGTATACTTCCATTAGGCTTCCAAGGTGAGAGGCAAACACCTTATTCATCAGCCTCTGGTATGTGGCCCCTGCATTCTTTAATCCAAACGGCATGACCACGTAGCAAAAATTAGCTCTGGGCGTGATGAATGATGTTTTCTCCTGATCTGGCTCATACATCGGGATTTGGTTATACCCCGAGTAGGCGTCCATGAATGACAAGTATTGATACCCCGAGCTGGAGTCTACCAGGGTGTCAATACTTGGCAGTGGGTAAGGGTCCTTGGGACAGGCCTTATTTAAGTCGGTATAGTCGACACACATTCTCCATTTACCATTTTGTTTTTTGACTAGCACTACATTGGCTAGCCATGTTGGGTACTTGACTTCTCTGATGAAGCCGGCTTCTAGGAGCGCTTGTACTTGCTCTTCTACTATTAGGGCTCATTCTGGGCCGAGCTTGCGTCTTCTTTGTTGTACAGGTCGGGACCCCAGATAAACCGAGAGCTTATGGGACATGAGCTCGGGGTTTATTCCAGGCATGTCGGAGGCCTTCCAGGCGAAGAGATCGAAATTATCTCTTAGGAGCTTAGTCAATCCTTGTTTTAGGGTTTCCCCTAGGTTGGCCCCTATGTGGGTATTTTTTTCCTCCTCTTCGCCGACCTGTATCTCCTCGGTTTTTCCTCCGAGCTCTACTGTGTGAACTTCTCTGCCTTTTCCTCTCAGGTTTAGGCTTTCATTATAACACTTCCTTGCCAATTTCTGATCTCCCCTTACCGTTGCTATCCCCGCTAAGGTCGGGAATTTCATACAAAGGTGAGGAGTGGATACCACCGCTCCGAGTCGATTAAGGGTAGCTCTACCAATTAAAGCATTATATGCTGACCCTACATCGATGACTATGAAGTCTATGCTCAGAGTTTTTGATTTTTCCCCTTTTCCAAAGGTGGTGTGGAGGGGCAAAAATCCTAGTGACTTTATTGGCGTGTCGCCTAGTCCGTATAAGGTGTCGGGGTAGGCTCTTAATTCTTTCTCATCCAACCCTAGTTTGTCGAAAGCGGGCTTAAAAAGAATGTCCGCTGAGCTTCCTTGGTCTACTAGGGTTCTGTGGAGATGAGCATTTGCTAGGATCATAGTTATTACCACTGGATCATCGTGTCCAGGGATTATTCCTTGCCCATCTTCTTTTGTGAATGAAATGGTTGGGAGGTCGGATGACTCTCCTCCGACTTGGTAGACTCTCTTGAGGTGTCTTTTGCGAGAGAATTTGGTGAGTCCTCCTCCCGCGAACCCCCCTGAGATCATATGGATATGTCTCTCCGGCGTCTGCGGTGGTGGGTCTCTTCTATCCATATCATCTCGCTTTCTCTTCCCATGACTGTCCGACCTTTCTATGAGATATCTCTCAAGCCGACCTTCCCTCGCCAGCTTTTCTATCACATTTTTGAGGTCGTAACAGTCATTTGTGGAGTGACCATATATTTTATGGTACTCACAGTAGTCGCTGCGGCTCCCCCCTTTTTTATTTTTAATGGGTCTGGGGGGTGGCAGCCTTTCGGTGTTACAAATCTCTCTGTATACATCCACTATTGAAACTTTCAGAGGAGTATAAGAGTGATATTTTCTTGGTCTATCGAGGCCGAGTTCTTCCTTCTTCTTGGTTTCCCTCTCTCTCTCTCTTTTGTTGAGGGAGGGTGTCCAGGTCGCCAACTCAGGTCTCTTAACTTAGCATTTTCCTCCATGTTGATGTACTTTTCAGCTCTTTCCTGTACATCACTTAGAGAGATGGGATGTCTTTTGGATATGGACTGTGAGAAGGGACCTTCTCTGAGCCCATTGACTAACCCCATTATGACTGCCTCGGTGGGCAGGTCTTGAATCTCTAAACATGCTTTGTTGAACCTTTCCATATAGGCTCGTAAGGTTTCTCCGACCTCCTGTTTTATTCCCAGGAGGCTTGGTGCATGTTTTACTTTGTCTTTCTGGATAGAGAACCTCATCAAGAATTTCCTTGAGAGGTCTTCAAAACTGGTAACCGACCTCGGGGGGAGGCTGTCGAACCACTTCATCGCTGCTTTTGACAAGGTTGTCGGAAAAGCTTTGCATCGCGTAGCATCAGAAGCATCAGCCAGATACATCCGACTTTTAAAGTTGCTCAGATGATGCTTTGGATCAGTGGTTCCGTCGTAGAGGTCCATATCAGGGCTTCTAAAGTTTCTCGGAACTTTTGCCCTCATTATGTCCTCACTAAAAGGATCTTCCCCTCCTAGGGGCAATTCTTCTCTACTATCACGGGAGTTCCGACCTTTGAGGGAGGATTCTAACTTTAAGAGTTTTTCCTCTAACTCTTTTCGTCGATCCATCTCCTCTCTTAGGTGCTTTTCTATCTCCCTTTGTCGCTCCCGTTCCTGTTCTAGTTGTTCCAAACGACTTTGGTGGACATGAACTAATCCCATAAGCTCAGTTGCGTGGAACTGTCCGTCTTTCTCTGACTCACGGCCTTCAGAGGAATTCACCTTCGGGGTTTTGACTCCGGAGGTTCCTTCTTTGTGTTGATCGTGGGTTTCCTGATGGAGGGTTAGGTCCGCGTCATTATTTCCGGTATCCAGATTCTCTTGTTCAGAATCTGTTTCCACATGACCCTCCTCAGGGGATCTGTCCGCCATCACTGGTTGATCTCTCGGGTCCCCGGCAACGGCGCCAATGTTACGGTGGGTAACCGGAGATTAATGGGTTGGATGGTGTTGGTTGGCCCAGACGTACGAAGGAGGAGGCTTTCAGGTGGGTCTGCAACTCGGTGCACTCCGTCCGACCTGTACGCGTGAAAGAATGGGGGGTGGTACCTGCAAAGACACTCCGATGCCTAAGTCAGCAAGGGTGTTAGCAGATCTAGAGAGTATTGGAACTTAGAGATACCTGAAGGGTGTCAGTGTATTTATAGTGGTGATCCAATAACCACCGTTGGAGTAGTGCCACTTTTCTAGGGTGTTAACCGTCCCTTTATCTTAGGGAAGTTAAGATATGGCTCGTGAAAGTGGTTAGAGAGATTGTAGGGGCAGTTACTCATTCAAATGAGTGCTTATCTGCCAGCTAATCCTCGTTTCCGACTTCCTTAGAGCAAGTCGAGACGAGTACCGACTTTGTAGTGGCTGATCTGGTGAAAGGTGAGGTCAACCCTTTGGGTTGGGCCTTTTTACTTAGACTCTGGGTCTTAATCGTTGGGCCAGGATATGAACAAATTCCATTTTTAGCTTTGTTTGTCATTTTCTTTGTGTTAAGCAACTTTTTTTTCAATTTATATTTAATTGCATCTTAAAGTTTGTTTAAATTCAATGTGTTACTATCAATGAAAGACGTTTAAATGTATTTGAAACACCAATATTCAAATAATTTTAATCGTTTATTATAAAAAATATATAATATATTAATTAAAATTAATGGATAAAATTTCTGAAAGAGCCATGTTTTAGATACATTTAAAAATTTTCCATTATTATATATGTCCTTTTATGATTTGACATATTTTATATGAACATAATTTCACATATGAAAAAGGATATTTTTACCATGAAAGACACCACCACACTTACACTGCAGATAAGATAAATTACGGATTCTGTCTAATTCTAATTTCTTTATCGTATTAGTTTTATTTTTTTTCGTTTAAGTCAGTTTGAAAGACCCCAATTTTATTATCTGTCCGGTTTAGATAAATAACTTAAATAAGTTCTTTTGAAAGAAGAGCTTAAACATAAGAATTTTTATTAATAGCAGCTTATAAATAAATTATTTTGTGTTTGAATTTTTAGTTATAAAAGTACTTATTTTAAAATTATAGTATTTGAATAAATAACTCAAAAAATAAATTTTTTTTACAATGAATATTAAAATAACGATAATAACAAATACTTCTCAATATTGAATGTTGATTTTACATAACCTAATCACTAATATTGTGTATGATATAGTAAATGAAAATAAAAAATAAATATAAAATGTGTCAATGTATATTTTGTTATTGTTTTTTATTTTTTGTATTCGTATTAAAATTATCTTCTCCTTTATTGAGGTCAAGAACTTATTATAATTAATTATGAAAATAATAGCAAGTTATAAAATCACATGTGAAAAAAAATTAAAACTAAAATTTCATACCACAGTTAAATACAAATTTAATAATAAAAAATAGAGTGATAAAATGATAAAAAAATACTTAGAAGGAATATATGCAGTAGGTTGTTCAGATGCAATATTGTCTGAAAATGGTGGTGGAGGATCAATACTTCCATCAGATAAATCATTACATAAAAATGGTGAGGTTTGGAGCATTGCGTGAGAATGATGGTGGAAGGCCAGTGCTTCTAACAGACCTTGCGTGAAAATTGTAGTGAATGGTTAATATTTTTCAGAGTCAAGAAGAAAAGTAGATTTTTTTTTTAAATTAATTTTTTTTAAGTAAGTGATAGAATGACTCATCGAGAAGCAGAGGAGTCATATATTTTTACTTCTTCATAAAGGTATAAATTAACTTTTCAGGAAGGTTAAAAGCTTTTTTTTTTAAATGGTGCCAAACACACAAATTATAACTTCATAATCCAAAAGTAAAAAAAAAAATAACTTTTGCTACTTCCCAAATGGACTCTTATTAAACGAGACAAGTTATAATTTACTTTTGATTTGTAATATACCATTTTAATATATTTGAAAAAAAATTAATTTTAAAATTGAATTAATAAGTTTATAATTGAACTCATTTTTTTAAAAGAGTGGTATTTATTTTTAAAATTGAAATTGTTGATACAAATTTAAGTCAAAATAAAATAAAAATTAAGCGAAACAAATATAAAGAACCTTTTTTGGATATATTTGTTAGGAAATTATTTGATTTTTTAATTTATTTGTGGGCAATACATATATTAATTATAATCATAAATTATGCTATTTCAAATTAAATGACTTATATAATGGTGATCTCATTTATTGTTATAAATGCTAAATTGAATAAGTCATTATTTCTTTTGATTTGGAATTAAATGAGAATAAAACCGGATATTATCTTTTGTTCTTTAGATAATTATCTTTTTGGATTTTAGATATATTATTTTTTGGGCTTTAGATACTATTTTATTTGGGCTTAAGGGTTTAATGGGTGCCATGCTCAAATATAAATAGACCTTCAGTGTTTCGGTCCTCGATATACCAAAGCCGCCTTTGTTACTCTTTCCCCATCAAAAGAGTTGCAGTTCAGCCTCCTAAGAATACAGAAGGCTTTGGTTGAGGAAGATCGAAAGAACCACAAAATCCAAACTCTTCCAATCGTATGATTTATGTTTATGAATTCAGGTACGCTTCCACATTATGATATATATATATTTTTGGTGATTCAATATGGATGATTTGGGATATTAAAATTAATTTATTCCAACAAGTGGTATCAGAGCCATCCATAATTTAATCATCAAAATATTCAGTTTTATTTTACTGGATTAATATATATATATGTACGTTCCCTATTACAGTATGATATTATAGGAATATACATATATATGTATCGTATACATGCGACTGTGTGCGTTAGTATATATACCTTTTAAGTATCGTTCCACATATATATAATGTGTCAGTTGTTTCGGTTGCCTTTGGTATACATATACTATTTGGTTATACATAAAGACGCATGTATATATTCTATATGAGACGGTCTGTTATTTTATTTAGTTTGGCAGAATTTTTTTTAAATTGATTTATTTTAAAATATTGATAAAGCATTGTTACACTTTGATCTTTTCGAATCTAATTCTATATGCTATTAATTTAATACAAAATTAATAGATTATCCTTTTGGGATATAAGGATTATTATACCCATCTATTTAATAAAGATTTGGTTTTAGAATAAATTGATTAAATATTATGCTGCCAAAGTAGCCCCTTTTATAAAAATCAATTTATTCAAAACATTAGGAATATGGTGATATGTAATTCATGCGAATATTGGTCGGCCCAAAGGAAGGTCTGTATTTGGCCGAATTACATACACATATTGATGGTATACATATTTGGGTAACTAACTAAGAATAAAGTAATACTTATTATTTATGCGAACAATAATCGGCCCAAAGGAAGTTTATTGTTTGGCCAAATAATAAGCATTGCACACTTTTGTTTATTTCCTATTAATTATGCGATCAATAATCGGCCCAAAGGAAGGTTATTGTTTGGCCAATTAATAGAAAATATATGCGGTAATAAATAGGTTGCGAAGTTTAAGTCTCCATGTGCGCATTAAGTCGGTCCAAAGAAAGGCTTAATGTGTGACAGGAATTTTGACAATATTTGATTACTGCAATGAGAGTATCACTTACAGTTAATTTTTCTATCCAAAGATTGAAAATTAATGTTGTGCTGGATATCTCAATATGGATTTTTTTTACCCATTAATTAACTAATATTTACTGCATGTTATTTTGTTCTAATCCAGAAACTATGGCTTTAGCTACCAATGTTTCTGCGCAAATTAGCAGTATTCCTATGCTGAATGGTTCAAACTTTAAAGTTTGGAAGGATACCGTGGAGATTGTCCTCGGTTGTATGGATCTAGATATAGCTCTTCGAGAGGAGAAACCCACTTCCACTCCGAAAAACCTCAATGAGGTTAAAATAGAGAAGTGGGAGAGATCTAATCGAATGAGCATTATGATCATGAAACGCTCAATTCCTGAGGCGTTTCGGGGCTCAATTACTGAGGATAAAGATGCCAAACAGTTCCTAAAGGATGTTAAAAAATTCTTTACTAAGAATAAAAAGGCGGAGGCAAGTAGCCTTTTGAGCAAACTTGTCTCCATGAGGTATAAAGATAAAGGGAACATAAGGGAGTACATTATGGAAATGTCTCATCTTGCTTCAAAATTGAAAGCACTAAAGTTAGAGTTATCTGAAGATTTACTCGTACATTTCATTTGGATTTCCCTTCCTGCACACTTTGGGCAATTCAAAGTGAGTTATAACACTCTGAAAGACACTTGGTCCTTAAATGAGCTTATATCTCACTGTGTGCAAGAAGAAGAGAGGCTACAGCAAGATAAGACTGAAAGTGCTCACATAGCTTCATCTTCTTAGTATAAAAGAAAGCGTAATACCACTGCGGATGTGCCTTCTCAGCAGAAAAAGGCTAAGAAACAGGATCAAGTTTCAACCTGTTTCTTCTATAAGAAGGTGGGACACATGAAGAAGGATTGTACCAAATATGCCACATGGCGTGTAAAGAAGGGTATAGTTCTTACTTTCGTTTGTTCTGAGGCTAGTTTAAGTTATGCACCTGTTGATACTTGGTGGGTAGATTCTGCTGCTACTACTCATGTAAGTGTCACTATGCAGGGTTGCCTGTGGAGCTGACCGCCAAGTGATGCTGAAAGATACATCTACGTGGTAGACGGTAATATAGTTGCAGTCGAAGCTATAGGAACCTTTAGATTATGTTTCACGAGTGGATTTTACTTGGATTTATTAGAGACATTTTATGTACCGTCATTTAGACGAAATTTAGTTTCTGTTTCTCATTTGGACAAATCAGGTTATTTTTGTTCATTCGGAGACAATAAAGTCAGTCTCTTTTACAATTCAAATAATATTTGCTCTGGTTATTTGGTGGATAATCTATATAGGCTTAACTTAAATTTCTATAATAATGAAATACTGCAAACGGGTACAAAACAAAAACTGAATGAGAATTCGGCATCATTATGGCACAAACGCCTAGGCCACATCTCTAAAACAGAGAATTCAGAGGCTCGTGTTGGATGGAATTCTCGGACCCCTAAATTTGGCAGACTTTGAAGTCTGCATTGAGTGCATAAAGGGGAAAAGGACAAACGAAAGGAAATTAGGTGCCGAGAGAGCTAAAGATGTCTTAGAACTAATACATACCGATATATGTGGCCCATTCCCTACTGTCTCTTGGAATGGACAACGGTACTTTATTACGTTCATAGATGATTACTCTCGTTACGGGTATCTATATTTAATTCATGAAAAGTCCCAAGTCTTGGATGTTTTTAAGTCTTTTAAAGCTGAAGTTGAACTTCAACTTGGAAAGAAAATTAAAGCTGTCAAATCTGATTGTGGTGGTGAATACTACGGAAGATATGACGGTTCAGGTGAGCAACGTCCCGGGCCTTTTGCTGTTTTTCTAGAGGAGTGTGGTATTGTTCCGCAATACACTATGCCAGGCAAACCTAGCATTAATGGTGTTGCAGAGCGAAGGAACCGAACTCTTAAGGACATGGTGAGAAGTATGATTAGTCATTCTTCCTTGCCTGAATTACTCTGGGGAGAAGCCTTAAAGACCGCAGTGTACATCCTTAATAGGGTGCCAAGCAAAGCAGTTAACAAAATCTCATATGAAATTTGGACTGGGAAAAGGCCCAGTATAAAGTATTTGCATATTTGGGGATGTCCAGCTAAGGTGCGACTTTATAGGCTGCATGAAAGAAAATTGGACCCAAGGACAATTAGTTGCTACTTTGTTGGTTACGCTGAGTGTTCACGGGGGTACAAGTTTTACAATCCTGCATCAAGGTCTATTTTGAAACGGGAAATGCGAGATTTCTTGAGGATGTTGAGTTTGGGGGAAGGAAATATTAGGAATGTTGCTTTTGATGAGGATTCTGTAACTGACAATGATCTGGTCTTTGTATCTATTATTGTTCAAGACACAGTTATAGTACAAGAGCACAATGAGAGTCCTACTGTAGATCTAGTTACAGTACAAGAGAACAATGAGAATATTGTTGTTTCTCAAGATACTGCTACAGCACAGGAAAATAATGAGAATCCTCCTCAATCCCAATCCATACAGCAAGCTCAACAACCTCAAGAAGTGTCATTAAGGAGATCCAATAGAGAAAGGAGAAAATCCATCTATGGTCTCAAACAAGTTTTCCGTTAATGGTATCACAAGTTTAATTAAGTCATTACTTCATGGTTTTGAGGTAAATATTATAGATAAATGTGTATACCGCAAGTTCAGTGGGAGTAAATACTTTTTTGGTCTTATATGTTGATGACATTCTACTTGCCAATAACGATATAGGCTTGTTGCATGAAACTAAGAAATTTCTATCGGACAAATTCGAAATGAAAGATCTTGGTGATGCCTCTTTTGTATTAGGAATCGAGATACTAAGAGATTACTCTCAAGGTATTCTTGGATTATCACAAAAAAAACTATATCGAAAAGATTTGAAGTAGATATGGCATGGAAAGTTGTAGACCAATGGACACACCCGTAGCTAAAGGAGACAAGTTCAGTCTCAAGCAATGCCCTAAAAATGATCTTGAGAGGACAACAATGCATGATAAACCTTATGCATCAGCACTAGGGAATTTAATGTATGCTCAAGTCTACATAATCCCGATATATCATTTATAGTGGGAGTGTTGGGTAGATACTTGAGCAATCCGGACATGAATCATTGGATAGCTGTTAAACGCGTAATGCATTGTTTAAAGAGAACAAAGGATTACATGCTTATCTATCGGAGATCAGAAAATTTGGAGATCATTAGGTACTCTGATTCCGATTTCATGGCATATGGTTGTGAAACTTTGTCACTAAACTTCATATAGTAGATGACATTAAAAGGCCATTAAAGATATTTTGTGACAATAAGTCAGCAGTACTATACTCCAATAACAATAAGAGCTTGACAAAATCGAAGCATACAGACATTAAGTTCTTAGTTGTCAAGGAGAAAGTTTAAGAAAAATAGATTTCCATAGGACATATAGGAACAGAGTATATGCTAGCAGACACATTACCAAGGGATTGACCCCTAAAGTTTTTCATGAGCACACTGCTCGGGTGGGTGTCAATATTTGTGATGCCTTGATTTAGTGGGAGTTTATGCTATATGTCCTATGACAGATATTGAGTTATTTTTATGCAGAATTAAGTTGATGGTTTATTTCATGTTATATGAAATGTTCATTTTGCAATATTTGTATTGTGTTTGATCTCAATAAAGTTGGACCAGCTGGAAATAGACATGCATGAGATCACTTGGCATGTAATTTCCATATTACTTATCCAAATTTGATCTATGTCGTTAAGTATATTAGGATGGTGATTGGCGTGGTTTAGTCACGGCATTTAATGTGATAAAAGCTGCGGTAGTTCCATATCTAATGTATGAGACGGACCAGATTGTTAAAGTAATGAGAGAAATAGCATTTAGATGCGCGCATAAAGTTTATAAAGATGTGATTATGTCAAGAAATAATATATGTATAGCCCAAGTGGGAGATTGTTAGGAAATTATTTGATTTCCTAATTTATTTGTGGGCAATACATATATTAATTATAATCACAAATTATGCTATTTCAAATTAAATGACTTATATAATGGTGATCTCATTTATTGTTATAAATGCTAAATTGAATAAGTCATTATTAATTTTGATTTGGAATTAAATGAGAATAAAACCGGATATTATCTTTTGCTCCTTAGATAATTATCTTTTTGGATTTTAGATATATTATCTTTTGAGCTTTAGATACTATTTTATTTGGGCTTAAGGGTTTAATGGGTTTAATCCATGAATAGGATCTATATAGACACATAGACCCATGGATCCATACATCTCGATCGGAAAAGAATCAATGGAAAAAGAATCGGAAGTGATCAATATATCTCTCGAAACAAACGAAAAGGAAACGAAAGACGAAACATAAATCATGGATCAACTAAGCCCTCTCGGGGACTTGCTTAAGAATAAGAAGAATAAGAAAGAGGAATCTTATGTAAATACCATGGAATAAGGTTTAGTCCTATTCATGGGGATTCTGTAAATATTCCATTCCAAAAAAAGAGAAAATTCGAAACAAAACTATATCTACTATTCTGATATTCAAATTCGATATAGATGAAATTGATCTTTTTTTTTAGACTTCTTTTTGATTTGTACTTCGTAAGAATTAGTCGATATTTACGATTAAATTCTCCCGTTCCTCAAGATTCTATAGGAATATTTTTATATTCCCTTAAAAAGAGTGAAAAAGTGCTTTCGTTGTTGTGGAATAAGAAGCCTTCGTATCTTAATGCATGTATTTAATTTATTCGGAGCTATTAGAGCGGGATCCACTTTTTGGGGAATATGAGTCGAAGCAATAACAAGAATATTTCTAGTGGAACATCTTTCACAATCCCTGGAGAGATAGTTCACTAATAGACCGAGGGATAAGTAATTCCACTCATTCACATCCAGACCATGCTCAAATATAAATAGACCTTCAGGGTTTCGGTCCCAATATACCAAAGCCGCCTTTGTTACTCTTTCCCCATCAAAAGAGTTGCAGTTCAGCCTCCTAGGAATACAGAAGGCTTTGGTTGAGGAAGATCGAAAGAACCACAAAATCCAAACTCTTCCAATCGTATGATTCATGTTTATGAATTCAGGTACGCTTCCGCATTATGATATATATATTTTTGGTGATTCAACATGGATGATCTAGGATATTAAAATTAATTTATTCCAACAATATTTATCAATATTTTGAATATTTATGGTTGGAAATGATAGTGTAATTTATTTATTATTTATTTATTCGATTATAATGTTAATTAAAGGACAAGTGTGCGGAAACACAATAATTTAGCCAATTAAATGCTAAATTCTTATTCTTATTTCGTACATTTTGTTTATTACTTTGAATCGGTGTTCTCTATTATATTCAGGATTAAGATTGCCTTTATTAAGAGAGAGCGAGGAGGAGAGAGAGATTAAGATAGCCATACATAAATATCAACGTCTAATTAATTATTGCTACTGTTTTATTGTTTGATTTGTCGCATTAATTTTAAACATTAAAATAACCACAATAAATGAATATTTTTTGGGTCGAATTATTGAATTTATTTAGAATCTGGTTCACAAATTAAGAGTATTTATTAAAGAAAAAATAATAAATTAATTTTGATATTCTCACTATATTTTAACTATGTTAAATATATTAAAAACATTTAAAGTTTCCATTCTCAATATATATTATTATTATTAATTATGTTATACGTGTTTTTTGGATTTTTCCTAACATTTATAATAATAATTTTACAAATTGGCATTGGCTTTTGCTATATAAAATTAGAATTTTTTTTATAAAATATAATATTTTATGATCTTAATGAATATCCTAATTATTTTAAATTTTCACTTTTTTTATACTAGGAATACATATTTTTAAGTAAAAAAAATATATATTATATGATAAAAAAATAAATACTTAACAACATAAGAAAAAAATTTTATAAGATAGAAGGTTGTACAAAGGCTCTACACTCTACAGAGTACTGTGGGTACTGTCACTACTGTGGAATGTGGACATGATCCGCAATAAAACTCCATGCGCTTCGCCATACACAATCATTGCCTTTGTGATTAAGCATTTGACACATCAGCCACCGTCCATTATAACATACATTATTGATTTATTGACGTGATTAATGTCACACTTCCCTACACCAGACACACATTAACCCAAAAGCCTGTCGAATCAAGCGGACGGTCCAGATCAAATCTCTTACTTCTAAGTTCTCACCGACCACTGCACCACAAATACACACCCGCAATGCACCGTAACATTTTCCCACTCCCTTTCTCTTAACCAAGACACTTCGTCATTACTTGATCATTCGTTTCTCTCACAGTTTCCAAGGCAAAGGAAAAAAGAGATACAAGAAATTGTTAGTTAGTTAGAGAGAAACCTGTTTTCCGATGAAGTTGATCGGTGTTGATAACGCCGCTTCCTCCACCGTCGACGGTGGACGGAAAGTGCTGGTCGGAGTGAAATTGGATACTCGGAGCCGGCAATTGCTGACGTGGGCGCTCGTTAAGGTGGCGGAGCCCGGCGACCACGTCATTGCACTCCACGTGCTCGACACCATCACTGGTAACTCTCTTCTCTCTCTTTGCTTCGACTTCGTTTGCGTTTTTGTAACGTTACGTGGAATCTCGTTGCAGAAGGCACGTCAACGCTGCTATCTCTCGTGAAGACCTTCAATTCCGTTCTCGCTGCATACGAAGGTTTCTGCAATTTAAAGCAGGTCCGTTTCTCCGTTGTTTCAGTTCCATTTTCTCCCACTCGCATGTTTGGTTGCCTAGAAAACTGAAAACGATTATAAGAAAAATAATAATTAGAAACGAGCAGTTACTGTTTTGGTTGTTGGTAGTATTAACTTATTCTCATTATTTCTCTTTTTTTTTAGGAAGAGGTTTTGGGAACTGAATTCGTGCTGTTTTAATGCAGATTGATTTGAAACTGAAAGTGTGTAGAGGCTCTTCAACAAAGAAGGTTCTGGTGCAGGAAGCGACGTCATTTGGTGTGGAGACTGTGATTCTCGGAACTTCGGCGACGCAGCATACGATCCGGTCGTCGGTGTCGGTTGCTAAGTACTGCGCAAAGAAATTGCCAAAGTGTGTCTCTGTTTTCGCTATTGATAAGAATTGCAAAATTGCGTTCAGCAGAGAAGCTTCTAGAGCACACTGTGATCAAGGTTAATTTTCTTTCAACTTTGTTATGAGTATGATGATTTTGATTTATTATTATTGTTCTCTTCATCTTTTGCCTATGTGAGATGTAGAATTGATCATTCTCTTGGTTAGGAAAAGGAAAATTATAAGAAGAAATTGAGAATGATACAAACTATACTATTGTTAAAATGGCAGAGAAATTACATGAAGATCCATTATTGTTGCTAAAATCGTTGGTGGCTTATGGTTCGAACTTGAAGAGTTGTGAGAGTTGTGCAGCGGTTTTGGCACCACAAGAGGGTTCTGAAACCAATGAACTGATGCAAGGTTTGCCAGAGGATCCTGAAAAAGACAATTCTCTGGCTTTAGTACCGATTCAGAAAGTTGATGATGCTCCTTCGCCTTGTTATTCAATTGTGGTGAGGGGTTCAAATCAGTCGAAACCTGGTTGGTCGTTTCTTCGCCACGTGTTCCACCCCCGAAAGCATACCTCTAAGTCATCACTGAAAAGCTCAATTATTTTCCAGCGCCCTTTGCGGCATCCCAGTTGGCATTTTTCAGCTGTAGTCCACCCAGATCAGAAACAGGCAAGTACTACTGAGAACAATGATCAGTCCAGTTATGCCCTGGATGGAGAGAGTGGTGCAATTGTGCCATTTGGATCTTCTGCCACCTTTCCTATTCCCTCCCTTTGTGGTGACTTGAGTAGTGTTTCTTTAGAATTGTTGGAGGGCTTACGAGAGAAGTACTTGTCTTCGTGTATATCGTATAGTTTGCAGCATCTTGCATCTGCAACAGCTAGCTTTTCACCTGGTTTGCTTGCTTACTCTGACTTTCATTTTCCCTGATTTTGTTCTTGTGATTTTCTTGACATGTCTTCTGACAAGTTTCTATACACACGGTCATTAATCAGAAAATTTGGTCGGCAGAGGTGGAAGTAGTTATGTATACAGAGGACATCTTCCAGATGGCAAGGAATTGGCCGTGAAGATTTTGAAACCATCTGTAGATGTGGTGAAGGAGTTTGTTCAGGAAATTGAGATACTTACAACTTTGGATCACAAGAATATAATATCTCTATCTGGATTTTGTTTCGAGGGAAATCATCTACTACTGGTTTATAATTTTTTATCAAGGGGAAGCCTAGAAGAAAACCTTCATGGTAAATACTTAAAATCTTGGGTTTTCTGCAAGGTATTACATAGATCTTCACATTCTCTAATCAGTCTTTTTTTACCTTGTGCTTTCTACCAAAGGCAATAAGAAAGACTCTGATGCATTTGGTTGGAAAGAGAGGTTTAAGGTGGCTGTGGGTGTGGCTGAGGCATTGGACTATCTGCACAACGGCTGTCCGCAGGCTGTGATCCATAGGGATGTAAAATCTTCAAATATCCTCCTTTCAGATGATTTTGAGCCGCAGGTTAGGCACTTATTACCGTTTGAAATTTTTTTATCTTCATTTTATTTATCCATGTCTTAAACCATGTGGCCATGTACTCAGCTCTCAGATTTTGGACTGGCTAGTTGGGGAACAACTTCTTCCCATGTTGCTTCTACTGATGTGGCTGGAACTTTTGGGTAAGTAACATTCCCTCGTGTTCCTCCTTTGGCTTGGTTGCCTTTACTTTTAATTTGATTTGATGTATGAACACCTTTTCTTTTGACAGATACCTTGCACCTGAATATTTTATGCATGGTAGAGTGACGGACAAAATTGATGTATATGCATTTGGCGTTGTACTCCTTGAGCTTCTCTCGAATAAGAAGCCCATTGACAATGAATGTCCAAAGGGCCAGGAGAGCCTTGTTATGTGGGTAAGTTGTTTTTCCATTGTTATGAATTAAAAACTACTTGTAAAAACAAAAGAAGTGCGTACATATTAAGAACCCAACATCCTACAAGACATGCATTCTAATTCTTGGATCTCAATGTGATTGATGACAATATACAGGCTACACGAATTCTGAAAGATGGGAAGTTATCCCATTTGCTTGATCCAAACCTAGGCTGTGAATATGACCATTGCCAGATCAACAGAATGGTTTTGGCTGCTACTCTCTGCATCAGACGTGCATCTAGATTGCGACCTCAAATCAGTCTTGTAAGTGTTCTATCTGTGCAAATTCACTTGTTTCCATTTTATGCAACTTTAATGTTTTTAATAATATCAGTCGTGTTTTTTAATCGCAGATATTGAAACTTCTGCAAGGTGATGAAGAAGTGACGAAGTGGGCAGAACAAGAAGTTAACACACCAGTGGATCCTGATGGACTTTATGAGGAATCGGTTCCAACCAATATTCAGTCCCACCTTAACCTTGCTTTATTGGATGTGGAGGATGATGCAGTTTCTATCAGTAGCACCGAGCCGACTGTCTCATTGGAGGATTATTTACAGGGAAGATGGAGTCGCTCCTCAAGTTTCAACTAGCCAGTTCTTAACGGTACTCATCTTTGAAGCAAAGTGTTTCACTATATACATATTTTGTTTCCCTAGGTTAGATTATCAAAACCCTTTGCTTTGATCGTGCAAATGGAGTCTTGGAAGAGAGGCGCAATAGTCTAGCCCCCTCCTTGATTTTGTACTTACATATTTGTTCATAGTTCAATGGAAAGGTTTTAATGAGTGCTTGTTGCCAAAATTGTCTAGATTTGAGAAAAGCATAAGTGTATATTCCATGCTGATAGTGGCCTCTTGCTTCTTGGTTGAATGGTGCCACGTCTAAGGTCCACCTAGGATGTTGTGACCATCATGTGCTTTTTCCCTTTTCTAAGGTTTGAAAAAGCGGAATGGTGAAATTGTATTCCTTTTTTTTTTTTTTAATGTGTAAATTTCATTGTATTTATAGATATAGATTCTATTATTACAATGTGTCCAAACCTTAATCGCCCCCCGCTGTTGAACTTCTTGAGGAAATGCGGCTCAACTGAATAAACGGTATATGGACATTTGGACAAAGGAGAAGTTTAAACCTGACCTGTATTATTGTTTATTACCTGTGCTCTTCTGGATTAAGGCATCGTTTGTTTCATGTTCATGTCCATTAGAAATATGGCCTAAGTGGTACATGCTTTTATTGATTACTGTTTGGTTGCTGAGACAAAATTTTAAAAGGGACAACGATACACAAATAGACATAAAATATAATAATATATGTATTTAGTGTATTAAAGATACTAAAATTATGTTTGGTTACGAGAATAGGATAAAATAAAAAATAAAAAATATAATTATGAAAAATTAATAAAAAAGTAAAAAATAAAATATATTTTTTATTGTGTCTTTTTGTGTTTTTTTCTATTAGAATAAATATAAAATATACTAATTTAGTATATTTAAATATAATATTATTTATTAAATATAATTTTGTGTCTCAAGTGTCCTGGTAAAGAAAGGCAACCTAAGACACATTTTTATACTTTTATCTTTAACTATATTTTAAAATATCAATCTTATCTCTAATTCTAACTCTTCTTTATTTTTTTATCATCTCATTCTTTGTTCTAAGAGTTTGTTTGGGTGAGTTTTTTTTAAAAAAAAAAATTGAGTTATCTTTTTTTTTAAAGATCTTATGAAAAAATAAAAGTAATTTTATGTTTGGATGTTTCATGTAAAAAATTATTTTTATCTATCAATTATATTTGGGTATAATAATATAAAAGTACTTTTGTGTTTATTTATTACATGAAAAATATCTTTTTTTAAGGAAAAAAATTTAAAAAAAAGATGTAAATTACAGCTTCTTAAAAAAGTTTTTTTTTTATCCTTTTAGTACTTTTATTTTTATTACTAAAAATTTGTCAAATACACTAAAAAATAAAAAATAAAAATTTATTAAAAAAACAAATCTTTTTTTATTAAAATAATGACGTCCATACATCCACTAATTCTAACCTCTACTCCTTTTTCTCGTTCCTCCCTCTTCCCTTTCCCACTGTCGTTTCCTTCCATTACTACTGGTACTGCCACTGGCGCCATCCTTTTTCACTCCTCTTCTTTCTCTCTTCCTTCCTCCCTTCACCCTCTACCTTTGTCTTCCTCTCCTTTCCGTCACCATCACTGCCAGGGACGGATTCAAGTTTATGGGTGTGGGGGCAAGTACCCCAGTGAAATTTAAATTGTTTTTAACTAATACATAGTAATAAAATTTATTTGCCCCCACTATATAATTAAATTTGACTCCACTATGATTGTACTTCACTCATCAACTTCAATTATGTAAAAACAAATGGTAATTCAATATTTAAATGAATTTGTTACAATAACTTAAAAAAAACGAGTGAAATAAGTATAAATTTGTTATTTTATAATTATAATTAATAAATAAATTTAAAATTTTAAAAAATATGTTTATATACTTAGTGAATATCACTATTGTGCCCCGTGTGTATGTGTGTGAGTATATATATATATATATATATATATATATATATATATATATATATATATATATATATATTATTTGATTATTTATTCAAAATAGAAGTAGTTACTAATTTAATATCCAAAAGATTCAATCTCAGTCCGTGCGTCATTATGGTGTTGTCTACTTGCGAGAGGTCGGTCAAGAGGTTTGTCTCATCCTTAGTTTTTATTAGCATGTCGTCCACATATACTTCTATTAAACTCCCAAGGTGAGGTGCAAACACCTTATTCATCAGCCTTTGATATGTGGCTCCTGCATTCTTTAACCCAAAAGGCATAACCACATAGCAATAATTTGATTTAGGCGTGACGAAAGATGTTTTCCTTAATCCGGCTTGTACATCGGAATTTAATTATATCCCGAGTACGCATCCATGAACGATAAGTATTGATATCCCGAGCTAGAGTCTACTAGGGTATCATCATTTGGAAGTGGATACGAGTCTTTTGGACACGCCTTGTTTAGGTTGGTGTAGTCAATGCACATCCTCCACTTGCCATTCTGTTTCTTGACTAGCACCACATTTGCCAGCCAAGCCGGATATTTGACCTCTCTGATGAAGCCGACTTCTAGGAGGGCTTGTATTTGCTCTTCGACCACTTGAGATTGTTCGGGACTGAGCTTCCGTCTTCTCTGCTGAATAGGTCGTGATCCAGGATATACTGACAATTCGTGTGCCATGAGCTCGGGATCTATCCCGGGCATGTCGGAAGCTTTCCACGCAAAGAGGTCGGAATTCTCTTGTAGGAGTCTTATTAGTTTCTGCTTCAAGTCTTCTTTCAAGTTGGCTCCTATGTTGGTGTTCTTACCGTCCTCCTGCCCGATCTGTACCTCTTCAATCTTTCCAACGGACTGTGGTCGCAATTCCTCTTTAGCTCGAATTCTCCCGAGCTCAATGGTATGTACCTCCTTGCTTTTACCTCTCAAGTTTAGGCTTTCATTGTAACACTTTCTCGCCAGCTTTTGGTCTCCCTGGTGGTTGCAATTCCCTCTAGTGTTGGAAATTTCATGCACAGATGGCGGTGAATACCACTGCTCTGAGCCGATTAAGGGTCGTTCTACCTATTAAAGCATTATAGGCCGAACCCACATCAATGACTATGAAGTCGATGCTTAGAGTTTTGGATTTCATCCATTTTCCAAAAGTTGTATGTAGGGGTATGAATCCTAGTGGTTTTATGGGTGTGTCCCCCAATCCGTATAGGATATCAGGGTATGCCCTTAATTTCTTTTTGTCCAATCCCAACTTGTCAAATGCTGGTTTGAACAGGATGTCGGTTGAACTTCCCTGACCCACCAGGGTTCTGTGTAGATGGGCATTGGCAAGAGTCATGGTAATTACCACCGAATCGTCATGTCCAGGGGCAATACCCTGCCGGTCTTCTTTAGTAAAAGATATGGCTGGAAGGTCAGGCAACTCACTCCCGACCTGGTAGACTTCTTTTAGATGTCTCTTACGAGAAGACTTTATGAGTCCTCCTTCAGCGAACCCTCCCGAGATCATATGTATGTGTCGTTCCGGGGTCCGTGGTGGATCTCTCCGATCTTCTTCATCTCGCTTTTTTTTTACCATGATTGTCCGACCTCTCCATGAGATATCTGTCAAGCCGGCCTTCTCGGATCAGCTTTTCTATCACATTTTTCAGGTCGTAACAGTCATTTGTTGAATGCCTATATATCTTGTGGTATTCACAGTATTCGCTACGACTTCTCCCCTTCTTGTTTTTGATGGGTCTAGGGGGAGGTAGCTTTTCAATATGGCAAATTTTTCTGTAAATGTCGACAAGAGAAACTCGCAGAGGAGTGTAAGAGTGATATCTCTTGGGCCTTTCGGGCCGACTTCTTCTTTTTTCTTGGGCTCCCTTTCCTTCTCCCTGGTCGGGTTAGCGTGCCCAGGTCGCCAGCTTGGTTCCCGTAGCCTGGCATTTTCCTCCATGTTGATGTACTTCTCAGCTCTTTTTTGTACATCACTCAAAGAAGTCGGGTACTTTTTCGAGATGGGCTGAGAGAAGGGACCTTCTCGAAGTCCATTTACTAGGCCCATAATCACTGCCTCTGTAGGCAGATCTTGAATTTCAAGACACGCCTTGTTGAACCTTTTCATGTAGTCCCTCAGAGGTTCTCCGACCTCCTGTACTCCCAGGAGACTCGGGCCGTGCTTGACTTTGTCCTTTTAGATTGAAAATCGCATAAGGAACTTACGCGAGAGGTCGTCAAAACTGGTAACCGACCTTGGGGGTAGGCTATCGAACCATTTCATCGCTGCCTTTGTCAGAGTTGTCGGAAAGGCTTTGCAGCGAGTAGCATCAGAGGCGTCGGCTAGGTACATCCTTGGAACTTTTGCCCTCATGATGTCTTCACTGAACGGGTCTTCTCCCCCCAATGGATAATCTTCTCGGTCGCTACGAGAACTCCTACCTCGGAGGTTAGCTTCTAATCTTAAGAGCTTTTCTTCAAGCTCTTTTCGTCGTTCAACCTCTCTCCTTAGGGTTCTCTCCGCCTCTTGTTGTCGCTCCAGTTCTTGTTCCAGCTGCTCTAGCCGTCCTTGGTGACCATCGAACAATCCCATAAGATCGGCAGCATGAGGTTGTCCCTCTTTTTCTGGCTCGTGCACCTCAGAGGGGATTCCTCTTGGGTCTTTCACTCCAGAGGGACCTTCTCGATGTTGACTGCCTGCTCCTTGCAGGGATATTATAGCTTTGTCGTTGTTTATTGCATCTTGCTGCTCTTGCTCAGACTCTGATGCAGTGTGTCCGTCCTCATTCTGGTCGTCCGCCATTATAGGGTGATCTCTCAGTTCTCCGACAACGGCGCCAATGTTACGTGGGTAACCTGAAATAGTTGGGTTGGGCTAGGAAGAAAGGCCCAAGCGTCAGAGGAATGGGATCTCCGACTCGGTGAGCACCTAGGTGTCTCCGTCCGAGCTGTATATGTGAAAGAATAGGGGGTGGTACCTGCAAAGACACTCTGATGCCTAATTTAGCAAGGGGATAAGCAGGTTTAAGAGTATTGGCACTTAGTGTTACCTGAGCATGTCAGTGTATTTATAGTAGTGATCCAATAACTACCGTTGGAGTAGTTCCACTTCTAAAGGTGGATAACCGTCCCTTTATCTTAGGGTTATTGGGATATTGCTTTTGGAAGTGGGTTGAGAGATTTCAGGAGCAGTTACTTATTTGAATAAGTGTTATTTGCCAGCTCATGTCGAGTCCAACCTCTTTGGAGAGGAGCCTATGTCTAGCCTGACCTCTTAAGATGAGGTCGGGTGGGTGGTGAAGGCCAATCTTTGGATTAGGCCTTTTTGGCTTATTTGGACCAGGACCATAGTGTTGGCCAGGATATGAACAATAATAATACCGTCTATTTAGACGTATATACTAATTATGTTAAAAATTTAACTTTTTTTTTTCAGCCATAAACTCAAAAGAGCACAATTAGCTCATTTTGGTGACAAACAATATCATTGCAGGTAACTGTTATTAAATATAAATTCATAATAAATCAGATGTAATGTCATTTAGTTTACATTTTGTCATGCATAAACTAAGATTAATGTCATTTTTTTGTCTTTTCAAAAAACTCAGTGCAAAATAAGATATCTCAATTCTACAGATTTTAATTGAATTAATTGAATTCGTCCCTATAATAAGAAATCAATTTAATTGAATAATCTTAAATCGTTTATATAATTATTTTTATGGAAAAAAATGTGACAGATTTTCAAGACTCAAAAAGTTATTAATAAGAAGATGTATAATAAATTACGAAAGATTTTTTTTAGATACGCTATTTTTATATTCTCCTATTTTGTTTATTAATTATTCTTATAGTTCGATATTCAAAAACAAAAAAATAAGCATTCTCATTTTTTTTTTGTTTTTTCACTATTTATAGGGAAATAAGGCATCTTCAGATCAAAATCCATATTTTGACCTACCACTTAAAAAAAATGAAGACAAATATAAATATCCATGATATTTAAGCAAAATTATCTTTTGTAAATAACTGACATGTATTTTGATTTATATATACTCTTTCTGAATCAGGATAATATTATTATTATCATTTTTTTAATTATGTTTTTTCTGATAATATATATACCTCTTTATTGTGTGTTTTTATAATTTAACATTTTAAAAATTATTTATAGTAATTTTAAGGTAAAAAAATATGATATAAATAAAATCACGTCAATATTAAAATAATGACAAAAATATTTATCTAATAAATTTGAAGAATGAATAATATATTAATAAAAAAATTAATTTTTTAAGAAACAATAAAAAACAATAGAAAAGCGGCTAGTGCCTATTGAGCCGTTAGTATGTTATAAATAAACTATCTATTTTATATATGTGCTTAGATAAATTAAGGGTGATAATAAAAAATTAATAATATGTTAAAAATAAAAAATATTTTGTCATTTATTTTATAATAATATAAAAGAAAATTTATAATATATATTTATTTAATTTTTAAATTTTATTTCATTGGAGAATTCAAGCAATAAATTATGTACAAAATACTATGTTAAATTAAAGACATTCGTCTCACATTTTATTTTAATTTAATAACATTCTTTTGAATAAAATTATACTTTAACTTTAAGAAAAAAATATTTTTTGAGTAACTACCTTTGCACCTTCTATTTCCTCTGTTTCAATGACTAGGATATCTTTGAGATTGGAAGCAAACCATGAGAAGTAGTCAACATTCTAAAATTATAATTAATAATTAATTATTTTATATAAATTAAATACTACTAATGACTAAAAAATAAAAAATTAATTAATTTTTAATAAAAATTACAATTGTAACTGCACCTATAATTTGAATAGGGTGAGCCTCTCTAAATTTATTTATAAGGTCCATATCATCAGTTATCTTTTTAACTTTATAAGAAGGTAAAAAATTTAGATTATCATATATTTAGACTTTAACGATAAAGAAAAAAGTCTTGTCAATTAGGTTGAGTGAAAGTGTAGGTGTATCTGACGGATCTCCTTTCTACAAGGTATCATTTAACATATTAATAATAAAAAAATATAAAAATTATCATTAAAAATACTTCCGTCAATGATTCTAGAAATAAATATATACTGGTTAGAACCTACCAATAAGAATGAATTAAGTATCTCTACACAACTCTTTCTCAATATTTATTTTGTCTCCTTATCAAATAGTACAAAACATGCACAATTATAGTCATCAATGACACCAAACTTAAATCGGTACCTTATTGTTATACGAAAATTAATTGAATAATTACTTATTATTAATTATTATCATTATTAGCTTAGGAATAAATTTTAATTAATTTGAGTTGACTCATACAATAATTATGTGAATTTATTAGTCTAAGAATAAATTTAAATTAAAATAAATTTGATTTAGTTTTTTCAAAAATTTTAATTTATGAGTAAATAATTTAAAATTAAAAAGTAACAACTTAAACAAATAATAATAAGTTATACGTTAAAAGAGTAATGTGCAAATAATTTAAAATTTAAAAAATAACTACCTAAGCAGAAAAACTTAAAATTTAGAAAATAACAACTTAAGCAAATAACTTAAATTTAAAAAGATCAACCTAAGTAAATAATAATTTATAATTTATAAATAAAATTTTAAAAATTCAAAAAAGTAATATGCAAATAAATTAAAATTAAAAAATAACAACCTAAGCAAATAATTTAAAATTTAAAAAATAACAACCTAAACAAATAACAATTTATAATTTTTAAAAATTTTTAGTGACAATACTAAGTAAATAATTAGTTTAAAAATATTAAAAACTAAATATTTAACAACCTAAGAAAACATAATTTAAAATTTAAAAAGTAACAACCAAAGCAAATAATTTATAATTTATAATTTATAAATAAAATTTTAAAAATTTCTAGTGACAACGCTTAAGCAAATAAATTCTCAAACTCAACATATAAGCGGCTCCCTATTTGTATTACTATAAAGATAAAGATTTAAAAACTAACAACCTAAACAAATAATTATTTATAATTTATAAATAAAATTTAAAAATTTAAAAGAGTAATATGCAAATAAATTAAAATTAAAAAGTAACAACTTTAACAAATAATTTAAAATTTAAAAAATAACAATCTAAACAAATAAAAATTTATCATTTTTAAAAGTTTCTAATGACGACACCTAAGTAAATAATTAGTTTAACAATATTAAAAATTAAATATTTAACAGCCTAAGAAAGTTTAATTTAAAATTTAAAAAGTAACAACCAAATAATAATTTTTAATTTATAAGTTATAAATAAAATTCTAAAAATTTTTAGTGACGACACTAAACAAATAAATTCCCAAACACAACATATGAGCGCCACGTCAGGATAAGACCTCCCATTTTGTATAAGAGCTTCCCATTTATATTACTATAAAGATAAAGATGTATATTTTATTTTAGAAGTCGTAATACCACGCCACCTCTATTGTAAAATATAAAATTTATTTGCTTTTCTATTGAGGTAAAAAAATATTTTTATATTTTTATTTATAAAATTATAAATTTAATATGAATAATTAAAAAATAAAATATTTTAAGTTATTTAATATATATGAAAAGTATAAAATAAATAAATTTAAATTAAATAATTAAAAAAAATTGTTGTTATTATGTATAAAAAAGTCAAGATAAAAATTTATTAACATTATTTATAAATTAGTTATTTATATATTAAATTTATTTTTTTTAATCCTATTTAATTTGAAATAAATTTAAAAATTTATATTTATATTTAAAACATTCTTTTTTTAATACATAATTTTAATAAATAAAAAAATTATGTTAATCTTATATTAAACATCTTTAATTATTTTTAATTTTATTATTATTTTTTAATTATTAATTTTTATTTTGATTATATCATCTCATCGTATTATACACTATTATTTTCTCTTATTATTATTTTACATGTATGACTATTATTGTCTTGCCGTCACCATGATGTTACCTTGTTTTATTCTCTTTTTTCATTTTCTTCTTCTATTAATCCCGAACACAATCAATTACCATCATATCATATTACCATTATCGCAGCTCTTATTTTTGTTTATCACTTTGATGCATACATATCCATTTGTGTTAACTTTTGAATTGTTAAAGATTTATTAAAAGAATTTTTTTTGTTTGATTTAGATATCTAGGTGTATAACTATTATAAATATACTTATTTTTAATACTTACTTGTAAAGTCATATTTTATCATTTAAAAAAAATAAGATATTAAGCATTTTAAAATTTTGTATAGAATAATTAAATAAAAATAAAAAAAATTTATTAGTTATTTAATTTCTTTAATATATAGTATAATTGAATTTAAATTAATTTAGGTATAATACTAAAATCATTATGTTGTTACTATGTGTAACAATGAAGATAAAAATTTATAAATATTTGTAAATTTATTTATTTCTCAATTATATTTAATTTGAAGCAGATATGAAAATTTGCATTTTTTTTGTTTCCTATGGTATCCGCAACTCGACCGATCAAGGACTAATCCGTCGCGAATCTGAACATCATTTAAGGGTCTGCCGTTGGCCAATGGGTTACTGCATGCATAAGGCGGGATTCGAACCCCGACACTTGCTTAAGCGGACGAGTGAGCTGACTACTCGACCAACCCAAGTTGGTTATGAAAATTTATATTTAAATCACTCTTTTTCTAGCATAATTTTATTAGCTAAAAAATTTTTTAAGAATTATTATTTGCTTGTTACTTGTTAAAAATTCCAAAATATAAAATGGTTATAAGATAAAAAAAAATTTACTTAAATATAATTTTTATAAGGTACTCTATGAATGAACTCAGGTGAATGAGTATTATATGTAAAATGAATGCTAATATATTGGTACAAAAATTATTCTGTATAATTTTTTTCAAAAAAATATTGTCTATTAAACTATTTTACTTTTATTCTTTTAAAAGCATACTCATAATAAAAAAAATTCGCATGAATAATTTACCTACAATAGAAAATTCTTGATAAAGTTGTTGTGAAAAATGTGTAAAAGTTTTTTTTATTCAACGTAACTCATTGATATACGGGAAAAAATTTTTTAATAATAAACTTCTCTAGGGTAATATTGGAACTTAAATTTAAACGCCAATTGACATTATATACGGTGTAGGTACTTAGAGTATATTAGAAGAGTATGATAAAAAAAAAATAATTTTATGTAAATTTATTTTTTAAAAAATTGTTCCTATTGAACTATTTTATTTTTATTTTTTAAAAATATATCCAAATAATAAAAATCTATAACAATAATTTACATCCAATACAAAAATCTTAATGAGATTACTTTAAAAAAAATAAATAAAATTTTTTTTATTTAACGTAACTGATGAAAGAAATTTTTTAATAATAAACCTTTCTTTAGGAGCAATATTGGAACTTAAACTCCAATTATCTTTATATAAGGTTTTATGTTATATTTAAGTAAAATGAGAATGATGGAAGAGAAGATGAATAAGAAAAGAAAAAAAAAAAAGAGTTTTTTTTACACAGTAACATGATATGATAGATAGTAAAAGAGAAAAGAGATAATTTTGGAAGTGTTGTGATTGTGTGAATTAATTAGATGAGAGAGAATGTGAATGTATGTGATAAGAGAGTAGATGAAGTAGTAGAAATTTTTTAATATGGAATAACTGACCTATAATAGGATAGATTATTAGAAATGACAAAATTAAAAAAAAAAATTTGGACACTAAATTTACGTATTGACATTATATATTGTTATAGATGTATTGACATTATATATTGTTATTATAGATAATAAAAATAAATTTAAAATAAAAATATCAGAGTTAAAACATTGAATATATTATAAAGAATGAAGGTTGGTGGTTTAATTAACGTACTCTTTTTAAATAAATTTAAAATAAAAATAAATTTAAAATAAAATATTTATGTACTCTTTTTTTATGTACTCTGTTGAAATAACATTATTAACTGCCCATTTCAAATTTTTATATACTCCTATATAATAAACGAAATTTAAAATATAATTATATTTAAATTATATTTTAAATTTTTATGTCCTCCTATGTAACAAACAAAATTTGAAATATATGTAATTTGAATTTAAAAATTAATACTCAAGATTATATCAAAAATTTAAAAATTTTAGATTTAATTATTCTATTGATTCCTATAGTTTTGCTAAATTTTCAATTAGGTTCCTATATATATTTTTTTTAATTGGGTCTCTACATCAATTTTTTTTTTCAATTAGATCCCTCTTAACAGGCTTAATTTTATAGAGACCCAACTAAAAGGGAAAAAAGTATAAGGACTCAATTAAAAAAAATTAGTGTAAGGACTCAATTAAAAAGAACAAGAAATATAGAGACCTAATTAAAAATTTCGTAAAATTATAGGAACCAATAGAATAATTAAACCAAAATTTTAAGCAATAGAATTAATAATGGGTAATTAAACAACATGCTGATGTGCTTACGTGCTTTCACCGTTTCACTTAACATGTTTATGGACAATCCATCTCCTCTTTTATTTAAATGTACATAAAACATTTTAGATTAAATTATAAATTTGAAAAGAGCAAGGCCAGCAACTTTTGTGATTGGTAGCCATCAAATAGCCATCAATGATAATTTAATGGTGTGAGATTGGTGTGAGATTTCATCCAATGACTCACCTTTCTCTGCTGGTTACATGCTGGCCAAAATTCAACAAAACTGCTTGAAAAATAAAAATAACTGTTTGCCAATTGTTAGGAGAAGTTGATGGAGATAGTGGAAAGAAAATTGAAACGGCACGTAGAGAGTGGGAGATGACGTGAGAGATAACTTTATCTCTCACGTTATCTCCCAATCCTCACGTGGAAGATAACCTTTTCAATTCTCTTCCCATTATCCCCATCAACCTTTCTTAAGAATTGGCAAACAGTTATTTTATTTTTAAAATTTAAATCAATCCAATTAGATTATAATTTAATCTAAAATCTTTTATGTACTCTTTTTTAGTCTTAATATTGTCTTATTTACACTGTAAACGAGATACATATAAAATTATCTCGTTTATAATATAAACGAGATAAGAGAAATATTTATTTTAATAAATATTTTTTAAATTATTATTTTTATAATTATTATAACTAATTTATTTATTAAAATAAAAAACCCGAAAACTGCACGTCGTATGGTAAGAGAAGATTTTGACAAAAAACAAAACAAATTCCTATGCCTATATTTGAATTTTTTTAATTTGACTGTACGACTAAAATATTTGCTAATATTCCATTCGATTTAAAAAAAAGTAATGAAATATATCAATTTTTATTTTTAAAATTGATATAAATTAAATTATTAATATTTTTTTATTTTAAAAATTATATTTTTATACTTATAAATATTCATGTCTCGTTTACAATATAAATGAGATATATTTATAATTAATTCGTTTATATTTTAAACGAGATGAATAATAAAATATAAAAATATAAATTATGTTCAAATTATCTAGATCAGTAAATAAAATATTTAAAATATTTATTTATTTAAGATTAAAAATACTTATGTATATTTATTGTTTAAGATTAAAAATTTAAGATAATAGATAATGATGTCGATAAAAGGAAAAACAAATAAAATAAAAGAAGATAATGCACCGGATTCGAAAAGATAAAAAAAAAGATAATGCACCGTTTAAATTTAAATAAAATTTGAACGTAAATAGAATCATATCTAGGTAAATCAAAAGTGATAAACATAGCATCAAATAATTTAATTTTAAAGATGACAAACATATGGGGTAACTTATAAATACCCATTAATTGGTCAATTATTCCCCACTATATGATGTATGTTCATCCTCTTCCTGTTTTCAACCACATCCATCATAGTATATACATTTGTTCCTTCTTTAACTTGATGGCCTCTGACCATAACTTTCTAGACTTTTTTCTCGAGGAGATAGAGTTTGAGAATGAAAGAGAGGATGATCAGTTTTATTCTTATGATTACAACAATGAATTGTCAAAATCTGAAAGCCAGCTATGTGTCCCTCCAGATCCCGTAGAAGATTTAGAATGGTTTCCGAATTTTCAAGACGATTTAATATCTTTAAAGAACTATGATGACTACATATCATCACAGCCACAGAATGATTATTTTGTTGATGATAACTCCAGTCAATCTCGCGAAAGCTTCGATCAACCGGCTACTCCTCACCAACAAAAGGAAACTAAGTCAAAGCATGAAGATACCGGCGTAAAAGACGATGAGAACGATGAGTATGTGTTGATGGATATGAACGGTCGTAGAAAAAGGAAAAAGTTCAGGACAACCGTTAACAGGAAGCCGAGGAAAAATATGAAATTTGAAATTAAAAGATGTACTCATTGCGAAGTAGAGGAAACTCCTCAATGGAGGAATGGACCCATGGGTCCCAAAACATTGTGCAATGCATGTGGTGTGCGCTACAAGTCTGGTAGGTTGTTACCGGAATATCGTCCCAAGGCAAGTCCATCTTTTGATAGCAGTAAACATTCCAATTATCACAAGAAGATAACAAGGAAGTTTCGTTAATTAGTCTATCCTTCATAGAATTAATTACTAGTTTAATCATTAATAGTTCACTAGATGTTTTATCTTTTCTCATTCATTTATGTTGTGAATAATTTATTTTTTCAATAATTATGTTTCTATTTATTTTAAAATTAAATATTTTAGTCAAAACTAATTTAAAAAATTATATATAATTATCAAATCAACTATGTTACTATGTTAGTGTTCGTGGTTGAAACGAGGTCACGATTTTTTTCTGGTATTTAGTGCTCATTATTGTGGGGATTCGACGGTTGCAAGATCAAATGACATGACCATGGTAGTATTTGCGATTATCTCGTGAAATCAGTTATGACCTTAATCGATTATAAAATATAAAATATATATTAAAAATAAATTAAACAAAATATATATATATATATAAATAAATAATAATTAATTTAATAACTAATTTTGAAGCTACAAAAAGTTATTTTCATTATCAAATAGATTAATTTAGTACATTGTTATAATATTGTCACAAGTATATATATATATATGTATGTGTGTGTGTGTGAAAAAAATAAACATGCAAGTATATTTAGTATATATACGAATTCATTTATTCATATGACAATGTTATATACTCTTTTAATCAGATATACTATACATTTAGATATCCTGTATTTTTTAATAGCTATATGCAATTACATATTATTTTGTGCTAGTTATATATAAGTTGACTAATTCACTTAAAAGAAATTTGAATTCTAGAAAAAATATAAATTTACCTAATTTTCTTTTGATTAACCAAATTATTAATTAATTTACCTCGCTAAGAATAGAAAAAATCATGCTATTTAATCAATTAAATCTGTATTTTTAAAACCACACTATATATGTTTAATATTGAGTTTAATTAGATTACAATTCTAGAGTTTTATTTTAAAAGAGTTAAATTATAATTAATAATAATTCAAATTTTAAATTTAAATTTAATAAATATAACTAATTTGTCAAATTCTGATGGGTTCACCTTAAGATTTCAAACAGATTGATAATATTTTTAAAACCACACTATATATGTTTAATATTGAGTTTAGTTAGATTACAATTCTAGAGTTTTAGTTTAAAAGAGTTAAATTATAATTAATAATAATTCAAATTTTAAATTTAAATTTAATAAATATAACTAATTTGTCAAATTCAATGGGTCATTTGTTTATATACTCTTCTTCTCTCTCGCACACTTCTCCTTGCCATCTCCACCTTAGTTGCCGAAGGGGTGGTTCTACCTTTAAATACTCAGGCATTTCTTGCTAACCAGATTTGCCATGAGGTTTGCTGCTGTTGCTCTTTTATCGTTCGGATTTTCCTCCAATCTTAGTTCTGCTTCCAGGCGAATCCACCACTCCTATGGTTCTCACTCTTGAATTGGCCATGGCAGATTTGCGCATCTCCAAGCTTCAGTCGCATCTGGGCACTCCAAGAAACAATGAAAACACTTTCTTGTGACTGATTGTATTTTGGGCACCAGGGTTCAATAGATTGTATTTGGGCATTCAACCTTTCTTTCACAGGGAATCCTCCATGCATCAGTTTCCAGAGAATTTTCCATATGCTCCTCCATAAGTCATTTTTTTTTTTGCATTGTTCTGGCAGATATTCAGTTGGTAGGTGGTAGAATTTAAAGACTATTTTGTATCCCGAAGCAACAGTGAAGCCGCCCCCTTTCTCCAGCATCCAAGTAACTCTATCCTCTATCTCATAAATTGAAGTGTTGAAGTTTTGATTATTGCTATAGCTACTTCTGGATTGAAATTGGACTGAATTAAGTTCTGGTTCCATATTCTGTTTAAATGCTGTAATTGTGAAATCCATTCCAGATTAGCAGTCATTGCTATTGAATGTTGATGTTAAATCCCTTTCCTACTTCCCATAGTATACCTTTTCTAGCACATTTCTGCCCTCGATAATACTCATCCAATCTCTTAGGAAGCTTGAATATTTGTAATATTTGCTCTGTAATACTTTATTGATGAGTGAATTAAGTCTAGAAACTAACCTCCAACCTTGCTTTGCGAGCATGGCAAGATTAAAAGCCTTCAAATCTTTAAAGTTTAGTCCCCCTTATTTTCTGACCTTTTCTGCCCCCACCAAAATTGGAGTATGGTTCTCTGAATCTCTTCAATTAGTGTCTCCGGTAACTTGAAACAACTTAGTGTATATATAGGTATCACCGTTGCCACCGCCTTAATAAGCACTTCGCGTCCATTAGAAGATAATAGAGCCCTTTTCCAGCGTCTGAGCTTTTGACACACCCTATCTTTAATGTAGTTAAATATTGCTTTCTTTGATCTATGAATCATTGCCGATAAACCCAAATATTTGTTTTGATTGCCAACATGAGCGACAGGGAGAATCTCCGCCAAATGGTCTCAGACTAGAATTGGGGGAGTGGATCCTCTCCAGTAGTAAAAAAATTGGATGTTGTACAGTGTTTAATCTAACCGTTCATTGCTTTCTCTCGTCTATTTAATTTTGGTCCCACTTAGAGAATTAAAGGTGAAAAATCACACTTTATTCTCTCAAGTGTTTTTTTAACTGCAGAGGATCCATTTCCCTAGAATTGGTGTGTTCTTACTAAAGAAGGCTGATGACTTGTCCAAGTTTACCCCCTTGGCCATCAATTTCTTCGTAAGTCTGTAGGACCGCTAGCAATCTCTAGCACTTTCCTTCTGAAACTTTGCTAAAAAGAATTAAATCGTCTGCAAAGAAAAGATAATTGATTGTCGAACACCTCTGATTGAGTCTCAAACCAAATATTTCCGGCCTCTGTTCTCTGTGGAGCAGATGGGATTGTCCCTCTGCGCAAAACAAAAATAGGTAGGGAGATAGAAGATCACCTTGTCGTAATCCTCTACATGGTTTAAAATAACCATGAAGTTGTCCATCCACAGTAAATCCACAATAACAAAGCAAGATACCGTCATTACAAGTTCCTCAACCCACTTCATCCATCGATCACAGAAACCTAGCTTCTTCATCACCTTCCAAACAAAACTTCATTCCACCCTATTATAAGCCTTGCTCATATCCAACTTTAATGCCAAATCATAATCTCCTTACCTTCTATTTTTGAGAAAATGCATGAATTCTGTGCAATTAGGACATTATCACTAATCAACCTACCCTTTATAAAAGCACTTTAAGAATCACTGATTAGTCTATTCATAATTGATTGAAACCTGTGCACCAGAATTTTAGATATGATCTTATAAAAAACAGAACTAAGGGTAATAGGTCTAACTTGTTTCATAGAATTAGTGGATGACACCTTAGGTATGAGACATATGTGAGTATGATAAAAGCTAAATTTTACCTCCGTAGAAAAAGCTTCTAACAACCGCTGGCACATCTTCCTTTATTGTACTTCAAAAGAATTGAACAAATTTTGCTGTAAATCCATCATCTCCCAGAGCTGAAAACGAGTTGATGGAGAAGACTACTGCTTTAATTTCCTCTTCAATCACTAGCCTACACAGCATTCTATTAGTGGCTGCATATATTTGTTGGCATATTCCATCCAATTCTGCAGCCAGATCTCTAGGACAGCTTGTTGTGAATAGATTTTCAAAGTATTTCTATGCAACTTCCACTATTTCTACTGGTTCCTTTGCCATATTCCCCTCTTCACCCTCCAACTCCTTTATTCTATTTTTCTGGTTCCTCGTTTGAAACTTGAAATGAAAAAATTTGGTATTTCTATCTCCCGAGTTGAGCCATTGCACCCTAGACTTCTCCCTCCAATACCATGAGTATTTCACATATTATCGTCACGCGATAATAATCTAAAATCAATGGGTCATTTGACTATTTAAAAGAGTTTTCAAATTTCCTCAATTAGTTTTTTTTTTTTTTTTTTGAATTCTCCAACATAAATTACGTTTACCTCTACCTAAATTTTCATCAAATTCTGGATTTTTTTTAGATAGACTATTAAAACGGTAACCAAAAAATTATGGCGCTAACAGATAATCCTAAAAGACGTAAACAACAAAATAATCTATAAAAGATTTTAAAATTTTACAAAGGTGACCAGACGATAATTATTTTTATTTGTTAATGAAAAATGCCAAAGAAATTACCAGAAGAAAATCAAGAAATGACTTGGTTAACTGTATTGAAGTTCATAATTACATGGATTTTTAATTATTTTTAAAATAATAATTACATAATACTTTTAATTATTTTAAAATAGTAAAAAGAAGAAACCGAAACTAGCACCACCCATTTGCATATAGCCCAAATCCAATTTTCAGGTACTCTTGATCAAAATATTGGTACTATGCATAAAAGGGATTATTCAATGATCCTGAGCCTTGGCATATCTAATTCTCTTTCAAAATTTTCTATATATGATTTGGACTATCATGACTCACAAGACGAGCTATACGAGACCCTCCAGAATTTCACCTTGGGCCTTTATATCATGACTCACAAGAACAGTAAATGAACCAAACAGTTTCTCAGAGTTAAAATTCAAAATTAAGTATAGCACAGCTAAAGTCACAAACCTCTGCAACTTCCTAAATAAAATAAGCATACACCTAATAGACCGTATTAACACATAAAACTACGGATTCAAAAAAACAAAAGGTGTTCAATTTAAACATATTTAAGTAGAAATGATCCAGAATTAAAGTTCCACTCCAAAGTCTAGAGCTGGATTCGAAAGAAATATAATATTTAAGTCATTTATGATATGCTAAGCAATACACATCCTCTATTTATTTTCTTAATGTAAAAGAAAAAAGATCCTGAATGTTCACCTTGTTGAAAACAGCCACACATGATTTGTGGGTAGGCGCCATTTTCTGCAGAAAGCAATTATTTCAGGAGTTGAATAGAACCTTGGTTTTCCATTGCCCAGTTCAGTAAGTGCTGTAACTACCGCTGTTCAGAAAAAGAAAATATCAATGAATTTAAGATCCAAAAGAATGTCACGCAAAACTCCACATGGAGTAAATCTTTGGAATCATTTGAGTTGGATGCATTTGTTGTTTCCATGTAAGAATTAACTCAGACACTTGTGTGGAAAACTTCATTGCTTTCTCAACTCCAGATACTGGGGAAATCAGTGACCCGTATACCTTCAATTGTTTTAATTGTCAAGGTTGTGGATCAGAAAGAAGTTAATAAAAGATCTAAGGATGATGTAGACCAAACCTTGCTTTAATATATATTTGAAACAAAGAATTAACATGACAAATTTGTAATGATTTCCATGACCATGAAGCTTTGATGTTGTGTATACACCATTAGTTAACAATTTAACATTGAGTTTCCTTAAACTAGAGATTAAATAAAAGTAGCAATACAATCCTAGACTGGTATCATTAACAACCACATGGACAGAAAGGTGCATGCACAACAAGAGAGATCACAAAATGCATTGAATTATGAAGACGAAACACAACTGGGAAGATATTGATTTTTTTTTTTTTTAAATAAGAAAAACAGAAAATGAAGTCACAACGAGCTTCAATCGGCACAACGACCATCAGAGAGCCAAAATGTGAAAGGCCTCGGCGGCTAGGGTTTGGCTTATACAAACTCAGAAAAAACCCTAAAATCCAAATAAGAATAAACTCAAAACTAGAACAAAGTCAGAATAAATCAGGAATTGAAAGCCATACACAAGAACCCAAAATAAATGTTATTACCTGAAGCATCTCCATCTGAAAATAAGACTTGTTGATCAGGGTAAGGACGCAACGAACCAACAAGATAGAGATGAGAGGACACGATGTACCGGTAAGGAGGAGGCGATGAGACTGGAGGTTGAGGGTAGAGGTTAGACTATCGGTAGAGAACTCATTCTAATCCTTGTTTATAGTTCATAAAAAAAATACCTCTCCATCAGTTTTTATGTTATAAATAGTAAATAAGAATTTAAAATATTTTTCTTTTTTTCATTAGGGAACTGTTTATATTATGATTTTATTTAATTAATTAATTAAAATAATTAATATAATTATTATTTTTTTACAATAATATCTTTTAAATTTATAAATTTAAAAATAATTTATTATTAAAAATATTAATATTAAAAAAATTATATATAAAAATAATACATAATATATAATCAAGATTACATTAATTTATAAAATTACTTAATATAAAAGAAATAGTTAAGCTTTATAATTTTGTAATGTGATTAACATTTTAAATTTTATAAATAATAATAAATAACTCATTAAAAACTTATTTTATAATGTGTAAAAAATTAAATTTATTTTTATATAAATAAATTTAATTAATTATAATTTAATATAATTTTTTATATTAATTATAATTTAAATAATTAATATAAATTATTAATTAAATAAAAATATAATTATTTAATTAATTTTTTTAAAAAATAACTTGTCAAATAACAAATTATTGGTGATATAAAGTCCCTCTGAGAAAGAAAAATTCCTCCTTTTTAAAATTTGTGCAAGAACTCATTTGCTTTTTTTTTCTAATGGTTTAAATCTCTGTGTGTCAAAAAAAGTAGGAGAGGAGCTCACTCTTAGAGGTGCGGATTTCAAATCAAGGACAAAAAGGGAGAGTAGGCTGCGGAAAGCGACCAACTGAGTGAGAAAGATTTTGCGGGAATGGAATTTCGATTTGGCGGGATGCGAAAGATAAGGAAAAGAGTGAAATAGGAGAAGAGTTTTGGAGTAATAGAGTTTTAATTTGAAAATTTTTGGAGGGTGAACACTTGCATACAATTATATCATGTGAAGTTAAAAGAAACTGTTAAATAATAACATATAAGTTTCTACAATTTTTGTAGTGTTTGAGGTTTTTGGTGTCGTTCATGCTGATATTTATAGTCTTTTCTCTTTATTATTGTACTTTCTCTAGTGTTTGTTTTTAGATTAATACTGAAATTTAGTATTGTATTTAATAGTTAAAAATTGATAAAACTAAAATTTTCAAGTTTTGACATAAAATTTTAGTTTTGTTAATACTTTAAATAAATTAAAATACCAAAAATTTGGAGATAGAGATAAAATTTTAATAATTTTTTTTAAATATTTTTATTTAATTTTTTAAATTCTAAATTTATCAAATAATTTTTATATTTATCTTAAATTAAATATAATATTGAGACATAATTCAGTCTAATATATTTTATACTAAATATAATATAAAAACTTAATTTTTTTTAAGCAAATAACTTTACACAACATGGTAGAGCAAGTGAAAACAAAAAACAAAATAAAAGTAAAGTTATAACCCGTAGTCATTTTCTATATTATCATTATCAATTGTAAGAGTTAACACTTTGCCATTCTTGATAGCTTTTAACCATTTATTAATGACATCTTTTATATCCGAGTATTTGTTTAAAAAACTTAATTTAATAACAATTTTTGTCTTTCAATCTTAATTATTTAGTGCATGTTTGGGCGCCATTATTTTGTTAAAAAAAGATCTTTTTTCAATGAAAAAAGATCTTTTTTTATTTTTTAACGTGTTTGGCAAATTTCTAGTAGTAAAATAAAAAAAAGATCTTTTTTGAGAAGCTGTAATTTACATCTTTTTTTAAAAGATCTTTTTTCCTTAAAAAAAAGATGTTTTTCATGTAATAAATAAACAAAAAAGTACTTTTATATTGTTATACCCAAACATAATTGATTGATAAAAAGACCTTTTTACATGAGATATCCAAACATAAAATTACTTTTACTTCTCTATAAGATCTTTTAAAAAAAGATAACTCGAAAAAAGATCTTTTTTAAAAAGCTCATCCAAACAAGCCCTTAATCTCTTCCAAACCTAACTTTAATATATAACCAAGAACTTGTGAAGATTTAACCCAACATTTTTATTATTTGCCTAAATACCTAATGTATCAAAAATAGTATTTTAATTTGTTAATTATACATAAATAATATTTGATATTGTGAAGTGTAGAAGAATTAATGTTATATTTTAGTGAAAATAAACTTGAAGTTCATAGGTTCAATTAAATAGGACCAGATTAAAATATTCAGGTTGTAGATAAAATTTAAATTGAAGAGTTTAAAACCACCGATAGAATTAAGGTAAAATTTAAATTATGTTCATCACAACATTATTTTAGAATTAATTTTAAAATATAAATAACAAGTTCACACTTAAAAGCATTGAGTTTAGAAAATATTGGCTTGTCACCAAGCTGACCTTTAATTTTACGACAAATTACTTAAATAAAATAGTTAGAATTTAAAATTATTAGATTTCACCTTTTTTAAATTAAAAACATAATTGCAACTTTTTTATATAATTATACAAACCGTTATTGATAACATCGAATTTAAATCAACATAAATTTACATTAAAAAAAAGGTTGAAACAGAAATTGTTATATGCAGCAATGGTTTTTGAAAGAATAATAGAACAAAATGTAAACTATTATAGGTAATAATAGTTTATGTGTCATATTCATCACTCTCACTAATCTTAAAATCAGAATTTATCTCATCATTATCATTAATACTCATCACATTATTTTTTTGGTCATTATCAAAGTCACTACTTACAGAGTAATTCGAATCACCAACTTTCCTAATCATAATTATTATGTACAATATGCAACAATTCAGCATTGAAAACATTAGTTGCAGCACTAACTTATCCATATGGTTTTAGTCTTACCTTACTTATGGACATGCACAAAAAGAAAGAAGCAAAGAGGATAATCACCTTTCTGAATAAGCTAATCAAGTTAAAACTGCATTCTCACGTGATTTTTTATACAAAACAAAGTCTCATAATAAGTGTGTATTTGGTTTAGCAAAATTAGAAAAAATAATAAAATGAAACAAAATGAAAATAGAAGATGAAAAAAGATAGTTGATAAATAAAATGAAAATAAAATATACGAAGAAGAAGAAGAAGGCGAAGCAGATGAGTCACGAAATCTGGTCGCCAAAGCCTGAGAACGCCGTCAATGTTTGGTTTTTAATTGTTATGTTTAATCAGTGGATCATGCTACTAGTTTAATCTTCATGGTTATCAGGATATGGGGTGTGTGGTTTATTGTAATTCCATCGCAAAAGACCTTTTATGGTGGAAGGAAATCTTGTGGTTTATAGTTGTTTTAGAAGTTTGTCTTGTTTGTTTTCATTTTTTTTTTCTATAACAATTATTTTAATTCTAATTAGAGCTTGTTTGGCCGTACCTTAGAGATGTTTTTTTTATAATTTATTGTGGATATTATTTACTGTTATATTATATTTTGTTCAGAGTCACTCCATAAAGATTTATAAGGTTTGATATAGTTAGTTTGCGTACTTGTATAGTTGTATTCATATTTCATATCATATAATTTGTTGGGTTTTGGCCTTTTTGTCATATTTCATATCACAATGGAGAATAGCAAATAGTTCTTTTTTCCCAACTGCATCAATACTTGTAATAAATGCTAGAAAATCAATATGGCTAAGAATATCATTTGGATTGTTGATGTTGGTCTTTTGATATTTATTTTGTTAGACATTTGTATTTTTATGCTGTGGTGTTTTAAGCGAAGGCTAGAAAAGAAAAATGCCAAGAAACAAAATGTTGGTGTTTTCAAAAGTCCTTTACATAAACTTACTTGCACTGACACTCCCTTTGAAGTTCGAAGCAATTGGAATGAATTCTTTGTTGGGAGTCAAGTTTTATATATGCATGTAGATGTTTCTTTTTCATGTAAATGAGATGTTTATTTTTAATGTAATTGAGATATTTTAATGTATTTAATGGTTAATTTAGGATGGTTATTTTAGTAGGGATGCGGATGATTATTTTAATTTTTATGTAGATGGTTATTTTGACTTAATTGAGTTTAGTTATATATAATTAAAATATATTGGATGTTCAATTTATTAGGTATGCAGATGATTATTTTTATTCTTAATTGGATGGTTATTTTTACTAAGGTAAGTGGCGTGTGGCAAGGCAAGCAGCAAAGGTGGAGTAGGATGATTATTGATGAAAGTGGGGTGGCCACCAGTTGAAAAAGAAGAGGGTATTGGAATGAAATGTTTTGATAAATTAGGCTTTTTGATGGTTATTTTTTGAAATAATTAATTGAATTTTTTAAAAATTTGAAACTTAAAATTAAGGGATTTGAAATTTGAAATTTGAAATTCGATGTGAAATAACTGAATAATAATTTTTGAATTTAGAGTAATCTGTGGACGAATTTTTATTATTTATCTCTATTGGGCTAAATAATTAGCCTATTGTACAGATATCCCATTAGTTCTCTAGCGGGATTCGAATGAAAATGACATGCATATGAAGAAGGTGAAGAAAAATAGTTGATAAATAAAATGAAGATGACTATATGTATGTATAGAAGTAAGAAGATGAAGAAGGATAGTTGAAAAAATAAATTTTACAATCAATTCAATGATAAAAATTGAAAGCAAAAGTTACAAAATGCTACTCCAAGTAAACCTACATTTAAGGGTAAAAATCATGTTAAAAAAATTATTCAAACAAATTTGGTCCAACGATTCAAGACTTTTGAACGTGCGTTCATGTTTCTGAACCACTAAACCAAACATACACTAAGTTTTCATTCATTAACTACCTTCCAAAATCTATAATAAAGGAAAAACTTGACAATACACCGGACATTAGTAATAGAAGTTTAGAATAAAAGGGACATTCTTCAATTTCAAGGTCAGAATATGTAATAATACATAAACTAGTGTTGTCTCCAGCAGTTTACACTAGTCCTTATTTTTATATACTGTTTTAGCCTCTCTTTCACATAAATTGCAGGTGATAGTAGATTGATTTTGAATCAATTGTTACCAATAGCGGTTTGTATAAATATGAGAATTGTGTCTTTAATTTGAAAAAATTGCCATCGGATAATTTTAGGTTCTAATTATTTTATTTAAGTACTTACTTTTTATGTATGGTGAATATATATATATATATATATATATATAGTATTTAACACCTTTAAATAATTGTTATATTTAATTTTGTATTATTTTTTTAATTGAATATTTACAAGTTAAAAATAAATAAAAATATTATTTATTAATCATAATATTTGTTTTCTTTTCATAATTTTATGACATCTACTAATATTATTTTTTAATAAATACATAAAGCATATAAAAGATAAACTAATTAATGGGTTTTCAAAATATAATAACCAATAAACTATAATTGGATTGCGGATTTTGTGTTGGTGTCCGCATATCTGTAAAAATAAAGAAATAAATAAGTAAATATTTTTTTATGTTTTATTTTAACTAATAATTATCATATATGTTGTATTATTTTAATTTTTTTTTTGGTGTCAATATTATTTTAATTTATTATTTAAGAAAAGTATGTTTAATATTATTTTAAGAGTAAACATATTTAAAAGAATAGAAAAAATAAATTTTTTTTGATATTTTTTTAATAAAAATAAGCTTTTAAAAATATTTTTGTATTTTGTGGATATATCCGATATCCGATCCGCACATTTACATATCGGATCCAACCTTAAAAACTATGAATATTGGATCCGATCCGATCCGATAATTTTAATGCGGATTGGATCGCAATGTTGGCCATATCCGATCTGATTCGATCCGCGTACACCCCTACAATTCCAGTCTCACTCCTAATTTTAGAAAAAAATATAATAATAATTAAGTGAATATAAAAATAAAATTAAAAAAACATTTATTAATAAAAAATTAAAATTTTATATAATTATTTAATTATATTTATCGGTTGAATCACTAACCAATGACTTACTATTCTAAATGATTTAATTAGTGGGTCGATTCTGATGACTATGGCTTAAACCTGAACTTACCCTGCGGCTTGTGTCACGTGTTTCCGCAGCGGGAAAAACCAATTGCATTTGCTCGCTACCAAAAACTGGCGGGAACCTTATTCATTAATCATTATTCACTCACATCACACTACACTTCTCTGTTCTCTCTGTCCCCTAAACCCTCCTCCTCCGCCTTCTCGTTTATAGTGACAGCCATGAGCAGCGGCGGCCGGAAACGCCCTGCTCCACCGACTTCGCATCCCTCGCCGGCCACTCAGGCGAAAACCCAGGCCCTGTCTCAGGAAGATGATTTCGTCGATGAGGATGTGTTCCTCAACGAAACCCTCATCACGGAGGACGAAGAGTCCCTCATCCTCCACGACATCGAGGAGCGCCAGGCCCTCGCTAACCGCCTCTCCAAGTGGACCCGCCCTCCCCTCTCCTCCGACTACGTTTCGCAATCTTGCAGCGTCCGTAAGTAGTTTCCGCCGTAGCAATTTCCTGTTATGAAAACCTGCACTAGGGTTTTTGCTTTTGTGTTGATTTTGGATTTTTGGTTATGTAGTTTTCCAGCAGCTGGAGATTGATTACGTAATTGGGGAGAGCCACAAAGAGTTGATGCCGAATTCGTCTGGACCTGCTGCTATAATTAGAATATTTGGTGTTACAAAGGAAGGTTAGCTCGTGCTGGCATTTATTTTCGATACTGCTAAAACATTTACAGTTAACAATTTGAGAATATCCGTTTACAGTGTTGCTTGAACTTGCTTTTACTTTTCATACTGTGAAAGCATTTGAAGTCAACAATTTTGGAATTATCTGTTTAAAGTGTTGCATTGTTCTTCGTGTCTAACTTATCAAGAAATGATTGATTAGTTAGGAGTTAGAAGTCTTAAAGAGAGCAGTAGTAGTTGAAGGTACATGTTAGCATGCCTATTTTTCCTTATTAATCAAGCTCTCACTTACTCTTCAACAAAAAATGCTGGGTATTAGTCTCTTTTAGTCCCAATATCATTCTTTGGTTAGTTCATAGAGTAAATAAATTGTTGCCTTACTTATGGATAAGGTTTAGTACTTTTATAACTTCTATAAGTTCATATTATCTGCTTGTGGTTTTTAACATGGAATTGTACTAGATTATTTAATTAGATTGTTAATTATATACATTATTGTTCAGCCTCAATGCAACAATTAATATTTTGAAATTATAGTTGAAAAGAATCTTAGATTGTGTAGAGATCAGAAGAGTTTGGACCTCGTGCCCTTATACTTAGTTTATAATCAAATTATATTTCAACCCAAGTAGAAGTCAGCCCATGCAAAGGAGCTTGCATGACAAGTGTAAACTATTTGAACCAGTGGTCTTTGATCCACACTACAAGTGAGTCTTTGATTTTCCAGTGTGGAAAATATGACATGAATGTGGACTCGGATTTTAACAGTTCCTAAATTTTGACTTTCATGATATGTGATTTTTAAATATAGATATATAGATATTTTGATACTTCAGAATAAGGTTCATTTATTTTGATGGGGCTTCCTTGTTTTTAATTTTATTGTTTTGGGGTTAATTGGTGAAATCATGATTTACAAGTCTAAACGTAGAGTCACTTTACAGACTTACTTCTAATTATCTAATTGAAAAATGGCAGATATGCAGTGATAAATATTTCAGAAAGGTCTATATTGATATTTTTGCATACCTATGTTGAAAATGTTTCTTACACCTGTAAGTTCAACCTGACAGCATGATTTAGAATTAATTTTATTGATGGACTCTACTGTGAGAAGATTACAAGACTTGTGAAATTGTAATTTTTGCTAATCTCTCTGCATCCTTGTATACTTATTGTCTTAGTGAAGACATGGCCATGAAGGATTTTCTTCCTTGCACACCCAGTTACTTTTTTCATGGTTCATGTTATAATTTCCCCATCACATGTATTAATAGACAACATCTATGTTTTAATAGGATTGATAAACTGCCTGCTTGAAAAAGTTGGTAGATAGTTTGTACATGATCTAGCTATACATTATCATGCTCAACTACGTGGTTCCTTGTACGATTATATAATATGCTCTTGATGTTGTTTGTTAGGACACAGTGTTTGCTGCAATGTTCATGGGTTTGAACCATATTTCTACATCAGCTGCCCGCCTGGAATGGGTCCGGATGATATCTCCCATTTTCATCAAACTCTTGAGGTATGTGGCTTAGTGCGTAAGGATATTTCTTTTGTCCCATTTTTTTTCTCTCTCTCCTTTTTTTTTTTAATTAATGAACGAATAGGTTTTCGAGTCATAAGTCGTATAATTTACTTGTATTTGTGTTTTGTGATTCTTCAGGGAAGGATGCGAGAGGCCAATAGAAACAGTAATGTAGGCAAATTTGTTCGTCGTATTGAATTGGTGCAGAGAAGGAGCATTATGTATTACCAGCAGTCCAGTTCTCATCCCTTTCTCAAAATTGTAGTTGCTCTCCCCACAATGGTTGCCAGCTGCCGTGGTATATATTATTAGTTGATTTTCTATATGTATTATGTTAATCATCTTTATGAGTTCAAAGAAGACCAGTGTTACTTGATTAATGCTTAAGCTATATCTTTACTTCTCATCAGCTGTATTGTTATGCATTGTGATGTTGTGGTATGACCATGGGTTACCCCTTAGGTTGAGCATTAAGTTTTAGTTTCTCAAATCCTTACATTAATGTTTTGGTATTTACATTTTGACAATTGTCCTTCTCAAAAGCAAATGATCACGAGTTAATTATTCTCTTGCCAAAATTATAATTCTTGGTAGGTATTCTTGATAGAGGTATTCAGCTTAATGGTCTTGGCATGAAGAGCTTCATGACTTATGAAAGCAATGTACTTTTTGCCCTTCGCTTCATGATTGATTGCAATATAGTTGGTGGTAATTGGATTGAAATTCCTGCCGGGAAATATAAGAAGACAGCAAGAAGCTTGTCTAACTGTCAGTTAGAGTTTGATTGCTTGTATCCTTTTTTTGTGGAACCTTACTACAATCAAATAGTCTACTAATAGAGGGGTTATTTTTTTGCAAAACAACCGTTGGATTTTTCTTCTTTCTCCTTAACTTTGTTATAGGTATTCGGAATTGATTAGCCATGCCCCAGAAGGTGAATATTCAAAGATGGCACCATTTCGCATATTGAGTTTTGACATTGAGTGTGCTGGTCGTAAAGGTCATTTTCCTGAGCCTACCCATGATCCTGTTATCCAGGTCCAATGCTTTCTCTTGTCCCACTTGAACTACCATTCACATCACAATGATATGGTTTTGAACTGCAAAATATCATTTTTATTGCAGATTGCTAATCTGGTTACATTACAAGGAGAAGATCAGCCATTCATCCGTAATGTGATGACTCTTAATTCATGTTCTCCCATAGTTGGTGTTGATGTGATGTCGTTTGATACAGAAAGAGAAGTCCTTCTGGCCTGGAGGGTATTCTTGTTGTTTTTGCATATTTTATATTTCTTTTGAGAATGCTAATTAAAAATTTGATATCCTGTGTTTTCATTATACAGTATGGTATTTTTTTAGTGTCTATAACATATTAATGGTTTGAGTCTTGAACTTGTATATCATGTAGTATATTTAATATTATGCAGCTATTGACTGAACTATAATCCTTTATTTGTTATCTTATTATAGTCTGATGAGGATGATTTTCTTGCAGGATTTTATCCATGAAGTTGACCCTGATATTATAATTGGATATAACATCTGCAAATTTGACCTGCCATATCTTATTGAGGTATTGATTATCTTTGAGACAAGAAAGTATAACCAGTTAATAATTGGAAGCTTCGGTTAATTTAGTTGTGGCTGCTATTTTATTATATGTTTGGTTTATGCTTTTCTTGTTTTCAGAGAGCTCAAGCCTTGAAAATAGCAGAATTTCCTATTCTGGGCCGTATCAGGAACAGTAGGGTTCGAGTAAAGGATACAACTTTTTCATCTAGGTAAAGATAAGAAATAACACATTGTTCTGTGGTTTCACTCTCATTTTATCTGTGTTAGTTAAATTTCTGGAATTGTAGTAGATGGTGGGTTTCTTACGAGTGCATCAACTTCTATAAAAAATGAGGATTTTTGGTTTCGAAAGTAATTGCAACATTTTAGGTCCTCAACATTTTCTATGAATTTTAAAACTATCTCGTTTACCAGTTGTGTTTTTGCACTGTCAATTGTTTCAACCATTTTCTCGGTGTTACTTAATGGTTTTGTAGACAGTATGGAACCAGAGAAAGTAAAGAAGTTGCTGTAGAAGGGAGAGTTCAGTTTGATCTGCTCCAGGTACTGTTGATATTGCTTTTCATTAACTACCCTCTGTTTGGATAATCCAACTTTATTGCTGAGTAAGTTTTTTTGGCTTTGTTTTATATGAAGGTTATGCAAAGAGACTACAAATTAAGTTCTTATTCTTTGAATTCTGTTTCAGCACACTTTCTTTCTGAGCAGGTAAGGCAATGCTTTTTTATTTCATTCCATGTAATTATTTCCTTACTCCATTCTATTGTTAATACATCTTGGAACTGTTCATAAGACATGAATTGTTGGTAGAAGAAACAATGGACAGATTTTTTTTTGCCTTGGCTTTTGGCTATTGTAAATGTGACATCATGGACTAAATGAGTTATAATAATTCAACAAAATAAATTTTGATTGGTTTGTGTTAGTTACTATTTGTATATTTGTGCATGTGTTTCTATTTGCTTTTTTGCTTTGTGTGGTTCTATTCTAATGGCCAGCACAAAATATTTAAAAAAACTGAATTGTTGCACTTCCATGATGCCTTCATTGCTTGATTTATTTTTCTCTCTTTCTTTTTCCTTTGGAAAAATATAAAGCATACCAATTTAACAAGCCTCTGTCTGTTTGCATACTGCAGAAAGAGGATGTTCACCATTCTATCATATCTGATCTTCAGAATGGAAATGCAGAAACTAGGAGGCGCCTTGCTGTGTATTGTTTAAAGGTTCATATTTTGATTTGTTTCTCTCGTGGTCTCTGTGCCACTACCATTTGTTTAAATGTTAAATGTCAAGTCTTCTGTTTCTTTTAACAAGTTCTCATTGACAGGAAAACGTACGTTGACACTAAATTTGGAATTGTTTATGATGTTTCCACGATCAAGATGTTAAATCACTTAAGTTTTGCAAATTCAGTTTATGATTTGACTATCTGATTAATAATTGTAGTATTTTTGGTCTGCATTTTAGCTGGTGCCCCTTACCCTTACCTTTGTCAGAGGAGTTGTAGATGAAGACAGGCAGCTGATACATATATTTATTTTTTATTTGTTTTGTTTACTTATATTTAATTATTTATATTTATATTATGCATGAGGGGAGTTTGTAACCACTTACAGTACATGATATGTGTTCAGGAGGGCATTTAACACGTATCAGTACATTTCTGCTAAACTTTTAATACCTGAGTTATTAAACATGATCACACAATTTGACAAAATTTAGTTTAGTGCACTTTATCTATGCTAATAGATTCATTAATAACTTCCCTAAACCTGAAGTTGGCTTTAGAATCTTTTTACTGTCAATGCTGATTCTTGGGTGCACAACATATGGTCTAACATCACATATTGTAAATTGAAGTACTTAGGTTTTCAAAATATATTATCATGGGTCATCTCTCCCAAAAGTTTAAGCTTTAAGGTGAATGCACTTGAATGTCATTACATTTATTATAACTCCACATGCAACTCATAGGAGGCTAAAGGACTTGAAGTATGAAGAGTGCATTAGCAACCTTGAAATTTAACTGTTTTAAATTAGAAGAATGGGAGACGGAAAGGATTAAATGTGGGCCACTGGGTCATTGGGGATTTGAAACTATGACCATGTATGTAGCAAACCATTTCTTTTCAAAGTTTAGGCTATTAGGTGAAGTCAGACATGTGTACATTTAACATATTCAAAGGAGTGCAAAATTGGAGTTTAGACATCTTAAAATCTTCAATAATCTAGGTAGGCTATATTCTAGAAGTTGCAATGCTTATTTCTTGTTCATCAAAGTTGTATGTGCCGAATGTAGTAAATTTGCTATGGCAACAATTTACATGATTACGTTCTTTTTATGTGCTTGAAAAATGAAAATGGTGAATCAATCTATTCTGATCTTTGTGCAGGATGCTTATCTCCCTCAACGGCTTTTAGATAAATTGATGTTCATTTATAATTATGTGGAGATGGCTCGAGTAACAGGTGTCCCAATTTCTTTTCTGCTTGCTAGGGGCCAAAGCATTAAGGTAAAGAAATAATATTTAATTTTTATAATCAATTATTATGAATATGGGAAATATTTGGCACATGAATTTGACAAAGGAGTTAAACTTTGTTTTCCCCTCCTTTCCTTACAGGTACTTTCTCAACTCCTTAGGAAGGCAAAGCAGAAGAACCTGGTTCTTCCTAATGTAAAACAGGCTGGTTCAGAACAAGGAACATATGAAGGTGCCACTGTAAGTTCATTTTAATTATTCAATTGATGATTATATCAGGCTCTATCTTCCTTAAATATGCATAACTTCATGTTTTCTTTTTGTCATATCTCCTAATACAATGTGAAATTAAGACACTGAATAAGCTTCCTGCCAGCAAAATTATTTGACGATTTTTATGCCCAAAGGGTTTTCCAAGACTGCATTGAATTAAATCGATTTATAGATACATGTTAAACATAAATGTTGTAGCAAAGTAGGACATTGCTGCCACAGTGCCACCTAACATCAGAGTTGCTGAATGCTGACATGTTTGTGGATTTGAAAGCTGTTTATAGTGCAATAATGTTGTCACCGAGTCTCTTCTAGTAGCTGCATTCTGTAAAGACTGTTTTCTGTTTTTATTTTTTGGACACTTTCTTTGTTTGTAACCATATTTGTTACACTCAGAAAAGATGTGCTAGAATGTTTTTTACAGTTTAAAAAATGTTTAGTAGAATTTATACGAAGTCCTCTGCTTGTATTAAATCGGAGTTCTTAAAATACTTTTCACTTGTCTTATCCCTCTTTAAATAACAAAAAAAAAAAAAGAGTAAAAGAAAAAAAAAAACGAAAGCATGATTTTAAGTGTATATATTCTTGGCAGCCTTTTCCTTATTTTCCTTTTGGATGTTTATTTATCCAACTTTTGCTCGTCAAGCACAAGATCATGATTCTTTTAACTTCTGCAACTTGCAGGTATTGGAGGCAAGAGCTGGGTTCTATGAAAAGCCAATTGCTACTTTGGATTTTGCATCACTATATCCATCTATTATGATGGCCTATAATTTATGTTATTGTACCCTGGTAAATCTTAACTCTTCATGTTTCTATCTTCTACCACGAGCAACTTAGTGTTTTTTTATCCCCTGTTGTATTTATTTTTATTCATTAGGGTCACTGATTTTTTTTTTTTGGGGTAACAGTTTTGACTTTTGAGCACTTTTTGTTTACTGTTTTAAGGTGACTCCTGAAGATGTTCGGAAACTTAATCTCCCTCCAGAATCAGTGAACAAAACTCCATCTGGGGAAACATTTGTTAAATCAAATTTACAGAAGGTCTGTTGCTTGAAAACTTTTGCTGCTTAAACTGGGTTTCTCTACAACTGATTTCATTTTAGAAGTTTGTGAAGTTGACATAACAATTATGTAGGGAATACTTCCTGAAATTCTTGAAGAGCTTTTAGCCGCGCGTAAAAGGGCAAAAGCAGATTTGAAGGTATCATTTTTGTACTTTCTATGACTACTGACTATAGATTTAGATTTGCTTTTTACCTTTTTTCTAAAATTATTTCTATATTTATTTTTACTATATTGAGTTCTTTATAATATCTTGAGTTCTGTATTCCTTTACTATTTGTAGGAGGCAAAAGATCCCCTTGAGAAAGCCGTGCTTGATGGTAGACAACTGGCCCTAAAGGTGAGTTGTGCACGATAATTATGTCTTTTTTTTCCCATGTCTCATTGTTTGATAGTTGTTCAGTCCATTCTCCAGTGCATACTAACAAGTAATAACTGTACTACTTGGTAATTTCTTTACTTTTATTTCTGTTTTTTCCAGATCAGTGCAAATTCTGTATATGGGTTTACTGGGGCAACTATTGGTCAGTTACCATGCTTGGAGATATCATCAAGTGTAACTAGCTATGGTATTGCTCCAACTTATTAGTTTGTGATGCTTTACAGTCTCAAGATCATGCGTCTTTTTAAAGGAAACAACAACCTAATATGCATTGTATGTGTTGAAAAGGTCGACAAATGATCGAGCACACAAAAAAACTTGTGGAAGATAAATTTACAACTCTTAATGGCTATGAACACACTGCCGAGGTATTGTATTTAGAAATTTTCTTGCTTTTGCTGTCTGTTATGCACTTGATGGGGTTCTAGGTTTAGTTGGTAAAACTCTCTAGGTGTCTGTTGACCTGTACATTGAACTTAGTAGATAAGACGAAAATTTACCTTGTTACATCATGTATGGGCTACAGCAAGTAATTAGCTATTATTTTTTAGTCCCATGGTGCTGCATCTGGGAATTGAAACTTTTAGCTTTGAGCTAAAAGCCCGAGACTTTTCATCCTTGCAAATAATTTCATATTTTTGGTTGTGCATCTTTTTAATGTTTGGTGTCTTACAAAAAATGCAATTCTTCATACAGGTAATATACGGTGACACGGATTCAGTCATGGTTCAGTTTGGTGTTTCTACCGTAGAAGAGGCTATGAATCTGGGAAGAGAAGCTGCTGATTATATTAGTGGAACTTTCACAAAAGTAACACTCAGAATCACTTCTAATCTCTTTGCTTTAGGTCCTTGTATGATAAATCATGAAAGTGATAAAATCTTGAGTTCAGAAGATTTTCTTTTGTGTGGTTTTCCTGTGAACGACTGTTGAAACAATGAAATACAGGATGGTACCTGTACATACTTTAATTTCAACTAACAATAAAGTAATGGCTGCGCCTCACAAAGCCCCTTTCTGCGGGTTTGTTTTGGGCCTTTTTTGTTTTTTTGGGGGGGGGGGGGGGTTGCTGATATCCAAGCTTGCAGAACAAACATTGTCACTGCATCTTCTATAATCTATTTCTTTGAAGGAGAGAATAAAAGTTGCCTTGTCCAATTATTGCTTTCTTAAGTTTAGAAAGGACATTTGTATATACAGCCATCATTGGTTACCAGATAAAAGTTGAAAGCTGATAGTGATTAGGGCCATTATGTAGTAACCACATTGTAAATGATATTGCATCCAGTGCCTTGCAATTTTAGATGTTGAAATTATAGTGAAATTGATTGCTAGAATCTTAAGTTGTAGGTGCAAATGCTATGAAGTTAATTGTAGCTATGTAACAAATACCAAAAAAAAAAAAGTGAAATACCAAATATATTGATTCAATTATTTGTTATTTTTATTATTTTCTTATGTATTTTGTTACCCTTTTTATGTGAAGCCCATCAAACTAGAGTTTGAGAAGGTTTACTTTCCATATCTCCTAATCAGCAAGAAGAGATATGCTGGTTTGTTTTGGACAAAACCAGACAACTTTGACAAAATGGACACTAAAGGTAAACATCAATCTTTATCAACTAGCTGACCTGTTGCTTTGTTGAAATGCTTCTTATACTTTGGTTACATTCAACAGGTATTGAAACAGTTCGGAGAGACAATTGTTTATTAGTCAAAAACCTTGTGAACGATTGCCTTCACAAAATACTGATTGATAGGGACATCCCTGGGGCAGTTCAATATGTTAAAAATGCAATTTCAGATCTTCTTATGAACCGAATGGATTTATCACTTTTGGTTATTACAAAGGTGAATTTTTGGGGTCTACAGATCCTCTATTTTTTTTACAATGCTAATTGCCTCTTGTGGAACATTATTTGATGTGAGTGTACTTGAAGTATAATTGCTATTAACTTGATTGACTTTATAGGGTTTGACAAAGACAGGAGATGATTATGAAGTGAAGGCAGCTCATGTTGAACTTGCTGAAAGGATGCGCAAGGTTTGGTGTGATAAATAAATGCAATGCTTATTTCTTAAACTAGATTTATTTGGCAAAGAATAATTCAGTATTATTGTAATATATGATCACATTCAGTGTCTCATACTAAAGAACATGAAAAAAAGAAAAAAAAAGGAAAATCATATACATATTTTATCAAAGATAGAATTCATTCACATAAAGCAATGAATTATAGGGTCGACCACTTAGGATTGCAGCAGTAAAAGAGAACAGATTGCGAAACAAAGCACAAAATGAAGAGAATAAACATTTTCTTAAATCTGAGAAGAACCAGCTAAACTAAACTAAGAAGAGAAAACAGAAGTAAATTTATGAGTGAGCCCGGCTGCCAAGGAAACCATAGTGAGGTGAACTGATCCTATCTTCAAAAACATAGTCATTCCTACAAAGCCAAGTTCTCAAAAGCTATACATAGTTAAAAAGTCATAAAACATGATTTAGTTCCGATGCTGGTATTTTGCACTGTGTATGTTTATATCCCATGGGTTGATGCTTCCTAATGTTTGTAAACTATTTGTGAAACCATGCATTGTTTAATTAAGCTATGAGATTTATATTTATTGTTTTCATCATTTTAAACTTGACTTTTAATTCTGTGGTCATAAGTCTATTCTATTTGATTTGTAATTGACAGCGAGATGCTGCCACTGCTCCAAATGTTGGGGATAGAGTACCGTATGTCATTATTAAAGCTGCAAAGGGTGCCAAGGTATTCACATTCCCACTCCCCATTGTTTTTCTCGGTAATTTTAAAGCATTTTTTATAATTCTTTTTATTATGTGTATTGAAATTAGGCTTATGAGAGATCAGAGGATCCAATATACGTCCTGGAGAACAATATTCCCATAGATCCCCAATACTATCTTGAGAATCAAATCAGCAAGGTTGGTTTGATAAGTGTTTTACATTTTCTCCGATATTTAAAGTTCTTGATCTTGATTATCTTCATGTTACAGCCAATTCTAAGGATTTTTGAGCCAATTCTGAAGAATGCTAGCAAAGAACTTCTCCATGGAAGCCACACAAGATCTATTTCCATTTCTACTCCGTCAAACAGTGGCATCATGAAATTTGCTAAGAAACAGCTAACTTGCATTGGTTGCAAAGCTTTACTTAGGTACCCAATTTTTCCTTTCTTTAGGTTCTAATATTTTCCTGGTTAATTGTCTATGTTTCTAATTGTAGTGGTTGCATCTTTTGGTTCTAGTAGGCAAAATACTTAAGACTCTTCACACTAGAAATATGTTGAATAACCATCGATTCATCTGCTGACCTTTCCATTACCCTAAACCCCCTTTTACCCTTCAACCAAACACACTTAGTTGTAACACAAGGTTTTTTAGGTGACTTATATTTGCTTTAGTACCATATCTGATAATACTTGTGCACACATTTAAAGAATGTAAAATGGAGATTTATGTTTGTATCATATGAAAGATACACAAGGGGCTAATAATACTATTTTTTGTTGCATTTGGTTCAGCAAGGGAAATCACACTCTTTGCTCCCATTGCAAAGGAAGGGAAGCCGAGCTGTACTGCAAAACAGTGACACATGGTAGCGATCTCTTCATTACCCAATATTCAATTTCAGATGGTTATGTTGTAATGGATGGTCCAAGCTATTTTGTTTCTATTGAACTTAATGTGATGGGTGACTGCAGTGTCCGAACTAGAAATGCTTTTTGGGAGGTTGTGGACACAGTGCCAGGAATGTCAAGGTTCACTTCATCAGGACGTTCTCTGTACAAGGTATTTTATATTTTTGATATCTTTGTATAACTTAAGGGAGAATTTTAGTTGGAGTTATGCTTGTTTAAGCACCAGATTATATTAGCAGTCAGTCACAACCTGGAGGCTGAAATAAGTTTAGTGGAAATTTTCGTAGTTTCTTCTTATTCATGTCACTGGATTATGGTTGCAGTTACTCAGTATAACTGATTTGTACTGCCTTTTTTTGTTACAGTCGTGATTGTCCTATTTTTTATCGACGAAAAAAGGCTCAAAAAGATATGGCTGAAGCAAAGCTGCAACTTGACCGATGGAACTTCTAAGATTTTGTCAAGATCCATAATTAGTTATTTCTCCGCATGAAAGCCAGATATCTTAAATTTTACAATAGTTTGCATCGTCTAATTTGCTGTTTTGGGGATTGAAGTACAACCTCTGCGTCTGCCTGCGGATTCGGAATCCTATGACATGCTCCTGGAAGGAAGGTAAATGTAGCCAGGCTTAATTTTTGCGTGGTCTATATCTAGTCTAGATATGAATTTTCTAGTGGGATAGTCTAGTTCATAATTTAAGCTTGTATATTTGTTCATTAGTTCGGGCACGGTTAATGTAAAGTTTATACCATAAATTTGTTTCAGTAAATGACAAATTTGTTTCTAAAAGAATTGGTTACTTAAATGTGAAGGTTATACCCTACAAGAAATCGTATAAGTTGTCAATGATTACTAAATAGATATAATGATAATTTGACGATCAAATCCATGTTTTGAAATTCTCTCGACAAGGTATATCTTAATTATGATCCTTGAAAGAGAGGGTGTACAGGCTTGTTCCATCTTCAATGAGTGAATTCACTTTGTAGGCGTTTTCAAATGCATTAGTTGTCCACCTAAGTGAGGTGGCTTCTACATCGTGTGATAATATTAGCCACTTATGGGAAGAAAAAAATTGTAGCACTTTGCTTTCATTTACATAAAATCACACTGTATTCTTCAATTTCGGAGACAAGTCTCGATGAGACTATGGCCTTGGTAATAAAGTTTTTGAACACATCTATACCTCTAGCGGCCTATTTTTTACAAACCAATATCTCAGACCATTTGGCAGGATGAAATTTACCTTGACAGACTCTTTATGTATACATGTAACTCAATAAGCATTTTGTTCAATCGCAGCTTTGCCCAGCCATTCTTTACACCTCGCCCGTAAGCCAAAATAGAAATAATGGTACAGTAGATGTTACTACGTATCCATCTTTCACTGGATCATAGTAACAACGGAACATAGATTAAGGATCTCCAGCTCTCAAGAAATGATATTTGAATGCTTGAAAAAAGCAGATACCACCCGTCAGTTACTTTCCAATCTCATTTTTTTGCTTTTTACTTCACCTTTGTATTTCTGTTTTTGACCGAGAGTAGGCGTCCCCAAACCCTTTTCTTCTCCGGCTCAAGTGTACAATCTCAGACGAGTCGTAATTTGTTGCCGGCACAACGGGCATGCAGATAATGTCATGCCACACTCTTTGCAAGTCTAAATAAAATTCAAACAAAAGAAAAGGGAAAAGCAAATGACAAATACTATCAGACAATTTGTACATGAAAATTATACTCAAAATGCAAGTTAAACATAACAGACAAAAATAGGATGCATTTATCATCATCATGTTTGTTCGTAGTAACAAAATCTTAACAGATATATACCCAGGTGTATATTAATGTTGGGGATAATAATACATGGAGAAGTGGATGACCAACTTGGTTGTTTCTCTTTAAAATATCATAACTTGTGTAAACGAAGCACAAAGCAATTTGAAGAAAAATTTTGATCTAAAAATCTAAAAGGACTTTAACAAAAACATAGTATGTAACAGAAGATAAAGATATTATTTGAAGTAAGCTGCTAACTTCAGCTAGTGCAAAACTGCTCTCAGTGTGGAGATAACATACATACACTAGTGTGGCATCGTTAATCTAAATCTAAATCTAAATTCCCTTTCTAAGATATGTGATTGAAGCAAACAGAGATAAGAAACTCTAGAGCATGTTGATATAGCATTAAACAAGAATAAAGCTTATCAATGAGACTTACTGTATGACCGCATCCAAAAGCCATGTCCTTTGGGTTGGTCAGGCAAACAGGACACACCTTGAATAGGATAAAAAGAGTTAACTCGGGAACATGATGAGATGTCAACATGAATCTAATCAAGGAGAGAACAAGCTGGAAGAGTAAGGAAACAAACCGGCTCTGAAGCAGCTGAAGCTTTTTCCTCAGCTGATTCCAGCTTTTCTGTCACAGGGGGAATCATGGGGACTGCATTATCATGATCTATTACTTCCTTTGGTGGAGGGAGAGGCCGTTTATGATGATAGACTGGTGAGTCGCTACTGCATCAAAAGATTTGGGGACTGAGTTTCCCTGTATATAATTTAGAAGTATCATAACTCATAAGTGCAGTTCTTGGCTTACTTGTTAAGTTGCATATTTTGGGCAACTCGGTATTGAAATGGAATTTCCATAAGAGCAGCAAGTGCAAATGCTGTTTCTTTCTTTGATGCTTCTGTGTTCTCAGACATGATCTTTGTGAAGTTCACAAACTGAAGGGATAAAAAGGAACAAAGTAGATTATATGCCAATTTCATCAAAAGAAAAAAAAAGGACGGGGGGAATCATAAGGCAAGAGAGGATATTAAAATACAGAACACTGAATTTTCCAGTCACGTTTTGAACAGTAATTTATGCATTTTACAAAGTGATCACTACTAATTACTAAATCACATGCCAAAGAATGTTTGATTCTTGCAGAAAAAATGGCACAAATAAAGCCTGATGGAATTTGAAACTGGTACATTTGTTATAGAAGGTTTATCTTCAAATTTAACTAAAGAACCACCCTAATCCATGTTAGGAGTTGGGTAAACCTGCTTAAGAGTCATCTTACACTTACTAATGTTGAGAAAATAGAATTCCATATTATATCTCTCTCTACAAAGAGAATAGCATCATAAAACGCTATGTCCAACTAATTATAAACTGTGCTTAATTTTGGAATTGGCTGATGTATTACATTATCCCCATAGCTCATTAATATGCTAACTTTGAGGTTCTTGAAACTCATTACTATAGAAGCATACACAGTACTTGAATATTTTAAGTACCAACAAGTACCTGAAAGTTGTCAAATAAGCGCTCCGTGATGTTATCGTCAAACTGCTGCATCTCATCCCACGGTCCATCTCCAACACCAACCAAAATTATTGAGAGAGGATAGTGACTGACCAACCAAAATAGGTTTATGTAAGAGACATCTACCATAGAAATCAGCAAAAGACTACAGACGATATCGATTTACCTTGCAGCAACTATAGAATTAATAGTTGCTTGTTCTTGTGGACTTAGCCTTTTGCGTCCTCCTGCATCTGGATTTCTGGAAACCTAAAGAGAAAGAAGAAATACTATCAATAAAAGGAAGACAAGTAGAAACACACAGCTACTCATGCCGTGAAAATAAATTATTGAGAGAAAAATAAGTAGATAGAACCTGTCCATCAGCAATAATAACAAGAACATGATATTGACCATTGCTTTTCTCCACAATATCAATTGCTGCATCGATTACCGGCGCAAATGACGTTGGACCTAATAACAAGGAAAAACCTTATATAATCAAATCTTCATATCATTGCTACTATACGTAAGCTCTCTTAGATAGAGTTTTCCCTCTTGGAAAACAATGAAGAATTAACAATAGAAATGAACAAAATACAGGAGGATTACTAAAGATGTACTATGATAGAAAGCACACTAGTCCCTTTACTTATCATACAAGGAAATTCAATCAATTCAACCCAAGAGATGAACCCTCCTAGAAGGCTAAAAAAATAGCCTATTTGACAAAAAGTTAAGTAGGAAGAGATCTTCGGCAAGATTTTTGGAATCGCTCTGTAGCCAAATGCAACAATTTCAAATCACATTCTCATCTCAATGCTACTGCTCAAACCTCCATACCATATAAAAATGAGTAATACTAAATAAAGTGCACCAATCCATCTCCAAGTACCACAACCCCAAAATATGTACTGCAACACTAAATACCAGAAGATAAGCTCTTATGCACTGCAACAGCTGAATAATGTTAATCCTACTATGCACTACTGTCAAATCTCTTGGCTACACCAATAGCTACAAATATAACTCCTATGTTGTACAGTCATTTTGATTCAACTAATAAAATTTATAATCTCTCTTTTCGTCTTCACTTTTTCCTGTATTTTCTCCCTGATTCTTTCATTTTCTTGGAATGACACATTCCTTTTACTGAACTAGATGAAAAGAGATCAGAGAACAGAGTTAAGAAGACTAACAAAATCCTTGGTTTGAAAGTGCCACAAAAAAAGTAGTGTCTTGAATACTAAAGTTGTGTATAAGAGAAGAGACATGGAAATACCAACTAAAGAAGAATCTCCTACCCAAATGTTGATACAATACAAGAAACATACTAAACCTCAAGAAAAGTAAAAACCCTGAATCGAAGTAAAAACCATGAGAAGAATTTCCAAAAACTAGGTTCCAATTTAAGTCATGATAACTATTCTCCTGCCAAAACCATGTTCTTAGAGATAAACTTTCGATTCCAAGATCCAAATTCCGGCAACCAAGGAATATAATATTGTAAACAAACCTGAAAGTTTTAAGTGTGGAACAATCTGTCTATAACGTTCAAGTGCTTCTTCAAAGCCGTTACAATATCTACCATCAGCATAAAAATTGAACACATTCTGATCATGTGTAGAAGCTGCAGAAGCAAATTCACCATAATCAACAGAAGATAAACATACAGAAATTTCTCTCTAAAATCAAAACAGATACTCACCATCACCAAAACCAAAACATGGTATCAGGTTATCTTCGTCAAAAGAAGAAAGAGTACGACCAATTATAGATATGGCTTGCTCATATGGATTCAGATTGTTTCCAATATGATGAAGACTTTTTCGATGGAATGAGTGCTTGCCTACAATTATCAAGTGACTTCTCAACATTCACTGTATAAATATGCTAATATGCACATATATCAAATTCATAGTATTTTTAAAAATAAAAAGTTAACCTGTCCACTCATTGCTTTTTGTGAAATCAATACCAAGAATTAAATTTGAAGATTCAAGACCAGCTTCTCTTAGAGCAGAAATAACCTGAAATATAACTTAGTGGATTCAAAATATCGCTACAGATAGCCGATCCAGTTCGCCAATAGAGATGATCCTTGTAATGCAAGATCAATACTAATAATTATTCTCACTAAATCACTAAGCAAAATAGTAACCCAAACCTCATCCAAAGAGCTGAAATTGTCAGCTATAAATGTTGGTTGCTGCTTATGTTGAGGCCTAGTATTGCTTGAACTCCTAGCATTCGAAGAGGTTTGATGGTGGCTAGTATTCCACGAACTCCCAGCATAAGAAGAGGGTTGATCATAGGTAGTATTGATTGAACTCCTATCATAAGAAGAAGGTTGATGATAGACAGAATTTACCGAACTCTGATCATAAGATGACGATTGTTGGTAAAGATTTTCTTCAGATTCATATGACTCAGTGTTTCCCATAATTTAGAGGCCTTCCTTCACCTATATTGAGGTTTTTAAAAGTTAGATTGACAATAAAACAATTAAAGTGAATTACTCATCACACCACAACCATATAATATTCATTGGAACTATTTAGCATTCATATTACATTTCATAGCTTACTTCTCAAAATCAATTTACTATAACTGCCTTCAAAGAACACCCAAGGCAGAATCATTTTCAGGCCATTAAATTACAAAATATTGCAACAAATTTGCACCAGCAATTTATAAAATCAGTCACTAAATAAATTGAGAATAATTTTAATAACTAACGACTAATCATTGTTTTAGATGACTATTTAAGCATTGGAAATAAAAGATAACTACCTTTGTCGATGTAACAATACACGATGCTATATAAAAGTATATTATATTTACAATAAATAAAAATTAAATCCAAACAAATTATTAAGTAAAATTTAACAGCTAAACGATCCATCCGCAACAAACAGAACAGCACAGAGAAGTAGAAAACCAGAAAAACCAGAACTAGTTCATAAAGTCAACCATAAAAGTCAATGATCACAACTAACTGTAACACTACTTTTCCGAAAAAGTAAAATCGCATTTTCGTAACTGAATCTTGTTGCTAAGACATCAAAGCTAAATTCACCATGGATTCTAAAAATAATAAGAAGAAATAATAAAGAACTAGGATCGAGAATTATAGAATCGCAATTGCATCGAATTCACATTTTCACCTGTCTGATTTGATTTAGAAAGCGTTTTTGCAGAGTTATCGTTGACGCTTTTAGAGAAGAGAGAAGAGAACTGTTAGAAAAACGAGCAACGAGACCAGAAAAGAAAGTGATAACAATTTTGTTAAGAAAAAGTAAGCAAATAAATAAAAGACATAACTACTTTTTTTTTTTGGGTCAACTAAATAGTAATTTTTTTTGGGGGTCAACTAAATAGTAAATACTAATAATATAGATAAATTACTATCCAAAAAAAATAATATAGATAATTAATTGTTATTTAGAGAAATATTGTTTATTTTATACACCTTCTTTTTATAAGAAAAAAAATAATATCTTTATCTTCTTTCATTTTTTTGTTACTAATTTTTTTTTATCGAATTTAATTTTAATATACTATCAGTATAAAATAATTTTATATATATATTTAAAAAAATAAATATAATTATATAATCGTATAAAATATTTTATGAACATCAAAATTAAACCCTTTTTTTTACCGAACATAAAATATATTCAAAAATTATATGTCTATCTAATTGTCTCTATCAATTGTATTCTACTCTTCTAGAATGTGTTTCGGCTGCCTCACAAATTCCTAGCATTTGCAAGAATGAACGAACAAACTAATGTCCATGAATTCATTTCTTATTATTTCTGTATAAATATAAGTAATGTATTATTTAATTTATATATATGTGCAGAAGCGAAATTAGATGAAATATTAGAAAAAATAAAAAATATTTATATAATAAAATAAAATTAAAATAAAATTTTAAGAACGACTAAATTTAAATTTACATATAATTTACATATAAAATTTTTTTTTCTTTATCATTATGTGGCTCTGTCCCTGTATATGTGACTTAGTTGTTTCAGACAAAATTTTATTCTCTCCTCTAATTTTCTTTTAAAATATGTTTGAATTCTATTAATAAAAGTTTGACCTTTTTTCTCTAATTCTAAGTCAAACTAATTATATTTTAAATGCTCTATTTTGAACTATTTAAAGCAAGCGTTTGATTTTCTGTAACATTATATATATGTTCCAAAAAATTTACATTAAAAAAGTTTTTAAAATAAGATTTTTAGTGGAAAAATTTCTACGAACTTAAAATTTTAAAGTATTTGAGCATTATTGTTTTTATGTTTCTAGCATAGATTTAGATGTTTTAAATAATAAAATTTTAAAATAATCCATTAATCCCATCAATAAAAGTGATTTTTTTTATTTCAACAATATTTTAAACGTAAAATAATTAAAATTTAGGCAGTAAAATTTCTTAAAAGTAGTCAAAAGATTAAATAAATAACAAACAACAAACAAGAATTGCGTGATACAAACTTTTTACTAAAGAGTAATTTAGAAACCAAAGAATTTTGACGTTAAAAAAAGAAATTTTGACAATAATTTCTTTTATAATTAGTATAGATAAACAAATAATTATAAAACTTTTGTTATTAGTATTATTCTTTAAGTAAAAATTCGGATATAGTTATTTTTATGTAAAATTAATAATAAAAAATTATTAAATAATTTAATATATTTAATTAAATTATTTTTTAATAATTAATTTTTAACTATTAATTTTATATAAAAATATCTTTACGTAAATTTTTATTTATTTTTTTTTATGTATTGGTCGTTCTTGTTACTGTTAGAATTGGACAAAGATGGCGGCATTTTATAAAAAGCATGCTTTGGTAGAAAAAAGGGAAAAAAGTCAAAAAACTCGTTTCTGATTTGTCAACTTGATTCACAGGTTGCGTAGTTTGTCTTATCCATTTATTGATTAAATAAATGCAAGTTTTATTCTTCTTCTCTCTTGTCGTTTTTCCTTTGCTTAGCTTTTAGAATATTATTCCCTTCTAAGCATTTTTGACATTTTGATTCTTTCCGAGTCTTCTATTTCAATAAGTCTACTCATGCATGCGAGTAAAAATATCGTAAAATATAGGCTCATAAGATATATTTCATGTGCTTTAAAACATGTATAATTAATTAATTAATTACCCACTTAAACTTTTACACAATAAATTAAAAAATATTAATGTTGTTTATGATTTATTAAAAAAAAATGCTAAAGGACTAATAAGTTTTATATTTTATAGTCATCAATTAGTTATTATTAATATTTCTAATGATATAAAATTATATTTAATAGTATAAAATTGTTCAATTTTTTTTTATTGATTAAGTGGTGGCTCTTAGACTTTCTCATTATTAAACTCGTTAAACATGGACTCTAATTATATTTGATAGTGCATTTAATATAACAAACTTGTTGAGTTGAGTTATACTACAATAATATAAATTATTTTTTAGGGTTATATGTGTCAAAAAAGAATTAAAATTTGTCAAAAAAATAAATTTTGACACTATTTTAACTATAAAAATATGTTAATAAAAATTTTGTCAAAAATAATATTTTTAACATATAAGTAATTGTAAAAAAAACTTAAATCTTATTTTGATAAATATTGACTGTCAAAAATAATTTGAGAATAATTTGTCACAATTACTTATATGATAATAATTATTTTGACACTTATTGATCATAAAAAATTCTTAACAAAAATTTTTAACAAAAAATGAGATGAAATCTTAAAACTGAAGAATAAATTGAGATTTTGAAAATAAAAAATGAGTAGTATGATTCTAAACTGAGAGAAGAAGAAGAATATTGGAGTAAATTGAAAATAAATGAGTGTCAAAATTGAAGAGTAATTTTCTACGGTCAAATTATTCATAAAAAAACATAAAAAATTTGACATTTGTAATATTTGTCAAAAATATATATTAATTTTTATACTTAATTATGACTGTTAAAAAAAAGTGTTAAAATAGCTCTTTTTTTTTGTGGTGATATTTAATGCAAATGATTGATTGATTCCTTGTTCGTTCAAGCCATTCATATATAATAGAATTACAACAGTAAATCATGCTCAATATATAATAGAATTTGGTGAGTAATTAAGTTAAAGACAAGTACTAAATACAAATTAATGACGTGCCAATCTAACTAATATGCTTATATCAAATTAAATTAGATGTTAATATGTTATCTCCACGCCAAAACAAAAATACTAGACATAATTGCATTTATGAGGAAATGGAACTCTATCAACACGTATTACTTGATTTGAAAAAAAAAAAAAAAAAGAGGTTTGTTGCTTTAGTTTAATTAAATTGAACCGTACTTATATCTCCTTAAATCCTAATAGAAGAAACATTCTGGCTTTTTTTTTTCGGATAGAAAAAATAAAATTTTTGTTCATAGAAAAATCAAACGACAGTTATAAATAGCATAAAAATGATAAGGTTTATATCTAATAAAGAAGATACATATTATTTATGATAAACTATTATCTAATAGGATGCGCAATATTCAATTTAAAAAAAATTAATAAATAAAAATAAAGACAAATTTAAGTCTCTTATATTTCTAAATCAATACAAATGAATTGCACTACAGTAAAATATTATTTCTCTTTCTTCAAATAATGATTACATATAAGTGATACCTCTAAATATACATGTGTAGTGTCACTAAATAACACATCATTATTTCATTATGTGTGGTTAAATCATAATTTAAAATGTGAAATACAAATAACTATTGCCATATCAATATGACTGATGGAAAACATTCAAAAGATTAACGACTTATTATGCATATGATCTATGTTTTTAGAGAACGTTTAGACAAATAAATAAATCTGACAATGGAAATAAATATTTCATTCATTTAAAAACGGCGTGAAAAAAATACATATTTACTCTAGGATGTTGATGAAATTAAAATTGAATGATGGAATCCCAATAAGTGTCATCCCATTGATCTCTATATGTCAATGGGAGTTCACCTAATTTCTTGAAGATCTCAGACAGCAATTTTTCCCTCCATTCTCCCAAAGGAGGCAACCCAATTTGTGTTGCTAGCCAATGTTTGTACTCAGCCTGCCCAATGAAATTATATGGATATGTGTTACTGCTGATTACATTTATTTTTTTTGTAAACTAATAAAAAATTATCTGAATTTTGTTATCAGTAAAAATATTTTTAAATAATTTAAAAAATACAATAAAAATATTTAAAAAAAATTATTTTTTTAAATAGCAAATACTTTTTGTATTTGACAAAATACTTATGCATTATTTGATCTAAAATTTTATAAAATTATTTAGATAATTATTTAAAAAATATACACAAAAAGCTGGATAAAAATTTTATCTCTATATTTTTTTATTTTTTTTAAAATATTATTAATTGTTGACAAAAAATCATAAAAAAGTATATACTTAACGAAAAATTATCAAATTTTAAGAATAAAAATATCTCATATTTTTAATTATGTTTATAAAAAATTACATCAAAATTTAATATCTAAAATATTTTTGATAATACATATTTAATATTAAATTTTTTATAGTATTTTAAAATTATTTGAGAATATTTTTGTCGAATCAAATTTGACATTTTATTAGTATTATATGTTGGATATGCAGAAGTTAATATACCTGAAGTGGACGAAGAGAAAGACTGCAGGTCTTAGGCAATCCATTTTCCTCCATTTCATGATAGATATCTTCAATAGATTTCATCATCATATCTTCTGTTGGTAACAAGATTTTACCGGAGAGAACTCTTGCCATCCACTTCGATTGTAATTCAGCCATAAGGAAGATTGGCTCCTAATAATTAACAACAGGTTCATATATATATATATATATATATATATATATATATATATATACATCGAAAGCTAAATTATTCTCTGTAGTTTGAGTGAGTACACATTTAACATATTAAATAAATATTATTGCATATTTTATTGGAACCTGAAATATTTTTAAATTAAATATATTATATTAACTTATTGCATCATGTTATTTATTATAGTAGTACAAAATTTGAAAAATATTTGTGTGATTTTAAAATATAAAATAAGTCCTCGAGAAGTTTACTTATATTCATTGAAACTTCATAAGTTTAATTGGTCAATATCATTATTTGATTATTAAAAATTTACAAAATAGACCTATTATATGTGTGTGGTGTGTGTATATATGACATTGGTGTAATTCTAAGTAAAGTTATCTACACATAATTTCATATAGAATATTGAAGAAGTGTTGAATCACAATTACCATAAAGATAGATTTTTTATACCGAACTTCATCGAAATCCAATATTATTAAGAGTGTTATCGAATAACTCTTATTTATGTATATTCTAAATAAATATATTTGGCTAATGTTATGTTAAATGATCTTGATTTACATGAAACTTTATAATAATCATTTATAAGGTAAATACTAATGAATTCCTTTAAGAATCAAAATTATTATAGATATATAATTATTTATATTTTTAAGAATTTAAACTAGTTTTATTAAAAAAAATTTGTATAGCAAATATATATATATATATATATTCATAACTGCTCGTGATGTATGGAATTTTTTAGATTTTTCTATTATTGAACATGTTAATGCTTTTCACCTTTGAGTCTGGATTACTAGCGTTATTAATCGTAAAAAGGAAGTAGTGGCTGCTGGAATTTGATGAATTTGGCGGAATAGATGTAATGATTTTTTCAACTCGAATGAACTTTAGCTTAGGAGAAAAATCTCTTGCCTTACGAGAACCTTGGTGAATGAATTGAAAAGGATGAAGAAAGAAAAAAAGAATCTTTTGTGATGCTAGTGTTCTCTCGGACTCTCTTGTAGCGGACTTTGGGTGTATTATCTATGATCATTATAGCACTTGGGTGTTAGGTAGCTCGGAGAGTCTGCCATTTGATTCAGTTTTCAAATGAGTTATTGGTAGTTTAGAATGGTCTTATGATCCGTAAATAGTTGGTTGTGATTTTTTGATTTGTGAAAAGAATTTTATGAATTTTTAAAATTTATCCTCTTATTTTTTCAAATTTTTCTTTTTTTTTCTTCCTCTTTTAGATTCTACAACTAAATTTATCCTTCTATTTTTTTCAAGAAAAAAATTGTATATTTAATTTTTTTGTTTATTTAAATTTTGATTAATTTTTGATAAATTCTGAATTTTAGTTTTTTATTTTTTAAGAAAAAATATATATTTAATATTTGAATGATAATTTAAGATGATATTAGAAGAAATAAAAAATATTAGAAGAAATAAAAATTTAATGGTAAACTGGTAATGATATGCAGTGTTTGGAGTAATGGGTATACAGTGATGATGGTAAAATTTGTGATTGAATAAAAAGTAATTCAATCTTTTTTAAATATGTATATCTTGTTTCTTATTTTTGCTAAACACAATACATAAACACAAATATTTTATGTCTATATTTTTAATGTTTGTATTTTTATATCTATATCTCATCATATATCAACCAAACAGAGCCATTGTTGAGATAATAACCACATTAATAGAAAAAAAACTTCCACAATACTTTGAAAGAATTATGGGAAAAACTTGTAACTAAATTACAATTACCTTAGTAACAATACCAATGAAAGATAGAGAAGGTGCTAATGCTGGAGCAAAGATGTGTTTATATAATGGTCCAACACACTTGTCTTCAACGGTTACGATTCCATTGATATCAAGAAACGGAAAATGGTATTTGTATCTGCCAATACATTTTATTTAGAAACAAAATTAAATTAAATCACGCCTATTATAAAGTTACAAAGTGATGTGTAGAAATGACTTCTACAAACATATAATAACTTATAAATATAGGAAAGATATATGCACAGACGTAAATAAATACATACAGTTGAAAGATAAACTAAAATTTTCAATTGATATTATCCAATTTGATAGATAGATGCAGATACGTATATAAATAAATCAATTATGCTATATATATATATATATATAAATTAATTATGAAATCAATTATTTATAAATAGTACATATTAAAATATAAAATATATACAAAAATAAATTAAACAACCATAAATATATAAATAAATATATAATGGCTAATTGGATAATTAATTTTTAGCTTGAATATAATATTTTTTAAAATAAATATATTAATAAAATTGAAAGATAAGCTAAAATTTTTAATTGATATTATAAAAAAATTTTACTATCAAATTGTCAATATCCTCATATTATTTATAAATATGTTACTATTAACACGGTGACATTATTATGGGTAATGCTAGGTATACAAAAAAAATAGCCAGAACTTATCTTATTTAGCATTAATTAATTGTCGCAACAATTAATGAATGTTAAATAAGTATTATTATTGTTTTTTTTGTTGTTGTTATTGTTATTATTATTGTTCTTTGTTGTTATTGTTGTTGTTCTTATTGTTTTTATTGATGTTGTTGTTGTTATTATTGTCTTATTATTGTTATTATTATTAGTGTTGTTATTGTTGTTGTTATTGTTTTTATTGTTGTTCTTACTGTTATTATTGTTATTGTTGTTGTTATTATTATTATTGCAATGCAGGCATTTCCTTCTGTAATTTCTCTGTGTAGAAAAAAACAATAAAAAATACATTAAAACGATGATATATGAATGAATATTTTTAAAAAAAATGACAACAATCTGGTAATAAAGTTTGGAAATAGAAAAGGTGATAATAAAAAATTTTATCCTGAAAAATATAAAAATGGGCGAGGCCTTTCTGATTATACCCAGTACAGTAGATTATGGTATTTGCAAAAATTGATGATCCATCTTGAAAGGAAATCGAGCCATCTTTATTCACACATTTTATCTGCAAATACGATAAAACTTAGAAGTACCAAAATGAGATACTTACTGAAACAAATAACACAATAAGATCGAAATAAAATAATAATTCATCATTAATATGCGTAAAATAGAAAACCAAGAAATTTTAAGAATTAAGATCAATTTTTTATTATCGTCATTCATCAATGAGCTTTGAAGTTTGAACATACTCTATTAAAAGGACAAAAAAGAATTACTTAAAGTTGATATTTTAGTCTAAAATTTATTTTCTTTATTTTTTCAATTAAAATTACTTATTTAAACAAAAAATAAAAAATAAACAGATCGGTCTAGTTAATCTAAAAAATTTCTTTTAAATAAATCAAACTTTTATTTCAAATGCTTGTATATACTTAATATATAATTAATCTATTAATTTAAATTTATAAATTTAAATAAGATGAAAACTTAGGTACGTCGACTCACGTGAAGTTAAGAGACGTTAGATGATTTGACTGATTTGACTAAATTTTTATCTAATAGCTTTCAGCTATCAACTTCACGTAAAGTCGACTGCACCTGAATTTCCACCTTTAAATAGATAGGGTTAAACGGATCGAAATATTGGCGTAAGTGGATACGTACCATACTATGGTATCTTACATCATTGAGTATGACGCCGAATCGATTATCTTTGGTTGCTACGTGAACCTCCTTTGCCAATGGTAAAATATCTACCGCGATATCAAAAGCACTAGCTCCATAACCAACTATAACCACAATCTGCATATTAAGTAAGGATTATGAATGAATTTCATGACAAATTGATAGGCTTTCATCATTTTAACGCATTTCATAATAAGGTGAATGCTGTCTTACTCTCTCTAAAGTAATATATAAGTTATGTGTCATATTTTAATTGGGTGTTTATTTTAACTAGAGTTATTTTAATTTTATGCGAGTTAATAATATCTTTGAAAACGAAGACGGTGACGGCCTGACAGAAGAAGAAAATAGAACACCCAATAAGACAGTAATACTTAAGAAGCACAACGACGACGACAAATGAGTGGGGAGGAGTAAACCCAATAAGAGAGAGTTGGAGTACCTTTTTTCGAAGAATGATTTGGGAAGGGAAGAGAAAACAAGACCCCCAATGAGACGGCGTAACGACGACGATGAAGGAGTACAATGGGGAGTAGTAAACGTAATTAGAGAGAGTTGGAGTACCTTTTCTAGAATAATGATTTGGAAAGAGAAAATAAGACACCCAATGAGACGGTGATGCTTGGGAGGTGTAATGACGACGACGAAGGAGTGTGGAGGAGTAAATGCAATTAGAGAGAGTTGGAGTAAAGAATGATTTGGGAAGAGAAAACGAAACACCAATGAGACAGTGATGCTTGGGAGGCGCAACGACGAAAGAGTACAAAAGGTAACTCAGGTTAAAATAAACACTCAATTAAAATGTGACATATCAGATAAGGTAACTTACATATTACTTTAGAGAGGGTAGGATAGCATTCCCCTCATAATAATGCTTTTGCAGTACACACTATTCAAAATGTATTTGTGTATTTTGTGTATATGCACAAAAAAAATAACTATTAAATCAATTATTATATATTTGTATATAAATATATGTTGTTTAATTTATTTTTAATATATATTTTATATTTTAACGTATATTCTATAAAAATATTAATCGAATATTATTGTAATTTTTAATTCAGTTTAGTTTAAATCTCAAAATACGTGTATCTTATGAAGCAAATTTTGCTTCACGATTCACAATAATAGTCAAACACCTATAATGCAAATATTGTACTATTTTAATTTGCTGCTTCAATTTCATGCTAGTATCACAAATAAGAGGCTTTTTCAATTTTCAGTATGTAATTATATTCTCTGAACAGTATTAAATAAGAATTTACTTTAAATAGAGCGAGAGCATGGGGAACATGGTGAGGGGTAGGTCTAAGGATCGTGGTAAGGATTCCAGGGTTTGAAACAGAGAAGAGTATCGACGACTGGAATCTGAATCTTTCTCCATCTTTGTGGATAATCTCCCAGAAGATATATCAAAAAGAGAGTTATTTCAGTTGTTCAACTGAACTGGGCGCATCAATGATATTTACCTGTCCCGAAAATGGAAGAACGGAGACATTTACATGTTTGCCTTCATCCAGTACATGACAAAAGGAGGGGCGTTGAAAGCTATAGCGGAAATGAATTGCCTGAGGCTGAGAAGTAAGATTATCTTTGTAGGCGAGATGAAGTACAGAAGAATGTCGAAACCAACGAATGGTGACAAGGGACGACGGGAAGATTGTGCACCAGACCCATCGGCACAACAACCACATCGGATCATATGCGATGAAGACTCCTTGCTAATTGAGAAAGAGGGACGGACGAAGGAAATCGTAAAACCCCGCTATGGGACTGACGAGACTAAGATGCTAGAAGCTGCCGTGGTGCCAGAAAATATTAGATGGTTATAGAGAAGCTTTGTAGGGATTACGACGAAGCCGATTGATTTTAACTCCTTGAGGGATATAATAGCTAAGAATATGCCTTCTGTCGTCCAAGTTCGGGAAATGGGAGCTTTTAAAGTTCTCTTGACCTTTGATAGTGTTCTGAATGCAGACGAAGCTTACATCTTTGGGTTGAATTATCTCCTGCAAAATTTTCACAAGGTGAGAAGGTGGAACGATTCGGAGCATAGTGATACTAGAAGGGTGTGGCTCGAGTGTTACGGAGTCCCGTTGTATGCATGGTCAGTCGACACTTTTAAGTTGATAGGAGGTCAATGGGGAGCAGTAGTAGGCTGTGCAAAAGAGATAGAATTGTGCAGTTCCTTCACTGTAGGTTGTGTATTGGTTGATACGGGTGTTATGGAAGTGATTCAGTAGAGGATCCATGTCTCTGTTGGATCCGGGGGATTTGACGTTTTGGTGAAAGAGAATGGGCATGGAATGGGGGGAATGCAGAGCAGTGAGTGTTTTTTGGATAGTGGGTTCAAAACCGATGGGATTTTGAATCGTAGCATAGCAAGTACGAGTACCGAGGGAGATAAGTGGCAAAAAAGGTGGCAAAATTCATCAAAGGGAGTCGAGCAAGATGAAGTTTCGCAAATGGCGATGAACCGTGGAGGGGCAGACGAGGAGGGCAGATTAGTAATTTCTGCTGATATTTTAAATGAGTGGATTAAGGGCAGTGAAAATCAGAATCGCAGAAAATTAGTAACGTCTCCAATTAGCTGCGACATTCAAGAGCTTACTAATTTTGACTGTGAAAACCGTATCAGTTACGAAGCAGATTCAGATAGAACCGTGACTGGTGATTTTGGTACGTTGCATTATGGGCTAAAAGGGATCTCATCTAATCACAAGAAAAAAATAAAAAAAGGGGCTGCACTAAGCATTGGGCCAGACACAGCCCTATGGGAAAGGAAAAAACAAAAAAAGGGGGCTGCACTAAGCATTGGGCCAGACACAGCTTTGTGGGAAAGAAAGAAGGCTCTACCGGTTTGGGCCTCATCCCCTCAGCCGTTGGGCTCGAACCGGGTCAGGAGAAGCGCGCTAGGCAACCCTCCAAGGCGCTCCTAAACGCGTAGCAGGGTTCCTTCGCTGACACCGTGCGTTGCCTTTAGGGGGAGCGAGACACCAGCTTCGAGGTGACTAGCGAAGAGAGACGGCTGGCCTCAGATCCAGGGAGAAGGCTGGGCCACGATGATGATGACTGGGCACGAATCGGAGGCAGAGTTCGTGCAGGCCATGACGGGGTGGCTGGTCTTGAGATTGACGAAGCCACACCTACACCCAACGATCCGGTTGAGAAGGAGGGTCTTGAAGCTGCGTTGAGGATGGTGGAAGCCGAGGAGGATGGAGACGACCACGCTGCTGTGGAAGAGGGAGAGGTGAGCATGGCTGATGGGGATGCCAGGGTAAGGGACGCAGACGGAAATCGGAGTGAACAGGGGGATACGGATACCCAGTGCTTGGAGGAACAATTGTTGGAAAATAAAAAGACCTTGGAGCTGGCTTTGGAATCAGGGACGGTGTTGTGCAATGAGGAAGATGACATCATGGCAATTCTTCAGGCTCAAAATGAAGAAATAACACAAAAAAGGAAATTGGCGAAACAGAAGGCGAAGCTGCGGCGATGCAGACCTAAAATTAAAAGTCAGGTGTGTAAAATTAGTTCTAAATGACTTTCTGTTCTTGGAATGTTAGGGGGTTACGTGATGGTGCGAAGATGAGAATGGTGAAGAATTTAAAATATAAACATAACCTGAGATTGGTAGGCTTGATTGAGACTAAGAGACAGATTGTGACAAGGTTTGATGTGGAAAGGATTTGGGGGGTGTACTGGGGCAGGGTGGGAATATGTAGGGTCGGACGGTGCATCCGGGGGGCTTTTGATGATTTGGGATGACACGTATTTTAATATGAATAACTGCTATAAGAGGGAAAGGTGGTTATGTGTTGAAGGTGTTTTGCTAAAGAATAGTTTCAACTGTGCTTTTTTCTTGATTTATGGTGTACATAGTAGAGAAGAGAAGAGACAGGTGTGGGAGGAGCTGAGTTACATTGGTGGGTTATGTCAAGTTTCTTGCTGCTTTATGGGGATTTTAATGAGATAGTGAATGCCGAAGAACGGAGAGGGACTGTTAACTTACTTGTGTCAGCGGAGGACTTCAAGTCATGGATTCAGGATATGCACCTAGTGGACTTGCCGCTTACAGATCGCAAGTTCACGTGGTTTCGAGGTCGTTCTTGCAGTCGACTAGACAGAGCTTTGGTGAGTGTGGAATGGTTAGAAGAGTTTCCTGAGATTCGGTTAAGAGGGGTCCAAGGGGCTTGTCAGATCACTGCCCTATTATTGTGGAAGAGCAGCGGATGAAGGGAGGCCCTAGGCCTTTTCGAAGCCTTGATGCGTGGTTCACACATGACGGCTTTCTCCGGATGGTCAAGGAGGAATCAAGGGGTCTAGGGGAGCTGCGATTCACATATAAATTGAAGGCGCTAGCGGGTCCTTTGAGAAATTGGCACAAGAACAACTTTGGTGAGATGGACAAGAAGATCTTGAAGTTTGAGGAAGAGATAAAAAAGATTGATGACTTGGTAAGTACTGGAGTGTATGATGCAACTACGGAGGCTAGAAGGAAGGCGTTAGTTACCTGCTGTGAGAGATGATATGTGAGGAAAGAAATTCACTGGAAGCAAATGTCTCGATCTCGGCAAGCAAAGGAAATGGATAGAAACACAAGATACTTCCACAATATAGCATCGGCAAGAAGGCGGAATAATCGGATTGATGCTTTGGTAGTCAATGGAAGACTGGTTAAGAACCAAGCTAGAATAAAAATAGCTATAAGAGAGTTTTATAAAGATCTGTATCATCAGGAGAGTTCTCCATTGCTGGGATTCAGGGATGGTCTGGTGGCTAAGAGAGCTGAGGAAGAGTCTGTGTTCCTGGAGGCGATGCCATCAGCTGAGGAAATCAGGCAGGCAGTGTGGGATTGTGAGTCTTCGAAGGCGCCAAGGTGTGATGGGTTCAACATAAATTTCATTAAGCGGTGCTGGGAGGAGGTTGGGGCGGAATTTACGGGAGCTGTTATGGGGTTCTTTCAGACATCCAAGCTACCCGTGGATTTCAATATTACGTGGGTGGCGCTGGCTCCTAAGTTCACTGGTGCGAAGGAAATTAAAGACCTCAGACCTATCAGTATGGTTGAGTGTGTATATAAGGTCATTTCGAAAGTGCTTGTTAGGAGGATGAGAGCAGTGATGCCTGTGCTAGTAGGAGAGACTCAGAGTGCCTTTGTGCAGGGTAGAAAAATTCATGATGGGGCTCTCATAGCATGTGAAACGGTGCACTGGCTTAAAAGGAGAAAGGAGGAGGCAGCCATAATAAAGTTAGACTTCCAAAAGGCATATGACAGAGTCAAGTGGAGTTTTGTGGATATTGTGCTGGAGAAGATGGGGTTTGGGCGTAGGTGGAGGGCTTGGGTTATGGAGTGTGTGACCACAGCTTCGATGTCGGTTTTGATTAATGGATCGCCGTCTAAACCATTTAAAATGGAAAGGTGCTTGAGACAAGGAGACCCGCTTTCTCCTTTCTTGTTTGTGCTGGTTGTCGATGTACTGCATAGGATGATTGGTGAGGCGGTCAGGAACGGCCATATTTCTCCTTTTGCTGGTTGGTCGAGACAGTGTGGAGCTTTCACACCTTCAGTTGCCGATGATACCATTCTGTTCTGCCCACCAGAAGATGAGACTATGCAGAATTACAAGCGGTTGCTGTGATGGTTTGAGTTGATGTCAGGGCTCAGTATCAACTTCGATAAGTCCAACTTGATTCCAATCAACTGTGACGAGCAGTGGGTGCATCGTATGTGTAGTTTGTGGGGTTGCAAGGAAGGTACGCTCCCTGTTAAATACCTCGGAGTCCCTTTAGGAGCTAATCCGAGGTTGGTTAAGATTTGGAAGCCGATAATCGATAAGGTGGAAGAGAAACTAAGCCTTTGGAAAGCTAAGGTGCTAAATAAAGCGGGTAAGCTGGTGCTAATAAAATCAGTCTTGAATAGTTTGCCAGTGTATTATCTGAGCTTATACAAGATGCCGAAGACAATTGCTAAGAAGCTAATTTCCCTACAGAGAAGATTTCTGTGGAGTAAGGAGGATGGGAGACAGGGAATGGCGTTGGTGAACTGGGAGTTGGTACAAGCGCCAAAGAAATTCGGTGGGCTGGGAGAAGGGGATGCTATGATTCGGAACTCATCACTGTTGTTTAAGTGGTGGTGGCGTTTTGCTAAGGAAGAGTGCCCATTATGGAAGAAGGTGGTATGCTCCTGTAATAACTTGAGGCCGAATGAGTTACTGGCTTCTCAAGTGCTGCCTACTAGAGGAGGCTCATGGAAGGATGTTTGCCATATAGAATTTCAGGAGCAACATCTGCGGGATAAGATGATAACAGGTCTGGCAATGGAGATTGGGGACGGACGAAAGACCCGGTTTTGGGAGGATATTTGGTTGTAGTGTGGTTCCTTGAAAGATCGGTTCTCTAGACTCTTCTCTGTTTCAAACCAATGTGGGGCGGTGATTAGGGAATGTGGGTTTTGGGATGGGCTATAGTGGGTTTAGAATTTCCAATGGAGGAGGAAGCTCTTTCAATGGGAGTTAGACCTTCTGAGTCAGTTACGTGAGGCTTTGAGACCTGTGAGGCTAGTGAATAATAGGGAGGATAGAGTTGTGTGAAAATATGATAAACTTGGTATTTTTTCGACTAATTATTTTGTGCAGGTGCTACAAGAAGGAATGCTATCGGAGGAGGTAACCAGTTACAGCTTCACAAAGACCATCTGGAAAGGTTTGGTTCCACCAAGGGTGGAGCTGTTTGCTTGGTTCGTCCTGGTAGGCAGAGTGAACACCAAAGAACGGCTAAGTCGGATCGGAATTATTAGCCAGGATGATAAGAGCTGTGTTTTATGTAATATGGACGTTGAACAAGTCCATCACTTGTTTCTTAGCTGTGATTTTGCTTAGCAGGTGTGGAGTGCATGGTTATCTATGGCTGGCTGACTATGGGTTGTCCCGGGGTTAATGAAGGACCACTTCCTGACTTGGACAGATGAGCCGCGAAGGAAAGAAGATCGAAAGCAGCGATTAAGGTGTTTCGGTGCGATCATTTGGCATATTTGGATGGGGCGAAATAGGAGGATATTTCAGAACCAAAAGAAAGGCATAGAAGATATCATCACATTGACCATCCTTAGCTGCGACGAGTGGAGAGGTGTGCATTCCTAGGGTTGTTGATGGCTATGCCGGAGATGACGTAGGGATGTTGGTTCTCTGTTAAAGGAGTTTGTGGGAGTTGCCTGTCTTTTTGTTTTATTTGATACTGTTTGCTCCACTCTAATGTGTTGAGCTCTTTTACTTTCAAAAATAAAATTTATGAAAAGTATTAAATAAGAATTTACTTTAAAAATGTTCTAACAGTATTTAAAATCTTGATTTTTTCAATATATTTAAATCAAAAAAATAAAAAAATCTATATTTAATTTATACTAAAAAATTTAAATTAAAAAATTTATAATTATCAGTAAAAATTCACATGTAATTGTTGTGAAGTTGATAACTTTTTTTTTACCGAATATAGAAAGGTTCAAACTCGCGATCTCTTAGGTGAATGTAAAAAAATTATGTCATTTGAATTATAATTCTTTTGGGGTGAAGTTGATAACTTTGAGTTAGATGATTTGATAAGTTTTAACCATATTTAACTTATATTAAAGAAATTAAATTAAAAAATAATATAAATCTTTTTGGCTCCTAAAAAGAAGAAAAGAAACGACACGTTTTAAGCATGAAGGTACGTACCTGGTCTTGAAAACGTCCAGGTGCACGGTAGTTATGGCTATGCATTTGGTAGCCTCTCCAATTCTCAATACCATCAATCTCAGCAACCCTCGGCACCGAGTTATGTCCCGAACAGACCACAACCGCTTCAAACACCTCCCTACTCACCGATTCGGATCCCCGAGTCATCGACTCAACAACCCACTCGTCCTTCACTCGTTCCACTCGACTCACTCTCGTCTTCAACCGGGTCACCTCTCGAACACCAAACTCATCAGCGAACCGGTTTAAAAACCGAAGCACTTCGTCGCGACGCGGGAAAGTTCTCGGGTCGGACTCGGTTCTTACAAACGGGTAATCGGTGAAACTCATTAGTGCCCTTGGAAGGTTGGTGCGTAGGGACACGTGGAGGCTGCTGTGGACAGTTTCTCGGTTCGGATCGAGGCTGAGGGGGTCGGATTCGGTTCTCGGATCGTAGATCCAGTTTCCTCCTACGCTGTCGTTTTGATCATAAACGACGACGTCGTGTCGTTCGCGTAGAAGTTCACGTGCCGCCACGAGGCCTGAAACACCAGCTCCGATAACAGCGACTTTGACGGAACGATGCATGGTTTCTTTAATTAGGGCTAAGTAAATTAAACGACACCGTAGGAGACGGCGAAAAATAGTAGATCTTTGAAATCTGAATACTTATATAACTAATACACTCGAATGAAGAAGAAATGTAAAGCTACTTGGTTGAAGCTTGGTGCATTGTAAAGATAATGTTTCTTCATATGCGGCCAAAAAACTTGTTTCACTTTCCCGCTTCAACTAACAGGAAAGAAATAAATATACGTATTAGGCAAGTTCTTTATTATTTAAATAATCTTAATGGACTATATGTAATAGTGCAATTTAGAAGATTTTGGCCAAGATACACTAGGGAGGTGGAGGGAGATTATTTAAATTTTATCAACTAAATATGGTAAGTAATGATAAAATAAGCATTAGTAAACTATAATTATTTAAACAAAAAATAGGACCACCATTAATTAATTAAAATTAATCCTAACCACAAAAAATGCATTTTTTTTATAAATATCAAAATTAATTCATACAAATTTGAGGAATCAAATCATAATATTTAATTATTTACTTTAGTCTATTGGTCTGCGTCTATTTACAAGCCATTAAAAAAGAGACTATTGACATAAAATTATATTTGACAGATAAAATATAAATAAAAATATTAATGAAAGATACAGAAATACTAATAAAAGATATAATTTATTTTTTATTATTATATTTTTTTTCTCAAATTTTTTGAATGAAAAATATGAGAATCAATTAAATTTTTATAATTTATTTTAGTTTATTATATATCAAACAAAATATAAGAACATTAATTTTTGTGTCTCTATTTTTTGTATCTTATTTGCAGTATCTTGTCTTATCTTGTTTTTATAACCAAACGCAGTCTTAAAGACAAAGCCTATGTACTAATATATTTTTAGAGCTTAATTTTAATAGAGACATGTGAAATAAAATATGTCAAAAATTAAATTTATATTTTTATTGTATATTTTATCTTTTGTTAGAAATAAAAATATTCAATGTATATTTAATTGCAGTTGCTAAGTAGTCATATATATATATATAGTCCAATTAGAAAAGTAACTATACAGCAATCAATAACAATCAAGTTTTTTAAATTTTATTTTTAACTTATATTAACATTTAAATAAATATTTGAAATTACATACTATAAAACATAAAACAAAAAAAATATTCGAAAGTAAAATAGAATATCCAAAGCTAAGGATAGTTTTGCTGGAAACTATAGAAATGGATAATATGTATTTAGAATTGAAGTCGTATCTTAATAAGTGTGAGTATAAGAAAAAGTTAATTAAAAAATTATTTTAAGAGTAAAAAGAAAAAAAAAAGGTTGAAAGTGGATATAAAAAAAAAAATAATTCCTACACTTTCTTATATTTAAAATGTAAAATGTTTCATAATTTTACTCTAAATTAATAAAATTATATAGGATATGTCCTGTTCATGTTTCAATAATAAGTAATTGATATTAATTATTATTATTAGAGTTTTGGTTTTAGTTTCTCTAAAAAAATTTCTTTTTGATTTTGATCTCTAAATAATTTCAAAAGATTTCTATTTCAATTTCTAATGATTAATTTATTTCATTAAATACTGAATTGATAAGTCAAATACTTACATTGATATATCTTACACACAAGCAATTCAATGACTTCCTATTAAGAGAACTGCTACACGTCAATACATTTTGCCATATTCTTTTACGTGGTTCATTCCTCAACACTAGCTTCAATCCATCATTTTCTCATACCCAATCCTCAATAAAGGTCAATAATGCTCCCGGTTTCATCATTTGAAAACAAAAATTATGATGGTCACTGGCCTTGAAATTGATTGGATTTTTCACTGTAGACTATTTTAATATAGAATTCTCTTTCAATGACGTAACACAAAAGTTGTGTGTGTGTGAAATGTTTAACTAGCTACTTTGTGTAAACTTTGGGAATTTCCTTTTGCAATCGAAAGTAGTTGTTTTGATATTAAGGGCCATTTCCAACTTTAGAAGTAACTTTTTTTAACTTTTGATTTATAAAAAGTAGTAGTATTAATGTCTGGTATAATTTTTAAAATTAAATTGTAATTTTCTAAGAAGCTATTTAAGAGTTTATAGAGAAGTTAAAAAAAATGACTTCTCTTATAATACTTCTACTTTTTATCACATTTCTATAAAATAAGTACTTTTAGAGTTAAAAATTCAAATACATTAATAGAGTCATTTATTATTTAAGTTATTTTATCAAAAAAAACTTAATTAAGTTGGTTAACCAAACTGGCCCTAAACATTTGGCTGCCTAATTTTGTTTCTCTCATTACCCTCTTTTAGTTTTTATTGCCGGTATGGTTGTTTATTGAAGGGGTGTCATTCTTTTATTTCTTCCCCCCTCCCCTCCGCCTGCCCTATGATAAATTTTGGGACCAATAATTTTTATTATTTTTTATTATTATTTAATTAATATAAATATTAAATTATTTTTAACAAATAAATTTTATTAATTTATGTGTATAAATTTTAAAAAATATAAATATAAAATATATTAATTTATGTATATAAAATTTTAGTAAATATAAATATAAATTATATATTTTTTGTATAAAATATTTATAAATATGAATACAATTATTATTGATTAACTATACTAATAAAAATATAATATTTATTAATTATGTAACATTGTTCATCTTTTATTATTGTTTTTTTCCTGTTGTCTTCGTTATAGGTGTCTTATTGTTGCTTTCTTTTTTAAAAGTTATTTTTCTTCTACTTTGATAACACTACAAGAAATAAAGAGTTTAGTCACGAAAAAACTCGTTGCTAAACTCTAAGATAACCGTAGCAACTATACATTGGCCACGAAAGAATATTTGTGGCTAACCGGGAGTTGCATTTTCAGTTTGTCACGATTTTAGCGTTATTAACCACAGTTTTTCAGCCATAATTTTTTTGTGGCTAACGTTGGGTTATTTAATTACACTATTTTCGTGACTAACTCACTTTGTTTTTCACATACGTGACTAATTTATGCTAATTATCTCTAATTGAACAATTTTATTAAATTAAAATTATATTTATATATATAACATTAATAACAAAAATCAAACTTTTTAAATATATAATATCTAACATTTTTTCATAATATAATAATAATAATAATAATAATAATAATAATAATAATAATAATAATAATAATAATAATAATAATAATAATAATAATAATAATAATAATACAAGTCTAAACTTATATATAATAAGAAATAAGAAAAATTTTAACATAAATAAAATAAATTCTAATCCCTTCTAGAATAAATATATTTAAAATTTTAACTATTACTTATTAAATACACTAATTAAATGTCTGACATATCACTGGATAAACTAGACAAAAATTTGTATCCATAGCTTTTTCTCTAAAGTTTTAACCTGCTTCTTTAAATTTATCCTACATTTTCAGCACCAAAGACCTTTCCAATTTTCAGCGTTGCTTTACGGATCATTACACCCAGAAACCGCACCAAAAAATTTGCGTCATTATCTCGACTTTGTCTATACCCATCAAGTTTCATAATGTCTTTTTCATCATTTTTTAAATGCCAAACTTGAATTGTCGTCCTTTTGACAGTTGTAAATTTTTCCGTAAAAGTGTCTCCAACTGAATACAAAATTGAATAAAAGAAATAAATTAAATATTAGAACTCAAAAAATCACGTAAAAAAATTGAAATTTCATCTACCTTTGACATTCACAGCTAAAAGGGTCATTGTAATCTTTTCTGGTAGGTACAGTTGGTTGAGACTTATTTCGTCCAAACCTTCTGCAAATTCTTCATTATTGTTGTTGATATTCTGTGGTGATCGTAGTTCTGTTAGAAGGATCTCTCCTGAATTATTATGTTTTTGCTTCACGAACAAATCTGCTAAAAAAACCAACAAATAACACCAAAATTAAGAAAGAAAAAATCGGTATTTTGAGTTTGGAGGATACCCTATCATATGATAGGGTTCATATAGTGTGGTTAAAGAAAGACTTTCCGCCAAAAACTACCTCAGAAGTTAAGTGCACATTAAAATTTTAAATCTTAAAAATTTAGTTTGGTCATTATTGTTTAAATCATCTTTTAACTTTCTTTAATTTTAAGAATATTTCTTTTTATTTTACTATTTATTATCTACTAAATATACTTTAAATTATTTTATTTTTAATATAATAATTATTTATTTATTTTTTAATGGTCAAATATGATTAAAAATTTAAATTTAAATTTAAATTTTGAGTCTGTAATATTTTTATCTTTAATCTTTATTATAATAACAATAAATAACCAAAAAATTACTCTATTAATTATATGACTCTCACAATCTCTCATTTCATGCAGTTGATAGTTGATGATTCAAATAATACACCATTATTTAATTATTTATCTATTATATACGAAACAATATAACAAAAGTTATACATTAAGTAAGTTTTGAAAATATTTTTACCTGAAAAATTTAATATTTATTAAATTTTAATTACTAAATTAGTTACTAAAATTTATTACATTAGACAAATTAATTATCACGTAAAATTGTTATAAAAAATTTTACAAATCAATTTCTTTGTTACTTAACAAAATTAACTTTTATATAAGCGACTCATAAATTAATTAGTATTAATTTGTTTATAACTAAAAATAATTGTAAAATAATTAATTAATGGTATATACCAATTAAATAATAGTATAAATAAAAAATTTAATTCATAATTTCATAAAATAATTTTTAAAAAAATAATTATGCATATAATAAGAGTACATTATTCACAAAAATATATAGTGAGTACTAAAGCATGTAAATAAAGACTAAATTTTTTTTAACTTATCCTATTTTTTTAAATTCAAAAAATGATAAAATAATTATTTTTAATAAAAACTAAATTTTTTATACTTAAAAATTATTGAACTTTTGTTTATTTATTCAAATTATATTATTTTAGCTAAATAAATTTTATCTTTATAATTAATTCAAATATTAGAATATTATCTTTATTTTTATAACTTTTTATTTTATCTAAATTCATTTTTTTATATTTTTAGATTTAATTTCATAAATATGTGTTAACGTCAGAATATTTAAAAAAATGATACTATACATTAATAAATTTATTTAAAAATTATTTTATTCAAGACAGGATAGCTAAGGTACGTTAATGTAAGCAGGAAGTACAGTTACAAAAAATATTGTTTGTGGCAAAAAGTTAAATTTTAGCTACTATGACAATGTTTCGTGATAAATAAAAGACACGCTCATTTATTTTTATCACGATTTAGTGTTCTTAGTTAAAATTTGGTGGCTAAACTCCGTTTTTGTGGTAGTGTGAGGACATAATTTCTCTCCTTTAGGGGTGGTAATGGGTAAGGTAGGGTAGGGTTTGGATCCAACCCTAACCCTACTCGCGGGTTGAGAATATCTCAATCCTAACCCTACCCGCTCTTAATCCGTGGGTACCCGACCCTACTCGCGGGTTACAAAAAATATACATTATTATATAATTGATGATAATTTAAAATAGAACTGATTTTTATATAAAAAAATATATATTAAATTATCAATTAATGATTTTCTTTTAGTGGTTAAGGATCTTTTGCATTTAGTAAGAGGTCTTTGATTCAACATCCGCTTAAAACATATTTTTATATAAGTATATAACATAAACATATATAGAGTGCGGGTTGGTCGAGTAGGGTTGAGACTTAACCCGCACCCTACCCGACATGCACGAAAACTCTACCCACACCCTACTCTATCTGTTGCAGATCGGGTTGGCAACCCTACCCGATCGGGTGGGGTCGGGTTGAATACCCGCGAATAGGGTACATATTGCCACCCCTACTCTCCTTGTAGATACTTCATTTCAATTAGCTTATAGATGACAAAGGTATTGCGATTTACTTGTTTTTTTTTTAAAGGCATAATTCATTCTTCAAATTACATTATTTATTTATCTTGTTGATCTTTCATGCATGTAAAAAAAGGATTTTTTTCCGTTATAAATTATCAAAAATGATTATTTTCACCAAATACGATTTTTATCTTTATTTACAGGAATACACGTTTTTATTTTGGGTAATTAGGACAAGTTCGTCGTATTCCCGGTGAACTCCATATTTTTTATGGAGTTCGCCATACCCCCGCGCGAGCTCTATACTATATATAGAGTTCGCTGCACCCCCGACGAACTCTATGCTAAATTTTTCCTATAAATGGCCCTAACCCAATGGAGCTGAGCACTGAACTTTGTTCTCCACAATCATTTTGGCTGTTGATTATCTCATTTTTTTACAATGGCAAGAAATCCACTGTTATCCATTCATTACAATGGAGATATGGTGTATGATGAGGAAGGTTCTATCGTTTTTAGATCGAACCAACCTATATTTACCCATCTGACAGCAGAAATCAATTGTTTAGAGCTGTTAAAGAATCTAGTATTACTCTCTGTGAGGACGCAAGAGACAAAGAAGGTGATGAAAATCTACTACGGATATCCAACCGAAATAGATGGTACTTTAATTTATAAAAGGTATGTCACAACTGTGTTGTTTCTGCTGGTGGTATATTTATGTGAACACACTTGTGATAAAAACGTTATGGTATTTTTAATCAGGTATCGTCTGCGCGACGACGAGGACGTAGATGAAATATCAGGCGGACAATGGTGGATCTGAATATGGCTCCTGAAGGTAGTCAAGAAGGGTCTAATGTTGAAGTGGACAATGCTGAGTTGGATGACGGCGTTGAAAGTCACGATGGTTCCGCTGTTAGGGATCCGATGATGGATCAGTATGAAGTTAACCCTGATGATCGAGACGATGCTGAAGAAGAACCTGTCGAAATTTCTGATGATGGTGACGATGAAGAAGAGATGAACTGTTACGGTGACACACAAATTGCCCTGACACAGCCCGCTATTTCCCAACCGTATGATCGCCCTGACCACTTTTCTATGTTGAATCTGGAGGCAATGAGTGGTCCTTCACCCAGGGAGGCCCTAAAGATGATCCAAGGAATGAGTTTGAGGTTGGACAACATTTTCAAAATAAGGAAGAAGTCATGTTGGCTGTTAAGATGTACAACATCAGGAGGGCTGTGGAGTACAAAATAGTAAACAGTGACCAGTGGAGGTATAATGCACAGTGTATCCAATTCGGACCGGGTTGTAATTGGAGCATACACATATCATATCGCCGTAAGGTAGAAAAATGGGAGGTGAGGAGATACAGAGATCCTCACAGATGCATGCAAACTTCGATGGGACAAGACCATCGTCGGTTGGATTCGAAGGTGATTGCGCAATACATTTTCACAATTGTAAAAGCGGATCCAACAATAAGTATCAAAGTTCTGCAAGGAGGTTTAGAGAAACACTTCGGTTACAAGGCATCGTACAGAAAGGTTTGGCTCACAAAACAGAGAGTGATTGCTAGCATATATGGGGATTGGGAGGAGTCATATAACGAGCTTCCTCATTGGTTGTTCGCTATGCAAATGTACTTGCCTGGTATGGATTTATTCGTTGTGTTTATATATTAATAATACAAGAACGGTATACAATGTGCTTATTGAGAATTCGTCTGTAGGTACTTGGGTGCAACTTGTCACTCAGCCTTGGCCTGGTTTAGCTGATACCGTCATGTTTCATCGGGTGTTTTGGACATTTCCACCATGCATTAAGGCTTTCAAGCATTGCAAGCCACTAATTTCCATTGATGGAACACACTTATATGGTAAATACGGTGGGATGCTGCTCATGGCCATAGCTCAGGATGGCAACGCAAACATTTTGCCTGTTGCGTTTGCCGTGGTCGAGGGTGAGACAAAGGAGGCATGGTCGTTCTTTCTGTCCTATCTGCGTCATCATGTGACTCCACAACCCGGTGTCTTAGTGATTTCAGACAGGCACAAATCAATTGATGGTGCACTGAATGCCGATGATAGTTTATGAAAACCACCTCATGCTTTCCAGGCATTTTGTATGAGACACATTGCTTCTAACTTCATCACTCACTTCAAGAACAAGGACTTGAAAAAGGTTCTAATTAATGCAGCGTATTCGAAGTCGCAGCGGGATTTTGCTCATTATTTCGGGCATCTACGGGGTGAGAATGAGGCGATCATGAAGTGGCTTGACGAGATGCCACGATCACAGTGGGCGCCGTATGCTGATGAGGGTCGTAGATTCGGGAACATGTCGACGAATATCTCTGTGTGCATAAACGCTGTGATGAAAGGTTCTCGGAATTTGCCAAAAATGGCTCTTGTTAAGTCAAGTTATTTCCGGTTAGGAGAACTTTTTGCTAGAAAGGGTTCCGAGGCCCTTGCTCAACTCCAAGTCGGCGCCGAGTTCTCGCAGACACTAATGAAGGCCATTGAGTTCAACTTGAAGCACATCAACACCATGAATGTTTACCAGTTTGATCGTTCACGAACTAGCTTCACAGTTGAAGAGTTAGCGGTAGTCCCTGGGTCCAGACAACAAAACTACCAGGTTCTACTCGATGAAGGCAAGTGTAACTGTGGGTATTTCCAGGCGCTTCATCTTCCATGTCGTCACGTCCTCGCAGCATGCTCGCATGCAAGAATTGATTGGAGGGGGTTTGTGCATCCGGTGTATCGCATGGAGTCTGTCTTCAATGTATATAGGTCAGAGTTTCGTCCGATTGGAGATGAGGATGATTGGCCATCCTATGATGGGCCTCGCATTCGACCCAACCCTAGGATGATGACAGTGAAGAGAGGTCGACCGATCAGCTCTAGAATCCAGAACAACATGGATGACGTCGAGCATATAGGGGAGAAAAGGTGCGGATTGTGTCGTCAAACTGGTCACACGCGGAAGACGTGTACCGCTATTGACGGTGCAGGTGCATTGTCTAGCCGACGTTAATTAGCGGGGTGGGTTTGTTATAACTGTTACGATTGTAATTTTATTTTCGTGTAATTTGCATTGCAAGAAAAGTTGATAAAATTAAACTTATGTGGCTGTTAAATTCTAATGCAGTGATACCAAAAAAAAAGATAACGATATATATATATATATGTGTGTGTGTGTGTGTGTGTGTGTGTGTGTGTGTGTGTGTTTAACAAACATTTGTGTATACATTATCGCCAAATACCCTAACTATCCAACAAAACTACACCATACAAATATCTACTAGCCCATCCTTTGCTTACCCCCACGCAGAGGACGCTGTCTATGAGGCCTCGGGTCTAGACACCCACCTGTGCCACAAGCAGGTGATCGAATATTGTGCTGAGCTCGCCCGAGCTGAGGATCCGGGTCAGGCTGACGAGTGCTCATCTACTCCCTCAGTGCGGCATAGTCTGCAGTGGATGACGACCCGTTGGAGGGATCATCAACATGTCGTGGCTGGTATGCTGACTGAGGAGGAGATGTGTGCATCTGCGAGAATGGCTGTGCCTGCACTGAATGTGTCCCGATATCTGCCAACCCGCCATCACCCCCTGCATCAAACCGGTCATTCACTCAGGGACCAGCATCTTCACATCAAGCAAGTCCTGCGTGTCCAATATGGGCTGGTAGTGCATATGCTGTCTAAGATCACTAGGGCTGAATGGTAGATGGAACTGGGTACCGATGTCCCCATGCACCGCCTATTGCTCCTGCTGGCTAGTCCCAACCTCTGGTCCCTCGGCCTGGTGGCTGGAACTAACATCAGAGTGATGTGAACCAGGGGGTCTGAGGGACAAGTATCCTCCAGGCAAGGATCATGGCAGAGTCCTAATAGTCTGACCACCAGCCTCATGCCCACCAACTCCCTCTGCCCCACCACCTAGGGGGCTAGCTGAGTCCATGTCCCGGTGAAGCTCGTCAGCCTGCTCCCTCCCTCCGCCTCCACCACGTCTGCCTCTGCTCTAGCTCTCCCCCATTCCCTACCTCTCCCTCTCCCAGCGGGAAGGCGTAGCTTTGGAAGGTGACCATCCTCAGGCTGATGTAACTCTAGAGCAGGAGGATGGCATAGAGGCAGGTCCTCCGGCACCACCCCCGCCGGCACTAGATGCTGGTCACCTTGACCAAACAACCCGTGTGTGCCCACTGAAGGTACCAAGTCATATATGCCAGTGAAGGACGCAGGTTTATATGATGATGGATGTGCAGACGATGGTCGGCCCGATGATCCCATAGCTCATGCCATCCCCCCAGCAAGTGCGGGAACCACTCAACCCGTCCAAATCGACCATCCATCCCGTGCATGCTGTCGATGTCTAATGGCCTGGCCGGGATGTGCTGCAGGCCACCAAACTGCCACACCACTCGGTCCACCTGATGCCACTCAACAATGGCAAAGCAGAGCAGCGGGCAGACAACAGCCGCCGTATGGTCAGCCTCAGTAATCGCATGCGGAACTATACCCTCCAACTGTGGGTCTGCATACGGTGTCCACTCAACCTGTTTCCAAGACACAAGTTGGTGTTATTATTGAATTTTCATTTGCAAAATACATAACATAAAGTAAACTGGGTATGCAAAAATATTTATGACTTACAGCGAGCATGCCAATCCCGTTCAGGACACGCCTGTATTGCCTAAGGTGCCCCTCACCTCTGGTGTTGTCCGGTCGGTACTGAACCCACCTACAAATCCGCGGTAAAGGAAACATCACAACTCATTTATATTAAACACTTAATATAGTAAATAAACAAATGAATATTGCAGAAAACAAAAAAATATACCTCTCAACAAGCGAAAACTGACGGGTATCAAATCCATCTGGATGTAGCAGGGGAATACGGTGGTAAGCCCAAGACAATAGCAGGCTGACGCAACCACCCAGGTTGCGCGCACCATGCTCCTTGGCGCAGTACATCTGGTGGTATATCCAAGCCAATACAGCCGATCCACACGACAGCCTACCACATGCATCGAGGTCCTCCAGCAGGGGGAGCCACCTGATGTGCACCCAAGAGTCAGATGCATCTAGGAATAGAATACCCCCTATCAGCTGCATAATGTAGCCTCTCGTGTACCTCAGGAGGCGCTCCTCAGTGGTGTCCTACTCCAGCTCTCCGTAGACAGTGTTAACTGTTAAGGAACCACGTTAGCTTGACAGTCCACTTTGTCTGGGACTGTCTATCATCCGCGCCAGGCACAACACCAATAACTGCTGACAAAAGTCCTCAATGGTCCGTCTCTGATGGTGCTGCTCCCAACTATCTATGCACCCGCTCATAGGATCACCATCGATCCTGAGTCCCAGCTGATACGCCACGTCCTGTAGCGTGATCGTCATCTCCCCGCATGCTAGATGAAAGGTGTGGGACTCAGGCCTCCACCTCTCTAACAACGCCGAGGCAAGTGACCAGTCATGGTCAAACTCAACCATGTAGGCCACATATTCAAATCCGACTCGTCTGAGATATGGCCTAATCGCCTCCGGTGGCCTCGTCATCAAATTCCGCCTGGTGCGCAAGATCCGAGGTGCCTACCAAACGGAAAGATAAAATTAAAAAAAAAAAACCAGCGTCAACTCTAAATAGCACAAGTTCACTGTTTCATAATTAAAGAGAGATAAACGAAAACGATATCATCATACCACTCGATCAAGTCTGCCAACAATATGCTCAATCTGATCTAATCTGTACAGGGTCTCCTCGTATCCCAATAACTGCTGCTGCATCTAACCACAACCAATTTAAACAAAATAACATGTACTTATCAGCATTTGTTTCACATTAACGGGATTTCTAAACAAACGTATTTGATAAATACTAGTTATCTACCTCACTTTCACTAAAACCCTAGGCAACCCTAAGCTATTACTCACTTAACCCCACATTTTAACTTAATTTTATTAGGATTTGACTAACAACTTAAACCAATTTTTCTTACTAAACTAACTATTAAATAGACTAAGAGCTTATACTAATTCACATGTTAAAAACAATCAACAACCACCGAATAACATGAAATAAGTAAACAGTAGCTCTAATTATAATTAGCATGTAACCACTGACTAAGAAATAATAGGTAACTCTAACTAATCTGAGAAAAATTACTCAAACTAATATTTAATTACTAACCTCAAACTGTTAATGCTGTGAATAACGAATCTCTTGAACGCCGGAATACAAAAAGTTCTAACAGAATAGAAATTAGGAGAAGATTTGGAAAGAAAAGGACAAGGGACAATGGTCCCACTTCGAATTTATAATACGCAGAACTTTGCATAGAGTTCACCGGGGGCACGGGCTACGGCGAACTCCATAAAAAATATGGAGTTCGTCGGGGTACGGCAAACTTGCCATAATTACCCAAAAAAAAAACGTGTATTCCTGTAAATAAAGATGAAAATCATGTTTGGTGAAAATAATCATTTTTGATAATTTATAATGGAAAAAAATCCGTAAAAAATATGTACAAACTATAAACCTTAAGGTAGCGTTTGTTTTGAGGTATTGAGATAGAGACTAAGAGACTGAAATACAGTATTATGTTTGTTGGTTCAAAGACTGATACTAAAATTTCTGTCTCTGTTCCCAAAATTTCAGTATTTCAGTACCTTCATAAAGTAAAGACACAGGGGACTGAAATTTTTAGAGACGGAGTCTAAAATTTTAATAACATTTTATACCTAAAATACCCTCATATCAATTAATTAATTTCAATTTTATCCTTTGTGCAAATTAAATTAGAGTTTCATTCTTATTTCAATTTCTGTTGTCTCTTACTTTGCACCAAACAGAATACAAAAATTTATTTCAATATCTGTCTCTTAATCTCTATCTCTTAATTTCAATCTTTCAGTTTCTATCTCTCTACCAAACACTACCTAAGAATCTTTGAACAAGGACTCATTGAGTAGATTATCGAACTACAACTTGCATTGGAAGTTTGCTCATATTATGAATTGTGTTTTTCTTATTAAAATTGAATTTGATATATCTTTTTTCAATTTTTCAGGTATCGTTAGACTTTATTCATGAATAAAATTTTTTATTACCCATAATTTTCCTTTGTTTTGGTGGTGTAAACATGGATTTAAGTATTTAATTAGATTATTAAAAATTACTCCATGAACACTAGAAATCGGACATATATAATAAAGTATTTAACTAAGTTAATGCGTTTTTTCTTCAAATGTACGTATATATACACTACAGCTGTTGTTTTTTATCTTTCTCTTTTTTTTCTTTCATTATCTTTCGTCGACGTCGTCTTTTTCAACGTTGTCATCGTCATTGTTGTCGTCATCTTTTTCTTTTCTTATTCTTTTTAAATGCCGTCTTCTTCTTCAACGTCGCCTTCTTCTTCTTTTGTTTGATTTCTTTTACTCTCTCTTTTTTCTTTTCATCTTCAATCGTTGTCTTCTTCATCTTTTATAAAAGTACAGAAATTTTAATTCACAAAAATTTTAATACATAGCACATAAATTTTTAAAAAATTACGTGCTCAAAATATTAACATACATCTAACTAATAAAATACATATAATACAAAAATTTTGATATATAGCATAAAAATTTTGTTACATAGCATAGAAAATTTTTTTGAACCATCATAATATTGACATTCAATCAACAAAATACATATAGTACATAAATTCTAGTGTTCACTGCAAAATTTTTGACACAACACATAAATTTTTGATACACATATAGCACAAAATTTTATTCTAAACCACATGTTTAGAATATTTGACTCACCAAATTAACAAATTATATACGTAGCAAGTATTTATGTGCTATGAGTAAAAATTTTTATGCTACGTACAAAATTTTTTATAATATATTAATAAATTTGTACAAAAATTTTTGTATATGAAAATTTTTTTATGGTGTGTCAAGCAAGTTTTGTGCTTTTCAATAAAAAAATTTTAACATATGCAAATATTTTTTATTGAATTTTGGCCGACTTAATTAATAATTTTAATTATAAAAAAATTTATACGTATAGGATCACCGATATATATATTTAAGTTTACCTAAACAAGAATTTTATATACTATAAGCTTAACTATATTTTATTTTTTACCTGCTAAACTAATCTATAAAAAAAGCTCATCATAATATATATAAATAACAGTTATATTTATTAATTACTAATAACTAAAAACATTTAACAACTATAATGTAAAATAGAAAAATTTCTATACAGATATAAAATGTGAATAATAACTAAAAGAAGACGTTGTCGGCATCAAATTAATTTTTGAATAATATTACACATTTAAAATTTTTAATAATTAAATTTAATTAAATTAGGTATAATTAATATTATTTTAAATTTTATTATTTAACTTAATTAGATTTAATTCATAAAAAAATTTAATGTGTAACATTATTCTTAATTTTTTCTCCAATTTTTTGCATATAATATTTAAATAATTTATTTTCTTTTTTGGTGTTATTTTAATAGTTTAAAAATATTATTCGTATACTAAAATTAGTCACTAAATCAATCAATAATATATCTATATATAAATATAGAAAACCACTCAAATAAAGACGTCTAAAACGGTTTTTATTTTAAAGATATTTTTTAACAATTAAAATTTAACATCTATAATCGATTAAACTGTATTATTTCTGTTATAGTTAGATTGGATAATTCGATTTGACAAAAAAATCAATTAACTGAATTTTAAACCGATCTAAATTAATATTTTTTTTTTTAAAATTACATAATATTAATGGTATATGAACTAACACATAATATGCTAGGGAGCCAACAGGTTTTTTTTTTTTATTTGTAACTATCAATTAGCTATTATTAATATTTTTAATGGTGTGAGATTACATCTAATGATATGAGATTACTCATTTTTTTTTATGGTTAAGTGTTAGGCAAATTTTAATAAAAATGCTGGGCGTAGACTTTCTCTATAAACATTCTTCTGAAAAAAACTTCTAAACTAAAAAAATTGGTAAAATATTAAAATGATATTTCATTCATGTTTATTACTTAATTTTTCAGTTTAAAGAAGCTTGATCCGCATTCTTTTGAGGCAAGGTTCTCATCCAAGCCGGAGGCAGCATGCCAGTTTGTTCTTCAACTGTCTTGAACAAAGGTGGCAACATCTTATACACACCGGCAACCTCCTTCAAAGCACTCCGCTGTCACTGCCTTCGCCATTGCCATTCGTCCAAATGCTGATTTCCGGCTTGAGTCCACGTACTGCGTCGCCATTAATCTTAGCAATCTCTTGATACATTCCACGTTCTATCATCAAGTAGTCCCTTAGAGCTGCATAGTTTCCTCCAAGTGCTTCATGGAGTGTCTTTAGATATGCACCTTGGGCTTTCCCTAATTCCATAAGCCCCTCTGCCTCCTTCTTCTTCGCGTATAGCTGTGCATCGGCGGTTTGTTGGCGAGCGAAAAACTGTGCCTCTGCTAATTTCATTTGTGCTAAAGCTTCTTTCTCCTTTTGGAAAAGAACTGCTTCTGCTTCTTTTTGTTTCTTGTATAGTTCCCAGTTGACCTCTTGTGCCTATCGAATAATTTTACTTGTTATGGATTCATAAAGAGTAAACGTAACTAGGATTTCATTCCGCATTTGTATATTGACACATCATGAGCAAAAGTGTTTGAATCAACTATCTAATATCGCAAAATTCACAGAAAACAAAAAGTATCTGATAAATTCAAAATGTTATCATGCAGTTATTATTGCACAATTCAAGAATTGATGATAAGTTGCATTATTTTACTTTGTCCAATGGCCAATCTTAGAAATTCAGTGATATTACATACTTCAGGAGTAGAAATAGTATACAAGGAAGGATACTAATTAATGAATTGCATAGTATAATTATAGATAATTAATGTTTAGCAAGTTAATATCATTAATTTTTATAAAAGGTTTAGGGTTTAGAGTTAGAATTTAAAATTTATATAAAAAATAATTAAAAAAAAGTTGTGAAGGCACTAACCTTGGGAAGGTAATCAGCTCTAAGTTTCTCAGTTGTCGCCTTAGCATTCATCTTCTCAACCTCCCCCTGCAGCTGTGCCTCCCTCAAAGACACTACCTTTTTAGCCTCGATCGCCGTCCACCTCTCTAGCTTCCACCACTTCCACCACTCCGCCTTCTTCCTTGCCAGCTCTGCATTTGCCTCTGCCACCTTTGCTTCCTTCAAAATCTCAAACTCCTCCACTGATGTCCTCGCCTACAACACTCAAATAAACATGTTTCAAGACTATATCAATATAAACTATGCATTTCCTTCATTAAAGAATAATAAAAGTACAAAACATTATTTAATTACGTCGATCTCCTCCTTATCGCCGTCGCCTTTCTTCTGAGTGGTAATGATCTTCATCTCAGCATCGATCTTGGCCGCATTCTGGAGCGTCTCGCCTTCGCTAAGCTTGGCACCAACCTCTCCCTTCTTCTTGGCCTCAGCAACGTTCACCTTGACCTGATTTGCGGCCTCCATCTGAGTCTTCTTGCCCAAGCAAGAGAAGTACTCAGGTCCCGGCACGTCCACCAGCTGCTTCAAGTTCGCATTGTAGATCAGCAGCCCAAACTGATTCAGTTCTAGCTGAACTTTCTCGAACACACCTTTAAGTAACAGTTACATGCATGTTAGTTTCAATTAATTGATTTCTGTTACTCATGAGTAACATTATTACCAACAATTTGCAAATTAAGTTCACAATAAGGTGCAATCATAATTTTTTAGAAGTTCTGACCTAAATAAAATAGGGTTATTTGAATGTTTAGTAGAAAAATCATTTTTTTTCTTTGGTGATATGATTAGAAAAAGAAAAAAAAAAAAAAGAAAAAAGTATAGGTAATATTAAGTCGTTTACCTTTTCTAATTCAATTTTTTTTGGAAGAATTTAAAATTTAAAATTTAAAATTTAAAATTTATGATTTAAAATATAAAATTTTAAAATAAATAAAATTTTTAAAAAAGTAATAGATATTAACCAAAACATTAGTTCTCTAGCATTACTTTTAAAAATCAATTCAATCGTATTTTAAATAGGTTTACATACAACTAAGAAAAAAAAAAGTTGATTGTAAAACAATTAAAGAGGATTTATGGTGCATTCTTTCTAATTGATAATACCTAATATTTTAGGACTTTTACCGTTGACAACCTTTTAATAAGGCCTTTTAACCCCACTTTTTTTCTAGTATATTCATAAATCAACTGTAAGAAGTATGATATTACGATACATCGATACATATCTAAGTATCTAAGTACAATTTAAATTTAAATATGTTGTTTAAGAAAGTAAGTTAAAAGGCAGAGAAGAAAAAAAAGGTGAAGTTATTGTTATTGCATACCTTGCTTGAACTCCTTGGTTCCCTTGAAGATCTCGTCCATAGTCATAGAAGCTGCGAGAACACGCGTCTCTCCCTCGATGATTCTTTGGACGAGATCATTAACGTGGTTGGAGAGATTATCATGGGACGAGAGGAGCTTGGCGTACTTTAGGAGACACTCGTGATCGTCGACACGTGGACCAATTGTAAACACCGAAAGAAGCTCGAAAGGGAGCTTCTCGGCGCTCATGGCTTGGAGCTCGAACGTGTAGTTTACCGGAGAAAGGTCCAAGGTGGTGCATGATTGCCATGGAAACACCCATGCTTTCTTCGCAAGCTTCACGTCTTTGATCCCAGCACCTGTTATTACCAGGTATTCCGATGCATTCGCTACCTTGAACTTCATCAATTCTGGATTTTCTTGTAATGCAGTGATCTATGACTTATGAGAAAGTATGAGAGAGATGGTGGAAGCTTAATTAAGATAGAAGAATTGGAGTGAGTGAATGAATGACTAATGTGTGCAAGACAGAAGACTGGAAGCTTATATAGATGCAAATATCCGAAGAAATAGGCAAATTCGTTGTGTTTTTTTTTTTTTGATGACTAAATTCGTTGTGTTTAGATTAGCAATTTAATCTTTGATTTTTTTTTAAAAAGATTTTTTGAAATTTACAAGATATTTGTATTCGCTTCATATTTAAAAAAATATTTTTTATTTAAAACTTGAGTTATTTTGAGATTTTTTATTTTAATTTTTTTTTCTTTTTAGCTTATACTCACTGACGAAGAAGAGGGAAGGACCAATTGTGGTAAGTGGTAACAAAATTTCAAATTAAGGTAATTAATTGCTTTGCGATTCTGTTGTGATTTTGTTTCCTTCCTCTTCTGCTCTTATTTGGAGATACGATCCTCCTATTAATTATTTTCTGAAATATATTGATTTTATTGTTGTTCCGTGCGGAATATGCTCTTAAGGTATAGCTCGTGCTACGGCCAGTCAGCAACTCGGAAGTGTTCTTCTCGGAACTGTTGACTTCGACGTGGAACCTGTTAAAAGGATTTTGACACTCAAGTCAGTACAGAGTATAAATAGATAGTGAGCTAGAGAATATCCGTTTGAGTAGTGCTCGATTTTATAGAGATCGTTATTGGGGATCAGCTTGTGTGTTTGAGTGGTACGAGATTTTCGGCGTTTGTAGAGTGTTTGTTTGATTTGTTCTCAGTTGTTAATTTGTTAGCCGAGGATATTGGTATGGTACACAGCCCCCAAGTTCAGCATGGGAAACATGTTGAGCTTCTATATTCTCGGCTTTTAGAAGTTTGACCTTTGTTGGAGTGGGTTTGTTGCCTGGAGAGCCCCCAAGCTCAACGTGTTTCTATTGCTGGGCTTTTGTGTCGCGAGCCTTGTAATTGGGCTGCTGGGTTTGAGTTTTTTTTTTGGCACAGGAAATGGGGTTGCGAAAGTTGTGTGGTTAAGGGGAAGTGGAGGGGCTTCGTGGGGTATTGTGTCGTAGTAACTCCCTGTCCCTTGACTGTTAGGCTTCTTTGAAGTTTGTTGTTTTGAGGAAAAGAATGAGTAAAAAATGTAAGTACTTTCGTCTGTCTCCTTTTGTTTTTACTTCTGTTTGGCTTTGTCGTCTTCTACTTATGGGGAGGAAAGGCATTGCTGTGGATGAAAACGATCCTTACAGTTGGGTTGATGGTGACATTAAGTCCCGGGTTTCTGTTTTTAGTACTACAAAGATGTTGTCTCGATTGAATGAGGCTAGGTGGGTAAGGGGTTCTGAGGGGTTGGAAGTTGGGTTTTTACCATGTGGGAAGGAAGATAGAGTGTGTGAGAGGAGAGATGACTGGGCCTACTTCTATGTGTATACTTGTATGTTAACAGAGTTGGGGATTCGGTTCCCTTTTACTGATTTTGAATGTGGCGTTTTGTCGTTGTTGAACTGCGCTCCAACGCAATTGCATCCTAACTCGTGGGCTTTTGTTCGTGCGTTTGAGTGCTTAATGGAATATTTAGGATGTTATCCTTCCTTAGATGTTTTCTTTTTCTTATTCCAGGCGAAGGTTGTGTGGAAAGGAGGTTGGGTGAATTTGAGTAGCCACCCTGGCCGAGCTGTATTCAGCTTGTATAAGTCCTCTTTTAAGGACTTTAAATAGATGTTTGTAAAGGTTCAGGTTTGTGAGGATTTTTATCCGTTTTTCCTGGATGCCTTGATGGAGGAGAGGTTTCCTATTTTCTGATCTTCTGAACCGAGGCAAGTGTTGGAGTGTGAGGATAGGGTAAAAAGTGAAGATTACATTATTGGGTTCTTGATGGCTGCTATGTCTTCGTCGGAGTTGTTGTCTATTCCTGTTTTGTTGAAGCTTGAAGGGGACATGGAAGCTTTAGAGGAGTATCTAAGTATCCTTGCTTTGTTGTAATATTATTTGGTTACTGTGCTGAGGTTTCTTTTGTGATTATTTGTTTCTTGTTTTTAAGTGAGAAAACGTCGAATCTGACCACGGAAAACCTGAAGGCCTTTGTTTTTAAGGCCAAGAAAAAGGAAAAAGAGGGGTCATCAACAAATGTGGCGAAAGAGGGAAGAGGTGCTGTGGACCAGGATGTTCCTTTGAAGAGGAAAACGGGATTCTCGAGGGTTGTTAACTTGACCGGTCCGAAGGCTGATGATGCTGTCTTTACAGCTGAGGAGATTAAAGCTGCTCACCAAAGCCAAGTGATTTTGCATGGTTACAAAGAGGGGCCGAGGAACTATATATGGTCGGCTGGGTATCCCTTTATGGTTGTTGCGGACGAGGTTGCCCAAGTTGACGCTGACGTAAAGATTATTCACGAGGCGGGGAAGATAGGTGTCGCGCGGTATCTGCAGGTTGGTTGGTTTTTGTTTTTGGTAGAGGAGTTTGTTTGCTTTTTATAATTGTTGTTTCTGCGTTGCAGGTTATTGGTACCCGCCTATTGTCTATAGGTCGTACATCTGAGCTTGATGCCATCTTTGAAGGGGATAGCATTGCTGCTGTTAAGAAGCTTAAAGAGTCATTGTAGGATAAGGATTCCAAGTTGGAACGACTTAGAGCTGATGTTAAGAGTTTAAAGGAAAAGGTTCAAAGTTTGGAGGTGGAGAATAATAAGTTTAAAGGAGATTTGGAGGCTGGGATCTCTGAAAATGAAACCTTGAAGGCGAGAGTTTTGGAATTAGAAGAAGAGGTGTTGGCTGCCTTCACTATGGGCTTTGATCGGGCTGTTGCCCAGATTGGTGTTGTTGCTTCTGATGTCGACGTTAGCCTTCTAGATGTTACGAAGATTGTTAGTGATGGACGACTCATGGACGATGAAACACTGGCCGAGAACCAGGATGAGAGTGTATCGATTGAGAAAAGGGCAGATTAGACTACATGTTTGTGTTTTGGTCTTTTTGTTTCAATCATAGTTGTATTTTGTTTGACTATGTTCCATGGGACTGATGTGAACGACTTAAGCGTTATTGAATTTTTGTTGTTTGTGAACTTGGCTTTTGCAAATAGGAATTGTAATATTTATATTATTATTTGTAGATTTGTATACATTGAAATAATATAGGGTGGGGGACCTCATTAAAACCTTTCCAAGAAAAACCCAGGGTGGGAAAAACCTTGCGAGTAGGAAAAAGAGTGCCTCCCCTTGCCTGTATCATTTTATAGTAAGTAACCTTTTAAAGATGACACATTACAAATGCCAGGGACGTCTGTCCCTTGTACTGTTTGGAGCCTATATACTCATTTTCCGATGATTTTTGAGATTCGGTAAGGACCTTCCTATGCTGCGGCAAGCTTTCCATGGGCTTGTGGTTTCCTTGCTTTTTCCGTTCGCCGGATGACAAGGTCTTGTTCGGCAAACCATCTTGGTTTGACTTTTTTGTTGTACTTCCTTTGTATTATGACCTGCATCGCTTTATGTCTGTCTTCATCTATTGTATCCAGCTCTATTTGCCTTATGCTGTTGTTTTCGGCAGTTGATGTGAGTTTGGCTCGTCTGGATGTCATGGTGATCTCTACCGGGATCATGGCTTCTTCCCCATAAATAAGTCGGAAGGGTGTTTCTTATGTTGTTGTTTATTTTGTGGTGTTGTAGCTCCACAGTATTTCAGGAATGAGATCGGCCCATTCTCCTTTGGTGTCGCCGAGCTTCTTCTTGAGTGCATTGAGAAGGACTTTATTAGCAGCCTCGACGAGTTCATTTGTTTGTGGGTATTCCACTTATGAGAAATGGTGTTTAATCCGAAATTCCTGTAAAAATTCTGCCAGGTTTTGGTCGGTGAATTGCCAACCATTGTCAGTAATAATAGCATGAGGTAATCCGAAACGGCAAATAATAGTTTTCCAAATAAATGATCGGACTTTATCGGCCCCTATTTTGGCTAAGGGTATATCTTCAATCCATTTTGAGAAATAGTCGATTGCTATAAGTGAATATGTTACCTGCCCAGGGGCTCTAGGAAATGGATCGAGGATGTCGAGCCCCCATTTGTAGAATGGCCAGCTTACCTCCGAGGTGTGCAAGAGCTTGGTTGGGTTGTGTATTAGTGGGGAATGCTTCTGGCAACTATCGCATCTTCTTACTTTTTCGATGCAGTCTTGTTTCATTGTTGGCCAATAATATCCTGCTCGGGCTATCTTTGATGCTAAGCTCATTCCCCCTATGTGGTTCCCACATACTCCTTCATGGACCTCGTCCATGACGACCTTGGCTTCATCTTTGCTTAGACAGCATAAGAGTGGCTGGGAGAAACCTCTTTTGTATAGGTCTACCCCGATTAATGTGAAGGACGTGGCGCGCCTCTTGAATGCTTTAGGGTCTGCGGATGTTGTTGGTGTGTCTTCGGTTTGTAGATACTGCTTGTATAGTGCTCTCCAATCCCGATCCTGTGATATGGATAAGATAGCTTTGTTGCTGAAGCTCGGTTCAGCAAGGGTTAATTGAGATATAACAGATTCATTCATATTTTTTCTAGTTGTTGCTAATTTTGATAAGGCGTCTGCTCGGGTATTTTGATCCCGAGCTATGTGTGTGATTTGTAGTGAATGAAATTGAGGGATAAGATCTCTTACCATCGCATGATATTTTTCTAACAAGTGATCTCTTACCTGGAAGTGTCTTGTTACTTGTTGTACGATGAGTTGCGAGTCGCAATATACTTGCAGGTCTATTATGTTTAGTGACTGAGCGAGTCGTAATCCGACGAGCAAAGCTTCATACTCAGCTTGATTGTTACTTGTTTGGAATGTGAATCTGATCGATTGCTCAATTTGTAAGTTGTCCTTGTTTGTGAGTAAGACACCTGCTCCTGATCCTTCTGCCTTTGAGGCCCCATCGACGTATAGCTCCCAGGTATAGTGTTGCTGTGGTTGGTCCGTTAACTCGGCTAGGAAATCTGCTAAGAATTGAGCCTTGATAGTTGTCCTTGGTTCGTAGGTTATGTCAAATTCGGATAGTTCTATTGACCATTTGATGAGTCTTCCGGAAACCTCGGGCCTTGTAAGGATCTGTCGTAGAGGTTGGCTGGTTTTGACTATGATTTTGTTGCTTTTGAAAATAATGCCTTATTCTCCTTGCTGTGAGTATTAATGCATAGGCTAACTTTTCCATTGGTGGGTATCGGAGCTTGGCGTTCTGTACTGTTTTACTGACAAAATATACTGGTTCTTGTTTGTCTTTTATTTCTGTGACAAGTACCGAGCTAACAGCGTTAGAAGAAACAGATAAATATAGAAATAAAGGCTTACCCGAGCTTGGTTTCTGTAAGATCGGGGGAGAGGATATCATTGTTTTCAGTTTCTAGAAAGCTGTCTCGCACTCTGGGTTCCAATTGAACTTTTGTTGCTTCTTGAGTATGTTGAAAAAGTGTTGTGAATGTGTGGATATTGCTGGTAGGAATCGAGATAATGCGGCTAGTCTGCCGTTCAATTGTTGGACTTCCTTGATTGTCCGAGGACTCCTCATTTTGATAATTGCATCACATTTCTCGGGGTTGGCTTTGATACCTCTGGAGGTAAGCATGAAGTCAAGGAATTTGCCTCCTTTTACCCCGAAAGCGCACTTCTCAAGATTGAGCCTCATGTTGTGTTGTCTTTCTTGTTTGAATATTTCTTCCAGGTCGGCATCATGGTTGTGGTCTTGTTTTAACTTGACAACCATGTCATCGACATAGACCTCAAAGTTCCTTCCTATCTGCTTACTGAAGACCTTGTCCATGAGTCTTTGATAAGTGGCACCTGCATTCTTAAGTCCAAAAGGCATAACTTTGTAACAATAGTTTCCAAGTTCGGTGATGAAAGCTGTTTTATTCTTATCTTGTGGATGCATTAGAATCTGGTTATATCTAGAGTATGCATCTAGAAAACTTAAGATATTGTATCCTGATGCATTATCAACCAGTTTATCTATACATGGGAGGGGATAAGCATCCTTAGGACATGCTTTGTTCAGGTTAGTAAAGTCTACACACATTCGCCACTTACCTGAGGCCTTCTTTACCATAACCACATTAGAGAGCCATGTTGTAAATCGTAATTCTTCTATGAATCCTGCTTGTAGGAGTTTTTGGGTCTCTTTGAGACATGCTGCTTTTTTCTCGTCTCCCATGTTTCGTTTCTTTTGGGATATAGGTCGAGCTCTAGGGTCGATTTGTAATTTGTGGCATATAAGGCTCGGGTCGATACCGGGCATATCTGCTGCTGTCCATGCAAAGAGATCGGCATTATTTCATTCGTTTTTTAGTCCCTGAAAAAAGAGAACGACTTATGTAAGTGTAATGATTGTTATTGTCATCTAATATTACCTTTTCAAGGTCATCTGTTGGTGCAGGCCTGTCGTGGAGATCTCCTCTTAGATCAAGATCGCCTGTGTTTGAGATATTTGTCACATCATAGGTTCCCCTCTTTGGTTCGGCCTTCTGGTTGGTTTCTGATCTTATTTTCAGGCTTTTATTGTAGCATTGATGAGCTTCGATGTGGTCGGAATGTATGGTGGCTATCTGGTCATCTTACCTGAAATTTAACACATAGATGGATAGTGGATACAATAGCACCAAAGGAATTTAAAAAAAGGTCTGCCCAGGATGATATTGTAAGCGCTGGTGCAGTCGACGACTAGGAATTGCACATTTGTCATTTTACTCAAGGGGTGGTCGCCTATGGTTATTTTTAGCCATACGCTGCCGAGGATGGATACTTGTTCCCACGAGAATCCGACTAGCTCCCCCAAGGATGGTAGCATTGTGTGTTCACTGAGTTCCATTTTCTTGAAAGTAGAGTAGAAGAGGACGTCGGCGCTGCTACCGGGGTCGAACAGAACTTTCTTTACCAAGAGGTCGCCCGCCTGGATGGAAATGACGACGGGATCATCTAGGTTGTCGGCCCTTGTTTGGTAATCGGACTGCTCAAAAGATATGTGGGATGTTTGTGGTTTGCGAATGATGGGCTTGGCCGTCCGTTGGACCATTAACATTTATCGGTAACTGCATTTTCGTGCCGAGTTTGTTTGTCCACCACTCGCGAACCGCCCAGAGATGCAATTGATAACTCCTCTTGTTGGTGGAGGTTGAAATCTGGCCTTGTCCGAGGTGTTTAGAGTTTGCTCTTATTGCCGGTCACTGGTGCTCTGCGAAGCTGGCCTTGTCTTACCAGTTATGTACTTGTCCAGGTGTCCCTGTCTGGCCAATCTTTCTAATAGGTCCTTGGCAATCACGCATTCATCGATTGTATGGCCGAACTTTTGGTGGAAGGCACAGTGCTTCAACTTGTCGACGTACCTCTGGTCTTGGTATGAGCCAGCTCTGCTCGGTGGTTTTATTAGCTTGTTGTGTAGTATTTCTTTAAGGATGTCTTCCCTTTTGGTATTGAATCGGGTGTATGAATCGAACTTTGGAGTTAGCTTAAAGGGTTTTTTAGAATCCTTGTTATGAGGCTTGTCCTCCTCTTTTCTGAATGGTTGTCTCTCGTTCCTCCGGGTTTCACATAGCTCTTCTATTTCAATTTGCCATGTTGCTTTATCTCAAAATTGCTCCAATGTCTTTGGTTTTGCCACGGCGATGGCTTCCTGGAATTTCCCAGGTCGGAGGCCGCTCTTGATGGCGTGCAATTGCACTTCTGGATTGAGGTCGGGAATTTCCATGGCCGCTGTTGTGAAGCATGTCATATAATCTTTCAAGCTTTCGTGCTGTCCTTGTTTGATTGTGCTTAGGTAGTTCGAGTCTCGCACATAGATCCTGGAGGCTGCAAAATGATTAATGAACAACTTGGCGAACTCGTCAAAATTGATTATGGAACCTGCAGGCAAATTGGAAAACCATAATAGGGCAGCACCATCTAAAAAAGTGGGAAAAGATTGGCACAAAATAGGATCGGAGTCGCTATTGAGGAACATCATAGATTCAAATTTTGTGACATGAAATTTAGGATCTCCGATCCCTATGTATGGTCCCAGAGTCATAGGGAGTGTAAAATTTTTAGGCATTTTAAAACTCATTATTTCTTCAGAGAAAGTATTAGTTCGTCGTCTCCCTATTTTTGGGGGTGTTTTCCCTGTCTTTGCATTAGATTCTAACTGGTGTTCCTCGTGTTTATCAGTGTTCGTCTTCTTGTTGAAATTTTTCCTCTCGCCATTGTCTTGCAACGTGGCTAATAGCTCGACCATCCGTTGATTTTCTACAAGCAGAACAACGTTGGCGGCCATGAGGTCGGCGTTAGTGCGAGGATGTTGCTGAGTGTTTGACTGATCCGTCATGCTTCGGCTCCTAAAAAGAAAAAAGAGTACAAGGCGAATATAGGGGTGTTATATAAAAACTAAAGATGAGGCGAAGGCCCCACGGTGGGCACCAAATGTTCCGTGCGAAATATGCTCCCGAGGTATAGCTCGTGCTACGACCAATCAGCAACTCGGAAGTGTTCTTCTCGGAACCGTTGACCTCGGCGTGGAACCTGTAAAAAGGACTCCGACGCTCAAGTCAGTACATAGTATAATAAACGTAAAAGGCAGAAATAGAAATAAGGTATTGCAGAGGTGACATTGTGGCTTCGTTTGACCGAGGATATATTAGTGTGTGTGTTTTTTTCATACCCTGACGAGGTTTGCTCGTTCGTTTAAATAGATAGTGAGCTAGGGAATATCTGTTTGAGTAGGGCTCAGTTTTTTAGGGATCGTTATTGGGGATCAGCTTGTGTGCCTGAGTGGTACGAGATTTTTGGCGTGTGTAGAGTGTTTGTTTGATTTGTTCTCGGTTGTTAATTTGTTAGCCGATGATATTTGTATGGTACACTTGTTATTAAAATATTGTAAATAAGGAGATATGGCCGAATGATTAAAAAAGGATGAAAATGATGAAATATGAAAAAAATTTAAGAATAAAAAAGTAAATGAGTAAATCATTTTTTTTGGTCTTATGAGTAAATCCATTTTTCTTAGGTATAGAAACGACGTTAAAAAAACCGTACGAGTAAATTCGTTTAATCTACTACAAGTTAGTCCGCTTTTTTTGTTTAGAGAAAAGGACAAATGGGTCATTGATATTTTGGCTTACGGATATTTAAATTCCTGAAGATTTGAAAATATATTTAAATTCTTGACCTTCTCAAAACTTGGACACATTAATCCCTCTGCTCACTTGGGTCTGTCAGACCCAATGAAAAAATCAAACATGGCTTCCGTTGTCCTGACTTGGCCGATATACGGATGCACATGTGTGAGAGTTTCTAAAATGAGACAAATTAGACCTAGAAATCAATATATCCAGGTTTTGAAAAGGTCAAGGACTTAAATATATTTTCAAATCCTTGGGGACTTAAATGTCTGGGGACCAAAAGGTCAAAGACCTATTTGTCCTTTTCTCTTTTGTTTATGAGGCTTATTTTAATGAGCCTACGTTTTTTAAATATAAAATCCTCTTTTGGACCAAAATACCATTCTGTTCTCCTTCATCATATCATTTGTTCTTCTTCTTTATCAGAAGCAAAAATAGAAGAAAGAGTCCAACTACCGTCGCACCCAGCCCTTTCCTTCCTACCTGGACTCCCCCTCCTCCCTCTTCCCCACTGTCAAAACCCTTTGCCACATCATCGCCACCACTCCCTTTCACTCCATTGAGCAATCTCTCTACGACTCCTCCCTCTCTGTCACTTCCTCCAATGTCGAGCAAGTCCTCAACCTCTCCTATGCCTTCCTCCTAGGCCGTCAAGTTCTTCCGCTGGTCTGGCCACCACCAAATCAGGATTTGGCAAAAGGGGTGAGGAAGAATAATCCCTCTACCTCTGGTTGAGTCTCGGGCTGAAGGCAGCACCTCGCCCTTGCCGTCGCTTGGCCCTCGCCCTCGCCCTCACAACGCAGAGACTCGCGCCCTAGCCTTGCCGCAACGGTGATGGAGTGGTAGTGGATGGGGTGAACTTACCAATTTTTTCCTACTGAAAATTTGAATACTCAAAAACCAAAATCCAAATGCCTCAACAATGCCAAGCCCAAGAAAGCTTTTGTCACCGACAAGAACATCAAGGCTGTGAAGGTTAAGGTGGAGAAGGAGAAAGAGAATGTGCTTGATGATGAAGATGGCAAGCTCAATGTTGACCCTGTTGCCTCTTATATCTATGTGTACCTTTGGAAGATGGAGGTAAATTTTGGTCTCAAAAAAATTGCACCTTTTAGCATTTTGTGTAGGTGTTTTTTGGGGTGGGTCTTGTACTGATTCTGATGAACGCTATTTTTTTTTATCAATTGGAGAAGAATAGAAGACCGAGGGTTGATTACCTTGAGAAAATTCAGAAAGATGTAACTGCGAACATGAGAGGGATTTTGGTGGATTGGTTAGTGGAAGTTGCAGATGGTGATGGAGTAGTAGTGGATGTGGTGGTAGTGGTGGTGAGAAGAGAGAGAAGGGGTATTTTTGTCCTTTAAAAAATTAATTTGTCTAAAAGGACGATTTTAAAATTATGTTGAACCTTAGAGACGATTTTGTATGCAAAAAAAGGTTGGGGACAAAAAAAATTTTGATCTATACCTTAGGGACCATAATCGTACTTAACCCCTTTGAAAGAAGACGTTGTTAGCATCAATATTAAATTTTTTTTCTCTAATTTTTTGCATATAATATTTAAATAATTTATTTATTTTTTGGCACTATTTTAGTAGATAGTTTATCCTCAAAGTTAACACTTGATCACACCATCCTCATGTCATTCAATCCAAATATAATGCCATTGAAATATATATGATACAAACTTAATGACAACACTACAAGAAAATCAGTTTTTTACCACGCTTTTAAAGTATGTCGAAAAGTGTGAAAAAGCGTGCTGATAGCTTTTCGCCACCCTTTTTGAGCTATTGGTACACTTTTGAAAAGGTCACATTTGCAAGTGTGTCGATTGCTCTATTGCAACGCTTTTGTCGACCTATCGGCACATTTTCTTTTTTGCCACGCTTTCATCTATTGCTACACTTAAAAACGTGGCTATATGTATAACCTTATAACTACACTTTAAAAGCGTACCAAAAAGTATACATATAGCCATGCTTTTGAAGCATAACCAGAAGGTTGGTTTTGGGTATGCTTCAAAAGTGTGCCGATAGAAAAAGATATGACTACTCTTTTTAAGCGTGTCAATATAGGGTGATATGTGGCTATGCTTAGTAAGTGTGGTTGTTGATGACTACGAAACGATATGGCTACACTTATAAAGCGTGACAATAGCTACATAAACCTTTCACTAGGCCACTTCATACTACTTTTAACATTGTGGAAGCCAACATAATTAACATTAAATAACTAATCATTATGCAAAAAGTAAATCATGTTATTAAAATAAACTTTATATAAAAGAACAAACATAAACTGGCATAGAAAAATTGAAAACATAAAAAGAAAAGAAAAGAAATTCACTGCAAAGTCATCACTTTGCAAAGTAAAATTTACAATATCTAAAACACACTATTCAGCTGAGTGTACAACTTCATCTAAGACTTCATGATTCTATATCTAACAGAATATTGAAGTGGTTATTATATTCACCATCTGTCAATATCACAATTCGCAAATGACTCTCTTTGTTCCCATAAAATTCGGAAAAGATTCAACTAATCTATATAAAGAAATCCAAAAACAAATAAAGATACATTATTCTAGAGACGGTTGAGGAGCATCTTTTGTTCTTGTTTTGATCCTGCCACAGCTGCACCCATTTTCACAACACTTGCAGCCTTCATTGCATCGACTATTTTAGCGAATGCTGCAATTCCTCCAACAAGTATAGTCCTCAATGCAACTGTTGGTTTTATTGCCATATTCTACCTGCAAAAGAGCGAATCAGATTTGATACCAACTTACATACTAAGCAAGTTTATTACATATATTACATATTAGCATAGGAATGACATTTTCAAACACAAAGAAACTCACGGTTTCCGATAATTAACAACATCAATATAAATACATACTAGCAATAAATCATGAACTTTTAAGAATTGCTATTTAACCCTCTAAAAATTGATAGGATTTTCTCATACATAAAATGTGTACAATAACAATGATAAAATCATTTTTAAGTGCAATACAAGTATTTACAAAATTTAGTAACTCGCTTAATAGAGTGCATGAAAGAAAGGGAAAAATCATAAATCTGCATGTTTGAAGAGGAAAGACTACCAATTAGTACACAACCTATACAATCTTATATAGAATATCAAGAGATTTTCTTCAATAAGACAAACTATACTTTGGTTTTTGATGATCCAAGGTTCCTATGAATTATAGCCATTGAAAATTTGAGCCAATGGCTAAAGTTAGCACTTAAAATAGGATATTAAAATAGTATTTAGTGGCTAATGCATTTAATTACCTAAACTAGTCTATAAAAAAGGCTCATAATAATATATATAAATAATACTTATATTTATTAATTACTAATAACTAAAAACATTTAACAACTATAATGTAAAATAGAAAAATTTCTATACAGATATAAAATGTGAATAATGTCATAGAACGATGTTAACAAAACGATAATCATCCTCTTTGTCACTTTGAATAATGTGAATAATGCAGATCAAATTTCCATATTTTTCACATTTTCTCTATGCAAACATAACATATATTTTAATAATTCTTAATATACAATGAATTTGTTTCAGGGATGAGTTATGGTTTAATTATATAAACCCCCAATAATAGTAACCGCTTTAATTTTCACTCTTTCTTAATGCTATACACCTTTCTTGGCCAAGGAAATGTCGATGTTATTCCCACTTTAATTTCTTTCGCGCTCTCTCTGACAGTCAAACAATTATTTTCCTCATCCTGATCTATGTCATCAAAGATCCAAAGATAATGAGCTTCCAATTAAAGTAGCATTATTCGAGTGGTAAATTAAACTAAATTATTGATTTAAAAACCATTTCAAACAAATAAAATACTAATAAAAAAATTGGAAGCACAGTATTTTAATCAATTGAACTAATTTTTTTTTAAAGAACTACTATTTTTTTTTTTTACCAAAATTTCTGCGGGGTTCTTAACTTCCATTTGTCCAAGCAAAATTCTGCCTATGGATAAGATACACATGTTGGAATAGAAAATTCAAATCAAATTTAAAAAATTGAAAATATTTTTTTAATCTTTAATAATTAACATTTATGAATTGGTTAGGACAAAAATATTCATATTGTATCTCAAACATTTTGCCATGTTAAATAGAAAATATTTGATATCGTTTTGTAATGTTTTTATTTTTTATTTATTTTTTTGACAAGGTTTTTTTTTTTTTTACATGTAAAAATACTAATTTTTTTTTTATAAAATTATAAATTTTTAATTTAAAGAACATGAGGTTAACTCAAAATTATATTTAAATATTAAATGCAACATAGTTTTTTATTTTTCTTATAAACATTTTTTTAGTTATTCAATATTAAAAATTCTAGTAGAATAATCTAAAAGAATACGTACTCTTTATTAATATTTTTTTAATTATTTAATTATTTAATTATAATTATTTTTAATCCCAAATAAATTTGTTGTTTATGAGTTTACGTTAATTTATTTGGGTTTAGAAAAACGAAAAAAGGATAACCAACTTAATTAAGCTCTTTTTGATAAAATAACTTAAACAATAAATGATTCTATTAAAAGTAACTTATAAATAAGTTATTTTGTATTTGGATTTTTAACTCTAAAAGTGCTTATTTTATAAAAATGTGATAAAAAGTAAAAGTATTATGAGAGAAGTCATTTTTTTTAACTTTTCTATAAACTCCTAAATAGCTTCTTAGAAAGTTGCAATTTGGTTTTAAAAATTACACCAGACATTAATACTACTACTTTTCATAAGTCAAAAATTAAAAAAAGTTACTTCTAGAGTTCTCAAACGGACCCTAATTGCCTTTGAATTTTATTGGCCAAAAGAGATACAGAACATAAGCTTAGAACATAAGTTTAGTAGGCTAAACTATCTCTTCAATCTTCACATTACTGTTTCAAACACTAACAAGTAACAAGTGTATTTCTTTTTACATTTTTTTTTTTTGGGGTAGTTTTTTACATTTCATTTTAATAGTATTCTTCTCATTAATATTATTTTTTTTGTTGACAATATTTCTTTTATTTACTATAAATATAATTATTATCTTTTTCTGGCCCAAAACATATATTGTTCGGCTTAAAATTACGCCTTCCTTCCTTCCAAAAATTTTGGTCTGGACGGATATAAAGAATTAAAATTTAAACCCAATATTAGAATCAGAAAAGGGTACAGGTAGCTAATACTACTACCAAAAACGGTCCAATCAACTAATTTAAAGAGCAGACTTGCGTTCATCACCAGAGAAATGGGCCAATGGCCGCTAAACTAGTCTATAAAAAAGGGTCATAATAATATATATATTTATTAATTACTAATAACTAAAAACATTTAACAACAATAATGTAAAATAGAAAAATTTCTATACAATATAAGATGTGAATAATGTCATAGAACAATATTAACAAAACGATAATGCAGACGGTAGTCCTCTTTGTCACTTTGAAAGAAGACGTTGTCGCCATTAATGTTAATTTTTGAATAATATTGTACATTTAAATTTTTTATTAATCAAATTCAATTGAATTGATTTAATATAATAAAAATTAATTATAATTAAACAGTATTACTCTTAATTTTTTTTCCAATTTTTTTGCATATAATATTTAAATAACTTATTTATTTTTTGGTATCATTTTAATAGTTTTAAAATATTACCTATATACTAAAATCAACTACTAAATTGATCACCAATATATTTATATATAAATACATGTAATTTAATTTATTTTCAATGTGATAACTAATTTTGATGTATATACAATATAATCGTTAATAATTTATCCTCAAAATTAATACTTGATCACACCTTCCTCCTATTATTCGATCCAAATATAATGCCATTTAAATATATAGGATAGTAGGATACAAACTTAATAACAACTTTCATAAAAGAAATATCGGAAATATTTGGTAACCAAAGAAAACCAGCCAAAAACAACAATAACTTACTTTATTTAGCATTCATTAATTGTCGCGACAATTAATGAATACTAAATAAGGCAAGTTCTGACTTTTTTTTTTATCTCCCTAACAGTACCCAATATATATGGAATTGAAATTTCTAATTATATATTTAAATTTACGTGCGGATGTTAATTTTGTTCAAACTAGACAAATAGTGCTTGGTGGCTAATGCATACGCATTGAAAAAAAAGTAGGTAACAATTAAGTAAATCGTATTAACGTTTATAAAAGTGATTCAATGTTATCCTATTATAGTATTATCAATTATACTAACAAATCAAATTATATTTTTCAATTATTCTTACTTGGATGTATTCATTCTCAATTAGGTCTCATTCGGATGTGTTCAATTTTAAAATTATACCCACTATTTGTGTTTAGATTTAATTATGTTCCTAGAAAAGTGAATTATGTAAATGTTGTAGGAATTAGTTTCAACTTTTGATGAGCTATTTGTCGAAGTAGATCATCGATTCTATCCCAGACATTTGTATTCTAACTTAAGGAAGAGATTTTTAAAACTCAAAATAAAGCGTTCATGATGTGTAATTGACGGCAGGATAACATTGAATCACTTCTACAAACGTTAGGAATACAAATAAGACGATTTAAACGTTAGAGACACAAATAGGATTTACCCCAAACGTTGGGGACAAAAACGATACTTTACTCTTGAAAAAAAATAAAATATCAAATAAACACTCTATTGAATGTGAAAATAGCCTAATAAACAAATTTATGGAGGAGAACTAATACTTAATCATGTCATATTAATGGTAGATGAGTTAACACATAATATAAACATTCTTTTGACGAAATCTCCTAAACTAGAGAAATTGGTAAAATATTAAAATGATATTTCATTCATGTTTATCACTTTACTAATCTTTTCACTTTAAAGAAGCTTGATCTGCTTTCTTTTGAGGCAAGGTTCCCATCCAAGCCGGAGGCAGCATACCAGTTTGTTCTTCAACTGTCTTAAACAAAGGTGGCAACATCTTATACACACCGGCAACCTCCTTCAAAGCACTGCCACCGTCACCACCTTCGCCATTGCCGTTTGTCCAAATGCTGATATTCGGCTTGAGTCCACGTACCGCGTCGCCATTAATCCTAGCAATCTCTTGATACATTCCACGTTCTATCATCAAGTAGTCCCTTAGAGCTGCATAGTTTCCTCCAAGTGCTTCATGGAGTGTCTTTAGATATGCACCTTGGGCTTTCCCTAATGCCATAAGGCCCTCTGCCTCCTTCTTCTTCGCGTATAGCTGCGCATCGGCGGCTTGTTGGCGAGCGAAAAACTCTGCCTCTGCCAATTTCTTTTGTGCTTCAGCTTCTTTCTCCTTCTGGAAAAGAACTGCTTCTGCTTCTTTTTGTTTCTTGTATAGTTCCCAGTTGGCCTCTTGTGCCTATCAAATAATTTTACTTGTTATGGATCCATAAAGAGTAAAAGTAACTAGGATTTCATTCCGCATTTGTATATTGACACATCATGAGCAAAAGTGTTTGAATCAACTATCTAATATCGCAAAATTCACAGAAAACAAAAAGTATTTGATAAATTCAAAATGTTATCATGCAGTTATTATTGCAAAATTCAAGAATTGATGATAAGTTGCATTATTTTACTTTGTCCAATGGCCAATCTTAGAAATTCAGTGAGATTACATACTTCATGAGTAGAAATAGTATACAAGGAAGGATACTAATTAATGAGTTGTATAGTATAATAATAGATAATTAATTTTTGGTTAGTTAATATCATTAATTTTTATAGAGGTTTAGGGCTTAGAGTTAGAATTTAAAATTTAGAAATTAAAATTTATAAAAAAAATAATTCAAAAAAAAGTTGTGAAGGCACTAACCTTGGTCTCATACTGAACGCTTGCCTGGGTAAGGTAATCAGCTCTAAGTTTCTCAGTCCTGGCCTTAGCATTCATCCTCTCAACCTCCCCCTGCAGCTCTGCCTCCCTCAAAGACACTGCCTTTCTAGCCTCCATCTCCGCCAACTTCGCCACCTTCGACCACTCCGCCTTCTTCCTTGCCAGCTCTGCATGGAGCGTCTCACCTTCCCTAAGCTTGGAACCAACCTCTCCCTTCTTCTTGGCCTCAGCAACGTCCACCTTGGCCTGATTTGCGGCCTCCATCTGAGTCTTCTTGCCCAAGTAAGAGAAGTACTCATGTCCCGGCACATCCACCAGCTGCTTCACGTTCGCATTGTAGATCAGCAGCCCAAACTGATTCAGTTCTAGCTGAACTTTCTCGAACACACCTTCAAGTAACGGTTACATGCATGTTAGTTTCAATTAATTGATTTCTGTTATTTCTTTTACTCATGAGTAACATTATTACCAACAATTTGCAAATTAAGTTCACAATAAGGTGCAATCAAATAAAATAGGGTTATTTGAATGTTTAGTAGAAAAATCATTTTTTTATTTGGTGATATGATTAGAAAAAGAAAAAAGAAAAAAGTATATGGAATATTAAGTCATTTTTCTTTTCTATTTCTATTTTTTTTTGGAAGAATTTAAAATATAAAATATAAAATTTAGGATTTAAGATTAAAAATTTATGATTTAAAATCTAAAATTTTAAAATAAATAAAATAAAAAAAAAGTAATAGATATTGACCAAAATATTAGTTCTCTAGCATTACTTTTAATTAAAAATCAATTCAATCGTATTTTAAATAGGTTTGCATACAACTAAGGAAAAGAAAGTTGATTGTAAAACAATTAAAGACGATTTATGGTGCATTCTTTCTAATTGATAATACCTAATATTTTAGGACTTTTACCATTGCAACCATTTAATAAGGCCTTTTAACCCCACTTTTTTGCTAGTATATTCATAAATAAACTGTAAGAAGTATGATATTACGATACATTGATACATATCTAACTATCTAAGTACAATTTAAATTTAAATATAGTGTTGATTTAAGAAAGTAAGTTAAAAGCAGAGAAGAAGAAAGAGGTGAAGTTATTGTTATTGCATACCTTGCTTGAACTCCTTGGTTCCCTTGAAGATCTCGTCCATAGTCATAGAGGCTGCAAGAACACGCGTCTCGCCCTCAATGACTCCTTGGACGAGATCATTAACGTGGTTGGAGAGCTTATCATGGGTCGAGAGGAGCTTGGCGTACTTTAAGAGAGACTCGTGATCGTCGACACGTGGACCAATTGTGAACACCGAAGGAAGCTTGAAAGGGAGCTTCTCGGCGCTCATGGCTTGGAGCTCGAACGTGTAGTTTACCGGAGAAAGGTCCAAGGTGGTGCATGATTGCCATGGAAACACCCATGCTTTCTTCGCAAGCTTCACGTCTTGGATCCCTGCACCTGTTATTACCAGGTATTCCGATGCATTCGCTACCTTGAACTTCATCAGTTCTGGATTTGCTTGTAATGCAGTGATCTATGACTTATGAGAGAGTATGAGGGAGATGGAAGAAGCTTAATTAAGATAGAAGAATTGGAGTGAGTGAACGAATGATTAATGTGTGTAGAAGACAGAAGACTAGAAGCCTATATAGATGCAAATATCCGAAGAAATTGTCAAATTTATTGCGTTTAGATTAGCAATTTTATCTTTGATTTTTTTGGAAAAGGTTTTTTGTAATTTTCAAGATATTTGTATTCGCTTTATATTTAAAAAAGAATATTTTTTATTTAAAACTTGAGTTATTTTGAGATTTTTTATTTAAAAAGATTTTTTTTCCCTTTTTAGCTTATACTTAGTGAGGAAGGAGAGGGAAGGAACAATTGTGGTAACAATATTCAAATTGAGGTAACTGCTTTGCGATTCTGTTTCCTTCCTCTTATGCTCTTATTAGGAGATACGATCCTCCTTTTAATTATTTTCTGAAATATATTGATTTTATTATTAGGTGTACATTAAAAAACCAAATTGTGGTTAACGGTTAAAAAACTATAACCACATATTCGTTAACCAATTTAACAAAACAATTTTAAAAACCATATCCATATTTTTCAAAACTGGTTTACCAAAATCAAATTTAAAAAAAAAAATCAAAAGTTCTAAGAACCGGACCGGTCATCGAACCGCTCTAGTCACTGGTTCACCGGTCCAATTGTAATTCAACCGAAAAAACTGTTTTAGAATAAAATAATAAATAAATTATAAATAAACATCCTAAAATATAATTATAGTCTAATATAAATCTTAAAATATCTTTCAAATTTAAAACACTATATGAAATGTCATTAACTAAAGTATATGATCTTATCAAAATACAAGCTCAAAAGTTAAATATTAAAAAAAATATCTAAATATTAAATGCCTACATGAAAATTTGTCATCAATCATCAAACTTCGCAAAAACTTGTTTTAGAATAAAATAATAAATAAATTAGAAATAAACATCCTAAAATATAATTATAGTCTAATATAAATCTTAAAATATCTTTCAAATTTAAAACACTATATGAAATGTCATTAACTAAAGTATATGATCTTATCAAAATACAAGCTCAAAACTTAAATATTAAAAAAAATATCTAAATATTAAATGCCTACATGAAAATTTGTCATCAATCATCAAAATTCGCAAAAACTTGTTAAGTCCTCAACATTAGAAGCCATTAGTTTCAACTTTAACAGAATATAAGTTCATGAACAATTAAGAAACTGTTTCAATTTTCAAAACACTTTCAACCTCTTGGTAACAAATAAAATGAATAAGTTACCTCAATTCTCTTGTAACTCCTGGTCTGGGGACTGCAGGGGACATTCTTTGCTTTAGTAAACGGTTTATCAATGATGACTTTCCAACATTAGGGTATCCAACTATTCCAGCTCGAACCAGTGACATGAATAATTCACTTCAACTTAGTTATATTCATTTGAAACAAGTACTAAAGAGTGAGAATAGTGTAAAACTAAGAAAAATAAACTTATTTTTGTAAAATGAAAAACACAAGAAACAGCCTAAAGATTATACACAGCAATCAGATAGATTATTTTGGTTATGCAATTTACTGAACCAAACTTTCACTCAAACAATGTGTTTCACTATATTTATATCATTTAGGAGTTATAAGAATGTTGCAACAGAGAAAGAAGTACAAAATTACTACCCATTCGGTTTAAATTATGTTTTCCTGGTATAGATATTAGAGAAGGAAAGGAATTCTTTTGAGCAATAAGAGAAATTCTTTTGCCAAATAATTATTAAAGGAATGACACAACTAAAATTGACACTTAATTGTTACATAACCCACTGGACGAGGAAACAGTCCTTTAGCTCTGCATTTAATAATTAATATTTACATCGGCTGCTAATTCCTTTGCTAACCGGCCTAGCTTCATTGTACCCTTTGCAATACATACAACACAGAATTAAGTCTGTGGCATGTGAAACTTCCTAACATGAGGTCAAGAGCTAGAAAGAAATTAATTTATAGTAGCAGCAGCATAACAAATCCATATTTAGCAATAATTTCAACAACAGTTACCTATTCCATAGTCAAGTGCAAAACCTGTTCGATTCATATCAATTTATATTTTTTTTCTTATTCATTAGAACAAAGATACATAGTAATGCAATGCAGCAAACTGAATTACCCATGACATTATCAGTCTACAACTTCTATGTATATATCATCTGCAATAAAAGGAAAAAGTGAAAAACCCAGTAAGCAGTGCCACTAACCTTCAACGGAGAGCAGGACGAGGACCACGGCGAGCGGCGAGACGAATGGATGGACGACGTGCCGAGCTAAAACAGAGTCTGGGTTTGGGACAGGGGAAAGAGGAAGCCGCGGAGGCGCCGACAACCACGACCGCCGGCGGCGGAACCGTTGAAGAAGTTAGGGTTTGATTTGGGTTTTGAAATTTGAACTTTGAAGAGAATGGCTTTGCTTTCCCTTTCTTTGCTGTGCTGAGTGACACGAAGGAGGGGGTGGGTCCAGGGGAAGGGGCGTGGGGGTGGGGACGTGGGGTTTCCTTTTTTTTTTTTTTTTTAAATTACGCAAACAGCGTCGTTTTAAAGAACCGGCCGGTTCCAGATTCGGTCCAACCTGCCGGTTCTTGGCCGGTTCAACATTTGTAGGCGGTTTTTAAATTTACGGTTTTGAACATTGGATCGGACCATTTTCATTATCGATTTCTGATTGAACCGGTTCAACTGGCCAACCCGATCCGATTTTTAGAACCATAAAAAAATAGATTTTTAACCGATTAACTAAAACCAAAACAAAATTTTAATTTTAATTTTTTAGATTAAAAATACAATTTTAAAAAATGGTTTTTTTTAAAAAACTTATTTTATTTTTTTAAAACCAATTTTTCTATTCAAAAACCAGTTTTTTAAAATTAGTTTCTATTTTTATAATCGATTAAAATCGATTTTTAAATTTTATAACCAATTAATAACCAATTTTATCAGATAAAACAAATTTAGTTAATTAATCAAGATTGAATTTTTAGTTAACCAAAAAATAGATTTGGTTTTTGGATTAATCAAACTATGTGCAGTCCTAGCGAATCGTGCCTCTTCAGCTATTTTTTTATTGAATTTAAAAAATTAATTTTATATTTTTATTTTTAAAATTATAAATTTAATATTAATAATTAAAAATAAGTTATAAAAAAATAAAATATCTTAAAGTTATTTAACATGTAAGAGATATAAAATAAATAAATTTAAATTAAAAAATAAAATTTCAAAAATATATGTTGTTATTATGTATAACAAAATCTATTCTATCTATTCTATTATATAAAAATCGGGTTTCTACACTTAACGATGGAGTTAATGTGGCATGCTTTTGAGAGTGTTTTCTGATTTATTTCTTTTAACTCATTAAATTCAATTTATTACGTTGAATTAATTATATCAATTAATTAATTTAATTAGATATTTAAGTATCACATAATTTATTATAATTTATATCAATTAATTATTATCAATTACTTTAATTCATTACCTTATAAGGCGCATAACAAAATAGATAATTTATTATTTATTCTAATTGAATGTAATAAAATAATAAATACCTATTAATTTAGTTAAAAAAATTACTGTCTCGTGTATAATTTATTATAGATATTTTTATATAAAATTAATAATTAAAAATTATTAAATATTATTAAATTATCAACTGTATGTCAGTTTTTGATCATCTTATTACATATACATAATTAATAACCATGACATTTAGTTAAAAAAAAAAAAAACAAGCTATTATGATGATATTAATAAAAAAATAAAAAATAAATATTCAAAGACGAAATATTAATGATATTATATTAAATATAAACATTTATTAAAAATAAGTTAACCAAAATATATATATATTATATATATATATATATATATATATATATATATATATATATATATATAAATAATGATTAATTTAGTGTTGTAAATAAAATATTTTAAAATATCATAATTATCTAAAAATTCATAATTATATTTGACTTTTGTAAATAATAATAGAAATAAAAGACATGGAAATAACGAAGGTAATTTAATAGACACTGAAAACAATGATTCAAGCACAACTATTTTAACAATAATAATGAAATTTATTTATTATCAAAAGGTTTTTATTTTTGCAATGATTTAACAATTCTATTTGTCTATTTTATTTAAGAAGGATGTGCACATCTATTATCATGTCTAAAAATAAAATTAAAGTAAGAACAATAATACACAATTATACAAATATTTTTCTAGAGATCATACAGAATTATTTATTTCACTTTTTTACAGGAAATAGTGGAGTTTTGAGAGATTATATAAAACTATTTATAGAATTGGCGTGTCATATCTTTTAGAGTGTTTTCGATTTATTTTTTTATTCATTAAATATAATTTGTTATGATGAATTAATTATATGGATTAATTAAGTTGATTAGATATTTAAATGTGACATAATTTATTAAAATTTATTATAATTTATATTAATTTATTTTGGTATTATTTCATTCTTAATTTATTTCTTTTAATGTTTTGATAGTATTTTTTTTATTTATTTTTTAATTTATTAAACCAAATAAATTATATTAATTATGTGTATTAATTAATTAATTTAATTAATTTATTATTAGTCTTTAAAATCAAAATCTATGAATAATTATAAAATAGGCAATTGAAATATTTTCATCTAATAATTAAATAAAATCAAATATATTGAGCAAGGTTTGGTTCCAGTCATTAGACTGCTTTAGTTATTGGTTTACTGGATCAATCGAAATAACTATTTTATAATAAAATAATAATTAAAATATAAATAAACACATAAAAGTATAATTATAGTCTAATATAAACTTTAAAATATTATCCAAATTAAAAATACATCAATCACAATATTAGATAAAAACTGATTATGCCAATGTATAGCACTATATTAAAACTGATTAATTAGATTATATTTGTTTCCAATGAGGTGGTCGAGTTTTTAGACCTAATCATAGTTGGAGTTGAGAAAGGTCAGAAAAATACTAATACTTTATTTTTAATATCCAATAATAATAAATATAAAAATTAAAACTAATATATTTTGTACAAAATAATGAAACGTATATTATACTCAAAGTATATTCAATTCGTATCAGTTGTCATTATTTATTGATTACGTTGACAAATTTAGTTATTAAAAAAAATTTAAATTAAAACACACTATTATTCCATGTTTTCATTTTTATTTTATTATCATAAAAAGTCATATATACTAGAAGAGAACCTCATCTTTTAATTAATGGTTCTTCTATTCAGTAGTTTCTATAAAGAAAATATGGATGATTTTGTTCTTTTAGTTCTTTTAGTTCTTTGGTGTGTACAGAAGACACATAATAATATTATATTTGGCAAAAATATATGAAATTTTGAAAGGTTTAAGCAATGGTTTGGCTCTTAGCGTATTCGTAAATAAAGTGTAGAATGAATAAAAATATGGCTAATAAAAGAATAAAGGGTTAAAGCTTCCTCAATACTAAAAGTCATAGTATATCATGGGTGTTCTATACTTTTTTTGAATTTGATTGTTTCTTTATTATTGTATGTTAATCTATTTAATTTGTGTTAAAGGGACTTATGATGATGATTTTATTGTGTTAGTGTAAGAAGTAAGTGTTATATTTATTTTGTATGCTCTTAAACTTTATATGTCCCTGATATATATTTATGGTTGAGTAATTATTAAAAAAATTCATTTAATATCTATTTTATATTTTATTTAAATGATAATAGTGAATAAATATTTTTTTCGCCTTTTTTTTCAAAGTAAATGATGCAATTTAAAAAAAAAATTTAATAATTGTAAAATTAGAATATCTATTTTATTTAAATGATAAATATTTTGTCATTAGATCTGTTATAAAAGATACTTATAAGAATATTATGTTGTATTATATAATTTAGTTATATTTTTTTATTTTTAATTTAGATTATTTAGAATCACGTATTTTTGAAAAGTGTTATTCAATTTTTTTTTAAATTATTAAATCAAATCAATTACAACTAATTAATTCATTTGATTAAATTAAATATCTTATAATTTAATATAATTTAATTTATATAGATACACAACTTTTATTATTTATGTAATAAATTCTAGAGATAGTTTTTGTAATTTATAATTTATTTTTTTATTTGCATATTATACTTTAATAATAATTTTTTTTATTTGGGAATGGATTATATATTTTTTACTAATATATATTATATTATATTATATATAATGAATATGTAACTTTATAATTTTAGACTATTATATAAACACTAATTAATATGATCTTATTTCTATTATTTGAGTATTAATACACTACAATATGATCTTATGAATTTTTTTATTGCATAATTTACTTCGATAAAAAATAATAGAATTTGATTTATGAAAATTTAAACTTGAACACTTATTATGGTTAAGCTGAAATTTTAATTTATTTTATTATATTATATAAATATTAAATTCTTTAATTAAACATTTATTTAGTTATGATATAATATTATATATAACTTTATATCAGCAATTAAATTTCAGTTGTTACATAAATGTTATATTTTTGGTAATTGTATATTTTTTTTGTATTTTGAAAATTATTATACATTTTTAGGATCATTTAATTATATTTTTTTAAAGAGTAAATTACCAATTATGCCCCCGAATTTGTAAAACGCTGACAAAAATAACCCTAATATTTGATAACGACAATAATACCCTCCAAAAATTTTAAAACGGTACAAATCTGACCACCCGTGAGGAGAACCCTTCTCCGTTGAACGGCGCTTGGTGATGTGGCAAACGGAAGTCCAACGTGGCCTCCCTATTAGGCTTCACTCCCTTTACTCCCTTATTTAGAAATCAGAATGAACATTTTCCCCAAATTGAGCATAAAGCAAAACCCTAACCATTGCCATGCATGCTGGAAGCTCAGTCATGTCCAGTTATAATCGAAGGACACAGTATATGGAAAATAGTGGATCTGAAGGGCTCGAAGAACATGTGAGCAAGCCATATGATGGCACATGCTTCTGTCGTCTTCAGGTGGTGGCGTTGAAGTCGAAGACGAGGAAAAACCCAGGTAGATGGTTCTTCAGGTGTCCTCTGTGGAAGGTAAGTATGAATTTTGTGCTTCATTTGTTCCCCCCGTCGACAACTGAGCTTGATGAATGGTTATTGTGTTGGGCAGACGAAGAACAGTGGGTGCTGTTATTTTCAATGGATGGACGAAACGGGTGAGGAATCTGCTGGGGTGGAGGAATGCTGTAAGAATGGCACAGTAGGATGCAATGCATGTGGAGTATTGGAAGGGAGATTTACCAGTGTTGAGAGTGAGACGACACAGAGAGATCGAAAGATGTTGATAGAGCAGATGAAGAGAGTTGAATTGCTTCTGTGTTTTGTACTGGGTGGACTTGTACTGAGTTTGAGTTTGAGTTTGATGTGTTTGGTTAGATAGGATAACGAATGCATGCAGGACAGGGTTTATTGATGACTGTTATGTGTTATTGTTGCATACTATTTATGTTGACATTGCTGTGGTTATTTTGCTTACTTGTTAATGAATTGAACCTGTGACTAGAATTTTATTGCATCACCAAGAAAATCATGAATGGAGTGAAGTGCAACTAACCAAAAAGGCAACTCAGACATGTTAAATAAGTTCAAATAGACCTAAGAAATCAAAATTGGTAAAAGGACAAGATAAAAACCGAGACAACTGATCTGCATAACATCAAGCATTAGCACAAACTGTTCCAACCAAAATACTCTATACATGCTAATCAGTCTTCATAGCTGATACCAAAATAAACAAAGAGTCCAACAAAGGGCAATAACCCATACTAAATATCAACATACATTCCCAAAAACTGGATAAAGTTATAACTAAATACCAAACATACTAAATATCAACATACAACCCAAAATACTCAAGTTGTCCAACAAAGGGGAACTACAGATCAAGTTATAACCCAAAAGATGAAGTAATTATATAGCAAAGTCTCCTTCAAGCTGACTGATTTGGCATAAACCTTGAGAACCTAGAGGTGGTTGCCTTAGATGCTCCATTCATGGTTTCATTTGACACAAGTGGAGTCATTGTGGAGGCTGGAACTCCTGAACCAGTAGCAGCATTTGCAGATGGTGCGACGGGCCTTATTTGTGGGGGCCTAAATGGTGGGTTGGGCCTTGGAGTGGCTTGTGGGCCTGGAGCTGTGGGCCTAACATGGTGTTGGGCTGCTGTAGCTGTAGCTGTGGGCCTGAGATCTAGTTGGGCTAAGGGGGTTCTCCTGATAGGCATCTTGACCCTGATTGTTTCCCTGCTAGTAGATGCTGCACCAGCCGCAGCAGTGTTGGAGGGAGTTTGAAGAGTTGTTGCAGCAGCCTTGGTAGATCTTGCTGCTCTCCTTGCAAGGTTAGATCTAGTAGCTCTCCTTCCTTCACGATGACTAGTTGAACCGGAGGTGTTCATGTTTGACTACAGTAAATTAAATTTAAGTACTAGATCTGAAGTTAGTGTAAAGAGCAATTATTGAAGAATGTGCTACCTCTTCATCAGCTTCAGAGTGTGGATGGCCCTGTGTGAGCTCCTCTTCGACTGCATCCATGGTTTCCTCCCAATACATCTCCTGCTCTGAATCTGACATGTCTTGTAAGCCCCTGGGTGGAACAACTCCTCCTGTTGCTGGCTGACCTGATTGAGGTGCTTCTTGTGCATCTGCATCTGCCCCAGCTGCAACATGATTCTTATCAGGGCAGGTCCTGGAATTGTGTCCCACCTACAAAAAACAACATCAGATCAACTTGAAGAGAACAGATAACAACAACAGTTGTGTAAGAAATGAGTTTTTATTTACCTTTCTACAATATTTACAACTTGTTTTTCCATAACTCCTCTTGAGTTTGTACTGGCTCCCACTCTGACTCTCTGATTCATGTCGTGCTCTCTTCTTGGTAGGCCTTCCTATTGGTCTCTTATAAGGTGGAGGGAGACACGGGAGGCCCTCTGCATCAGCCCAGTATTCTTGACTAGGGACAGTGTTGATGTGAAATTGATATGTTCTGTTGTACGCTTCCATGGTCAGCCAATGGTGGGCATACTCATCTGGACGTTGATTTTTTCTTTGAATTGCAGCAACTCCATGACAGCACGGCAGACCTGTGAGTTGCCACTTTCTACAAGTGCAAGTCCTGTCTTGAGTGTTGACCCGAACTGTTCGACCATGCCTTCTGACTTCAAAGACATTGTGGTCATCGTCTCCCACCCATTGAGCCTCCCAGTAATTTCCTTCCTTCTTTTCCTTCTCCAATCTGCTCATTTGGATAGGAGCCAGTTTCCCCGTGTAGGCCATGAGTGCATCTTTATGCGTTGCCATCATCTTCATAAGGTAATATCTAATTTCCTCTAGCATGGTAATGATGCTCTTGCCTCTTAGCCCCACCATGGTTGCATTAAGTGACTCAGCATTGTTATTGGTTATGTTATCCACTTTAGGCCAAGTTGAGAATCTTGATCTTGACCAAGTTTCTTGCTCATACTTAGAAAGATATTCCCAGGCAGAAGTATTAATTTTCTTGATAGCATCCATACCTTCATTAAACTCCTGATCAGTCAATGCCCTTGCACATTGAAATAGCAACTGCTTGAGTTCTAAGTCCTTCCAGCGCTTGTTGAAATTCCTCCACATATGCATAGTACAAAATCTGTGATTAACCCCCGGCATAACTTCTTGTAGAGCAGGAATTAGGCCCTGTCAAGAACTAAGTTAGTCAGCATATAGTATTAAATAACTTAACACACAAGTTACAGACAAGATACCTTCTGTTTGTCAGACATAAAGTGCCAATCAAATTGCCTGTGATCCCCGATATCTTCCAACAAATACTCCAGGAATTCTTTCCAATTATTCTTTGTTTCTGCATTAACTACTCCATATGCAACTGGGAATAGATGATTGTTTGCATCTTGAGCCACGGCTGTCAGCAGCTGCCCCCCAAAATAACCCTTCAAAAATGCTCCATCAAGGCATAAAAAAGGCATACATCCTTGCTTGAATCCTCGTTTGCAGGCATCTAGACATATGTAAAGACTTCTGAACTTAGGCAACCCTTCTTGTTGTGGGGTTGTGCTCATACGGCAGGTGGATCCTGGATTGGCCTTACGGAGCTCATTCAAGTAAGTCCTTAACTTCAAATATTGTTCCCTTTCTGTGCCCTCAATGACATCCTTAGCCTTCTCCATTGCCCTAAACATCATCCTCTCTCCGACACATATATCAAACTCAACCTTGAACATATCACGAGCCTCTCTATGAGACAAATTAGGACAGACTCTAATCTTGCTAATCAACTCCTCGGACACCCATTTACACGTCACTGACCTGCTTTTGTTACTCCTTGGACATGTATGCTCATCGACCAATGTTTTGATTTGGTAACTCGGGGGCTGGTTTCTCCTTGCACAGTAAACTTCCCATGGACAAGTTTCATTGTAACATATTACCCTGCACCTGTGTGGTTCAACCTTGAGAAAAAAGGCCTCTCTGCCCAGCTGAATACTGTACTTCCTGACTGCATCCTTAAACTGCTGCATCGTGCCAAACTCCATTCCTAATTCCAGTCTAATTTTACCAAATTTCGTATCTGGATTATACTGAGGGAATACCGGGTTTTCATCCTCAGAATCAGAACCAGGTGGGGTGTGCAGCTCTTCAGAATGATACTGATACTCAGTGGGTTCTTCATCCTGGTCATGAGGGTTAGGAACAACCACCCTTGGAGCCTGATTCTCTTCCCTAGGTGGAAGAATCTTCTGTCCAGATGGACGGGGTCTTTGATGATACCTCCGGCCTTGAACCCCACAACCTGCATCGTCATCTAATTTTACAACATAAAGCATTCATATGATTAATTTTTTAATTAGCAAACATCTTATGACAGGTAAAACACAGTCCCAACAATATTCAATATTTCAACTAGGATCTACAATTCATGTACTTACCAGCATGTGCATCACTATTGTTTTGTGGTACAGGTTGAGCTCTACCAGATGGTTGGGGCCTCGCATGTTTCTTCCTGGGTTTTCTTCCCCTGCCTTGGGCTTCTTCAGGATTAGATTGACCCGCCTGGTCTTCAACATGTGTCTGATGGTTGTCTCCTATGTTGGGGGCCTCGTTTTCCATTGTTCCAGCCTGAGTTTCATTACAAACCTTTTCAGTAGCAGCCTCATCTGGCAACGCAGAATCATACCCCCCTTTGTTCAGCATTGTTTCGTCCTCTTCTTGCTCTTCTTCCTCCTGATGTGGGGGATCATCATCCTCTTCTTGCTCTTGTTCCACCTCTTGTGGGGGATCAGCTTGATGATTTGATTGATTTTCTGAAGGATCTCCCTCTACTTCTGTATTTTCATATCCTTCATCCTGTTCATTTTCTTCGGCTTCCTGCTGATGAATTTGCTGATCCACTAAATCAAGAGTCTCAACTTCTTCGTTACCAATAAGCTCAGCCTCATCAACATACTCTGGCTCCGCATCAACTGGATGCTCAAAATACAAGTGGACCCTGTTTTCATTCCTCAATGCAGCTTCACACAACTTAACCACATCGGCATCCCTCCTGAGCACCCGTAACCCGTTACCTAAATCCTTCCCGGGCTCCAACCAATAAACTTCAGTATACCTAGTATACCCTAAATCTAGAAACAAGCCTTCCACAAGGAATAGGTTGCATGTATCAACGTGCACCCTGTCGATGATACTCACTGTACCACCATTATACTTCAGCACACCATCCGCATCTTTCTCTAACCAACCCCGATGGTGATAAACAAATGTGATATGTGTAGCCATCTGACAAAAGTCATCATAAAAGTTATAATGAGCTAACACAACACATCAAACTACCATCATCATACCTCCATATTCAAACCCCAACTGGCTGATAATAACAACAACAAAAACATAAAATGCTTACCAAAATTTTCGTTCTTCCACAACGATTTCTTCACTCCGAATCAACGCCAAACGTGTCACTGCATATGACGTTACGAAATCCAAGAGACGGATATAAAGCGACAGCAGACGAACACAGACAGAGACCACCACCAAGAAACTCTTCAGTTTCGCGCGTCCAACTTCGTCTAAGTTACATATGGTCTTTCACTAAAGGGTTAATCTAGTAATTTCATTTGAATTGTCCAATTAGGGTTTCAAAAATTAGGGATTTAGGAACAAAACGGATAGTGAAGCCTAATAGGGAGGCCACGTTGGACTTCCGTTTGCCACATCACCAAGCGCCGTTCAACGGAGAAGGGTTCTCCTCACGGGTGGTCAGATTTGTACCGTTTTAAAATTTTTGGAGGGTATTATTGTCGTTATCAAATATTAGGGTTATTTTTGTCAGCGTTTTACAAATTCGGGGGCATAATTGGTAATTTACTCTTTTTTAAAAAGAATTGCTATTATGAGAGAGCAACTAATATTTGTGATGTTCTAAAATTGAAAAAATAAAAAATTGCTATTTAATATTCTGAGAATTGCTATTATGAGAGAGCAACTAATATTTTTTTAAAAGAATTGCTATTTATTCTTTTACAAAACTCCTATATTTTTTTCACTATCTCCAATTTCATTAGCACATACAAAATTCTCACATTTATGTTCAACTCTTTGCGCAATTTAGAGAAGGAGCAGAGGAAAAAATACTGGTACAAGTAAAAAATATGAGTGTCTTCTTCTATTGAGTTGTAGCTATTTTTTCTTTGTTGGGGTTCTATAATTTCTCTCAATTTCTGGCTATGGAATGAAGGAGAGATGATGAAAAAAAAATAATTTTAATTTTAATTTTAAAATATTAATCAAATATCCACCTAATCAAAAATTTCTGGTTATTGATCAAAATGCAATGAAGTATCCTTGTTACCTTGTACATATTGAACTTTCTTATGTAATAGAGAGTGGTATTTCTAGTTTATGCAGGGCATCAACTTCTATTCTATCTTATGAAGTTAGCGTGATACCAAGATTCGATTCCCCAGCTATTTGTTGGAAAGGATTATCAGATCCGATCTTCCTGTGAACCTTTGAGCTTTGGCTTACAGAGCTGAAAGGGATTTTATGCAGAGTCAGAAGCTTTCACTCCAAGAAACTTCTATTGCTATTAATGGTTCATTCATAAAAAAGATAAATGGTACTTTCCAATGAGGTGGCCGGAAACTGGGGCATATTTGGAAAAGTTTGCAGGCTCGATAGGCCTCATGGTGGACGAAGTTCATCTCCGCAGATTTGATGGCCTTCTGGTAAGTGGTAACCAATCTTTATGAAGTTATTATAAAACAATGACTTGTGCTTCAAGTAACTAATAAAGTGTTTTGATGCGAAGGAAAATGGAGGCGTCCATCGCTGTGTAATTGCAAGCATTACGGTTAAAGCTCCTGTTTGTGAAGTATGGAATGTTCTCACTGCCTATGAGAAACTGAGTGAGTCATCTATTCTTTTTCATGTACCGAAAACCACACATCGAAAATTTTATTGAAAATATTCTAGATGAATTGCTATACTCGATCAAATTGATTCAATGTAATTTGTTGCAGGATCATTCCAAATTTAGCAATCAGTAAGATTTTATCGCGATATAACAATAAAATCCGCATTCTTCAGGTATGGAATCATATTTAGCCATCTCTTGAACAAGTTTAGGCATGAATTATGTTTTGTTTAAACACAACACGATTGATGTAACTTACATAGTTTAATTGACATGCAGGAAGGGTGTAAAGGCCTTCTTTATATGGTGCTTCATGCTCGAGTCATATTAGATTTGTGTGAAAATTCAGAGCAAGAGATAGGTTTTGAACAGGTTGAAGGGGATTTTGATTCGTTTCAAGGAAAATGGATTTTTGAACAACTAGGAAATCATCACACATTTGCTGAAGTACTCTGTGGATATAAAAATGCACAAAGATACTTTCCTTTCGGAGGCTATCATGGAGGAGGTTTGTCTATTAGATGGTTCAACCATACTGTCAAAAATTGATCTCCAAGCAACAAAAATATATTGATATAGTAATTGTTTTAATTGCTGAAAACCTTTTGGTTCTTTTGCTTATTTCATTTCAGGTCATTTTTGAAGATCTACCATCCAATTTGTCAGCAATAAGAGACTATGTTGAGAACAGAAATGGATTAAAAACTTCAGAAGCTAGTGGGAAGAATACAAATTCAAGGCAACAAATTGCTTCGTCTGGTTTTGAAAAGGAGGAAGACAATGTTCAAAGTTCATGTCAGCAAAGGCCGAAAGTTCCAGGCTTACAAAGGGATATCGAAATACTGAAATCCGAACTTGTGAAGTTCATTGCAGCACATGGACAAGAAGGGCTTATGCCAATGAGGAAGCATCTTCGTTTACACGGAAGAGTTGCTATTGAGAAGGCTATCACTCGCATGGGTGGATTCAGAAAGATTGCAACCATCATGAATCTTTCCTTGGCTTACAAACAACGAAAACCAAAGGGTTACTGGGACAAACTTGAAAATTTGCAGGATGAGGTGGGTTGCAAAATCTTCATTTCCTTCCTTATTCTATGCAAATAAGTCCCTAAAAGATGTTTTAGTAGTCATTGATTCATATGCAGTACATTATTGTTTTTGCATCTTAGATCATAATGAAACTCATTTGTTCACGCAGATAAGTCGATTTCAAAGGAATTGGGGAATGGATCCTTCATTTATGCCTAGCAGAAAGTCATTTGAACGTGCAGGTAGGTTTGAGATATCCTGCTCTCGACTTTGATTTCGCTGCTTACAATAAACTATAGATTTACATGGATTCCTTCAACTCTATTGAGGAAGAAAAACATGTGGAAATATCACATAAACTTATCATGTGTTGATTTTTTCACTATTGATATTGAGTATGGGATCCACAAAAACATCATATAAGGTGTGTTACGGCCAGGCCCAAACCACTAGCAGGCCGGCCCGACCCGAGCACCACCCGACCCGAACGGTCAGGTGCAAGGGGGTCAGTCGCCGACCCGGACACGCGTCCCTGACAGCTACGCTACAGCTGTGAGAAGGAAGCATCAAGGAAGGTGAGCCTGTCCTTGATGGGCCCACCTCTGACACGGTATATATGGGGAAGGTCCTACCCTTCTCCCAAGGTACGTCACATACCACCATCTTTTTTTCACCTGCATTCATTGCTGACTAGAGCGTCAGAGTGTCTTTGCAGGTGACACCCCCTCACACGAAGTGCTCGGAACATCGTCCATTCCTTCCCGGCAACTTACGACCAGGCGAGCCCCCATCTCATCATCAACCAGGATATTAATCCGCTTTCCTGATCACCCTCGCGGGACCTGCGATACGGTGGTTTAATAGCCTCCCGCAGGGCTCAGTGGCCAAGTTCTCGGATATAAGCCATGCCTTCTTAGCCCAATTCACCACCAGAATAGCCAAGGCAAAGCACCCAATCAATCTGCTTGGAGTGACGCAGAGGTCCGGAGAACCGACAAGGAAATATCTAGATCGTTTCAACGACGAGTGCCTGGAGATCGATGGGCTGACCGACTCGGTTGCCAGCCTATGCCTGACGAACGGACTCCTAAACGAGGACTTCAGAAAGCACCTCACGACGAAGCCGGTGTGGACAATGCAGGAGATCCAATGCGTAGCCAGAGAATACATCAATGATGAAGAAGTAAGCCAGGTCGTGGCTGCCAATAAACGGCAGCCCTCCTACAGTCAAAACCGGCACCACGAAAGCGGAGAAAGGCAGAAGAAACACGCCAGAGACGGCGGTTCGAGTAAGATTCCCAGGCCGTTCCCCCGCGTCGGGAAGTTCACTAATTACACTCCCCTCACCGCGCCGATTATGGAAGTTTACCAACAAATAGCCGAGAAGGGGATCTTGTCAAAGCTCCGACCTCTGAAGGAACGAACAGGGGGGAGCATGAGCCTTTACTGTGATTACCACAAGGGTTACGGACACAAGACACAGGACTGCTTCGACCTGAAATACGCACTGGAGCAAGCGATCAGGGATGGAAAGCTAGCTGAGTTCTCCTATCTCATTAGGGAGCCAAGGAGACGGAATCGCGATCATGAGGGCAAAGACAAGACCCGAGCAGCAAAGCGACGCTAAGAGCCAGAGGACAATGACCATGGCCTTACCATAGTGAATGTAGTAACAGCAAGGAACGCGGCGCCTAGGTCGAAATCGGCACATAAAAAAGACGCCAAAGTCCTGGCGGTTTCCACATCCTCTGCGCGAGGCCCCAAAAAACTTCCATCCATTTCATTTGGTCCGGAGGACCAATGGTTTGACGAGGTCGCGGAAAGCCCCCCATGGTCATTACGGCCAGGGTGGGAACTGGCCTAGTTAGGCGGATCCTTGTAGACACGGGGGCAGACTCGAACATCATGTTCCGCAATGTGTTCGACGCCTTAGGCCTAAAGGATGCCGACTTAAAGACTCACCAGCACGGCGTAGTAGGGCTCGGCGACCACTTCATCAAGCCAGACGGGATAATCTCCCTGCCGACCTCCATAGGAGAAGGCCAAGGGAGAAGAACAGTAATGGCAGAGTTCGTGATCCTACGAGACTCCACGGCCTACAATATCATCCTAGGGAGGAAGACCATCAACGACCTGGGAGCAGTCATCAGCACAAGGATGCTGATAATGAAGTTCATAACCGAAGAAGGGTCAGTAGGGTTTGTAAGGGGAGACCTGGAAACGGCAGTCGCTTGCAACAACGCCAGTCTCTCGCTGAGAAAGAAATCCAAAGAAGCATCAGGAGTGTTCCTTGCCGACTTGGATGCCAGAGTCACCGACAAGCCGAGACCCGAACCAGAAGGGAACCTGGAAAAGTTTAGAGTCGGCGACACGGAGGAGAAGTTCACCTTCGTGAATAGAAACCTTCCTCATGAGCTGAAAGAACCTCTGATGGAAATGATTAGGGCCAATGGTGACCTATTTGCCTGGACACCAGCCGACATGCTAGGGATAGATCCCCAACTCATGTCGCACCACTTGGCCCTTAAGCCAGAAGCCGTGCCGGTGGCCCAAAGGAGGAGGAAGATGTCACAGAAAAGGGCGGAAGAGGTGGCCAAGCAAACGGCCAGCCTCCTCGAGGCAGAATTTATCCGGGAACTTGACTATTCGACCTGGCTGTCGAACGTGGTCCTAGTAAAAAAGCACAGTGGAAAATGGAGGATGTGCGTGAATTATTCTGACCTCAACAAAGCATGCCCCAAGGATTGCTACCCCCTACCCAACGTTGATGCACTCGTCGACGCGGCGGCGAGGTACCGGTATCTGAGCTTCATGGATGCCTATTCCGGCTACAATCAAATACCGATGCACCGGCCAGACGAAGAAAAAATGATGTTCATAACACCAGGAGGAATCTATTGCTACAAGGTAATGCCCTTTGGCCTAAAGAACGCGGGGCCACGTACCAAAGGCTGATGAACAAGATATTCAGCGACATCATTGGCAAAACGGTAGAAGTCTACGTGGACGACATCCTTGCCAAGACTACCCGACCTGAAGACCTTCTAAGCGACCTGGGAAACGTGTTCGCGGCCCTCCGACGACACGGCATGAGGCTCAACCCTCTCAAATGTGCCTTTGCCATGGAGGCCGAGAAGTTCCTGGGATTCATGATAACCTAAAGAGGGGTGGAAGCCAATCCTGAAAAATGCCAAGCAATACTCCAAATGAAGAGCCCAGGCTGCGTCAAAGACATCCAGAGACTGGCGGGAAGGCTCACCGCCCTATCTCGTTTCCTGGGAGCGTCGGCAGCAAATGCCTTACCTTTCTTCAACCTAATGAGAAAGGGAATAGAATTTGAATGGACCCCGGCATGCGAAGAAGCGTTCGACCACTTCAAAGAGATCCTTGCAACACCGCCTGTACTCGGTAAGCCCGTGGTCAGAGAACCGCTCTACCTATACCTGGCTATAACGGAGGAAGCGCTGGCGGCGGTCTTGGTACGAGAAGAGGGGAAAGTTCAACAACCGATCTACTTTGTGAGCAGGTCGCTGCAGGGAGCAGAACTCAAGTACAGTAAGTTGGAGAAACTGGCACTAGCGCTCCTGACCTCTTCCCGCAGACTACGACAATACTTCCAAGGTTATCAAGTAGTCGTGAGAACGGACCAGGGAATTCGTCAGGTGCTCCAGAAACCCGACCTGGCAGGAAGGATGATGACCTGGGCCATCGAGCTATCCTAGTACGATTTAAGGTATGAGCCCCGACATGCAATTAAGGCGCAAGTAATGACAGACTTCCTGGTGGAGGTAATCGGAGACCCAACCGAGGACACGGGCACACGGTGGAAGCTCCATGTAGACGGAGCCTCCAACCAGACGTCCAGGGGCGCCAGGATCATCTTGGAAAGCCCAGCCGGGGTCATCTACGAACATTCGGTCAAGTTCGAGTTCCCCGTATCAAACAACCAAGCAGAATATGAAGCACTTCTGGGTGGCTTGATCTTAGCCAGGGAAGTCGGGGCCACGAGGCTAGAAGTAAGCAGTGACTCGCAGATCGTCACGTCGCAAGTAAATGGAAGCTACCAAGCCAGAGACTCGCTACTACAGAAGTACCTGGAGATGGTCAAAGAACTGAGTAAACAGTTTGAAGAGGTCACGGTCCAACACGTTCCAAGGGAGAGGAACACACGGGCATACCTCCTATCCAAGCTAGTGAGTACGAAACCTGGAACCGGCAACTGATCCCTCATTCAAGGCATCTCAAAAGAACCTGAAGTTGCCCTCTACCTGACCAGAATAAGCCCCTCCTGGATGGACTCCATCATTGATTTTTTGCAGAACGGCAAACTCCCCGTAGGTGAGAAGGAAGCTAAAGCGTTGAGAAGCGAGGCTGCCAAATACACAGACATACAAGGCCAATTGTTCAAAAAGGGACTCAGCCAACCCTTCCTGAAGTGCCTGCACCCCGACCAGACGGACTACGTGCTCAGAGAAGTCCACGAGGGATGCTGTGGTCACCACATCGGGGGCAAATCCCTAGCAAGGAGCTCATTCGAGCTGGATACTACTGGCCGTCAATAATGGAGGACTCCAAGGAGTTCGTGAGAAAATGCGTTAAGTGCCAAGAGAACGCTAACTTCCACAGAGCACCGGCCACCGAACTGAGCTTGATGACGTCCTCCCGGCCCTTTGCACAATGGGGAGTCGACCTCTTAGGACCTTTCCCAGTTGGCCCAGGTCAAGTCAAATATCTCATAGTCGCTGTCGACTATTACACCAAATGGATAGAGGCCGAGCCACTAGCCATTATTTCCTCGTCCAATTGTAGAAAGTTCATGTGGAGGCAGGTGATAACTCGGTTCGGCATCCTGGAGGTCGTCATCTCAGACAACGGGACGCAATTTACCGATAAGAAGTTCGTAGAATTCCTCGCCGGCTTGGGCATCAAACAGAAATTCTCTTCGGTAGAACACCCCCAGGCAAACGGACAAGTTGAGTCCGCAAACAAGGTCATCTTGCTGTGCCTCAAAAAGCGGCTAGATAACAAGAAAGGAGCATGGGCTGACGAGCTTGCCTCAGTCCTCTGGTCCTACCGCCTAACATACGGGGTAGACGCAATGATACCCGTAGAAATCGGCGAACCGAGCCCACGGTTACTTCTCAAGGGGGTGGAAGAAGTTGTAGAGAAGGACCTAGTAGATGAGATCAGAGAGAAGGCCCACCTGTCAAAAGTAGCACTAAAGCAAAGAATCGCCCTGCGATACAACACCAAAGTTCTCAAGAGGGATTTCGAGCAAAACGACCTCGTCGGCGCAATGACATCGGCCTACCAACCCAGGGAGAAGGGAAACTGGCGGCAAACTGGGAAGGCCCCTACAGGGTCAGAGAAGTGATTGGCAATGGCGCCTACAAATTGGAGAGGCTCGATGGAAGGGAGGTCCCGAGAACTTGGAATACGGGTAACCTGAGAAGGTTTTACCCCTAGATCAAGCAGGCCGGCCAGGCGACCTAACGAACTTAATCACTTACCTTTGTATCTACCATGGTAACAGACTTATTTAATTTCCGGTTAATGTTTACTTGTCATTTTTACCAATTTTACTCCTATTTGTTCTCTTTTCCTACTTACGCACCACGCGACAACAACTTCCACGACGCGTTAAACGGAACCACGATACGGCATCCCGGGACTGATCACCCCAGGGGCCACCTAAACCAAAGCCATTACAAACGGCTACAACGATAGCAAGAGACCACGACCTGGCTTCACCGAACTACCAACACAATGGTAAACAAACACGAGCGCAAAGCTCACACCAACAAAACGGTAACACGACAAAGCGAAAACGCTACCAGAGGCAAAGACGACGATAACAATAAGCCGACCAAGCGACTTTTAAAGTATAACAATATAAACAAAGTTCTACAACAAAAACCAAAAATCCATACAAAAACACAAGGAACAAGAGCTCATTTCTTCGGCATGTCAATAATCTTGCCATCCTTGATCGTCTTGAAAACTCCAATCGCTGATGTGTCAAAGTCGGGAGCCACGATCTTCACCTGGGCCTTAAGGGCCTCCTCAGTCATGAAGATCGCGTTCCTCCCCTGCTCCCTAGTCGCCTTATGTTTCTTCTTAAGCTCCTCAACCTCAGCTTCAGCGGCCTTAGCCGACGAAACGGCCACATCACGCTCTTCCTCCAAGGCCACCACCCGACCTTGTGTGGCATTAAGTTGGATCTCCAGAGTCATCTCCCGCTCGGTTAAACGGGAAACGGTCTCATCGGAGGTCTTCAACTTCTCATCGGCAGACGCGGCCTTCTCCTCAGCAATTTTCAGTTTCTTCCCCGTCTCAGACAATTGCTCCTGAAGAGTTTCAACTTGAGTTTTGAATTCGTTGATGGCCTGGACAGCAGACTCGAGCTTCCTGCGCAGCGACTGCATCCCCGACAACTCGAATTCAGCCTTCCGATCTATCGCGGCACCGCGGAGAAGGGTACGGTACATCCACCTCGCCTGCCCCGAAAGCTCGGTGCTAAGGAAATGATCCTCTGTGCCGGGAAGCAGCTGCGAATCTATGAAGGTCCCGGCATCAAAGTTCCGCTCCATCATGGTGAGAACCCCCTCGGGGCTGGAGGAAGCCCTCTGCCTTTTGGGGGTGGGGTTAAGCTTCAAATCGTCATCTTCTTGTTGAGCAGAGGACGAGTGCTCGGGGCCGGCCGCTTCCTCGCGAATGGGAGAAATGTGCGCCCCGTCCGAATTCTTCTCCGTCATCTCGGTATCCCGAGGAGACGGCGGCGCCTGATCCTTGTTCTCAGAATGGCCCTCCGGCTTCCCGTCAACCTTCTCATCGGCTTTCTCCTCGTCACTGTCTGCCAAGAAGGTCTTGAACAAACCCTCAAGCCCTGTCACCGAAGCAGACATCTCCACTACAACAAGCAAGTAAACAAGTCAGTCGTGAAACCGGCACAATCAAGTGAAGCAGTAGCAATGCAAAAGAACAATAAAAAACAAGGTAAAACAGCTCACAAATATAATTCCTGGCGACCTCCCGGTCACCCATCAAAAGGTGGGGGTTCACGTGATTCTTCCCAAAAACCGCCAACAGTACGTCGGCAACCTTTTTGTCCATAGCGGACAGCCCCTTATAAGACACCTTAATGAATGTGTTAGACCCTGTCCCAAAGCTCCAGTACGTCGGAATGAGGCGCTCCCCTTCTAACGACAACCAAAAGGGGTGACGACCCTTGACCGGACGCACCTTAAAGTATTTATCTTTAAACCCATGGTAAGAGTCCTCGAACAAACCAAAGATCCTCCGCCCCTGGGTAGAGCGGAAGAACATGAACCATTTTCTCGCTTTCCCCTCCTTTGAAGGGTTCGTGAGGTTGAAGAAAAAGAGGAAGACATTGAAAGACACCGGCAGCTCCAGGTATTCACACACCATCTCGAAACAGCGGATGAAAGCCCAACTGTTTGGATGCAGCTGCGACGGTGACACGGATATTCGGCCAAGGAGCTCCATTTGAAACGCGGAAAATGGAATGCGAACCCCACCTGGGTGAACATGCCTTTGTAAAACCAGATCCATTCGGAAACCCGGGGGGAGTGAAAATTAATCTCGTATAGCCGTTCACTGGGGGCAGGAACGAAGACATCGTAATTGGCTTCCTCGTCTGTCCCCCCGCACAAGTACTTGCCTTGGCGGAACTCCGTTAGCTCCTCCAGACCCATTTGATTAGGAGAGTCTTTTAAGTCGGAAACGACCCAAGCATAAGGATCGTAGCTCGCGGCGAAGGTAGAAGTCCGTGAGACGACGCGAGGCATACCTACAGTGGGGTTACCACTCGGTTAGTCTACCAGGTCGGGAGCTCGGAAAAACCCAGAAACTACACTTAACCTATCCAAATGACTAAAAGCAAGAATGGCTAAAGCACAATCCAAGTAAAGAAAGATGACACCCTAGAATGGTAACCCCCTAACGCACCTATTCAACACTAAGACCATCTAGCATACAAATCAAACAAGCAGCAAGCACAAACAGCAAACACGCAGAAAATCCAATAATTAGGATAAGAGAACCTTGAAGCAGAAAAGAGAAGGGATCGATGTTTACCTGGGTTGGTTGCGAAAACTTGAAAGAAAAAGAGATGCACAAGGATGCAGGAACAATGCTTTGGGATATTTGGGAGTGAAGAAGATGAAGATAGGAGAAGTAAGAGTGGGAGAGGAAAACAAATGCAAAACTGTTTAAAACTGCCACTCAAGAAGCGCGAAAAGCCTGGGGGAAAAATGGTCTTTGCGCACAGGATTTTCCAACCCATTATGAGCATTTAATGCTCCGCACGAGGAACGAGGCGACGAACGGTCACCTCAGCAACAAACAGACACGCGCGCAAGAGGCACGTCCCCTCCACGGGCGGCCGACCTGGCGACAACACACGGAATAAGAGATAGCGCGCCACCAACCACCTTCACGATCATTGCTGGCACGTTGGGGGCACTGTTACGGCCTGACCCAAACCACTAGCGGGCCGGCCCGACCTGAGCACCACCCGACCCGAACGGTCAGGTGCGATGGGGTCAGTCGCCAACCCGGACACGCGTCCCTGACAGCTACGCTATAGCTGTGAGAAGGAAGTATCAAGGAAGGTGGGCCTGTCCTTGATGGGCCCACCTCTAACACGGTATATATGGAGAAGGTCCTACCCTTCCTCCAAGGTACGTCACATACCACCATCCTTTTTTCACCTGCATTCATTGCTGACTAGAGCGTCGGAGTGTCTTTGCAGGTGACACCCCCCTCACACGAAGTGCTCGGAACATCGTCCATTCCTTCCCGGCAGCTTACGACTAGGCGAGCCCCCATCTCATCATCAACCAGAATATTAATCCGATCCGTCCGATACCCGACCTACCAAACAAGGTGAAAATCGACACAACCTTGAAAAATGAGTTATTTATGGAATTTGCTGCAGGTCGGTACATTATTGCTCGTGCACTGGAAAAATGGGTGGACTTCACGAGGTTTCTCGGCTTCTGTCCCTGAAAGTGAGACAACATCGAAGCCGACAGGATGACAGCCTTGTTGAGAAGGGTAAAAGAGTTGATAATGTAGAGTCATCATCAAATGTAGATGATGGTGATTTGGAAACACCATCTAAACCATGTATATATCAAGATACACATAAGTGGCTTACAAAACTAAGACAGTTGGATATAATTTGGTTTGAATAACATTATGCGAGAGTATTGGTTTATTTATAGTTCCATGATTCTACATTGTTACAGTATTTAACCCTTTATACTTTTCTGAGAGCAAGTAATAAGTAAACTCAGATCCTAAATGTGAGGGTTGGCTCCTTTGTTTTTGTTTCTTTTACATGTTCTTTTTTGTGTGTGTCAAAATTGACCCTAAATAATGGAGGATCCTTATGTTTTCTATTTGCACGAGACTTAAGAATTTCAATATTCTTGTATATAATGAAATAACCATTCTAGGAATATATTAAAATTAGTCACTAATATAAAATACATGTTGAAATATAAAATATGTATTGAAAACATGAAAAATCCATTATACATGAACACAATAAACACACCTTTGATATCACAAGGCTTACTCACCTTCCAGACAGCATTCAAAAGTTAAAATCCCTCACAATTTTGAATCTTTCTTACTGCCCAAATCTCCTTCAGTCTTTGCATTATCTGTCTAGTCTGACATCATTGAGCACACTTTATTTAGCAGGGTGTTTTCTCACATCTCAAGAGTCACGGTCTTACAATCTTTGCAACTTAGCGTCTTTGACGGATTTGGATTTATTAGAAAACTATTTTGTAAGGGTTCCAATAAATATCCATGAAGTCCCGAGGCCTAGACGTCTGAATCTAGACTACTGCCCTAAGCTAAAGGTTTTACCAGAACTTCCGTCAAGATTTCACAATCAAGAGTTATATTGCACAAGATTGTGAAATCTTGACGGAATCTCTGGTAAAACCTTAAGATTAGGGCAGTAGTCTAGATTCAAACGTCTAAGCCTCGGGAGTTCATGGATATTTATTGGAATCCTTAAAAAATTGTTTTCTGATAAATCCAAATCCGTCAAAGACGCTAGGTTGCCAAGATTGTAAGATCGTGACTCTTGAGATGTGAGAACCCCGCTAAATAAAGTATGCTCAATGATGTCAGACTAGACAGAGAATGCAAAGACCGAAGGAGATTTAGGCAGCAAGAAAGATTCAAACTGTGAGAGATTTTAACTTTTGAATGCTGTCTGGAAGATAGTAAGCCTTGTGATATCCAAATCCTGCTGAAATTTGGTCGGTTCGCCCGATTTTTTCGCCAGTTTTTTGCAGAGTGATTTTATAGGTAAATTGGACCGATTAGATAATCGATTTTCGATTAACCCGATTAAACCGATCAATCTGGTCCGATTTTCAGAACATTGATCTTTTCACTTTAGAAAAGTTTGATCCGCATTCTTTTGAGTCAAGATTCCCATCCAAGCTGGAGGCAGCATACCAGTTTGTTCTTCAACTGTCTTAAAAAAAGGTGGCAACATCTTATACACACCGGCAACCTCCTTCAAAGCACTACCGCCGTCACTGCCTTTGCCATTGCCGTTCGTCCAAATGCTGATATTCGGCTTGAGTCCACGTACTGCGTCGCCATTAATCTTAGCAATCTCTTGATACATTCCACCCTCTATCATCAAGTAGTCCCTCAGAGCTGCATAGTTTCCTCCAAGTGCTTCATGGAGTGTCTTTAGATATGCACCTTGGGCTTTCCCTGAAGCCATAAGCCCCTCTGCCTCCTTCTTCTTCGCGTATAGCTGCGCATCGGTGGCTTGTTGGCGAGCAAAAAACTCTGCCTCTGCTAATTTCTTTTGTGCTTCAGCTTCTTTCTCCTTCTTGAAAAGAACTGCTTCTGCTTCTTTTTGTTTCTTGTATAGTTCCCAGTTGGCCTCTTGTGCCTATCAAATAATTCTACTTGTTATGGATCCATAAAAAGTAAAAGTAACTAGGATTTCATTCCGCATTTATATATTGACACATCATGAGCAAACGTGTTTGAATCAACTATCTAATATCGCAAAATTTACAGAAAACAAAAAGTATCTGATAAATTCAAAATGTTATCATGCAGTTATTATTGCACAATTCAAGAATTGATGATAAGTTGCATTATTTTACTTTGTCCAATGGCCAATCTCAGAAATTCAGTGAGATTACATACTTCATGAGTAGAAATAGTATACAAGGAAGGATACTAATTAATGAGTTGTATAGTATAATAATAGATAATTAATTTTTAGTTAGTTAATATCATTAATTTTTATAGAAGGTTTAGGGTTTAGAGTTAGAATTTAAAATTTAGAAATTAAAATTTATATGAAAAATAATTTAAAAAAAAGTTGTGAAGGCACTAACCTTGGTCTCATACTCAACGCTTGCCTTGGTAAGGTAATCAGCTCTAAGTTTCTCAGTCCTGGCCTTAGCATTCATCCTCTCAACCTCCCCCTGCAGCTCTGCCTCCCTCAAAGACACTGCCTTTGTAGCCTCCATCTCTGCCAACTTCGCCACCTTCGACCACTCCGCCTTCTTCCTTGCCAGCTCTGCATTTGCCTCTGCCACCTCTGCTTCCTTCGAATTCTCAAACACCTTCACTGATGTCCTCACCTACAACACTCAAATAAACATGTTTCAAGACTATATCAGTATAAACTATGTATTTCTTTCATTAAAGAATAATGAAAATACAAAACATTATTTAATTACTTTGATCTCCTCCTTATCGCCCTCGCCTTTCTTCTGAGTGGCAATGATCTTCGTCTCAGCATCGATCTTGGCGGCATTCTGGAGCGTCTCGCCTTCCCTGAGCTTGGCACCAACCTCACCCTTCTTCTTGGCCTCAGCAACATCCACCTTGGCCTGATTTGCGGCCTCCATCTGAGTCTTCTTGCCCAAGTAAGAGAAGTACTCATGTCCCGGCACGTCCACCAGTTGCTTCACATTGGCATTGTAGATCAGCAGCCCAAACTGATTCAGTTCCATCTGAACCTTCTCGAACACACCTTCAAGCAACAGTTACATGTATGTTAGTTTCAATTAATTGATGTCTGTTATTTCTATTACTCATAATTTTTTAGAAGTTCACAATAAGGTGCAATCATAATTTTTTAGAAGTTCCAAGGTAATAGATATTGACCAAAACATCAGTTCTCTAGCATTACTTTTAAAAATCAATTCAATCGTATTTTAAATAGGTTTGCATACAACTAAGAAAAACAAAAGTTGATTGTAAAACAAGTAAAGAGGATTTATGATGCATTCTTTCTAATTGATAATACCTAATATTTTAGGACTTTTACCATTGACAACCTTTAAATAAGGCCTTTTAACCCCACTTTTTTTCTAGTATATTCATAAATCAACTGTAAGAAGTATGGTATTACGATACATTGATACATATCTAACTATCTAAGTACAATTTAAATTTAAATATATTGTTGATTTAAGAAAGTAAGTTAAAAGGCAGAGAAGAAAAAAAAAGGTGAAGTTATTGTTATTGCATACCTTGCTTGAACTCCCTGGTTCCCCTGAAGATCTCGTCCATGGTCATAGAGGCTGCGAGAACACGCGTCTCGCCCTCAATGACTCCTTGGACGAGATCATTAACGTGGTTGGAGAGCTTATCATGTGAATGAGAGGAGCTTGGCGTACTTTAGGAGACACTCGTGATCGTCGACACGTGGACCAATTGTGAACACCGAAGGAAGCTTGAAAGGGAGCTTCTCGGCACTCATGGCTTGGAGCTCGAACGTGTAGTTTACCGGAGAAAGGTCCAAGGTGGTGCATGATTGCCATGGAAACACCCATGCTTTCTTCGCAAGCTTTACGTCTTTGATCCCTGCACCTGTTATTACCAGGTATTCCGATGCATTCGCTACCTTGAACTTCATCAGTTCTGGATTTTCTGGTAATGCAGTGATCTATTACTTATGAAAGAGTATGAGGGAGATGGAAGAAGCTTAATTAAGATAGAAGAATTGGAGTGAGTGAACGAGTGATTAGATGTGTGTAGAATACAGAAGACTGTAAGCTTATATAGATGCAAAACATGAGTTATTTTGAGATTTTTTATTTAAATTTTTTTTTTCCATTTTTAGCCTATACTTAGTGACGAAGAACTGTAGAAGAGGGAAGGAACAAATGGTAACAATGTTAAAAAAAAACCTAACAACTAGCAAACGAGTAAACCTAACAATTGTGGTAAATCTTTTTTTTTTGGTTAAAGAAAAGCGTACGAGTAAATTCGTTTTTTTTTTTTTTTTGGGTTATACAACATACTCTCACACACACAAACCTAACAACTACACTAGGATTCAAACCTTGCACTCTTAACCATCTTCAACTTTTGACTATTGTCACACTAACCCTCTCGATGGATATGATCATATGAACATGGTTTCCCTGTGAAGCTTTGGAAATATTGGTAGTCTATGTAAAATTATAGATATTTTCTCGAGATCACACATCCTGCTAAGCATCAACGGAATCTTATTAGACTTTTATCCAGTTAATAGAATTTGAACTCAAAATATGGAGTATGAAGCAAACCTTAAGAAAATGTGATATTTATATGCAAACCTATTTTTATGACTTTGCCACTTTGCCTATTATCACTAGAGCAAACTTCAGAAGCAGCCATTCTTATTTATATTGATTAGTAATTTTAGTTAGTATACACATTTTATTAATGTATTTAGAACTTTTTTTTAACATAAGCTTATAATTAAAAATAAGCTAATAGCTAAATGATGATTAAAAAAAAATAATAAATTAGAATGACTTTGTAATACTAATGTTATTATTAGTATATGTATTCGTATTATATACGGAATAATATATAACAATATATAAAATATTTGATATTTAAATAATTTACTAGTTAATATAGTCAAACAATTTATTAAATAATTTAATATTTATCTTAATTAAATTAAATAAATTAAAAAATACCTTAAAAAGTATGTCACATCAATTATACTATTAATTGAGAAAATTTTATTTTAATTATATTAGGACTTTTTTATTTATATATGTACGAGAAATTCATTATTTTTCATAATGCGCATAGATTAAAACTGTGCTCAAATTGCGCATTGTCATTTCAGGTTCATCATCCATGAAATAGAATTACTCTCCATTTTATGTAAGGTGTCCACGAAATAAAGACTCCATTTCACCTTCGGCAGCCACGAATTGGAGCAACCACATTAGCCAGGGCAGACGCAAAATGAAGGCACGGCAGTTGCAAAATGGGTCGTGTCAGGACTCCCTCCAATTTGCGTAGGGCTGCACATGAATTGGATAATATCCGCATATTCGCGGTAATTATCCGCATCCGATTCGAATTTTGCGGATATTATTCGATCCACAAAGCCATTGGATCAGATTGGATCCGATCCGCATTATGGTAGGATCGGATTGCGGATTTGGCAGTGATATCCGCAGATTCGATCCGCAAATTCGCATATCCGCACATCATATATAAATAGCATAGTTTAAGAAAATAAATCCTAATGTGATATGAATTTTAATGTGTTGTTTTATGAATTTTATGATATCTTGTTTTTTATTTTTTATGTTGTACTTCGACTTAGAATAATTAAGTTTAAATCTTGTGTTATTATTTTTTTTGTTATTCAAGAGAACTTTTATTGATAATATTTTAGAATTAAATATGCTTAAACAGGTGGAAAAATGAATTTTTTTTTTTGTAAAAATAGCCAAATGGAATTTGAAAACATTTTTTTTAATTATGCGGATATACCCGATATCCGATTCGATCCGATCCGCATACTTGCGGATCGGATCGGATCTGGCTTGTGATGCGTGAGCATCTTTCCTATATTTTCCTAGTGAATTTGCACCTAAATTGTTGAATTTAATTAAGAATTAATTATATTTTAGCCACTATGGATGCTATTTTGAGTTTTGTGCAATTTTATTTATTTTAGGTAGCATTCGGATGGATTTGATGAAGTTTCTGCAGAGAAAGAGAAGAAGCCAAGGAGATGACCAGCGAATACCGACGCGGACGCATGGCTCACGCGACCGCGCGGAATAGAGGAAATCGCAATGACGCGATCGCGTGCCTGACGCGAATGCGTGGACTGGAATCTGCACAAATGACGCGAACGCGTGGACGACGTGGACGCGTCACATGCGTCACGTGCAGAAAATGCAGAAAAAAACGCTGGGGGCGATTTCTGGGCTATTTTGACCCAGTTTCCAGCCCAGAAAACACAGATTAGAAGCTGCAGCATGGACAATTCAAGTGGTCCCATCCATCCATTGAAGATTTGATTATTTAAATTAATTCAAATTTTAATTCTAGGAAAAGATATTATTTTAATTTTTAGTTTTAGATATTAGATTTCAAATCAATTAGGATTAGTTATAAAAAGGGGAGACTTCTCTCCTAGTAGAATATACCATTAGGGGGATTCCATTAGGGAATTCTATACAAATTTACATTCTACATTCCATGAGCAACTAAGCCTCTACTGTTAAGGTTAGGAGCTCTGTCTATTTCTATGGATTGATTTTATTGCTTTTTCTATTTTAATTTATGTATGGATTTATATTTAAGAATTGTTTTCGCTCTTTATTTTATGAATTTGGGTGGAACGGAAGTATGACCCTCTTTCTATTTGAGTTCCTGTAAAACTTGGAAAAGCTCTTTACTTGAACAACAGCTTGAAAACATTTTCTCCTAAATTTTAATTATTTGGACTTAACGGAATACGTGACATATAATCCTTTTATTTTTGGGTAATTAGAGTTTTTGTGGCATATAAACTGGAATTTGATTATCACACTCTAATTGGAATTAATTGACCAAGGAATTGGCTATTGATGAATTTTAGAGGAGACTAGAAAGGTCTAAGGAATTAGGGTCTAGTCACATATAGTTTGCCATAAATTAAATCCTACATGATTAAATTAGTTAGTAAGAAAATTTAATCCGGACAAATAGATAACTCTGAAACCTTAACTATCTTCTCCATATATTATTCCCATCTTAATTACTTGCCTTTCTTTAATATTTTTTATATTATTTAATGTCTTTTATATTACATCTCAACACCAATTTTTGTTTGTCTAACTAAGCCTATCAAACACTATTGTTGCTTAGTCCATCAATCCTCGTGGGATCGACCCTTACTCACGTAAGGTATTACTTGGTACGACCCGGTGCACTTGCCGGTTAGTAAGTGTGGTTATAAAAATACCGCACCAAGTTTTTGGCGCCATTGCCGGGGATTGACTGTGATTAACAACTATTAGTTGTTTTTTTTTGTGACTAACAACTATTAGTTGTTTGATTATAGGGATGGCAAAATTCTCCGAGACGCGGGGATCCCTGCGGGGATTGCCCCGAATGGGGATCCGATTGTGGAGAATTTTCCCTGCGGGGATGGGGATGGGGGACAAAATTCCCCCGAAGCAGGCGCGGGGACCCGAGCGGGGATCCCGCCCCGTCCCCGCTATTCCCCGAAATTTATGAATTCCTTGAATTATTTTTAATAGTTTATTTCTCATATATGTTTTTTAGACATTTCTCACACACATATATATAGAAATCCAAAACTCCTAATCTTTATTTGCATAACCCTTCTTCAATTCAGAGATTCCTAAGGCAGTACATACTTCATCCAACCTCTCTGCAGCCACTCCCTCGTCACCCTTCTCACCGCATCGTCACACCTCACTGTGCCATCACCCTTACCGCGTCGTAATTTCTTTTTGCGGCGTTCCTTTTTGTAACTCTGCCGTCGTGTCCATTCTCCTCTCTGTTGCCGCGTCTCCCACCTCGTCTACTACTTTGTCCTTTGGCTCGTCGTTGCATCCCCATTGCGTTATTTCGAAAGAAGTCACCATCGTGTCATTTAAACTTTTTGTATAAAATCTTGCAGTTTTTGTATAAGATAGATACTTGTAGCTCTATTCATATGGAAATTAATAATTAGTTAGAACTATTATGTACATGGGGAATGGGGTCCCCGCAGGGAATGGGGCCCCGTGGGGAATGGGGATGGGGAGCAATATTCCCCCACGGCGGAGAATGGGGCGGGAATGGGGAGCAAATATGAGGGCGGGGATGGGGAGCAGGGAGGCATCCCCCGCCTCCGCCCCACTGACATCCCTAGTTTGATTGTTTAAATTAGGCGTTTTAAATTTAATTTTATTTAAATATTGTTTTATTATTTTTCGAAAAAAAAAAAAATCCCTTGTTTTCATTTTTTTTTCGTTCGTCCCCCCCCCCTATCCCCGTTTTCATTTTTCCTGCTTCATTTAACTTTCGAAATTTGTTTTCAAAACCTGCGTCTATTTTTTATATTTTATTTTCCTTTTTTATTTTTATTTTCTTTTTAATTTCATTCCGTTTCTTCCCTTTATTTTTCTTATTTTTTAATATTTTATAAATTTTATTTTATTTCTATTTTTAACCTAAAAAAAATTTATTATATATATATATATATATATTTACAATAGCACTAATATTTTTTTAATTTCTGAAATTAAGTTTGGTGTTTTCTAGTTAGTTTTATTTTAATTTTTTTTATTTTAATTTTTAGAATTTTATTCTGTCTTCTTTGTTTTCCTATTTACCACATGGTGCGTTTAATTCTGTTTGGTGTGTTGTGCTGAGAAAAAAATAATGGAGAGAGATCATATGGGTTACTACTCACACCCGAGTAGTGATTCATATCCTTATGAATGGGGAAACTACCCAAATTTTGATTGGCAAGGTCCAAACCAAAGAAACTTCAATGCTCCATGTTCCAACTACCAAGAACCATCATATTTCTACCCATATCAAGAGCCACCATCAGATATTGAAGCTCCTCAGAAGAAGGGTGTTATGGAAGTAGAAATTTTTAATGCTATTCTTACCCAAAACAAGCTTATGACTCAGCAATTAAATCTACTTACTCAACAGATGGGTGGCATGCAAGTCTCAGCTATCAACACCCAAAATCCTCTTCAAGAAGTCAATTACGTGGGGAGTGCTCCTAGAAACCCCAACAATGATCCCTATTCTAAGACTTACAATCAGGGGTGGAGAAATCACCCAATTTTTGGGTGGAGAGAGCAACTTCAGAGGCCACAAGATTTTAATCATAATTCTCAAGATGGTTCTCAACAGAATAATTTTAATAACCACCAGTTTCAATCAACTCAGCAGGCAAACTCTAAATCCCAGGAAGATTCTAATTGGGAGATGATGATAAGTTTTATGCAGGAAACCAGAGCCTCCATTAGAAACTTGGAAGTGCAAATGGGCCAAATGAGCAAGCAATTACCTGAGAAGTCTGCAAGTACATTTCCAAGTGATACAGTGGTGAACCCAAGAGAAGACTGCAAGGTTATTCAACTGAGAAGTGGTAAAGTAGCTGGCGCTGAGACCAAGGTCAATGAAGAGTCAGTCAAAAAAGAAAGCTACCAAGAAGAAGATGTTGAAATTGAGGAAGCTTGCAAGGAGGTGGTAGAATTCAAAGTAGAACACAAGGGAGTAGAGCTTGCAAGACCTCTTCCAAAGCCATCACCATCCAATACAACATTCAAGTGGGTAAAATTTCTACCCTTAACCTTTACTTTTTCACTTGAATATGGACTACTGGAGACGGATGGTCAACTTAGAGCTCTTTGTGGCATTAAGAGTAAGAGGAAGATGGTTAGTGGTAAGAGTCGTCAAGTAAGGTTCAATATGGTTGCATGCTCCGAATTGAAGTGCAAGAATTGGTGTAGAGCTAATCTGAATGGGTCTAGAAGGATGTTTGGATGTCTCTGTGAGAATTCAGATCGCTTGCCACCCGGTAGGAACAATGGTGATCCACAAGAAGACGGGTGTAAAAGCAAGGTTTGGGACCCTGAAATTCATTCCCACAATCAACACTCTTGGGGCCTTGTCACTTGCTTCAACTTGCTCAAAGGCTTTATGCGCCTAGTTTGGGATCCCGGTAGCCATTGGATTAACAAACATTGGTGGAGATTCCTGGATCAGTACAAGCACAAGCCACCATGACAAGGAAGCTCACAACATGTCCAACTTAAGGACTTTAACTAAAAGTGCTTGGTGGGAGACAACCCACCGTGGTATGATCATTCTTTTTCATCTTTAGCTATTTTTCGTAGTAGTAGTTTTCTTAGTTATTTTATTTTATTTTTTTTTATTAAGTTCTTACTAATTTTCTGATCATGCAGCTATTTTATCACAGGAACCGAACACCTCAGGCTAAAAAAAAAAAAAAGAGAGGCACATGACGCGATCGCGTCATTGATGCGAACGGGTCAATCATGAGTGCGTGAAAAATAAATTTGAACAGAGAGTTGCGCGGGAGTGGCGCAAGAATTATGCCTCTAGCACAAACAAGCCCGCGCGGACGCATGGCTCACGCGACTGCGTCATTCATGATTTTTGCCACTTCACGCGGACGCGTGACATGAAGAATCGACATAAAAGGTGTCTGGGCAGAGAGTTGTGATGGCTTGAGGCAAGATGTATGCTAAAAGCACAAATTCGGTCACGCGGATGCGTGCCCGATGCGTCCGCGTCATTTGCATACATGGCCATCCACGCGGACGCGTGCCTGACGCTAACGCGTCATTATGAAGGATGCGTGACGTACGCGATCGCGTCATTGACGCGAACGCGTCGCTTGCGCCGCCCAGTTTCTTTCTCTCTCTCCCAATCCTAATTCTCTCTTATTCTCTTATCCTTTTAATTTTTCTTTCATTTTTAATATTTGTCTCTTCTATTTTCAATTCTTCTTTGCTTGAGGACAAGCAAACCTTTAAGTTTGGTGTTGACGCTGCGCTTATAAGTTTTCTAGTACAAAGGGAGGCGAATCATCTTCGCGAAGGAGCACAACCTGAAGAATAAAGCGACCGCTAGGATAATTAAGGTGGTTGAGTTCCTTTCATTTTTTATTCCTCCCCTCTTTTTTTTATGTTATGTTCCGGTTTCCTGTTATTTTGCTTTGTTTGTTGCATGATCTTTTATTAGTTAGAATCCTAGAACTAGTTTAGTTTTCTCGTAATTGCTTTAATTCTAAAAAGATGTCTCATGTATTACTCACTGAACTTGAATTCAAAAAAAAAAAATTAAATAAATAATATATAGGAGTGATATATTGCATGAGAAAGTTGGTCTATATTGAAGAATAGTCTTATTTACTTAAATATGGTGGTATTTTCTGTGACTCTGAATGCATGCTTGAACAGTGCATATTTTTTATAGTGAAGTTTATGAATGTTAAAATTGTTGGCTCTTGAAAGAATGATGAAAAAGAGAAATGTTATTGATAATCTGAAAAATCATAAAATTGATTCTTGAAGTAAGAAAAAGCAGTGAAAAACACAAAGCTAAAAATAAATAAATAAATAAATAAATAAAATAAAGAAAAAAAGCAAGCAGAAAAAGCCAATAACTCTTTAAACTAAAAGGCAAAGGGTAAAAAGGATCCAAGACTTTGAGCATTAATGGATAGGAGGGCCCTAAGGAATAAAATCCTGGCCTAAGCGGCTAAATCAAGCTGTCCCTAACCATGTGCTTGTGGCGTGAAGGTGTCAAGTGAAAAGCTTGAGACTGAGCGGTTAAAGTCGTGATCCAAAGCAAAAAGAGTGTGCTTAAGAGCTCTGGGCACCTCTAACTGGGGACTCTAGCAAAGCTGAGTCACAATCTGAAAAGGTTCACCCAGTTATGTGTCTGTGGCATTTATGTATCCGGTGGTAATACTGGAAAACAAAATGCTTAGGGTCACAGCCAAGACTCATAAAGTAGCTGTGTTCAAGAATCAACATACTGAACTAGGAGAGTCAATAACACTATCTGAATTCTAAGTTTCTAAGGATGCCAATCATTCTGAACTTCAAAGGATAAAGTGAGATGCCAAAACTATTCAAGATTGCAGTTGTAAACCCCACTGTAAGAAGAGACATGGGCTTAATCGAACTCTCATTCTCATACAAATTCACATCCTAAGCTTATATTAGTTTTGGTTGCTTGAGGACAAGCAACAGTTTAAGTTTGGTGTTGTGATGCGTGAGCATCTTTCCTATATTTTCCTAGTGAATTTGCACCTAAATTATTGAATTTAATTAAGAATTAATTATATTTTAGCCACCATGGATGCTATTTTGAGTTTTGTGCAATTTTATTTATTTTAGGTAGCATTCGGATGGATTTGATGAAGTTTCTGCAGAGAAAGAGAAGAAGCCAAGGAGATGACCAGCGAATACCGACGCGGACGCATGACTCACGCGACCGCGCGGAATAGAGGAAATCGCAATGACGCGATTGCGTGCCTGACGCGAATGCGTGGACTGGAATCTGCACAAATGACACGAACGCGTTGACGACGCGGACGCGTCACATGCGTCACATGCAGAAAATGCAGAAAAAAACGCTGGGGGCGATTTCTGGGCTATTTTGACCCAGTTTCCAGCCCAGAAAACACAGATTAGAAGCTGCAGCATGGACAATTCAAGTGGTCCCCATCCATCCATTGAAGATTTGATTATTTAAATTAATTCAAATTTAAATTCAAATTTTAATTCTAGGAAAAGATATTATTTTAATTTTTAGTTTTAGATATTAGATTTCAAATAAATTAGGATTAGTTATAAAAAGGGGAGACTTCTCTCCTAGTAGAATATACCATTAGGGGGATTCCATTAGGGAATTCTATACAAATTTACATTCTACATTCCATGAGCAACTAAGCCTCTACTGTTAAGGTTAGGAGCTCTGTCTATTTCTATGGATTGATTTTATTGCTTTTTCTATTTTAATTTATGTATGGATTTATATTTAAGAATTGTTTCCGCTCTTTATTTTATGAATTTGGGTGGAACGGAAGTATGACCCTCTTTCTATTTGAGTTCCTGTAAAACTTGGAAAAGCTCTTTACTTGAACAACAGCTTGAAAATATTTTCTCCTAAATTTTAATTATTTGGACTTAACGGGATACGTGACATATAATCCTTTTATTTTTGGGTAATTAGAGTTTTTGTGGCATATAAACTGGAATTTGATTATCACACTCTAATTAGAATTAATTGACCAAGGAATTGGCTGTTGATGAATTTTAGAGGAGACTAGGAAGGTCTAAGGAATTAGGGTCTAGTCACATATAGTTTGCCATAAACTAAATCCTACATGATTAAATTAGTTAGTAAGAAAATTTAATCCGGACAAATAGATAACTCTGAAACCTTAACTATCTTCTCCATATATTATTCCCATCTTAATTACTTGCCTTTCTTCAATATTTTTGATATTGTTTAATGTCTTTTATATTACATCTCAACACCAATTTTTGTTTGTCTAACTAAGCCTATCAAACACTATTGTTGCTTAGTCCATCAATCCTCGTGGGATCGACCCTTACTCACGTAAGGTATTACTTAGTACGACTCGGTGCACTTGCCGGTTAGTAAGTGTGGTTATAAAAATACCGCACCAGCTTGAAAAATTACGGATATCGTATTCGATCTGATCCGATAAGTGCAGTGCGGATCGGATAGAATTTTAGGTTATATCCGATCCGATCCGATCCGTGTGCAATCCTAAAATTGCGGATACTGCACACGAAGTAAACAACTCAGGTGGGGGAACACACACAATGGGCAGCAGATTTTGTTTGTAGCACACATGAGATGAGGCAACTTAGTGTGTACTGCACACGAATTGGAACCAAAGTTAGGCTATAAAAACCCCGCTCCAGCAGAAGTGATGCCACATCTCCAATTCACCCTTCTTCTACTTTTTCTTCCTCTCCATGAATCCCATTTCCATAAATTTTAGATTCATCAACTTCTGTTGTGGAAATGGCTTCTGAACACATATATGTGATCTTATATTCGAATGGAGAAATTTCTCATACAATTGAAGGTGTAACATTTATGTGATCCTAATACTTTTGGTTTATTATAAATATATTTTGTTAGTTTAAGGATAAATTTTATTATTTAAAGATTATTGTATATTATTATTATGTATTTATTTTTAGAGTAAAAGATAAATAGGTCTCTGACATTTTTTTTGCGGACATTTTTGTCTCTGACCATTGAAAAATACTTTTAAGTCCCTGACATTCTTAAAAGTTGGACGGATCAGTCCCTCCGTCAGACCCAACGAAAAAGTTTGACGTGGCTCCCGTAATGCTTGTCATGCGTACGCGTGGGTCACATACGCGTCGCCATGAATTCTCCACTTTGCTATGAATTCTTCACTTTGCATGTTTTTTTTTTTCATTTCTTTCAAGCTATTCTTGCCTTCAAAACTTTAAATCACTCAAACAAACATATCAAGGCATCGAATGAGAGAAAAGTAAATTAAATCTAGCAATTTAGGGTGTGTTTAGGATTCACGTTGGGAAAGAGAAGTCCGTTTGAGTGTCTTGAACGTCTCATTTTTATGTTTGGCAACTTTCTGAAACTCTGAACCCAGAATTGCTTTCACCTCTGAACGTACGTTCATGTGAAGCAAAAAATTCTAGCTTCTGCATTTACATTGGGGAATGTTGATTACAGTTGAGAAATTAGATGAGAAATTTATTCCTTTTTTACCAACTCTACCTTTCATTTTCTTCTATAAAAAAGATGCAAGTAAGCATATAACTTTTACAGTAATTTTTTCTGTATGTTCTTCGTTCTAATTTTTTTTTGGGTTAAGTACAATTTTAGTCTCAACGTAGAGGCCGAAAATCGATTTCGTCCCCACCCTTTTTTCGCTACAAAATGGTCCCTAAGGTTTAATGTAATTTTAAAATCGTCATTCGGACATTTATACCCTTCCCCCTTCTTCTCCAAAATTAACCAGAAGCGAAGCTGAACCACCACCACCACCACCACCATCATCATAAGAACAATAGATAATAGAATCATAAGAACTCAAAATCAGAACCCACCACCACCACCCCCACCCACTGCTACTCCATCACCATTTGCATCACATCAACCACAATTCAGAAAATCATCATCATCATCGACATCATCATCAGAACCCAGAACTCAGGATCCATAACTCAAACTCAGAAAAAAAAATCCAGAACTCAAATTCAAAAAAATAAAAACTCAAAACTCAGAAAATCATTATCATCATCGTCATCATCATCAGAATCCAGAACTCAAAAAATCCCCAATTTCATCTTCAATTACAAGAACCAAAAATTCATAAATATAATTACCAAAACAAATGACGAGACGAGGTGCGACGGTGAGGAGGAGGTGTGGCGACACGACGACGAGGACGAGGGCGAGGAGTAGGAGCAGAAACGGCTCGCAGCACACGGTGAGATTCAGCGGCGAGGACTGAACGATGAGGAGCAGGAGCGGCGGCGCGACGGTGTAAGACACACAATTTTAAAAAGTTATTAATAAATTATTTACTATCTATTATATTTGTTTAATATTATATTTTTAGAAATTTTTATATATAAGTTAAGTATATTCTTATTTATTATTTAGAGTTCTTATAATTGAAAAATAGTGAGTATTTTATATGCATTAATTTTAAATATTTATATTTTTAACTTTATTTTATAAATAATAAAGAATTAATTTACTTATCTTCGATTTTTATTAAATTAGCTTTTAACTAACAATAATTTATAAATTGGTAATTAAAAAGTATTTTAAGGATGACTACTTTAAATCAGGGGCGAAACTAGGTTGAAGTTGAAGGAGGGGCTAAAAATTAATCTTGTAATAAAAAAAATAAAATAAAATTTTTAAGGAGGGTAAAATAAAATTTGTACACAATTTATAAAGAAAATTTGAAGTTTGGGAGGGGCCATTACCCCCTTTTTATTATAGGTAGCTCCGCCCCTGCTTTAAATCTAATTTGATTTTTAATTATTATTCTATCTTTTTATTTATTTTATAAAATTACATTATTATACCTAAAATTTTAATAAAAATACCTAAAATAATCTACACTACCCCAAACCCTAATTACACTCACTCACCTTCTCTCACTCTGACCCACACACACGCTGAATCCAACCCCTCACTCACTCAGTCAGACCTACACACAACACACACACTAAACACAAACCTAACCTAGCAGTTCAAAGGAAGAAAGAAGAAAAGGAAAAGAAAAAAAAAACAAAGGGATCTGTTATGATGCACGGACACGGGACACGATACGATACGGGACACGTCGACACGCGAATTTTAAAATCTTACATGACACGGGAACACGCATATATATAAAATATAAATTATTTTTTAGATAAATTGTAATGATATTTTGATATTTTATGATATCAAAATATAAATTAAAATTTTTAATTATTTTTAATGTCTTATTTTAATTATATCAAATATTTAAAATATTTTTTGTTTTAATAAATAATAATATATACTATATCTAAATTTATTTTAAGAATATATGTTAAGAATAAGACTGGACACGCGGATACGTGATTGTATTTAGGTGTGTCCAGGCGTGTCCGGAAAAGAATATTTTATTTTTTACTAAGACACGGTTGGACACAGCAGACACGCGTGTCAGACGAGTGTCGGTGAGTGTCATGTCCGAAATGTGTCCGACACGCGGACACGATAACTCAGCGAAATGTCCATGCTTCATAGGGGATCTGGGAAGGGGGACCGAGGGAGAAGAAAGGGATGAGAGGAGAGGGAAATCCGAGAGAGAGGAAGGGAGCGCCAGGGGAGGAGAAGCTCGCCGCCGTCTACCTCGCTGCCGTCGTCATCCAGGGAGCTGCCACTCCTGGTCGTCGTTGCTGAGCTCGTCAACCCCGTCGCCGCCGTCTGTCCTTGCCACTGCCAGCTGCGCCGTCGCAAGGAGAGGGAGTCGCGCCGTCAGCCGCGTCGCCGTCCATAAAGCCATCGCCGTCAGCCGCGTCATTAATGCCGTCGCCGGTTTTCACCACGCCTTGTCACCACCGTCGCGCCGTGCTTCATGCCATCGCCGCCACTGTTCCGTCACAAGAGAAGGACGTGCGAGGGAGGAAACAGAACCGCGAGGGAGCTCAGCCACGGAGAGAGGAGACGCGCATCGGATCTGTCGCTACCGGTCCACCCATCACCAAACCACGTTGCCGTCCGTGAAGCTGTCTCCGTCGCCGCTGCCGGAGGTCGCCATCGGAGCAGCCGCTCCACTTTTGTCATTCTTCTTTTTACAGTGAGTTGCCCGCGCCTTGAAGCTCTTTCTGTAATTATTCTAGCTACCTGTGGTTAAGGATTCTGATGTATAGATGTTGTAGGGTTAATTTTATGGGTTTGCATGTCAAAAATTAAGGTTGTTGCTGAGCCACTGAAGCTCCTGGCCGCTGTCGGAGCTACTGCCAGTTAAGTTTGGGGTGGCTAGCGTGTCATTCTTTTGTTCCAGTACCCTACCCCGAAATCCTCACCTTTGGTTTTCTGTTGTGTGTTTTGAGGTTTCCACGATATTGATGTTTTAGGAATTAGAAACCGAGGTCGCACGTCACGTTTGAGGAAGCAAGCAGAGCTGAGGTTTCAGTTGCCATTGATTTCGGGTCGAGAGGAAAGGAATTTCTTTGGATTGTGGTTTGAACGTGTCGAGGTAGGGGCGTTTTCTTAAATTCATTTTATTTTTAAGAGTTGTTATAAGTCGATAATAGTATGAAAAATATATGTTTATAATTACATGAGTTTTATGAATTGAATTGAACTATTTAGATGGTTGTGATTATTTATTTGACTGGTTTACTGAATTATTGAGGAAGCTAGTTATTTTGATTCACTATTTTGGTTTGTTAAGTTGGTCGTTATTGAATTGATTTTCTTTGAATTACTGGAAGATGTTTAATGTTGGAATTCAGTTTGATTTTGGAAAGGATTTGATATTGAAAACTAGTGAGAATGGGTTGAAAAATGTGGTTTTGATGGGACCCGCAAAAGTGACATAGTTCGAATTTTAGAGGAAATGCTGTCCAAATTTTTATAAAAATTGAAGCCTTTGTTTATAAATGGTTATTTAGAAAGATTTAGATTTTCAAGGATTTTATAATTTGATTTTTGGGAATTATGAAGAAAAAGTTTACGTTTGGTGCTTGATTTATTTAGAAAAGAATGAATTATATTTTGAATCTGAATTATTGAAGAAAGTAACAAGTGGTATGGTGAGAATGAGTATGAGAGTGAAGATTGATTTTTTTTAGTATGATTTTTGAATAATTGAATGACAATGAGGATGAATGTGAAAATGAGATATGAATTAGTATCGAAAATGAAACTGATAATTATGAGAAATGATTGAATATATTGAGCTTGGGGTGTTATTTCTCTCATGTCAGCTTGGGGTATTATTTTCCCCATGTCAGCTTGGGGTGTTGTCTCTTCTCCCCATGTCAGCTTGGGATTCGTCCCATGGATATTATTGAGGTTGGGGTGTTCTTTCCCCATGTCAGCTTGGGGATTTTTCCCATGGTGTATTTTTTTGAGCTTGAGAACATGTCGGGATGGCTACGTAACCGACAGTTGATATCAACAGTCATAGGATAGGCATTCATCATATGCACTTGTATGCTTTGCTTGAGTTTGAATTTGTTTGGGTCTGCCTAATTGCTTAACTGTTATTAATTGTTATCTGAGCTAATTGCTGTAATTGTAATTTATACCTGTGTTTTCCTTGTATGTTTTGCCTATGTTTGTTTCTGTCGTGGTACCTTTGAGTTTGGATATTGATGATGAGATGATGATTTGGTTGTGGAATTGGTTGAGTCGCTGAGTTGAAGTTTGTGATTGGTTTCTGATTGATTTATTAGTAAAGTATAAAAAATCAAGCTGGTTCAGCATAGACTTAATGAACCTATGTTTGGAACAGATTGGTCATTCATAATGTTAGAAAACTTTTAATTTTCTTTTATAGGAAAAACTGTATTTTGGATTTCTGGATACTTAATCACTGAGTTTGAAAAACAATTTACCTGCTAAACATCTTATAACAAACTCTGAAAATATGTGGTGAGACCATGTGGTTAGGTTCTCACCCCCCTACAGACTTCTCTTTTCAGGAAACGGACGAAGAAGCTTATGAAGAGTAGTTGAGTTTAGCTTATACGATAGAAGATGTTTTAGTTTAGTTATTATTACTCTTCCCTTGCCATTAATATTATAACTTTTGCAAGAAGGATAGGAGTTTTGTTATGTGAAGTTTATATATTGGCATGATGTATATATGTATGTATTATTTGTAAGTATTGTAAATTGTATTGAAAAGTATGGATGTATGTTTTGAATATTCGGTTTCAATTTTAAACAGTCCCATATTTTAGTATTAGATATTTTAAGACTCGTCGTAATATCCGAACTATCAGAGTGACGTAGTCGGAAGCGTGGCATTTTGATAGTAGGGTGTTACAGACGGCGAGGGGCAGCAGCGGTGGCCCTTAGCTTTCTCCCTTCCGATCTCTCTCTTCTCCCTTAGCTTTCTCCTCTCTTGCTCTCTGTTTTCCCTTCCGATCACAGGGTGCAGCGGTGCGACGGTGCGGCCTTCCCTCCCCTTTCCCCCGGATTCTCTTTCTCCCCCCTTCTCTTTCTCGCTCCCCCATCTCCCTATTCTCTTTCTCTCTCGGTCCCTTTGATGTCTTTCTTTCTTTTTTTTTATAATTTTTTAATGAAGGGTAATTTGGTAATAAAAAAATAAAATTGGTAAAAATGACGATTTTAAAACAAATTGAAACCTTGGGGGATCATTTTGTAGCGAAAAAATGGTCGGGAACGAAATCGATTTTCAGCCTCTAAGTTGGGGACCAAGATCGTACTTAACCCTTTTTTTTTCATCAAAATCTTTTAGATTTGTTTCAATCACGCTAATGTAAATATTTTAATTTTTTTATTATTTTTAGTACTCTCTTTCATATTTTGATTTTTATGTTTTTTATTGTATTTTTTTATTTATATGATAAATATTTTAATATTATTTTTTTAGTGTTCTAATGTTATATTTTTATTGTATTTTTTTATTCATATGACAACTATTGTTAATATAAATTCTTATTTTTATTAATTTTTATGATATTTTTATTATTTTTTTGTTTATATAAATTCTTTTTTTATCATTTATTATACTATATTTATGTTGTGTATAAATTTTTTTTATTTTTTTATTTGGTTTTATTCATATAAATTTTATTTACTTATTATAATTTTTTTGTTCATATGATATATGTTGTTGGTTGTAATTATTATATATTATGTTTGTATGAAATTTTTTTCTTTTTTTTTTTGTTTTTATTGTACTTCTCTGTACTTTATTTTTGTTTTTATTATATACTAATGATAAGTAATAAAATATTCATAAATAATAAAAATTTATAGTTCAAAATGATACTAAATTAAAGAGTACTAACCGTACTAAAAAAATTATAGAACATTTTCTTTTTGTTTGATATTATAAAATATATAGTACTCTTTTTCATATTTTTATTTTTATTGTATTTATTTTATTTATGTGATAAATATTTTTTATATTTTTTTAATGTTTTATTTTTTCATGTATATTATTATTTTTTTATTATTTTTTAGGTCATCTAAATTTTTTTTATTATATGAAATTTTTTATGAAATTTCTTATTATTTTTTATGTATTTTATTAGTGTTTTATTAGTATTTAAAGTTTTGAAGGTAAGAATGACTTGAAAGAAATGAAAAAAAAAAATGCAAAGTGGAGAATTCATGGCGACGCGTAAGCGTGAGAGGGAAGTCTACCAGCGTGAGAGGAAAGTCTACTAGGCGACGCGTATACGGTGACAAGCATTACGGGAGCCACGTCAGACTTTTCCGTTGGGTCTGACGGAGGAACCGATCCGTCCAACTTTTAAGAATGTCAGGAACTTAAAAAGTATTTTCAATGGTCAGGGACCAAAATGTCCGCAAAAAAAAGGTCAGAGACCTATTTGTCTTTTACTCTTATTTTTATTTTATAATATTTGACTAATTTAATATATATATATATAGAGAGACAGAAATTAAAAAAAAAAAAAAAGAGTAAGGAATCTAAGGCTACACTTATATAGAATAGTTATAGGTATATAATGTTGTTACGTTTCTAAAGTGATGTCATAACAAAGAAAAGTGTAGCTTATTCTTTTGAATTCTGGTAATCATTAGTGTTGAAAAGTGTAGTCTTTGGTTCTGAAGAGCATCACTTCAAAAGCGCACCTTATTTTCAAATATAAAAAACGTAGCCCTTGATACAAAAAAGCGTATTCTTTTAAAATAGGCAATGCTAATATAGGCATTTTCACTAAAGCGTCTCCAAAGTCTAAAAAATGTAGCCTTAGCTTAAGATATCATTTTTTTTTTGCTACATTTTTCAAGTGTACCTCAATGAGTGATTTTAAAAAAAAAAAAGAAATTATGAAGTTAATACTATATATTGAATGTAGAAATAGCCTAATAACAAAAGAAACTAAGCAAATTTATTGAGGAGAACTAATACTTAATCATGTCATATTAATGGTAGATGAGTTAACACATAATATAAACATTCTTTTGAAGAAAATCTCCTAAACTAAAGAGATTGGTAAAATACTGAAATGATATATATTTGATTCGGACTATCATTTTATTAATCTTTTCACTTTAGAGAAGTTTGATCCACATTCTTTTGAGTCAAGGTTCCCATCCAAGCTGGAGGCAGCATACCAGTTTGTTCTTCAACTGTCTTAAACAAAGGTGGCAGCATCTTATACAGACCGGCAACCTCCTTCAAAGCACTACCGCCATCACTGCCTTCGTCATTGCCATTAGTCCAAATGCTGATATTCGGCTTGAGTCCACGTACTGCGTCGCCATTAATCTTAGCAATCTCTTGATACATTCCACCCTCTATCATCAAGTAGTCCCTTAGAGCTGCATAGTTTCCTCCAACTGCTTCATGGAGTGTCTTTAGATATGCACCTTGGGCTTTCCCTAATGCCATAAGCCCCTCTGCCTCCTTCTTCTTCGCGTATAGCTGTGCATCGGCGGTTTGTTGGCGAGCGAAAAACTGTGCCTCTGCTAATTTCTTTTGTGCTTCAGCTTCTTTCTCCTTCTGGAAAAGAACTGCTTCTGCTTCTTTTTGTTTCTTGTATAGTTCCCAGTTGGCCTCTTGTGCCTATCAAATAATTTTACTTGTTATGGATCCATAAAGAGTAAAAGTAACTAGGATTTCATTCCGCATTTGTATATTGACACATCATGAGCAAAAGTGTTTGAATCAACTATCTAATATCGCAAAATTCACAGAAAACAAAAAGTATTTGATAAATTCAAAATGTTATCATGCAGTTATTATTGCAAAATTCAAGAATTGATGATAAGTTGCATTATTTTACTTTGTCCAATGGCCAATCTTAGAAATTCAGTGAGATTACATACTTCATGAGTAGAAATAGTATACAAGGATACTAATTAATAAGTTGTATAGTATAATTATAGATAATTATTTTTTAGTTAGTTAATATCATTACTTTTTATAGAAGGCTTAGGGTTTAGAGTTAGAATTTAAATTTTATATAAAAAATAATTTAAAAAAAGTTCTGAAGGCACTAACCTTGGTCTCATACTCAACGCTTGCCTTGGTAAGGTAATCAGCTCTAAGTTTCTCAGTCTTCGCCTTAGCATTCATCCTCTCAACCTCGCCCTGCAGCTCTGCCTCCCTCAAAGACACTGCCTTTGTAGTCTCCATTTCCGCCAACTTAGCCACCTTCGACCACTCCGCCTTCTTTCTTGCCAGCTCTGCATTTGCCTCTGCCACCTCTGCTTCCTTCAAGTTCTCGAACACCTTCACTGATGTCCTCACCTACAACACTCAAATAAACATGTTTCAAAACTATATCAATTTAAACTATGTATTTCTTTCATTAAAGAATAATGAAAATACAAAACATTATTTAATTACGTTGATCTCCTCCTTATCGCCCTCGCCTTTCTTCTGAGTGGCAATGATCTTCGTCTCAGCATCGATCTTGGCCGCATTCTGGAGCGTCTCGCCTTCCCTGAGCTTGGCACCAACCTCACCCTTCTTCTTGGCCTCAGCAACATCAACCTTGGCCTGATTTGCGGCCTCCATCTGAGTCTTCTTGCCCAAGTAAGAGAAGTACTCATGTCCCGGCACGTCCACCAGTTGCTTCACATTGGCATTGTAGATCAGCAGCCCAAACTGATTCAGTTCCAGCTGAACCTTCTCGAACACACCTTCAAGTAACGGTTACATGTATGTTAGTTTCAACTAGTTGATGTATGTTATTTCTATTACTCATAAGTTTTTAGAAGTTCACAATAAGGTGCAATCATAATTTTTCAGAAGTTCCAAGGTAATAGATATTGGCCAAAACATTAGTTCTCTAGCATTACTTTTAAAAAGGTGAAAACTAAACTTAGGTCGACTTCACGTGAAATTGATATCTCGAAGCTGTTAGATGAAAATTTAGTCAAATCAGTCAAATCATCTAACAGCTCTTAGCTATCAACTTTACGTGAAGTTGACTGCACCTGAGTTTCTACCTTAATAAGGCCTTTTAACCCCACTTTTTTTTTCTACTATAATCATAAATCAACTCTATGAAGTATGATACTATGATACATTGATACATATCTAACTATCTAAATATAATTTAAATTTAGATACATTGTTGATTTAAGAAAGTAAGTTGAAAGGCAGAGAAGGGGAAAAAAAAAGTTGGTTATTGATATTGCATACCTTGCTTGAACTCCTTGGTTCCCCTGAAGATCTGATCCATAGTCATAGAAGCTGCGAGAACACGCGTCTCGCCCTCAATGACTCCTTGGACCAGATCATTAACGTCGTTGGAGAGCTTATCATGGGACGAGAGGAGCTTGGCGTACTTTAGGAGACACTCGTGATCGTCAACACGTGGACCAATTGTGAACACCGAAGGAAGCTTGAAAGGGAGCTTCTCGGCGCTCATGGCTTGGAGCTCGAACGTGTAGTTTACCGGAGAAAGGTCCAAGGTGGTGCATGATTGCCATGGCAATACCCATGCTTTCTTCGCAAGCTTCACGTCTTTGATCCCTGCACCTGTTATTACCAGGTATTCCGATGCATTCGCTACCTTGAACTTCATCAGTTCTAGATTTTGTTGTAGTGCATTGATCTATGACCTATGAGAGAGTATGAGAGAGATGGAGGAAGCTTAATTAAGATAGAAGAATTGGAGTGAGTGAACGAATGATTAATGTGTACAAGACAGAAGAAATAGTCAAATTTATCGCGTTTAAGATTAACAATTTTATCGTTGATTTTTTTTTTTAGAAACGGTTGGTTGAGATTTTTAAGATATTTGTATGTACTTTATATTTAAAAAAAATATTTTTGATTTAAAACTTGAGTTATTTTGAGATTTTTTATTTTCAAAGTTTTTTTTTTTAGTTTATACTTACTCTTGTTTGGATATAGAAAAAAAAATAAAAAAAAATAGAATTATTTGTGTATAGTTTAGATGAAGAGAAAATAGATAAAAAAAATTAAAAAAATATTTTTGGATTAAAAAAATAAAAAAAATCATAATAATATAAAATTATATTAATATTCTTATAATAAAATAAAGTATAAATATTTTTATTTATTTATATTTTATTATATTTTATAAATATTATAAAATATTATAATTTTATATATTTAATTTAAATTATTTATCTAATACATATATAATGTTTAAATGTGAATCTCCATGATGATAATATATTAAAACTAACTTTATATTGATAATTATTAATAATAATAGAATTATAGATAATATTGTAAATACACAAAAAATAATTTTTTTTATTTTTTTGTTTGTAATGGATGAAAATTTTTTTTAGTAACATCCATCCCAAAATTTTGTTTCTTTTCCATTTTTTTAACATTTAAATAAAAAAAATTATTCATTTTTTTTTTTGTTTTTCCTTAAATCAAACATAGTGTTAGTTACGAAAGAAGAGGAAAAGAATAACAATGTTTAAATTGAGGTAATTTAGTAAGGCGAAGTTTTTGGTATAGATATATCAAAATATCTATACTTTTGGATCATACGTGTGTGAGTCCAATAAGAGACGCGTGTTCGCTATCGATAACCTGCAAAATCAGTCCTTTAAAAAAGTGTCATTGCAATAAAAGTGGGTCAGAAATTTTGTTCAGAAGTGATCTTGTGAGGGCAGAAGGATTATTTGCTAATGTGATATTATTATGGAATGTTAGAGATAAAATTTTTTGGGTCATAGACTTCGTGGGCTTAACGAAATTTTGGCCTAGGTGTAAAAAATATAGGAGGAGAACTATCTATGTTTGGGAGTGGATCATCTCTAGTGGAAAAAAAAACTGGAGGGTATCCAGTGAAAAATCTCACTCTTCATTGCATTCTCTCTTACATTTATTTCTAATCCCACTTGTAGAATTAAAGATGGGAGATTACACTTTATTCTCTCCGGTGACAAAAAAAAATAGAGAGGATCCATTTTCATCTATGTTTTGAAATCCATAAGAAAAAGAAAAAAAACATTTTAATGAAATAAGAAGAACAAAGAAAAAAAGAAAAAAGAAAAAATAAGAGTGGCGTGAAGATCCAATAAAATTGAAAAACAGTAGTGGTACATTAAAAATATGTGAACATTAAAAAAATAAAAAAATTAATAATTATAAATTTTATGTTTCTTAAGTATTTCATAATGCATTGGTGTCATATCTAAATTTTAATATTTTTATTTATTTTATTAAAAATTAAATGGATTAGAATGTCAAAAACCTAATTAAATATTATTCATCAATTAAGAGAGGTATTTATAGTCCATATAGAATTATAAGATTATAGGCTACATGTCGTCTTTTTATTCGTCAATATTTTTATCGTACTTATTCATATAAATTTATCATGATACTGAAATATTTTTATATTTATAGTCCATATAAGATTATAGAATTATAGGTTATATGTCGTTTTTTTATTCGTCAATATTTTTATCGTACTAATTCATATAACTTTATCATGATACCGAAATAAATACCTAATTTAATATATTACTTAAAAAATTCATTCAAAATGGATGGCTTAAATACCATTCAATTATATTATATTTTTTTTACAGAGAATTTTGCTTTCATGTTTCAATAATTACCGCGTTGATTAAAAAATATATCATTTACAATAAGCATTATTTTATTTTAATATTGAATAATGGACCTTAAGAGTTACTAACAAATTTTATTTTATCTTATTGTTTAATTTAGTTAGACTTAATTTATAAAAAGACTTATAGCATTATTCAAATAAATATGGACTTTAGGAGTTACCAACAAATTTAATAAACCTTATTATTAAAGATAACGAAAATATTTGTTATTGTAATAACAATGTTAATGGGCATAATTAATAGAATTATTTTTTTATAAATTTTGTCCGAGCAAGAATAATATATTGAGAATAAATAGATAATAAGAAACTGAAAATACTTCTATTAAACTACTCTTCTACCTTAGTCCATGACAACAATAAAGAAGTCTCGTGGCCCACAAATTCAACCCAACAGAATACATAAATTCAATTACAATTTTAGTCTTTATTATCTTATCTTTATCTTCTCTTTAATTGTTTTTATCTTATCTTTATTTGCTTTTATCTTTCATAGGACAATGTTCTATATATATTTAGTTTTACCCTCATAGTTTACAACACACTTCAATTCAATTCAATTCAATCAATCAAGAAATACAAAGTATAATATTCTTCATCTCTTCTTTTCTTATTCTTTCACAATTTTATCAAGTAAAGCGCGGGTTAGGAATCACTTCATGATCTATTAACTACTGCGCTCTTTCCACACTAGGCCTTCCTGCTGTTGGAGTAACGTGCAATAAATTTAAGTGAGAGTCTGGTGTAGCTTTGGACTTTGCAGGGTGAAAATGGTTACCAATGCTACTTCTGCAAGTGCTTGCCCCCCACCCATGAAACCAACATCAAATGGTGTGTTTCAAGGAGATAACCCTCTTGATTTTGCACTCTCGATGGCTATTTTACAGATATGCCTAGTATTTGTAGTCACAAGAGGATTGGCATATATTATAAGGCCTTTGAGGCAGCCAAGAGTCATTGCAGAGATTGTGGGAGGAATATTACTTGGGCCATCAGCATTAGGACGAAATAAAAGCTATTTGAATGCTGTTTTCCCCTCCAAAAGTCTTATAGTACTGGATACTCTGGCAAATATTGGCCTTTTGTTCTTTCTATTCCTTGCAGGCCTAGAGTTAGATCCTAGATCTTTGCGTCAAACAGGAAAACAGACCCTTGCCATTGCTATTGCTGGAATAAATATACCTTTTGCCTTGGGAATTGGTTCGTCATTTGCTCTTAAAGAAACAATTGCCAAAGGTGTAAATGGTACTGCATTTCTTGTGTTTATGGGTGTAGCTCTATCCATAACTGCTTTCCCTGTGTTGGCTCGTATTTTGGCCGAGTTAAAACTTCTAACCACCAATGTTGGTAGAATGGCTATGTCAGCCGCAGCAGTAAATGATATTGCTGCTTGGATTCTGCTTGCACTTGCTGTTGCCTTGTCAAGCGATAGCGAGTCTCCACTAGTGTCATTGTGGGTCTTCTTATGTGGATGTGGTTTTGTTATTTGTTCAATCATCATTGTTCCTCCGATTTTTAAAAGGATTACACAACGATGTAATGAAGGCGAGCCGGTGGATGAGATATATATATGTGCTACATTAGTTGTTGTTTTGGCCGCGGGTTTTGTTACAGATGCTATTGGAATCCATGCCATGTTTGGTGCATTTGTTGTTGGCGTGATGATTCCAAAAGATGGACCATTTACCAGTGCTCTTGTGGAGAAAGTAGAGGATCTTGTTTCGGGCATTTTCCTCCCACTCTTTTTTGTGTCAAGTGGATTGAAGACCAACGTATTCACCATTCACGGCCTGCAGTCATGGGGTATTCTGGCCTTAGTTATTTTCACTGCTTGTTTTGGGAAGATTGTTGGAACCATTGTTGTATCACTCTTCTGTAAAGTACCCTTGAAAGAGGCTTTAGCTCTGGGATTCCTAATGAACAGTAAGGGCTTGGTTGAATTGATTGTTCTCAACATTGGCAAAGATAGGAAGGTTTTAAATGATCAAACCTTTGCCATTATGGTTCTTATGGCAGTATACCACATTCATTACCACTCCTCTTGTCATGGCTGTGTATAAGCCTGCAAGAAGGGGAAAAATAGATGATTACAAATACAAAACAATTGCAAGGAAGAACACAAACAGCCAATTGAGGATTCTTTGTTGTTTCCATAATGCAAGAAATATTCTATCAATGATAAACTTGATTGAAGCCTCAAGAGGAATCCAGAAGTCCGGTGGAATTTGTGTGTATACAATGCACCTCAGAGAATTTTCTGAGAGGTCATCAACAATATTAATGGTACATAAGGCAAGGAAAAATGGGTTGTCATTTTGGAATAAGGATCGTCCCTCTGATGCTGATCACTTAATTGTGGCATTTGAGGCTTATCATCAACTGAGTCAAGTGTCTATCAAACCAATGACCGAAATCTCATCTATGGCAGACATGCACGTAGACATTTGTGCAACTGCTGGGGGGAAAGAAAGCTGCAGTAATCATTCTTCCGTTTCATAAGCACCAAGGATTGGATGTCTCATTAAAGACAACAAGAAGTGATTTTAAATATGTTAACAGAAGGGTCCTTGAGAATGCTCCATGCTCAGTTGGAATTCTCGTTGATCGTGGCCTTGGTGGTACATCCCATATATCTGCAAGCAATGTTTCTTATTCCATTACAGTGCTTTTCTTTGGTGGAAGTGATGATCGCGAGGCCCTTGCTTATGGTGCTCGAATGGCCGAGCACCCTGGCATAAGATTGGTGGTTCTTCGCTTTGTCGTGAAACCAAGTACCACAGGAGATATCGTTAGAGTGGATGTGGGAGAATCCTCTTTCAGCACCAAATTAATCTCTGAGGATGAGGAGTTCCTTAATGAATTCAAGGCGAAAGTAGCTAACGATGATTTTGTGACATACGAAGAGAAAGCAGTAAAGGATGCAGCAGAAACAGTTGCTGTGATCTGCGAGTTCACTCATTGCAATTTGGTTCTTGTGGGTCGAAGGCCACAAGGTGAATTGGCATACGCTCTCAAGAGAAATGAATACCCAGAACTTGGACCAATTGGTTCTTTGCTGGTATCTCAAGATTGCCCGACAATAGCATCCGTCTTGGTAATGCAGCAGTATCAGAATCAATAATTTGGTTAAGGTTGTGTTAACAAATGATTTGGTCAATTTTAATTCATTTTTGGTTTTTAACTTGTCAAGTGTTTAGATATATATATCCGAAAGGCTAAGGTAGAAGAGTAGTTTAATAACTTCTTATTTTATATGTTAACATTTTTTAATAATTTTGTTAAGTGAGAATAAGAATGTTATATATATATATATATATATATATATATATATATATATATATATATATATATATATATATATATATATAATTGATGAATAATATTTAATTAGATTTTTGATCTTCTAGTCCATTCAATTTTTAATAAAATAAATAAAAATATTAAAATTTAGATATGACACCAATACATTATGAAATACTTAAGAAACATAAAATTTATAATTATTAATTTTTTTTTAATGTTCACATATTTTTAATGTAGCACCAGCCACTGTTTTTTAATTTTATTGGATCTTCACGCTACTCTTGTTTTTTTTTTTTCCTATTTCATTAAAATATTTTTTCTCCTTTCTTTATGGATTTTAAAACATAGACAGTTCTCCTCCTATATTCTTTACGCCCAACAATCTGGCCGAAATTTCATTAAGCCCGCGAAATCCATGCCCAAAAAATTTTATCCCTAACATTTCATTAATAATATCACATTAGCAAATAATGAGTAAATCTCAAAATAGTCCTTCAGATTGAGCTCATGCACCAATGTTACCTCTGACTTTTAAAATGCTCTAATTGCACCTTTTAGATTGAGCTCCGTGCGAAATCCTGGTCCTTCTACCCATTTTCGGCGTGACTCAGCAGCCGGAGCGCTGAACTAGCGGTTTGTGGTCCACGTAGGCAGCCTTAAACGACGCCGTTTTGCCTGGAGGTAGCCCTAAACATTGTTTTCAACATCTGGCCTTTCCACAGCCTAAAGTAAGTTCCAACTCATCCACTCCCACCTCATGTATCCTCTCACCCTCCCATGGCTTCACTCTACCATTCTCAAAGTCAAAATCCGATGGTCTTCCTCTCTCTGCAGCCTGGCCCCATTGCATGCCTTCATTTATATCCATGGAACTCTGGGGAGTGATCTGCTGCATTGCTGGTTTTCCAAGGTTAAAGGTAGGCGATGGAGGAGCAGCCGAGGCAGTCGTTGTCTGAAAACTAACCCAGCGACCGGAGTCCACAGTGGAAGCATCAGATTCATCACACTCAGGAATGGTGAAAGTAGCCAATTGGTGGTGGCAGGAGGGGCTGGATGGGGCGGATACCGTGAAGAGAGGATGGCGGAACGAATTAAGAGAGGAGACATTGGAGAGGGATTCGAAATCCGCCTTCCTTTTAGAACCCCTGGAGGTTGGGGAAGAAAGAAGAGGGGTAACATGGGCACTATTGGATATTCTAAGAGGAGGAAGGTTTGTGGGGATGGAGGTGATGTTATGAATGAATGGTAGGAGGAATGAAGAGGGGTTTTGAAGGTTGGGATCAATGCGAGAGGGGCTGGGGAATGATGAGGAAGTTGGGGAATGATGAGGAAGTTGGGCTAGCATGGTAGGAAGGAACAGGGCTTGGGAACGCTGATGACTGTGGGCTTGGCTGTAGTGAAGAACAACCACTCATGTTCGCTGGAGTTCCTCCAATCTCACCTTGCGGCCTCTTGCATCCCTGTCATCAAAACACAGATCTCAATCAAGATTTCTAGAGTGAAACTAACGGAACATAATCAATCATCTAGAACTATCACAATGACACCTGATCTCAGATTAACACTACAAAAGCTAGTTAGATCGCAAGCCTCCAAAATCAAATCAACTTTTTAGCAAGATTAGAAAGTGGATCAACAAAGCAAGCAAGAAAGAGCAAGTAGATATGAGAAGAAGAGAAGTAGAAGAAGAAACCTTGCGGTAGGTAGTACTGTCCTCTTCTTAACAAGCAATGGAAGTACCCTCGAGGCTGCCTACGTGGATCACAAACCGCTAGCTCAGCGCTCCGGCTGCTGAGTCACGCTGGAAATGGATGGAAGGACCAGGATTTTGCACGGAGCTCAATTTGAAGGGTGCAATTAGAGCATTTTAAAAGTCAGGGGTAACATTGGTGTACGGGCTCAATCTGAGAGACCATTTTGGGAATTTACTCAGCAAATAATCCTCCTACCCTCACAAGACCACTTCTAAACAAAGTTTCTGACCCACTGCTATTGCAATGGCACTTTTTTAAAGGATTGATTTTGCAGATTATCAATAGCGAACACGCATCTCTTGTTAGACTCACACACGTATGATCCAGAAGTATAGATATTTTGATATATCTATATCAGAGACTTTGCCATTCAGTAATTGCCTTGCGATTCTGTTTCCTTCCTCTTATGCTCTTAAAAAAGACCGTACGAGTAAATCCGTTTTTTTGTTCAAATGTGTGAGTAAATCCGTTTTTTTTTTTTTTCTGTTAGGTAGATTAGATAACCTCAATTTTAAAGGAGGAGGCGAAATGCCGTGTGAGTTAAGATTCATTAGCCGAATAAATCCGTTTAATCTACTACAAGTTAGTCCGTTTTTTTTTTATGTCGCTTATTTTAATGAGCCTGCGTTTTTTAAATGCGTAAATAGGCCAGACCCAATTATTTATTACTGGCCACAGTGTTTCTGTGAAAGCTTCAAAAGGTTAGGCAAGTCCAAAAAACAAAACCCTTGAATAGGTGAGGGGAAAAAAATAATTAAATATAAAAAAAAAAAATTGCAAGAGCAGGAAAACCGGCTGTGATAGTGGTCCACAGTTGGATACTTGTATTAAAGTCAAAAGCCACACAGTAAGTGTTGGAAATTACATTGGGATATGAGCCACTTTTATTCCTATTAAATAAGTAGGATTAGTTTAACAGTTAGCTCGCTAATTTATTTAAATAAATATGTATAATTTAAATTTTATTTTTTGTATATAATAATTTATTAACTAACAACAAATTTTTAAATAAAACTTATCTGCCACAGACTAATTTTTTATTTGATTATTATAAAAAAAAAATTTACTCATATTTTCTGGGTCCCACATTCTCTCCTTATATCTCTTTAGGTTTCCAATTTCCATCAAACTCTTAACCATCTTCAACTTTTGACTATTGTCACACTAACCCTCTCGATGGATATGATCATATGAACATGGTTTCCCTGTGAAGCTTAGGGAATATTGGTAGTCTATGTAAAATTATAAATATTTTCACGCGAGATTACATATCCTGCCAAGAATCAACGGAATCTTATTACACTTTATCCAGTTAATAGAATTTGAACTCAAAATATGGAGTATGAAGCAAACCTTGAGAAAATGTGATATTTATATGCAAACCTATTTTTATGACTTTGCCACTTTGCCTATTATTACTAGAGCAAACTTCAGAAGCAGCCATTCTTATTTATATTGATTAGTAATGTTAGTTAGTATACACATTTTATTAATTTCTTTAGAACTTTTTTTTAACATAAACTTATAATTAAAAATAAGCTAATAGCTAAATGCTGATAAAAAAGAATAAATTAGAATGACTTTGTAATATTATTATTATTATTATTATTATTATTATTATTATTATTATTATTATTATTATTATTCGTACTATATACGGAATAATATATAACGATATATAAAATATTTGATATTTAAATAATTTAATAGTTAATATAGTCAAATAATTTATTAAATAATTTAATATTTATCTTAATTAAATCAAATAAATCAAAAAATACTTTTAAAAGTATGTCACACAGTTAACTATACTATTAATTGAAAAAATCTCATTTTAATTATACTAGTGTATATACTTGTACAATGTACAAAAAAAAATCTATTTCTTTATATTTATGTCGGAAATATGTTTCTAAAATAAGTTATTCATAAATATATTTACCTTATATAAAATAACTTCATATATTTTTTGTTATTTATACTAACATCAAATAATAATCAATAAAATAAAAAAATCACAAAGTATTTATATTTAAAAAAGAAAAAGTGTCGTATGTAGTAAACAAATAACTCAATATCTATAAGAAAAATGAACTAAAATATTTTAAACTGGATTTATTATGTATTCGCTAAATGTTGTCAAAATAATAATAATAATAATAATAATAATAATAATAATAATAATAAAATTATTTATTTGAGTAGTAAAAAATAATAATATATTATAATTATTGACAAATTTCACAATAATTAATAATTAAATATTAATAAATCTAATTATTTAATACATGATATTTTCTAAAAATAGCATCAACTTGTAGACGATACCAGAATGCGCCACGACAGCATATTTGACTCTAAAATTTACGCTTATGAATAATAAGAAAAAAAATACTATATATAATATGCACATAAATATAAGAAAGAATAGTAATAATTTTTAAAAAAATATAAAATAAAATATTAAAATTATTGATCACCGTAATATAAAAAAAGTCACGATGATTATAAAAAATATATGAAATAAAATAATAGAATTACTAATAAATCTTCACATACCTAATCATGTAATGTTAATTTAGAGTTAAACCCTATTTTGGTCCCTGAAATTGACGAGTTGCACTAATTTAGTTCCTAACTTTTCAATTGCTATACTTTGGTCCTCCAAATTTAAAAAAGTGCACCAATGTAGTTCAACGCTTTTAGTGAGATAACTCAAGTCTTACCATGTTAGACATATTAAAACGACGTTGTACATATTTTGACGTTAAAAGAGCACTAAATAATGTCATTTCAGGGTTTGAACAATATCAAAAGGGAGGGATATAACGTTTTAGTATTGTTTAAACCCTCAAACGACGTCATTTAGTGCCTTCTTTAGCGCCAAAACGCATACCACGTCGTTTTAATATGTCTAGCGTGACAAGACTTGAGCTATGCCACTAACAGTGTTGAATTCCAGCGACGGAAGATACACAAGAGACTATATTGGTACATTTTTTTGAATCTCGAGGATCAAATTGTAGCAATTGAAAAGTCAGGGACCAAATTAATACAACCTGCCAATCTCAAGGACTAAAATGGGATTTAACTCTGTTAATTTATCTATGATTGATTATATAATATTTTTTTATAAAATAATTGAGAAAAGAAAAATATTTAAATTGGTACTAAAATGTGCCACATTAGTATATTTGATATAGAATATAATTTATTATAAAATTAAAATTATTGAATCATTGATTAATGATTGTTTCACTAAAACATAAAAAAATTATAATAATAATAATAAGAAAGAATTATTTTAACATAAATAATTATTAAATATTAATTTACATATAATTGATTATATAATATTTTTTTAAATGATAATTGAAAAAGAAAATGTATGGAAACTGATATCAGAATATATAACGTAAACAGATTTGGTGTTTGAATGTAATTCGTTACAAAATAATATAACGATAATATATAGTAAACAACTTTTTTTTTTTTTACTAAAGATAAGAGACTCGAACCCGTAGCTTCTTAGATGAATTTGAATTATAATTCATTGGTTATATAGTAAATTCTCTTTTCATTATTATATGTACCCTGCTAAGGACAAAGCCACAATATTAAAATATTAATCTTTAACCTAATATGGTTTTAATTGGTTTTTTCCGGCATAATAAAGGTGAGGTAATATTAAATGGTATAATCTCTTCATATTTATTTAGAGGTTATGAGTTCGAATCTTTTTATCTTTAATTAACAAAAAAAAGGTGAGGTAGTCTTAACACTTAACAGAGATTTGGATCCTTAAAGTTTAAATTTTACTTTAAAAATAAAATGTGATCTCTCATTATTTATTTTATAAGTGAGACAAAAAATAAATATTAGAAATATCATTCAAGCTAACAGTAACGAGGTTTAATGTGGAACATGTTTCCCAACCCAAGATTTTCCCATTTTCCCACCATTAATCTCTCTCTCTCTCTCTCTCGCAACTGTGTCCCACACTCACAGGCACACATTGCCATTTCCCACTGGCACTGAAGTGAGTACCAACTAGACACAAACTCTTCTTAGCTCTCTTCAACTCACAAGCCACTTTGTTGTTGTTTTCTTCCTTGATCTCACTCACTAACACACATGATGTCATCAAGCTACCACAACCACCACCTGCATTGTTGTGTTCTCCTCACATTCTTCATTTTCCACTCTTCTACTTCCTTTGTTCTCTCACAAAAAGGCCTTTACTTTCCAACTTCAGGTATATATTGTTTCCTTTTTCATACTCTCTTTACTCTTTGGAACCTAACCAAAAGTTTTAAAGAACCAACGTTTTTGCTTACAACTATGACAATGTAGGGTGATATACTCACTCAAACCTAAAAGGCTGTTAATTTTCTTGCTAAGGTGAAGGGGTGAGTGAGTTAGTTCACTTGTACTTATGGAAGCTTTGTTTAGTTTTTGTAGGGCAAGAAAATGGAGGAAATGTTTTAAGGCTTTCTTCTAAGGGGTTAAAGCCAGAGAGGTATATTGGGTTTGAAATTGCAGCAGAACCATTTGAGAGCCCTCCATTTCCCTTAGCTGCAGAGAGAACAAGAAGAAAAGACCCTCTTGATGGCTTCAAAGTCTATACAAATGGATGGAATATCACTGACCACCATTATTGGGCTGTAAGTTCATCAAAACCCTTACTAGTAGTTTTTTTCTTTCTGTGTCTGCTAAGCATTGCTACTTAAATTTCTTGTTCTTGGACTTGCATATGATTTTTCAGTTTTGGATTATTTGCCAAAAGGGTGGAGCTTTTTAGGTAAAGTGAGTAAGAAAGGATCATTCTTGTCTTTGAAAGTGTTACATGTTATGATGATAACCGTGTTTTCTTTGGGGCCTTTTGTAGCTTTATGCAAAATGTGAATGCCTAGATAAGCTTTTATCAAAAGAATGAACATTAAAATTTTTTTTTTTTTGTGATGGTTATGGGAGCTAGGAAAGAAAGGTAAAGGGAGAGATAAAATTTTTATTTTAGTATTTCAGCAAGGATAGAACTGTAATTTTATGTTTTGATCACCTAAAGCTCCCTATTTGGGACAAGGCTAAAATATAATTAGAAAAAGTATAGGTAACCAACAAAGTTTTTGAACAATGTGTAAACAATATGAATTAATAGGGTTAAAAGAGTAAATTTGATTAGTAGCATTAAATTAGAGTGTAGTGTATTTTCATTTGATTGGTGGTTGTTCATGTTGTTCAAAATTTTCATTGTTCCCCTAGCACTCCCCATATAATTATAGCATTCCATAGAATTCACAAGAGGCAGAGAAGGAAAATCACAAGGAGAGGTGAGATTAACACTACTCATAACAAAATCACTCACACTAAAAATCATTTCTCATAGACATGGCAGTGTTTTGGAAGGTTTATGTAAAATCTTCATTAACAATAGTTGAAGATAAGAAACAAGTTCTACTGTGTTAAAATCTGGTTTCAGATTTCTAGTAAATGATAACCAATCCTTATATAATTTGCTTTGTACATAACTTCAAACATATGCATGTCACATAAGAAAGCAAGATGGCAATGCAAGTCAATCACTATGAAAGGGAAACACAATTAAGTGAGTACTGAACTTGTCCACCTTCATTTTCGCTTTTTTTTAAGAACCCTGTATTATGATACTTCAAATTTAGTTGTTTGTATCATTCTTTAGTTTCTCTTTTATGGTTATTTTAAATTTTTGTTTCTTTCTGTCTTTAGTACTTTACAAACCAATTCTACTCACTACTATTTTTTCACCATAAAATGCAGTCTGCAACATATACTGCAGTTCCGATATTCGTCATTGCAGCAATCTGGTTCTTGGGATTTGGCTTGTGCTTGTTGCTCTTCGTCTCTTCTTACTTGTGTCGTAAGCGTGAGCCTTATGGTTACTCTCCAACATGCTATGTTCTCTCCCTTATTCTCCTGATATTATTCACAATTATAGCAATGTACAAATCTCTCCTCCCTCTTTCTCATTTGGTTTTCTGGTTTCAGGTTTATTTTGACGTGTATTACAAGTTACTTACTTGTCTCGATGTATTTACAGGATCGGATGTGCGGTCCTCTACATTGGACAGGGAAGTTTTCATCGTAGTACAACGAAAACATTGCAATATGTCGTAGATCAAGCCAATTCTGCCCAGGATAAACTCAGGAGTGTCTCGGATAATCTTGTTCAAGCAAAGCAGGTTGGAATTGATAGAGTTTTTCTCCCGGCTAATGTTCAAACCGATATTGATGCGGCGCAAACAAAGATCAATGCTGCAGCTGGCACACTTGCTGAGCAAACAAAGGAGAACTCCGACAACATACAAGATCTCTTAGATTCTGTGTAATGATTTTAGTATTAGGACTTTGTCTGAAATTTTTTGTGTAATCACTTTTACATAAAAACTGAAACAGACATGCCCCTAATTCCTTGAAATTGATACAGGAGGATGGCACTTATCATCATAGCTGCTGTTATGATAGTCTTGACATTTCTTGGATTTTGTGAGTCCCTTTCTATCACTCAATTTAGATGGAGAGTTTCTTGATTCCTAGTGGTATTAAATTGATGTTCTGATTTGTTGTTTCTACTTCAGTGTTCTCAATATTTGGCCAACAGCTCCTTGTGTATATGTAAGTAAGATATACTATCATATCATATCAGTTCTGTGATTTATTTTCTAGCAAACTTAAACTTCACTTCTTGCATCATATTCTATTCTCATGAAATTCTTTGACATAAATAATTGCAGCTTGATAATCGCAGGATGGATTCTTGTTACCGGTACCTTTATATTATGTGGCTTGTCCCTCGCTCTCCACACGTAAGTCTCCTTCTCCCTCCCTAAAATGGTCAAAAGGGACATGGACAGACTATTTTGTGTCCTTTCTGACAGGAAAGAGACAGATACTGAATGCAGGAAAGAGACAGATACTGAATGCAGATACTTTTTCTTTTATTATCATTATCAAATTTTTATAATTATATTTTTATTAATTTATTTTTTATTCTAACTTGTGTGTGAAAAAAATAAGGTAAATTAGACTTTTTATTATTTTTTCTATCTTATATTCGGTTTACCACTAAACAAAATATAAAAACACTCATTTTTGTGTCTTTGTCTTTTGTATCCGGTTCTAAATGACTTGTTCTCAAAACCAAATGCAGTACAAATGGAGAAGTATCATGTGTAATATTACCTAACTTCAAAGTAGATTGTTAGGGAATTGGGCATTATGGGTGTCTAAAGTCTTACATCAAGTAGCCTGGATGCTTAATATTGTATTTAAGGAGAGCAGTTCTTTCCCTTTAATAGCTAGCTTTTAAGCTGGGATTTGGATCCTTTAAAGTTTGAATTTTATTTTAGAGACTAAAGTGTGATCTTCTATTCTTGAATAGTTTTTCTTTCATATTTATTCTTGGTCCCACTTATGAAATAAATGGTGAGAGATCACACTTTACTCTCTAAAGTGAAATTAAAACTTTAGAGGATCCAAATCCTTTAAGCTGTAGTTTCCCACTTTCCTTAGATACTTATCAGAGATCCGTGTAATCTACATGTGATGTTTATATTAACAGTGTGAAGCTTATTTAAATTCTAACCTTTAAATATCTTGCATTTGATAGTGTGACAACAGACACTTGTGTAGCGATAAATCAGTGGAACATGCTTCCCAGTGCCACTGAAAGCACAGCCATGGATGAGATTATGCCATGCTTGGACAAAGCCACTGCAAAAGAAACATTGCTAAGAAGCAAAGAAGTCACTTCTGAGCTAGTCAATTTGGTCAACCAGATCATCACAAATGTTTCCAACATAAATTTCGCCCCAAATTTCACGCCTCTGTACTATAATCAATCCGGTCCGTTGATGCCGCTCCTTTGCGATCCGTTCCGGCCTGATCTGACTGATAGACAGTGTGATCCTCGTGAAGTGAGCGTAAGCAATGCCACAGAGGTACATTAACAGAACCTTCATCAAAATTTATTGTTTTCGGCCACTATTTAGCCATCAACTCAATTCTTTTAGTCTAGTTTTTCTAGTACAGTAATCCAACAACATACTTTATCCTATGCTTTTAAACATTGATGACTAAACAATAAATTCTGATGACCCTTTAGCATTCCTCTTTTGTAAAAGAGTGCACATTAACATTTCTCAGTCAACAATCAGCTAGTATTTTTCATTTTTTCTCTGCACTAACAACTCAAATTATTAATCTTTGCTCATTCACTATTTTATTAGCTGATTGTTGGTTAAAAAACGTTGGTTCCTTGAAAAAATTGTTTATAAAATATAACATTAAAAACCTCTCGAAATCTAGAAAGTGATCATAATGAGCACCCAACCTCCAAAAATCCATAGATTTTCTTTCTCTATTTGTTTTTGCTTTATGATGAATTTTTTTTTCTTTTGGGGTTCAACAAGTATCGAACTTTAGACCTTTTAGTCATAAAAATCCTGATACTATTTCATGATATTAGTTCTTCTAAAAGTTTAAGCTGATAAGAAAAAAAAGTGACGAATGGTTATATCTCTAATATATTCATTTTCTTTCTCAACTCTGTTTTTCATCCTGTACAAATGACTAATTAAGATGTACAGATTAGAAAACAGTAATTAAGACTATCTGATGAATATACGAGACATATTGTGTTGAAGTTTGCATTATGATGCAGGTTTATAGCAACTTTGTGTGCCAAGTTTCACCATCTGAGATATGCATAACCCAAGGACGATTAACCCCTACATTCTCCAACCAAGTTACCTCTGCAATAACCGTCGCAAACGCCTTGAACAACAATGCTCCTTCCCTTGTTCAGCTACAAGACTGCACCTTCGTTCTCGAAACTCTTACCGAGATATCAACCAACCATTGTCCTGATCTAAGCCGTTACTCCAAATGGATCTACATTGGATTGGTTATGATCTCTTTCTCCGTTATGTTCTCTTTGATCTTTTGGTTTGTATATGTAAGAGAGCGAAGACACCGTTTGTATGCAAAAGAATCTAAAGGATATACTCCTCCGCGAACACCAGCACGGGGATGGATACCAGGACGAGCACAACCACCACCGCCACCACCACCACGACCGGCTAGAAGATCGCTGCCAGCACCAGCGCCACGAAGATCGTTGCCAGCACCACCACAGCGACCTGCACTACCGGCACCATCAGTACATGCGCTTGAGCTTGCTCAAGTCCCTGCATGGGGACAAGGATGATTAAGAAAAAAACTATGTTACTGCCATGTCCTAGAATTAGGTGCAAGAACTTGTTTTAGCTACTTTTTGTGTATTGTTTGTAATTTTGTAACATCTTTGTATGACACTGACACTAGTAAGAATTTGTAATGAAACGCCATTATTTTACATGTCTTCAAGGATGCTATAGCTATGCGTATGTATAAAAAGTTGATATATGTATTTTGAGGGGTTAAATAGTAATTTACACTAAAATTTAATTTTAAAAATTCAAATTATTGCCTATTCAATTTAATTAAATTTAGTTAATAAAAAAACTTAAATATGTAACATAGTCTCTAATGCGTGCTTCAATCTTATCTTTCAAATAAAAAATAGTTTCATTTGGATACATATCTATCTCGGGCACTATATTTGTGCACCGGCCATGTTGAATAACACCATAGTTTCAGAGGAGGGAAATTGAGCAAATTTTGTTAATATTTTCTTTTTAGTAGCTGCAATAAATATGAGTAGATACCTATATAAGGGAATGAGATTGTGATCCTTTGTATGCATAGTTCACTTGTGACATTTTACAGGCTGCATGTGAATTTGGTTGAAACTGTTTGTCAAAATTGACATTTTATACCATCTCATTTTATTTTTGTGAGTCTCTAATGAATATGTAAATGTTGCCCAAGAAACAATAATTTATATATGTATCTCTGGGTCACTTTATTTTTCTCTCATTCTTCTTCTTCTTCTTCTTCAGATCTCTTTATCACCGGATAGCTTTTCTGTCATTTGGTGATGCCGTGCCAAGAGCATGGTGGTCACCAATGTCGTGGTGGTGGATACAGAGGAGGAAGCGGTGAAAAAGAGTAGATCGATGGAAAGAACTGGGCGGCTGCCATAGAAAGCACATGCAGCGAGACTAGGCAAGCGGGGAGCACAGCAGCGGCGGCCACAAGAACAGAGCGGTGAGATATATTTATTTCCTGTCACGGTGAAAGGGACAACAGCAGTGATGGTAGGGTTACGGCAGTAGAAGAGGTTGCGGCGGCAGTTATGGTGGACGAGGAGTCTAAGGCAGCCGTGGACCCAGTGGTCACGGTGGAGTTCGTGGTGATAGTTGACATGGTGATGGGATAAGGTGGAGGATGCGATGACGGTCGTGCATACTACAGCCATGGTGGTCTGGGTCAAGGATTGCAACCAGGGAGGAGGCGGATGCCGAGGTAGGTACGGCAACGTGTGTGGCGGCGGAAGCTGCTACTGCTACAACTATGGGGATTTTCTTGGCATTTTGCAACAAACTGTCCAACAAGCCCTCTGAGAACTAACGAGGAAGTACATCCGTGAACCGTGTTAGCACATTTGCATTAATTAAGGGTTATTGTGTGTGAATTAATACAAACTTTAATATAACAAATAGAAAAATACATGGTATGTAAAAATCATTCTAATTAGATGATATATGATATATCTATAACAATATATAATGAGAAAATTTATTTTGGTGTCCAAATTTTTTTTCATTTTTATTCTTTCTAATAACTTATTCTCAGTTACAGAATTTCCAATACTTTATTTTTATTCATGTTCACCTCAATATAACTTCTATAATTATTTCATTAATAGGATACCCGTTTCTTTCGTTAATTTTTCTTACATCACGTGCATAATACTCCATTAGTACAGGTCGGTTACAGAATTTTCACTACTTTATTTTCATCTATAATAACTAATAGGATGTCAGTTTCTCCTCTTAATCTCTCTCACTTCACATTACTGGTTACTCCATAATAGAAAAAAATTTCCTTTATTTCTCCTCCATCTTCTTCGCATCCTTCTCACTTCACCTAAATATAATGTAAAACGTGCCAGTTACCGAGAGAGTATTAGACGAAGAAAACAAATCGATACACCAAGAGGACCAACTAACATGAAAACACCATTATAAGATATCACAAATATACCCGCTTATACTTCATTAATAAATTTATGTTGTTAATTTATCATTTAATATGAATTATTTTTTACGATATATCTATGTTACGAGACTCTTAGTACCAATTATGTATAATTTATTTCTTGAGTGTACCCTTAAATTATCAAATTACATTATTTTTATCTTAATAATAAATTTTCTACATATACAGATACTCACAATAATAGTGGAGCTGGTTCAAGTAATATACCGAATGGTCCAAATATGGATAGGAATCCTATATATTTATATTTATTTAATTAATAATAATTTATTTTTCTTAAATTTTGATTCAATAAATTTTTTATTATTGGCCTAAATAATATTATTATAGATATTAGAGTAATTACCCAAATCAATCCCCGAGGATTTTAGAATCGGACATTTTAGTCCCCAAGAAAAATTAATACACGGATCAGTCCCCAAGGTTTTACTCCGGCAGACAAATCAGTCCCCAATTCATTTTCCGGCAGAGTAATTACCCAGATCAGTCCCCAAATATTTTAAAAACGGACATTTTAGTCCCCAAGAAAAACTAATGTACAAATCAATCCCCAACTTTTCTCTCTATTAGACATAATAGTCCCCCGTCCAAAAATAAAATAAAATAAAATAATTATTATTATTAATTGCACAATAATATTGTACTATATTTTTTGTATTTTTCAGACAAAAATAATGATAAATTTATTCATTAGATATATATATAGTCACTCAATAATAATAATAATAATAATAATAATAATAATAATAATAATAATAATAATAATAATAAAAAATTATTAGAGATTATTTTACAAGAAATTCAAAGTTAAAATCATTTGATATTTTTGTATTTAATATAATCAAAAGATGTCCTGTGTAAAAAAAATTATATATGTTGATATTAAAAAATATGTATTAAAACAAATATTTTAATTTAAATTTATATTAAATACATATTTTTTTAATACAAACATATTTTTTAAAATAGTACATCCTTTGATTATATTAAATACAAAAATATCAAATGATTTTAACCTTAATTTTTTTTGTAAAATAATCTCTAATAATTTTATTTATTATTATTATTATTAATTACATAATAATATTATACCATAATTTTTTGTATTTTCTAGATAAAAATAATGATAAATTTATTCATTAAATTCTTATATATGTATTTATATATATATATATATATATATATATATATATATATATATATATATATAGTCACTCAATAATAATAATAATAATAATAATAATAATAATAATAATAATAATAATAATAATAATAATAAAATTATTAGAGATTATTTTATAAGAAATTTAAGGTTAAAACCATTTGATATTTTTGTATTTAATATAATCAAAAGATGTACCATTTTAAAAAATATGTTTGTATTAAAAAAATATGTATTTAATATAAATTCAAATTAAAATATTTTATTTTAATACATATTTTTTAATATAAACATATATAATTTTTTTTACATAGGACATCTTTTGATTATATTAAATACAAAAATATCAAATGATTTTAACTTTGAATTTCTTGTAAAATAATATCTAATAATTTATTATTATTATTATTATTATTATTATTATTATTATTATTATTATTATTATTATTATTATCTAATAATTTATTATATATATATATAATATAAGAATTTAATGAATAAATTTATCATTATTTTTATCTAAAAAATACAAAAAATATAGTACAATATTATTGTCCAATTAATAATAATTATTATTTTATTTTATTTTTTGGATGGGAGACTATTATGTCTAACAGAGAGAAACGTTGGGGATTAATTTGTACATTAGTTTTTCTTGGGGACTAAAATGTCCGTTTTTAAAATCTTTGGGGACTGATCTGGGTAATTACTCTGTCGGAAAATGAACTGGGGATTGATTTGTCTGCCGGAATAAAACCTTGGGGACTGATCTGTCTATTAATTTTTCTTGGGGATTAAAATGTCCGATTCTAAAATTCTCGGGGACTGATTTGGGTAATTACTCTAGATATTATTATATTGTCTGTACAGAATTATAATCTCAATTATTAAATAATTTAATAATTTTTTAATATAATATTATATAGATATAAAATTTTTATAACTGTATTATTATAAGAAAAATATATATGTTCAATGTTTAATAATATATTTGTTATTAAATTTTTTGACTCTGTAGCAAAAAAATATAGTAGATAATTCTGGTATATATTTTTTAATCTTTTTTCTACAATTTAATTTACCATTTAATTTGAATTATTTCTACAATATCTTTATGTTAATGTACTCTTAGTACTATTTATCCGTAATTTATCTACGAATGTACTTTTAAAATACATTATTGTCGTTCCAATAATATGATTACTATTATTCAGATACTCATAATAATAGTGGTCCAATTAATATCTAATAGAATTTTACATTTCATATCTTTTTTAATATTCTACAATTCTTTTAAACGTTTTATTTAATACACAAAAAAGGTTTAAATATTTTTAATAAATATATATAACATTATAAAAAATAAATGATAATTTTTTCACTTAATAAATTTATTATATGATTACACTTGAATCATTTTTCAAATGGTAACTTTTTACTGCCTATCATGTATTTGTATTTTTCGGTCACTATCTATTTTTTTTAGTTATTCAAAATTTGAATAATTATGATATTAATGGGTATGATTTGTTTTGTTATAAAGTAACCTCTCAATTACCACTGATACTGTACAAACTTAATTCAATGAACAATTTTATAATTTTGTTAATGTGTTCTTTTTACATTCTATCAGAAATTTATGGAAATAGATCTGATCAAAACAGTAGACGTGAAAAAAATATAACTGATTAGTATTCTACTTTTTTTTTCTTTATATATTTAGTATTGTGACATAATTTTAATAGGTAAATAAATTTATAAAAAATTATTATTTTATCCTTATATGTTAGCATATTAATGTATTCATAGTAAACATTAAGTGTGAATATAATTGATGTTAAAAATTTTATTTATTTAAGATCATTACAAGAACCAATTATAAAAAAAGAGTGCCAATGCCTAACAAAAAAATTAAAATCTATACACAAAAAATTTTATAAAAACCAATATAATACTTAAAATATTTATTTGCCAATTAAAATAAAAAATATGTAAACTTTAGCGAAAATAAAAAATAGTTAATTTAAAAAATTTTATATTTTGTTGAATTATTTTGTTATAATTCACACAAATATGACAAAATAAAATAATTAAATAAAATGTTAAAAAATTTATTTATTTAAGATCATTACAAGAACCAATTATAAAAAAGATTGCCAGTGTCTATAAAAAAAATTAAAATCTATATACAAAAAATTTTATAAAAATCAAAATAATACTTAAAATATTTATTTTCCAATGAAAAATATGTAAATTTTAACAAAAACAAAAAAAATAGTTAATTTAAAAAAATTTATATTTTGTTTAATCATTTTGTTATAATTCATACAAATAAGACAAAATAAAATTATTAAATAAAATATATTTTAAGAAATAAAATAAATAGTAAAAATTAAAATGATAACTCTAGGCGAAAGCATACAAAATAAAAATTATTAGAAATAATAGAACAAATAAAATATGAACCAATATTATCGTTATGTATTGTATTATTTCGATCAGTAATATTTAAACATTTAAAAAACATGAAACAAAACATACAAACTAAAAAATTTAGCCAAAGACAAAAATCGTCATACCCTATATAAGATAATTAATTAAAAAATGCTATAAGACAACTGATGCAACAGAGAACTTTATATAAAAAAAATTATGACTTTTTAATATGGATATAATTTTAATCTTTAAATCTTTTTCATTGATATAAATATTTTTGTTTACAAACTTCAATTTATTGACGACTAACAACTTATAATTTTTTAATAGACAATTTGATTTCAAAGGAGCTCATCAATATATGCCAGAAGATAAAGACAACGAACTTGAACATCTGTTTTATGCAACAGGTACGTATTAATTATCATTAACTGAGACATACTAGATATACTAGAAATATATTAACAAATATCAATTACAGTAAGAAGGATTTCAAAGTCTCTGGAGTGCATGGAAAGATGAGCAAGCAATTGCATCAATCGAACCAATGGACAATAAAGTAATTTTTTAAATTAATTACTGTCAAAATTGCATTAAATATACATACTTCTATTTCTATGTTAGTAATCATAATCATATGTTATCTAATAGGTTCATTCCCTTAAATTTATTCTATTGGTTGGGGAGGATAAGTTAAAACAGACAAGACCCAATTCTGGAAGATGATAAAAAAGGAAATACTTTTCAATAACATACAAGGTAATGCAATCATCGTAATCAGAATGTTATTGATATGCCTATTATCTATCTCCTTTCTATATTCTTCATGTTTCATTAAATAAATGGAAAGAGTTTATGCCTAAAATATTAAAAAGTTACTCTGAAATTGCAACGGAAATTATGTTTCCCATGTTGAAAAAAAGTTGCAAAAAATAATTTTAAATCAATGATAATAAATTAAACATTTTTCTTTTTCCAGCAACAAACTCACAGAAGCGGAACCAACTCATGTTAGTAAAGAAGAATATTGCAGGTACCTTATTATAGATTAAGAAACTGACAAAATAGAGGTAATATCGAATAATTATAGATTTGAATGCTCTACAGAGGGTTTAATGGCTTCTTTTGTTGTGTATGTGTAGGAAATCCAATCTCAAACAAAAATTTTCAATTTTACAGGTTTTATTTTTTTATTGTTAAATTGTCGTTCAAATATAATGAAATTTGTATTGGCATATGGTATATTTTATTGATTTCTAAATTTTGTAGTTCTTCAAGGCTAAAGAATTTATTGATAAGGAGATGTATGAGGAATTGCTAAAGATTTTTACTCGGTTACAAATTCAGAAATTACTTTAGGTTTATCTTAACGTTTTTATTTATAGTTTGTTCTATAATCACAAAAAAAAAAGACAATTATTTTTCTTCTTTACACTTTTTGTAGGCATAAGAAAGATTCTTCAAATACAGATCTGTACTTTGACTTACCATTAAAAAAAAGTCCCTAAACAAAGAAAAAGAATATAACTTTTAAATATGGCTATTTTTTGTAAACAATCGTATTTTTCTATTTATTTTTATGACTTTGAGTTAGATAGAAGAAGATAAAATATTATTGTAATAACTATTTTATGGATTATGTTATTTGTAGGTAAGTGATGTATGTGTTTATTATAATTAAATTATTTTTATATTATTATTATTGTTTATAGATAGATAATATATTATTATTTTAATTTAAACATTTTTATATTATCATTGACTATTCTATATTATTATTTTTATGTTATTCGAATTTAAAATTTTAAAATTTATTAAAATAATTAACATTAAATCCCATAAAAAAAGTGACTAAACACCTGTTAAGCCGCTAGTTATCACTAACGAGGAAGTACGTCTGTCGTGGATTTTGTTAGTAAAGGGTGGTTGTGTGAATTCATTGAATATTACGCTTACACAGGTCTTTTTGAGCTGTGAATGAGAAATATAAAGTAATATGGAAAAAAACAAAAATTAAATAAATAAAAATAGAGTTATGTTACGTGTCCATTAAAATTAGTTACTAAAATTAGTCACTCGTATAAAATATATGTTGGAATATAAATAAAATAAATTAAATCACACATATATTTATACACAAATATATTAGTGACTGATTTTAGTATACAAATAACATTTTTAGTAAAAGTATGTAAAGCCTTTAGGGATATGTCCGGCTTCAATGCAACTTTCCACATCTAAAATTATTTCTGTCTATAGGTTAGCTTGAGAATAGCATAATTTTATAGTTCATTTATGTCCATCTATATTCACATGATGTTTGATGAAATGCCTCAAAGACTTTTCTTGTGTATATAAATGAGATAAGCCTCAATGTAGTTCTTGAAGTTGCACTCGAGCCTTATAGTAGTCCCTGAACTTAAAAGTTACTCATATTCATCCCTGAAATTGCACTCTGGGACTCAAACTTGTCCTTCCGGTAATTTCTGCCCACCTGGCGCTACCAGAAAGCTGAATTGGCAGGCTTCGTGACACGTGGACATTACAACGGCTAGCTAATGTGGCAGAGTAAACTGTCCGGAATCAATTTGGTCCCTCAAATCAAGTTAAAACCCTAATTCCCAATTTTAAAGCCCACAGCGCTCTGTCTTCTCTTCTCTTCGTTTCTCTGTTCTTGTCTTCCCCACAGCGCTCTGCTCAGAATAATTGCTGTTTTCATTTGCTATAGTATAATCCCTAACACTGTATGTAGAAAAATCAAAGCACCAGATCATGACATAACCATAAATTCACAAGAAGTACGATTAACCATAGAAAATTTTAATTTTCACAACATATCCGACTTCACCCAGAAAGAAAAGCTGATAACCTTTGAGCAACAAAACTCAATACACACAAGCTTAAAATTTGTAGCATAGAATGAATATACAAAATATTTCTGGTGGTTTTTTTATTCCCTTAACTATTCTATCTTAATATTTGATGTGACAAAGAAAGGAATGGGGGAAAAGGGTAAAAGTTGACAATACAGAGTACAAACTCTAATTTCAAAAGGTTTTCAAATCACAATTCAGTACTTCAGTTTTTACTAAAAATCATGTATGATTTTTTGCCCCCACCATACCATTATATTTTGGTATCTGGTCTTATTCTATCAAGAATGGAAATTCTATTTAATTAAAAAGAGTAATAAAATAAGTCATCAACAAATAGAAGCTCCAAACTCCAACGCAGCCCAATTCAACATGAACAAAGAAAACTAGGTTGATGAGTTACAAAAATTTTAATTTTGCAATGCAGCAAATAAAAGAAAAATCTTGAAGAATTTATAGCTTGAAGGGGAAAAAGAGGCTTACCAAATCTCAAGGTGTGCAGGGTCAGAAGACCCTTCCTTCAAGGCATCAATGAGTAACTTCTCATTCATGACGAGGCACTTTACCAGCACTTTATTCGAAATCTTTTTTGGATTGACATAAACAAAGACATATTCTTGGTTAAGTTGGTTTCAGTTCTCTACAGACACCTCCTCTACACACAATCACAAACCACGTATTAAAAATGATCAGTAAATACTAATTATAAGCTTCAGGCTGCATATATCAATTTGCTACATCTTCTCTTGATACCACAAGGTATCTTCTAACTTTAGCTTAATTGACTTGATCCTCATATTAGATTGCATAGCCTAATCCTTCGTCTAGTATAGAAGCCCAAGGATAGTGCAATTTTTCGGCATGAATTGCCATTATTTGTGGTTATCATGGTTCATTGACAGCTACCACCTTAGAAAGCTCAAATTTATTTTATAATCTAAATAATGAACCTCTGTAATTCACTCAATCAATCACATATCAGTATTTGATGGTTTTCAATAAATCATCAACTCAAGAACAAATAATCCTATAAAACTCTCTTACACCGATTAGATAAAAATTGTTCTACATAGCTAGTGCTACAAACTTAGGGCACGTTTCGTTTCCCTTTTTACTTTCTATGTTTTCTGGTTCTTGCAAAGAAAGAAGTGAAAACAGAAAACAGAATTTTCAATTGTTTTCACTAAAGAAGAGTGATAATTAATGATATTTGTATATTTCACATAAAATATATCAAAATTAAATGATTTCGTTAAAGAAAAAAAGAGAACAAAATGGGAAATTAGTGAAAGTGTTACCAGTGGAGGGATGTGAGAGGGCGTCATCGAAGAGGGCTTGGGGGCCGGTGGCGGTGAGAAGGTAGCCGGAAGAGAGGAAGGTGGCGTGAACGACAATCGCACAGACGCCATTGATAAGTATAGTGGAGAAGAAGAGACCTCTATGTTTGTGTTGTGATTTGAGAGGGGAGACAATTCGTTAGGGTAACGTTGAGGAAGGGAGGGGGTTAGCGTGAAACGACGTCGTTTCATGTCATTTTGGCGCCACAGCAAATACTACGTCGTTTCTGTTATGCCAACGTGTCAAGAAAGAGGCCAACTCACCTTTTCGGTAGCGTTAGGTGGGCAGAAATTGCCGGAAGGACGAGTTTGAGTTCCGAAGTGCAACTTTAGGGATGAATATGGATAACTTTTAAGTTCAGGGACTACTATGAGACTCAAGTGCAACTTTAGAGACCACTTTAAGGCTTATCTCATATATAAATAGGTCGTAAACTCTTTCATTTATATTCGTGGGATTTAATACATACACAAAGAGAATTAATAGCTTTGACAAGTAAACAACCAATCACCACTGAAACGTTCCCCCAAATTGCACAAGTGCCCCTCCCATTGGTACCCCTATGCGCCTTAATTATTATCTCATGTGAGTGAAGGGGAGTGTTAGGGGAACAATGAAAATTTTGAACAATATGAACAACCACCAATCAAATGAAAATACACTTCACCCTAATTTAATGCTACTGATTAAATTTACTTTTTAACCCTATTAATTCACATTGTTTACACATTATTCAAAAATCTTGTTGGTTACCTATACTTTTCCGTGAGTGAAATATCCGCAAGTACAAAAAAAAATGATAAACTAAATAATTAAGACACGGGATTAATTTAACAAATACCAAAATTAATTAATAAGAAAATAAAATAAATCTTGGGTACCGAAATGAGCCTTGTTGACATGGATATTATTACTAAGGTAGCGGCTAAACCGCCCCATTATAAATACACACACCTAACTCTCATTTTGTCAATCATGCTCCGTATGTTGCTTTTAGTAACTAGTCCCTTCTAATCATCACTAGTTTTTTTCGTCTTTTTTTTAGTTAGTATTTTCTGATCATAAGAAAATAGAAATGGGAAGTGGAAACTCGCCATGTGCTTCATGCAAGCTTCTTAGACGGAGGTGTGCCAAGGATTGCATCTTCGCACCTTATTTCCCTTCCGATGACCCTCAAAAGTTCGCCATTGTTCACAAGGTCTTTGGTGCTAGCAACGTTAGCAAAATGTTACAGGTAATGATCTGCAGAGAAGAAAACACATTTTAATTCATTCCAAGCTATTCATTAAAAAGAGTGATACCTATGAGGCCAAACACAAAAGCCCAAGATTCACGGGTCATGGCCATCTCTCAATGAATTAGCTTGGAATGAATTACAATGTATTTTCTTGGTTTAATTACTCTGTTGGTCCTATAGTTTCGCGAAATTTTTAACTAGGTCCTTATACTTTTTTTTCCTTTTAATTGGTCCCTATACGTTATTTTTTTTTCAATTTAGTCCCTATTAACGTTAAACGTCAAAAAAATATTAGTGAATTAATAAATTACTTTTATACCCTTAGAGACCTAATTAAAAAGAAAAAAAATATAGGGACTTAATTAAAAATTTCAGTAAAATTATAAATATTAAATGAAAGATATTCCTATAATCCATATTCAATGATTCTAAGACATGAAAAATATTCTTATAATCCATTTTATTTTGTCACTATCATTCTTTTGCTTATTTATATACAAATTGTACCAAAAATACCTTCTCTTTTTTTTTTATAACTTTAAAAATACCTTATCTTAAAAAAAGAATGGATAAAATAAAACAGAAATAGTAGTAATAAGTATATATAAAATTCAGTTTCCATCATTCAAGTATTCATTACGATCATGTAACATTTTATATTTGTGTGGATTCATGGAATATAGTTTGTGTCTTTATCATATCATGGTACACTATAGAAAACCATAGAGCTAGGGAATTTGTGTTATTGAAATTTAAAATCTAAAAATGAAAACAATAGAAAACGTAATTTTAGTGTAATACAAATAATGTAGAAATTAGTTCTTGTGTTGCCGCCTCCCACTCTTTGAACCAGCATGAGAATCAATAATAACATTGATAACGGCTGGTTTCCAAGCCGAGAAGAATTCTAAAAGAGCATATTTGAGTTCAGCAGATGTCCCAATAAGATAGTCATCTCCATCAAAAGCTTTAGTAGCCTGCTTTCAGCAATACATGCTACAAAGTCAGCATATATAGTTTGTTAACTTATAGAACACACTCTAGCTTTCTTCTCTTTCCTTTCCTTCCCAAAAGCAGTAAAAGAATACTCATCTTGATCCAAAAGATCAATGAGAATATATCAACATATAAAATCATAATGAACTTATTATTTGAACAAAGCTATCAAGAATTACCACATTTCTAATAACAAATATCTCATCTTAAATCAAACTCAAAATTATTCATGGTTTATAGACAGAAAAGTTTTAGGATTTTGTATCAATCAAGATGCCTCTAAATCTAAAGACATATACCAAGAAAGAGACGTAGTTTGTTTTGTTATCATGTTCATGATTACTTTAAATTTAAAGGATATGTATCATCATGGTAATACAATTGGTCATCCTTTACACCATCAGTCATAGTAGACTTTATGAATCCATAACAAAAGTTTTCAATAAGTTTCTCTTAATCTCTCCCATGTATTAATACTAACATATCATAAACTAAGTCCTTTGCATTGCATACAACATCAACCATAAAAAGATTTAACAATTCATTAAACTATGGACCCTCAAAATGAAATGGCCCTATCCTAAAAGACTTAACCATTTACCGAACCTTTGCCATGCCTTTGAATGATAGAATGATATATATAGCAAATAAGCCATCTGGACACCTTCAATATCAAAAGCATCCAGATTTTTAACTATTTACAGCCAGCACAAAGCAGTAACAAGATATCCATAATATATTAAGTCAACACAATTTTTCATAGCAACATTCATGTATGGCCAGATTCAGTATCAATTATAAGTTACCAGTCAGAAGTCAAAAATCAAAACCTTCCACTCCTAGTTTATATATACACTAAAGTTTCAAGACTATTTACCCGTCAAAACCTGCCTAAATGCTAAATGTTAGTAGCATGTAATGTTAATTTCCTTCTAAAGGACACCAATAAGCCCAACTGCTGCAATCAAGGTCAGACTCGGAGGCAGAGCCTTATATATTCATCAATTTTTGCTGTTACTTACAAATATTATAGATATCCTAATCCCCCTCATATTTTTTTCTAAAATATTATTAACCCAAATTGTAATGGGAAAACAGAGTAGTTCCCTCTCTAAACCCTCCTTTTATGTTTGATTCCTTCTCCTTCCCTCTAAAAACCTAAAGCTACCACAAAAAATCCGTTCCACATGAAAAGAGCATAACCAAACTGAGGCAAAAAGCTAAAAAGAAAAGTGCAATTGAAGGTGAAACTGACCAATTGCGACCGAGAACCTCAGGCAACAAGGCGAGGTGCGGCCAGGCGAGGCGTGGTGCGGCGACGCGAGGCATGGCGCGGCGATCGACGGCGAGGGAACGCGATTTAAGCGACACACCATCAGCATTGAGCAGAGCAGACGGACGATCAGCGCAGAGCAGTGCAGCGTAGACCAAGGACGATGGACAATGACGACGACGACACCAACAAAGGGAGAAAAAACGCCACTGACTTCAAAGAACAATCGCCAGGTAGGGTTTTTACTTTTGGGACAAAATGTCAAGGGTAATTTTGGTATTTTGAAAAAATGGATGTGGTTCAATTAGCTGTTTTAATTTAATTAAGAGAATATTCCATTTTTGAACAGAATATTCCGTTATATCAAACGATTTTGTCACGACAGGGACTAAATTGAAAAAAAAATTAACGTATAGGGACTCAATTAAAAGGAAAAAAAGTATAGGGACCTAATTGAAAATTTCGCGAAACTATAGGGACCAACAGAGTAATTAAACCTATTTTCTTCTCATTAACGTGATATGAAGAAGAGCAACATCTTTCGGTGATATGAAGACTAGCAACATCTGCATCTTTCGTTCTTTTGTGTTCCTCTTCAGCAATCACTTTCTTTTCAGTTCAATTACAATTAGCCTTTTGCATTTTCCATTTCTGAATTGAATTTTCTCACTTTATTGTTCGTTGACTCTTATTGTTAATTAACACAATAATTTTTTTTTTTGTTTAATTACTCTGTTGGTCCCTATAGTTTCACCAAATTTTTAATTAGGTCCTTATACTTTTTTTCCTTTCAATTGGGTCCCTATACTACTTTTAATTTTGTAATCACGTCCTTTTCATGTTAAAAATGATAAAATTAACATAATATTTTTACCAAAATACATGCGATCAAAGATTTAATTAAGTTTTTAATTATAAATACCTTCAATTTGCAAAGAAATATTCATTTAACTCTAATAATTTTTATACTAGAAAGGACTTAATTATAAAATTAAAGCAGTGTAAAGACCCAATTGAAAGAAAAAAAAGTATAGGGACCTAATTAAAAATTTGGTGAAACTACAGGGACCAACAGAGTAATTAAACCCTTTTTTTTTGTGAGGTGAAATCAGTTGTTTGAGAATTTATCTTTTGGATTGATTTTATGAGTTAGATCAACAGTAATCATTTTGAATAATCATCAATGTGTGTTTGTGTGTGTTAATGAAGAGTGATAGTTGATACAGTTAGAAATTTGAGTTCTAGGAGCAAGGTGTTTATATTGATATATAGCATCATACCATGTTTTAAGTTCAAATGTTAATTAATCATTCATCTTAGCTTAAGCTTTGGTTAGAGATGAATCCTGATATGGTATTGTACTATCATCAGAACTTCTATGATCATAAGATCTAGACTCTAGAGTTCGACTTTTGTTACCTCGAATTGAATTTCAGCACAAGTTAGGATGAGTCTGTGCATTGTCCAAGTTATGAACCATTCATGTGCCTTTATGTAATAGCTTAAGTTTTTGGGAGAGTTGGTTTGTGACAGTCATGTTGTCTCAGCAGAAGAAAAGGTATTGAATGCATATTTTTCTTGTCAAGCTTCTATTCGTTGTTGAGTGTCGATTATTAAAATTCATTCATGGAGTTCACTTATCATGAAAACTCACATCTTTAACATGTATTTATCTGTATTGTACAAGGATCAAGTTTTTGTTTTCTTGTTTTTACTTACTAGCTTGTGTTTTGATTCATGGCTTTTCTATTTTTCAGGAGTTTTTATGCTGCGGGAGGTTTATATTTGGACCAGATATAAAGTCTATATTTCTGACGATATTTCTTATTGTGGCCCCTGTTGCTGTATTCTCATTCTGTGCTTTTGTGGCTAGAAAATTGTTGGACGATTTTTCTCATCACTCAGGATATTCAATAATGATTATAGTTATTATTCACACCATTTTTTTAAATTAATCTGATCCAAGAAAAAAAAATGTAGCCCAAGACTTCTATTTTCCATACTCAAATGTATATCAATTTCAAAGTTACAAGTAGATAGCTATTCAAAAAAAGATTATTCAAATATGTAAAAGCACTATGTTTCTTTTCTCATAGACCATTGTTCTCTTAAAAGTCTTAAAATGTATTCCCAGGTTTTGACCACCCTTCTACTGACCTCAGGAAGGGATCCTGGCATTGTGCCTCGAAGTATTCGTCCTCCAGAGCCAGATGTTCATGATTGGAGTGCCAATGTCAACAATGAACAGAATCAAAGGCTAAGTTTGCCTTGAACAAAGGATGTGATCATCAATGGTATATCCGTGAATAAAAGATTTTGTATTTATATATTTTATATTTAATTATTTAAGAATAAAAGATTTTGTTGTCATTTAAAGTCTTGTGTATTAAAATATTGTCATTTAAAATATTTATTTATGTATTAGGATATTTTGTATTTATTAGAGTCCATCAATGCTCTTCTTTTATATTAGCCTTTGATTTTCATCTAATAAAATCTAATGGTCTATATAAACATGGCACATCCAATAAACACATAATTGTTGTGCTCATTTTAGACATACCCATCATATTCTAATAAAATCTAATGCAACAATAGTTTAGTAAAATGCTTCTTATTTTAGTTTTTTTTTTCCTTCTCAGTGCTGGTTTCAACATTGTCGGTTTCGGCTGGATAACTTCTCCTGCCGCAACAGAACTCGAAACCATTGTTCTCAATTTGCTTGCTAAGGCACTTAAGCTGCCTCATGATTTCCATTCTACTGGTGAGGTCGTGGTCTGTAAATTTAAGGGATTAGGACACTTTCAAGTACTTGCCATTCCCCTAAATGGGAATTCATTTTAGAAATTGTATTGCAGGGCAAGGTGGTGGAGTTATTTAAGGAACAGCGAGTGAAGCAGTACTAGTTGTCTTGTTGGCTGCTCGCGACAAGATCTTAAGGACGGTTGGAAAAGACGCTCTTCCTAAGCTTGTGACATATGCATCTGATCAAACACACTCTTCTCTACTAAAAGCCTGCCAGGTACCTTCAATGAAACATAAAATTTGAGAAGGCCTCTCATAAGGATCCTCTATAAGTCCTAGCATTGAACCTTGAAGGATACCGTTTTATGATTATTGTTAACCAGTTTTTACTTTGCATTGGCAGATAGGTGGACTTAATCCTGAGCTTTGCAGGTCACTAAATCTGATGCTTCAACAAATTATGTGCTTTCTCCTGAAGTATTTTTTGAAGCAGTTTCAAGAGACATTGCTAGTGGTCTTATACCATTTTTCTTATGTGCTACTGTAAGAACTAAGGCTTATAATATCAGTTTTAGGAAATTATTTTTAGTAGATTTGATTTCTTAACATATGTGATATACACTCTTCATCTACAAATGCAGGTTGGTACAACTTCATCAACTGCTATTGATCCTCTACCTGAATTGGGAAAAATTGCTAATAATGTGGCAAATACCACACCTTTGGTATGCATTTCCCATAAAAGAGGATTTGTATGTTTTGAATTGAGGTATCTTCTCTGTCTGCAGGTTGATATGCTCCAGGAAAAGAATGAAAGCATACTTGACAAGGTATTTTAATATTATCTCTTTCTCCCTCTTGATGCTGATAGTACTAACCTTAGTTGAAACTGATACACACAGCTCAGAGTTGAGGAAGAGAGATGCAAGGAAGCCAAGGCCAGAGTTGAGCTTGAAAAATAAGTACTTGCTTTATTTCTTTCTTGGTATATGATTGAGGTTTAATAGTATATATGACACAACTGCATTATGACATTGCAGGAAGGAAGCAGCATTGCGCCAAAGAGAGGTAATGTGGGAATAACTTGAAGTGTAGATGTGTGTATCATAAAAGAAGTATGTATGCTTCAATAGAGAATGGAGCTAGTGTTCACCAAATAGTAGCATGTACCATCTGTTGTTGTTGGATACAGGCTGCACTTAAAAATGCCAAAGACTCTAAGGATGGAATTGGTAAGGAAATCACATCTCTCCAGGCTGCAGTTGAGGCTGCAGTTGGGGTTTAACTGCAAAATATGGTAAGCTGCTGTTTGGTTTAGCTTTATTTTTAATTTATTTTCTTCTGGGGATGTGGGATTATGACATCCATTCCTGACATGACCTAGAAGCCATTTTAATATCAATTGTTCAATATGTTAATCTTTGGTCATAGTATATGTGTTGGGTGTTTATGCATTATTCTAGCATGAATATGAATTAGTTGATTTTAATAAGTCATTATTGCTAAATTTTATCTTGTATAACATTTGCTATGGATTATAGGCATCTGTGCAGATGTTGCAGTTTTAAATTATGAACTTTGGTCATTATTAGCCCTTCTTCCTTTTGAGTTTGTCCTTTCTGCAGGACAAAAAGCTAAGGAGGAATGCTGGAAAAAAGGCATGAAATAAAGACTTCTTATTCTTCATTTCATACTAATTTGATAGCATTATAGGACAAATCTGTGCTCATGTTATTTTTTCAGGTTGCAATTCCATTTCCATTATTAATCTCCTTTAATTTTATTTTTTCAATTTAACTCTTTTAACAAATATCACATTTTGGCAGGAGCTATGATGCTTTTTTCACCAAACAGTATCTGAGAGGGTAAGTTCCTCCTATTATCTCTTTTTGTATTGTTCTTGCTTTATCTTAGTTGTTGGATTTAGATCAGAATCACCCAAACTGATGCAAACACATGTCATTAATTCTAATACTTTTTTGCTTCAGTTTTCTTAGAATAATAGAGCATATGAATCAGCTGTGATGGCAATATATATATACATGAGAACACGATTGGCTCCACTTCATAATTTTTTCATGTTTGAAAGAGGGATGCTGTAATACAGTTTCTTAAGGACATGTGCAAAAAACCAGGCATTGATTGCACTAACTTGTTGACCACTTTCACAGGTTCCCTTTTTTCCTCTTTTTCCCCTCAAATCTCTATATTTGACAGTTCTCAAATTCAAAATATGTTGACCTTCAAAAGTTTTTAGGCCCTAACTGCTGCCTAATCCCATCAATTGTCAATATATTTTTAAAGATGTGGAATTATTTTGTTTTGCAGTATGGTTGGTTGATTAAGACTGATTTTTGGTTTAGTTCAACATCTTGTGTGGAATTATTAATCTAATTACAAAATGTGAAACTGATTATAAGTAAAATTAATTATTGAATGTGACAGAAAAGTAGTAAAACTTTGAAAGAGATTAACCTGCTTGGGAACAGTTCACTTTTGAAGAAAAGTAGTAAAGTTGTACGATGTATTTTCAAGTGAAATGAGGCCTTTAATAATAACTTGCTTTTTAGCATACCGAAGGTTTAAACAATAATAAGTTGTCACTCAATGAGGTGTGAAATACTTACTTGAATTGTAGTGTAGTGTGCTTTAATTTGTGTAATCCGTTGATAATAGCCTAATTTTGTAATAGCCTTTATAATAGCCTTTCTTGGACTTTTCCAACTAGCATTACATTCATCTATAGGACTTGCGTTTGCTTTTGATTCATGCAATCATGTACAGTCATTGAAATAAGCAAAGGTGGCATTTTCAGTGGTGTCATGAACATGTAAGCTCCCGCATACCTCACTTCTTTCTTGTATATTTTTTCAATTTTTGCTGCTAAATGCTGATATTACAATACTGATAGCTTGTTTCACTTCAAAGAAAGCATTATTATTATTACCTCTTTGAAAGCATTATAATACTGAAGCCTCAATAAATTATTATCATCATTTTGAAACCTGTAACTTAATTAGCTTCTCTATATTTGCATTAGGTTTCCTTATTTCTTTAAAACTTGGATCAATAGACTATTCAAAGTTTTAGTTTAATTCATCTCAAAATCTGTTTACACTCATGGAGAATATATCACTTGAAAGCTATGAGCAGATGATGAAACAGAGGGAAAGAAAATGAAGGGGCTTCTTTCAGTCCTTTCATGGAGAAGGGATTAAAGGGTTGCTGAAATATTTAAGTGTGAATGAAGCGGGAGATATTTTGCATTATCCCCTTTCTCTGTTCTTGGACTGAAGGGGAGCTCCTTCTTTCTGTTGCCTCCATTATTGGGTTAATACTAAAATTCGTCCCCGAAAGATTACGCGATCTTCATTTTCGTCCCCGAACGATTTTTTTAATCAAATTAGTCCTTGAAAGATAAAAAATAAGTCAAATTAGTCCTCTTGTCAGTTGGGCGATGACGTGGCACGTTAAGTGCCACGTGGCATGATGACTTGGCACGCCACGTGGCAGGTCAATGCCACGGTCAACGCCACGTGGCATGTCAGTGCCACGTGACAGGCCAGTGACACGTGGCATACCCATGTCAACGCCACGTGTCACTTGACATGTAAAAAAGATTTTTATAGTCAAAATAGTCCTTGAAAGTCTAGAAATAAGTCATTTTCATCCCTCAAATTTTAAAAATTAGTCAAACTAGTCCTTATATAATTTTTTTTTTAAATTTTTTCTTCATAATATTAAATTTGAAATATTTTTTGATACTACTAATTTTAATAGAAATGTAATTGACAAACAAAACATTAGTAATTGTATCTTTTCTTCTTAAAAAATTTTTCCAATAAAATTATCTCTCTCCTTTAATTCTTCTCAAAATCTCTCTTATTCTTTTCTATTATAAAACATTTTTCTTACATACATTTTGCTGGAATATATATATATATATATATATACTCAAAATTAAAATGTATGTATTTATTAATCTAAACAAAGTTATATGCTCGAAATCAAAATTTATGTATTGTTACGGATTCGGCCCACGGATCCCGGACCCAAGGTTAAACCCGAACCCGGTTCCTCGGGTCTGACCCATCTCCTTCTTCCGGAAGGCCCGGAAACGGCCCTCTAGAACTCCTAACCGACTTTCGAATTCAAACGTCTCCCTTATCTTAGCCAAATAAGATAAGATAAGATATTCACCATCACCTATAAATAGAGGACCCAGGTCCCTCCAGGTATTCATTCATTCCATACATTTTACACCTCTCAGATCCATTCTGACTGGAGCGTCGAAGTGTCTTTACAGGTACCTCCCCCCATCGCTCCAGTCACGCGATCCGGTCTTCGCCTCGACCCGCAGGTTCCCGATCCATCCTTCAACCCGTACCAGAGACATCTTGTACATGTATGTTAAGCTAAACAAAGTTATACCACTATTTTTTTAGGTTAACATACATAAATTTTGATTTCGAGCATATAACTTTGTTTAGGTTAATAAATACATACATTTCAATTTTGAGTATATATATATATTCCAGCAAAATGTATGTAAGAAAAATGTTTTAGAATAGAAAAGAATAAGAGAGATTTTGAGAAGAATTAAAGGAGATAGATAATTTTATTGGAAAAATTTTTTAAGAAGAAAAGATACAATTACTAATGTTTTGTTTGTCAATTACATTTCTATTAAAATTAGTAGTATCAAAAAATATTTCAAATTTAATATTATGAAGAAAAAATAAAAAAAAATTATATAAGGACTAGTTTGACTAATTTTTAAAATTTGAGGGAGGAAAATGACTTATTTCTGAACTTTCAAGGACTATTTTGACTATAAAAATCTTTTTTACATGTCAAGTGACACGTGGCGTTGACCTGGGTATGCCACGTGTCACTGACCTGCCACGTGGCACTGACATGCCACGTGGCGTGCCACGTGTCGCTGACATGCCACGTGGCGTTGACCGTGGCATTGACCTGCCACGTGGCGTGCCAAGTCATCATGCCACGTGGCACTTAACGTGCCACGTCATCGCCCAACTGACAAGAGGACTAATTTGACTTATTTTTTATCTTTCAGGGACTAATTTGATTAAAAAAATCATTCGGGGACGAAAATGAAGATCGCGTAATCTTTCGGGGACGAATTTGAGTATTAACCCCTCCATTATTATTATGTTGGTATATATTTTCTATCATATGTCTCAATTTTAATTCAATCAAATATATATGATTTTGAATTAGCTTGATCCTTATCTCAATTTTCTACCACAATTACTGATTTTGTTTTTCGTTTTGTTGAAATTTTCAGCTGAAAGTAAAAGTGAATAAGCTAGCTTGACCATTTGTTTCTATGACCCCCTGAAAATGTCATTGGAGAGTCTCCTTACTAATCATAGTGTATTCTCAATTCCCAAATAAAAATCAATTTCAATTTCTCTTTCTTCTTATGAGAAATTAGCGACTGCATGCACTTGATATATATAAATGGCAACATATTATGATTATTTACTCACACCTTTCCCTGCTACCTTGTCTACTTTGTAGCATATGCAGCTAGATAGTAGATACTATTAGATCTATTAGAGATACTTTAGTGTTAGATAGATTTTGGAATTAATTATTATTTGATTATTTTTCTATTTATCTTTAGTAAAAAAATTCGTTTTCTTTTTTATTTTTCCCTCTAAATTATTTTTTTATCTTCCTTTGTTATTATAAACTAGAATGAGACTCGCGCGATGCGCGGAGCAGTAAATTAATGATAGTATATAATAAATATTAAAAATTGTTATGTTTTGTAAAATTAAATTAAATGTGTAAACTAAAGTTAAATTTAAAAGGTATTTTATTTAAAATAATTTGTAGTACAAAAGATTTGGATATTAGAGTTGTATGTACAAAATGACATTTTTATTTGGTGATTTGATTTTTGCATGTCTTCTTATGTGGCGCTCTTTCTCCTTTTTTTTTATTGGTTATTGTTAGAGTTGTTACTTTCTTCTTTCTATGTAAGTTCTTGTAAATGCATGTTCTCTATGAATTATTAAGTTATCTGCACTTTCTATTGTGTTGTTTGTTCCATCTTTGCAAATATGTTCTTCTTCCGAAATTGTGTCTTGAATTTGTATAGTTTTGTTTCTCCTTAATCTCTTGATGGGTATGTGAGTGTTGATGAAGTTGGTTCCCATAATCAATGAATAATTTAAATTAGAAATAAAAATGATGTCTAAAATAACTAAAATAAGTGATTTTTTTTAGTATTACCTGTTTTATTTGTTGAAATTTAGTGTTTTTGGTTGGAACAAATGTCTTGGTAACAAATGAGGGTTGAAATTTAGTGTTTTTGGTTAGAACAAATGTCTTGGTAACAGTGTATTATTGAGAAGAACTTTCTTTAAGATTAAAAACATTTACATTGACTTCAAATATAAGTGATGTTGCACACATTTTTCAATTGGGGTGGTGCTTTAATGTCATTACTTTTTTGGAGTGCCATTAGATTTGAAGCACTTGTACCCAATAATTTTTTTGTTTCGCCATCAAATAGTACAAAAGTTGTTGTACCACTTTGATCAGAAACCTTTAATTGAATTTTGAACCTAAAATAAGTATTGGGTTAGTAACTAATAATTTGATACATGGAATTATGAAAAGTATATAGAGTTACCTTATTGTTGGATATTGTGGTGTTTGATTACATGTGCCACAATGTAGTTATCTCTATTTTTATATGCTTTTTTCATACACTTTTCACATTCAACATAGTTATCTACATTAAGTTTGAGATGTTGTGTAGTTGAGAAATAGATTTTTTGTGCTAAATTTGATGTAATTTGAAAGAATAGTGATAAGAGACTTATATAAGTAGTTCAAATAGTATGAAATTTGAATATTTATAACGAAAAATTTATTATGATTAATAATATTATTATGATATTTGTAATATGGATGTTTATTACATTGAATGAGTTTTTTTATAGAAATTAATATATTAATTATTGGAGTTATAAATTTCTTGTATTATTTACAACCGTAAAATAAAATAAATATAGGAAGATGAATTTAATGTCTTTGTAAGTTACAAATTTGGTTAGACACTATTAATTTCTAATTATTGTCGTTGGTAATTATTGTATTGGTTTTGTATATTTTATTTTTTTGCTGATTTGGAAATAATAGATGATTTGGCAAAAATTGAGTAGTTGATTCTAAAATTTTGCCAAGTAAGCGATATTACTGACATGGCGTGAGTAAAAGAAGAGAAATAGTTTAAAAGTAATGTGGATAAATTTATGTATTTACCTTTATATATTAAGAATAGATTTCAAAATCAACAAGTCAAACTATCACTCTTTCTTGTTTTGTAACTTGAAAATCTATATGAATGATTTAAGCATTTAGCAAAAATCTAAATTTTGAACTGTTTGGTTGTTTCAGTATCCCAAAGTTCGCAAGTTTATTTCAACTACCAAGAGTGAGGGTGCAACAATTTTGATTGGAAGATCTGTCTCCTCTTGAGGTATGATATCATTACCCTCTCATGCTTGCAACTGGGAATATCTTTAATGAGTTTTCTTTCTTTAAATTAATTAATGACATTGACAGCACTCAAAAAACATTTCAAAGTCACACTTAAATGTTATGGTGTTATCTGGATTGAGGTTTGAGTTAAGTTTAAATTAAAGAGTTGTGGTTTAATGTGATTTTTCAAGAGATCAATAATGAATTTGAGTAGTGTTGGTCTTGATTGATGCTGTGTAACTGTGGAGGAAATCTTTATTGAATAGTTATGAATTTTTTAAATAAATAACCGTGTGAAAAAAGTAACATATTTTTTAAATAAATAACCGTGGAGGAAATCTTTCTTTTCTATCTTTTTTAGGAAACAAGGAGAAGATAGTGTTAACAAAGAGGACTAGTTGAAATGAAACAAGATATATATGGTGCAGCAACTTCAAGCTTTCAAAATTAGAAGATCAATGTAGATTTACAGGTTTAGTGTTGTAACATATGAGTATTAAATATACTATGAACCATGAATTTGGATTGTGGATTGTAAGCCATCAATGTATATTTAGATTGTGGATCATAAAATTTGATGTATTTATGAATTTGTCTCTTTTAATTTCTATATTTTAATATAGATATTGTGAATATTTATGAATTTTGTCCCTTTTAATTTCTATATTTCGATATAGATATTAGGAATAATTAGTAAAAATCTATAATTAGAAAATCAGTAACAATGACCAATTTAGCGACCGATTTTAGATTTTCAGGTCAGACATCAGCGACCGATAATTTTAGCAACCGATTTAGCGATCGATTTTCTCAGCAACCAACTTAGCGACCAAAAAAGTGGTCGCCATTTAGTGATCGATTTTATTAGCGACCGATTTAGTGATCAATATCGTTTGGTACTAGTTTGGTAGCATTAGTTGAAAATCGGTCGCTAATATCGGTCGCTAACGGTTAGCGACCGAAGTTGGTCGCTATTTTTAAATTAGCAACCAAGGATTTAGCGACCGCCAGAATCGGTTGCTAAATCGGTTACTATTATGGTAATTTCTTGTAGTGAATAATAATAAGGAATAATCTCCGTGTACAAGCGATTAACACTTACAAGTGTTACAAGTCCTTTACCCTTAAACGCGCCTCTTATGACATGTGTGTTTCACGCGCTTCTTTAACAGACTTTTAAATCAATCAACACGCGAATATATAACTTCCTTTTTTCATAGGATTTTGTTTCCTTTTTCGAATTTTTTGCCTTTTTTGTTCGATCTTGTTTGTGCGTTTCATAATTAATTTTGTTTCCTTTTTCAAATTTCTTACCTTCTTTTAAAATAATATAAGTCATAATTAATTTTTGTTATGTTAGATCAATTTAATTAAATTTAGTTAATAAAAAACTTAAATATGTAACATAGTCTCTAATGCATGCTTCAATCTTATCTTTCAAATAAAAAATAGTTTCATTTAGATACATATCTATCTCAGGCACTATATTTGTGCACCGGCTATGTTGAATAACACCATAGTTTCAGAGGGGGAAATTGAGCAAATTTTGTTAATATTTTCTTTTTAGTAGCTGCAATAAATATGAGTAGATACCTATATAAGGGAATGAGATTGTGATCCTTTGTATGCATAGTTCACTTGTGACATTTTACAGGCTGCATGTGAATTTGGTTGAAGCTGTTTGTCAAAATTGACATTTTATACCATCTCATTTTATTTTTGTGAGTCTCTAATGAATATGTAAATGTTGCCCAAGAAACAATAATGACGAATACTTCACATCCAAGAAACAATAATTTATATATGTATCTCTCGGTCAAACTCTTGGATTCTCTCTTTGCATTGTATGATGTGATAATAATAATAATAAACAGTTAATTATTTTAGCTACTTAATTATTTTGTGGTGTTATGGCTAATTATTAGCAGCACTTTTAGCTTAAAGCGCACTATAATCATCCCTATCCTAATGTTGAATTTTATATGCTTAATGCTAATTATATGGATCTTTCTAACGAGTGTCTTATAGACAAGATACTATTAAAAAAAATTATTAAAAATATAAAATAAATACTAATATTTTAAATTTTTTATTTATTCAATGCATCAAAAAAAAAAATTTCTTTCACTTTCTTTTGGTTATTTATAGTATTTTCTAGTCTAATTGGTCAAGAATTAATCTACTGTAAATCTGAATTTTATTTAAAAATAATCAATAAATTATTACATATAAGACAACATTCGAATTTTTAATACTTATTTAAATAGATGAATAAGTTAATTATTCAATTTATTCAATTTGGTTTCTTTTATTCTCTTAACCAATGTTCTTAAGAAACTCTATAACTATATCAAAAAATATAAATATAATTTAATCTTAAAAATTGGCTAGCAATTAACGAGACTTCTCACATCTATGTATATTAGTATTATGATGGTATCTCTTAAAAATATAAAAGGATAGATTCCAACACTAGTAAAAAAAATTGAATAAGCCTAATTCAATATTAAAAATTATTAGTTCCAAAAATAAAAATTATTTTGTAGTTATCAAAATGTTCATAATGATACACCCTAAGGTCTAAGCTATATGCAAATTTTTGTCACAATATATTTAAGAAAAATTTGATTGTACTGAATGTAAGATCCATCCGCACTCGCTGATGATACGTGTATTGTCTATAGTTAGAACACGTGTCTAAAAAGAAGTATTGTCGTTCTCAAAATACTGGATGATGATGCTAAGAAAAGTCATCGTAAACCCCGCACTTAGCAGAGTTTGTGCTAGTTGTTCGTGCTTAGCAAAAGATTTACAGATGATAATGAATACAGTTAACGATAATATAACTGGTGTAATTAATAATATTTTTTATTAAATAGGCGGGGCCATTAAATAATTACCTAGATGGGCCTTTGATAATGGACATGTAGATGTGGTAGTCTGGTCAAAATGATAATCTTCTAAAAAGAATGGGATCATGTTTGGTTGAGCTGTGAGTAAAAGATCCAATGGTGTGGAGGAAAAAAAAGGATTGGACATATGGGTATAAATAATGCATGCCTCATTATCTTTAATATTTGAGTACATTGTTAGAAGTAGTTTGTGTTTTTCTCTATGTCAAATTTTTTATGTTTTAAAATGTCTAGATCAGTTTAAGGGGTTATTTTCTTGTCTTTTTAACTATATTTTTAACAAAAGATAAAGTGATCTTACAGTTAGTTAGTTGATTGTCTTTTTTAATTAAGAAGGGTTAAAAAAAAAAGATATTAGATATATACAGTATCCTGAAATTCAAATAGTCGAATGAGATTTAAAAAAATGAATCATCAAAAAAATCGTTTCTAATATTATACATGATAAAAAAAATACAATTTATTATTTTTAGACTTCTATAAACAATAATATTAAAATGATTATTTAATATCTTAATAATATAATAAAGTGGAGAATAAAATTATGAATAATTTTTGTAATTATATTATAGCAGTTGTCATTTTCATACATTAAATTAATCATTTGAGATTTATTTGATATATGTTATATTAATATATGTAATTACACTAAATTATATATGTATTTTAAAAATTCATATTATGTTATATAAGGCAAATCACAATATTAAACTAAATGGAAGAAGAAATTACAGAAATCTACCAAAGCAAAAAACGTAATAGGGATCACCCAAAAGCATGTTTCTATGTAATTCGAATCAGCCTAAATCGAACTAGGAAACCACAAGTAAATCGAACTAGGAAACCACAAGTAATTCGAACCAAGTCAATTCGAATTACTAGGGATGTAATTCGAATTTATCTCATTCGAACTATGCATGTATGGAATCCAAGGTAGTTCGAATTCAACTAATTCGAATTATGGAGCAGTTCGAATCAAACCGATTCGAATTATAAGGGAAGCAGTTCGAAATGTATTTCGAATATAGTTTATTCGAATTATATACATATAATTCGAAATTAGCTGTTTCGAATTATGAAAAACCAGATGTGTATAAGTATGGTATAAACGTGAATTCTTCTCATTAGAGTGAAACACAATGGCTAGTGAGAAGAGTGTTTTAGTGTTGGTGTATTATAGAGGGTCCATCAAGAAAAAAACATGCTCTGATGTGAAGTTCACTGATAAGGATCCCCTGAGTATTTTTTTTGAGACCCACAACAAGTTTCGATGAGTTCCTGAATTTTATAATACAGAAACTTGGACTGCAAGGCATGAAATGGGTAGAGAAGTTCTTCTATCGCATTTCGATCTTGGTCTATTGAGCAAATATCTTTAAGTCATATTTCTTAAAAAAAAGAACAACATTACCATATAAAAATTTAGATTACTGATTACTATTCATGGTTAAAAAAAATCATACTTTTAAAAGGTTTCACCCGTTGTTGTCCTTACTTCTCACACTATCTTATTTATTTGTGATCACTAATAAATCACTAGCAAAAACCACTTATATAACAATCCTATCTAACTTAGCAACGCTAAATAATGACTACCATTCTAACATATGAAAGGCAAGAATATCTAAACAAAAACACATTAATTCCTATCTTAAAGGGTTTTTCGCACTAACCTCTTCGTTGATAACTCCGGCTATATGGACGACTCCATCCAAATGATAAAGCCGGTCCAGATTATCCCCCATCAGTTGAATATTCTGTTCAACCCTTTGTTGGAGTCGTTTGGAAATATTTTTTTCTGGAATTTGGTGGGACAGGGGTTTCGAATAGTGGTTCGAATGAGGTTGTTTCGAACTCTATTTATAGACACAACACTTATAATTCAAATTGGTGCATTTTGAATTACCATGGACATGTAATTCGATAGTAATTCGAATCAGTATGCTTCGAATTATTAGGAGTGCTGAAACCGGTTGCTAGTTCGAATCACCCCAATTCGAACTAGTATGTCTTACACTTTTGGTGTAATTCGAACAAGAGTGATTCGAATTACTATTGATTGTTGAAATTCGAATGTACCTAATTCGAACTACATAGAAACGTCCTGGTAGATCCTTGTCATATTTTTCTCTTTGATAGAATTACGTAAAATCTTGATCCACTTGGTTTATATGCGTGTTTTGCCTTATTATATATGTATACATTGGCCCATAGATTAAAACCTTTTATATATATAGATAAACATAACAATGGAGTCATGAATAACAAAAAATTTTATCTTAGAATAATACTAAATAAAAGAATAATTTAAAATTTTTAAATTTAAAACTATTAGTAATTAATGTTACATAATATATTTTAAAATAAGTCATGCTAATTAAACAAGTTAAACAAAGGCACTGCTAAGGTTGAATGGATTTTTACGTAGTGTTTTTTTTTTTTTTGGGATTGAGTGTTTGAAGTTTGTAATTTAGGATTAGGTTAGAGTTGGGGTATTTTAAATTTAGAATTTGGGTTTAGGATATGTTCTTGAGAGTTTAATATTTAGAAGTTAGGATTTAGAGGTTAAAGGTGTAAGGTTTTTAGTTTAGTGTTTAAGATCTAGTGAGGTATATTTAGTTTTTGTTTTAAATTAGTTTATAATTTTAAAAATAGTAAATATTAATTTAAAATTGACGAATATTTAGTATATATTTTTGAGAATTTAGGATTTTAAGGGTTTATGGTTTGTAAATAATTTGATTTTATAAAAGAGTAGTATTTAATGGTTTAGAATGTTTTATACATAATTTGAGAAAACGAGGGTTCATATGTACTGGGGTTTAGGGTGTACGTTCTCGAGATTATGGGTTGGAAATGAGAATGGTTAGTTGAGGATTTAGGGCTTAATGTGTGTGAAGAATGTCTCTTGGGTGCAGGGATGGACCTAGAGGGCGGCGAGTAGTGGCCTCGCCCCCTCCCCCCCTCCCCCTCCACTCAAATTTTAAGAAACTAAACTTACATACAATATGTGTTTAAAAAACAAAAAAAAAATATTATGTAATTTATTAGTTTTATATGTATTATTTTTTACTATGTGGTGGATTTATGTCTTAATTGTGTAATTCATTAAAAATTTTAACTTAACTAATTTAATATCATACCCTCAAGTCGTTGTACTTTGTAAATTAGTTTTTATTTAATGATATTTTTTACGCTAATATGTAATTATATTTTTATATACATAGAGAAGAAATATATTTTTTTGAATCATGATATATAAGAATTAATTGTTTTTATTTGTGCAACATATTTTATATCTAGTTAAATATAATGGTATGCATGGTAAATTTTTTTCAAATTTTAGATAACGAATGATAAAATTAAGGGCTAATAAAAAATTAAACCTTTTTCGTTAAAGATAATAAGTAAAAAAATTATTATTTAATTTTTTATATACAGAAACTTTCGTCTGTTTAACTGGAGACTCTTGTTAATTTACAACTTTTTCTTAATAATATCCGACATATGATTTTATGATAGTAATGTGGTCTCATTTTATTTTTCAAAAAAAATAAGATAACAATAATAGTAATAATGCTTTGTTATGTGCTTGAATAATGTGTGAAGGAAGAAGAAATTAAAATAAAACGATAATGTTAAGAAGATTAAAAAAATAATTTTTTTATTTAATATTTATTAATTTATTAATAATTAATAAATATTAAATAAAATAAATTCTGATTATTTTTTATTAATTTTTTAATTATTAAATTTTTAGTGTAAATATATTTTTATATTTTTAGTCCGTCAGAATTTGACACATACATCATCTATAATACATAGTTTTTTAAAGTTTTAATTTAAAAAAATATATTTGCATTAAGAGAACAAAATTAAAATATTATTTATTTTGATTAATCTCACAATTATTACTATGTATTGTATATATTTAATAAATAAAATAATAAATTAATAGACACTCTAAAAAGTCTATTAATTTACTATTCTTTTAATAATATAAATTTTTAAATTAGATTTGTTATAAACATGAATGAATACACATTGACAAGCGTGGGATTCGTGCCCCACAAAAATTTTAAATTTTTTAACACTATAATGTAAAAAGTTAAAAAATATGACAATATGTTATACCCTTATAATACTTTTTGTTATATGTATGTATAGGTACATAAATTCACATGCATACACATGTATTATTATTGGCAACACTACAAGAAATTACCAGATTAGTGACCCATTTCGGTAGTCACTAAAACCATGATCGCTAATCAGAAAATAGCGACCAATTTCGGTCGCTAAACGTTAGCGACCGATTTTAGCGACCAATTTGTTAAAAAGGTCACCAACCCCTAACCAAATAATATCGGTCGCTAAATCGGTCTTTGAATAAATCGGTCGCTGATGTCTGATCTGAAAATCTAAAATCGGTCACTATTACTAATTTTCTAATTACATATTTTTACTAGTTTTTCACAATATCTATATAAAAATATAGAAATTAAAATAGACAAAATTCATAAATATCCACAATATCTATATTGAAATATAGAAATTAAAAGAGACAAAATTTATAAATATATCAAATTTTATGATCCACAATCCAAATATACATTAATGGCTTACAATCCACAGTCTAAATTCATGGTTCATGGTACATTTACTACTCATATCTTACAATACTAAACCTTAAAATCTACATTGATCTTTTGACTTTGGAAGCTTGAAGTTGCTACACCATATATATCTCATTTCACTTCAACTAGTTCTCTTTGTCAACACTTTTTTCTTCTTGTTTCCTAAAAAAGATAGAGAAAAAGCTAAGAAGTAAAAACAGAAAATTATCTCTTGGATTGGTTCCAAAACTAAACAATGAAGTAGCTATAACAATAGCAAACTAACCATCCAAGTTTAATTATATTATATTTCATAAACAAACATTTTTCTAATCAAGACTTAGTTGTAGTTTTTAATTTGCAAGTTAGTAGAATTTTGGTGAACAATGCTATTGCTAAATGCTTAAATCATGTATATATATATTTTTTAAATGCTAAATGCTTAAAAATTATATTGATTTGCCAAACCTGAAATTACACAACAGTGGGTGTTTTCTGATATTGATTAAATTATGCCAATATATATTATTTTCTGGTATTAATTAAATTAAGCCAAGATACCCATTAAAACCATCTATTAACTCACCTCTAACTTTCCACCTCCTTCAAGCAAAGGTGGAATTTCCTCGTTTATTGGGGCACTCTTTGTCATTCCTTTGACACCAATTCCTTGATACTTCAGAAGAAACAATGTCCACCTGCAACTTTTTCTCTTCCATCCTCAGCACCAGTATTAGAAGATCCTGATGGCCAAGAGTCAAAGTTAGATTTAAATGAATGTGGTTCATAACCTTGAATGATCCTGGTTATTCTTGTAGATTTTGGTTGTTTCTGGCTTGTAAGAAAATCCTGGAAATATTAATAGCTTAATATATTAATCCACTTTAAACCAACATAAAAAGCAAAAAAAAAAAATAAAAAAATAAAAATAAAAATTCTATAGTAGCATTACCTCAGCTGCAAGGGAAAAAAAGGGAAATAAATTAAAAAAAAAACTTGGAAGTTTAGACAAATAAACCCACCTAAAAGACTCATTTCCACTTTGATTTTTAGAAAGGAAAAGTCTACGAGGCCAACAATTTTTTCAAATTCTAGCCAGCATGTAACTAGTAAAAAAAAATGAGTCATTGGATGAAATCTCACACCAATCTCACACCATTAAAATCATCATTGATGACTATTTGATAGCTACAAATCACAAAAGTTACTGCCCCTAGCACTCCTCTTCTAGAAATATTAGTTTCAGCAACTGGCTGCTGAAGTTTAGCTTCTTCCTCATTTAAATTCTACAGAGGCATTGCTTTGTCATTAAAACATGATCACAAGAAAGAGCACAATATTGAGAACACGAAAAAAGCTTTGAAACTATTGATCATTCACACTCACATCAACAGAAGGATTAAAACTTTGAAATGACATACGACCTCTTGCTGCCCCTGGATGGGGATCACCTTCCGTTATGAACACACTGCATAGGAAAATAAAACAGCAATGAAAATGATAGTTCCAGGTTAAAGGCAAATTATATATCAGATCTCAATGAAAAATTTTAGCATATGCATGACTTCATCTAAAGTTGTATCACGTAAGATATAATAACAAAAAGTAAAAACACACTACACCTGTTTTCCTCAATGGGGTTAGCTCCACAAGTTCCATGACTTCCTCAATGAACATCTGTAACCATTTGCTAAAAAGTTTTAAGCAATTAGTATCTAAAATATGATAACTAGTTTGTCATAATAAACATCTTAGATTTTAGCCATAGTGGTGTATTATGCCGCAGTTACAAACCTTTCTAGTTTTGGAATCAACACTTGAAGATAAACGAAGCCATGCGGAGTAGAGCAAGGACTCATAGACTGTAACGTGAGGTGAATGCATATCATTCTGTTCACAGTAATCCGAGACTCGAGCGAATGTTTCTTGCTTCTTAGGGTATCTAGAAACTTTTATGCTTCCTTCAATATATCCACTGGTTTTTCTACCAGCAAGAACATCCATCAAGGTAGTTTTACCGGCTCCACTTACACCCATAAGAGCAGTGAGAACACCAGGCCTGAATGCACCACTAACACCCTTCAGAAGCATCAACTTGTCCTCTTGTACACCTTGTTCTTTCATTTTCTGAAAGTTGAAATCAAGAGTAATGATTTCATTTGCTTTTTGATAAAGAAAAGTAACTAAATATAAAAACAATGTTAGTGAAATGTGACTTACCTGTAGCATGTCAACAGAGTATATGACTTCATCGAAGGTGATAGCATATGGTTCAAAGGGAAGAACCGTTCCCTTTTACTTTCCATGGCTTGACTCCACAACAGCATCTTCTGCTGCTCTTGAATTTTCCGCATGAAAAAATATACATAAAAAATGAGCATATTCTAGTTGTATAAAATTAGTCGGTTGCTAATTTGGTGGCTATTAGTGGCTGATTATATTAGTCACTAAAATGACTCACTAAATTAACAATTAGCAATCGATTTAGCAACCAGTAATTTAGCGGCTAAATTAGTGACCAAACAGTTGTTCACCCTATTTTTCACTATCAGTTGCAAAATCGGTCGTTAAAATAAAAATAGTGACCGCCTTTGTGACCAACAGTTCCAAAGACATTATTGGTCGCTAAAATCGGTCGCTGAATATAATTTAGCGACCATATTGATTTGGTCCTAGAAATTCTATATCGGTCGCTATATTTTCTTGTAGTGCAACCACGGAAGTGCATCAGAGAGAGAGAGAGAGAGAGAGAGAGAGAGAGAGAGAGAGAGAGAGAGAGAGAGAGAGAGAGAGAGAGAGAGAGAGAGAGAGAGAGAGAGAGAGAGAGAGAGAGAGAGAGCTAAGAAAATTTAAGTTTGGTCTACCAAAATTGAGGAGTCTATTTGTAAAATTTAATACTATAAAAAATATTAAATATCGTTGGATTTATTATTAGATTTAGTGTCGGATATTATCGGTAGATATAGTGGTAGACATAGCAGTAGATATAGCATCGGATTTTTTTATGGTTACGAGTGAAATTTCGTCTCTCAAAAAATTTACCGTCGGAGTAAAAATTCCGTTACTAAATCTGATGGCAAATAGTCGCGCAAAATTTTAAATTATTAGCACCAATATTACCGTCGAATTTTACGGGAGAAATTTTCCGACAACAACAGGTTTTAGTGAAACAAGGCGTTTAGGCAACAACGAATATCTTATCGGTGTAAATTCGACGGTAAAATTGGAGTAAAATTCAAACACGAAATTCTTTTCTCTCACTTCTATGAACTCTTTCTCTCTTCGCTTCTCTTCTTTCTCGCCTCTTTGTCTCTCATCCCTATGTTTATGCTCCGTTGAAGCTGCTGCCATCACCACCACTACCTGGAGCTGTCGCCGTTGCCGCCACTGTTGGTGTCCGTTTCTGTCGGAGGTTCTCACTTTGTTGCTATCACTGCTGCTTTCTGTCACCACCATGCTTCCATCATCCTGCAGCTACCATCAGAGATAATTTTGTTATAGTTTTTTTATTTTGTTTTATATTTTTTTAGTTTAGGATTTTGTTAAGTATTTTATATTATCGGATACAATCTGACGGTATTCAATATTTTTTTGTAGTGTAAACCTAACTTACCAAAAATTTACGAGCTGATTTGAATTCATGCGCTAACAACTAACAAGAACATAATTTAGAATTTTATATAAATAAAAATATATGATTCTATCATAATTATATATAAAATACAAAATATATTAATATAAATAATTTTTTTCAAACTAGCTGTAAAACTATAATATATATATATATATTCGAGTTAGTTCATTATTAAAGTTTAAGTTCGACTTATTTAATATATGAGTTCAAATTCAGGCTCAAGTTTGACTTACAAATTCATAAACTTATATTATCGAACTGTTAATGAGTCGAATTCGAATTGGCTCATAACTTTATTCAGTTTCAGTCTTAATTATTCTTATATTTATATCTATATCTACATGGGCGTTAAAGTAATAAGGCAGGATAAGAATAAAATGAAAAATAATAATTTTAATACCATTAATTACGTATTGTACTTAAGCAAAACTAATTAAATAACTTTTTACTTTTATCTTATATATAGTTATTAAAAAAATATAATTAAATAATTGTGTAAAAAAATTTATACTATCAAAATATTAAATTAAACTCTAAAATAGATTAGATAGTTCAATTATAGAGCTAATTAAAATAGAATATATGTTAATAAAAAATAGGGGTAAGTATTATTTTTATCCCTAACGTAGAGGGTCTGAATCGAAACCGTCCTAACGTAATTTTTAATTTAGAATAATCCTTAACGTTTTTTTTCGTATTAAAATCGTCCTTTTAACTTTTTACGGACAAAAATATTCTCCTCTACCACCAGCACCTTTACCACTACCAGCACCTCCCTTACTCCACCACCACCACCTCCCTTCCTCCCATCAAATATTAATAAAATCAACACACAACAATAACAACATCGAATTGAATAACACATTATTCAAATTCAGAAATAACAATATCAAATTGAACAATAAAATCAACACAACAACAATAAAATAAAAAAATAACAAATCAAAATCAGAATTAGAAGCAAAAACACAATCAGAAACAGACACAGAAACAGAAGGAAAATCTCAAGTAGAAGCTCAAGCAGAAGCAGAAGCAAGAAGTAGAAGCATAAGCAAAAATGAAAAAGTGCAGCAGCGAGGCGGCGAGGTGCAGATCAGAAGTAAGAAGCAAATCAGAAGTCGAAACAGAAACAGAGGCCGAAGCAAGAAGTAGAAGCGGGGAGGTGCAACGGCTAGGCGGCGAGGCGACAAGGTGCATATCAGAAGCAAGAAGTAGAAACCGAAGCAAGAAGCAGATCAGAAGCCGAAGCAGAAACAGAGGCCGAAGCAAGAAGCAGAAGCGGGGAGGTGCAGCGGCGAGGCGGCGAAGAGCAGTAGCAAGGAGCAGCCGGCGCCGTCCCCCCTCCCCCCCACACTTCCCCTTTTCCTCCCCCCCGCGCGCGCGCGTTTTTTCCCCTTTCCTTTCTCCCCTCCCCCCTCGCGTCCTTTTCTCTTTTTTTTTTTAATTTCATAATTTTTTATTTTATTAGTTAGGATAGGGGTAATTTAGTAATAAAATTAAAAATTTTATTAAAAATGACAATTGTAATACGAAAAAAAACGTTAAGAACGATTCTAAATAAAAAATTACGTTGGAAATAGTTTCGATTCTGATCCTAAACGTTAGGGACCAAAACAATACTTACCCCTAAAAAATATCTTAATAGCATTTGTTATATATTAAGATTATTAGTAGGCAATAATTTTGTCTCTATTTTTTTATAATATTATTTCATACATAGTATTTTTATACTATATATTTGCATAAATTTATTTTTTTTATCAAAGTAAAAGTATATAATATTCATTTTCTATTAATCAATAAATTGATAAATTTTTATAAAAGAAAATTTTATAAATAAATAAATAAATAAAATAAAATAAAACAATGCATCTATTAAATTAGTTTTTGGCAATTTAATTTTTTTTTTCAAAGATAGAGAAACTTGAACCCGCGACCTCTAAGTGAGTATAGAAAAACTATGTCATTTGAGTTATTGCTTCCTAGCGACAATTTAATTTATTACTATTCAAATAAACTTGAAAATTAATATTTTTAAAACAATTGTAAACAAAATTCGTTAATATTATAATGAAAGTTTGCTCACCATTGATTCCTACAAGAATGAATTATACACATACGCATGCTGTGTAGCTTTGCACCCAAAACTTGAGTCATCCCCAATCTCATGAACTACCATGTTTCCCTTTCAACCAACCAATTTAGTCTTCACAACTGTCAACCACATAGGTTGTTCCACTAACTATAGCCACCTATGATTTAATTTACTTTTCTTTTGGTGAGTGGCTATGATCAATTACCATCTATGGTTATCTAGACTATTCTTCTAACATGTGGCTAATATTTTAATTAATTCTTTCATTATCTTTAGGTAAAAGATTTCTTATTTCAGAGCTTACCCTCCTCTAAGATAAAATAACTCATTAAATATTACCATATATACGTACTTTATTTTATTAAATAAGTAATTAAATTTATCCTCAAAAAATTATTTATTTTTTAAATTGGTCATCAAATAATTTTTAATTATTTTTTTTTAATTTTAAGTTAGTCACATTATTCTATCCATCACTTCTATCATTGATAGTATCAAAATTTATTAATATAATATATTAAATGACATTATTTTGACTACAATACACATTTGACAGTTTTAATTAGCTAATAATATGGTAAATTTATAAAATTAGATAAAATTATTTTGAAAAAAAAAATTGAGACATTAAAATATTTTAATTTAAAGTTAATTAGATCTAATTTCATAAATTTATTATATTAATAAATTAAAAATATCAGATAGTGTTGTAGTATTATTTAAGGTGTAACTTCAGCAAATTTTGACGTCGTCAATAATAAAAGTACGAAAAAATTAAAGTGATTAACTTAAAATCTTTAAAAGATGAATTTGATTTAAAAAAATGACTAAAATGACTAATTTTCAAAAACTATTAGGTATGTGTATGTTGTGGTCTCACTTAATATATGTGTTACATCAATAAATTTTGATGTCATTAGCAAAAAAAGTAACCAAATAACTAAAAGGGATAGGTATGGTTTTGGTCCCAAAGGTTTTCAGCCAGAATCGAAATCGTCCCTCGTCTAATTTTCGATTTAAAATCATCTTTAACGTTTTTTTCGTATTAAAATCGTCCTTTTTATTTTTTTTGGACAAAAATACCCTCACCACTACCAACACAATTACATCCTCCTCCACCACCACCACCAACACCAACACCACCGCCACAACCTCCATCAACAGCACCACCAACACCACCACCAGCACCACCAACACCACCATCAACGTCGCCGCCGTCCCCCTCCCCCCTCCCTGCCTTCCTCTGTATCCCCCACTCCCACCCCCACCCCGCGTCCCCTCCCCCTCCCCGTCTCCCCCTTCCCCCCACCCCGCGTCCCCACCCGTCCCCTCCCCCTCCCCGTTCCCTTCCCCCCACCCCACGTCCCCTCCCCCTCCCCCTCCCCGTCTTCCCTTCCCCCCACCCCCCACCTCCACCTCCACCTCCACACAGAGAAGCAGAAACAGAAAATCAACAAATTCAAGCACAAATTTAACACAAGCAGAAACAGAAAGCAACAAATCAACAAATCAGCAACAATAATATTCTACAACAAATCAGAAACGGGCGGCGGTGCGGTGGCAGGAAGAAGAAGAAACGGGCGGCGGTGTGGCGGCGGGAAGAAGAAGAAGAAGAAACGGGCGGCAGTGTGTGTGGCGGCGGGAAGAAGAAGAAGAAGAAGCGGTGGGCGGCGGGCAACGGTGCAGCGGCATGGCGTCCCCTTCTCTCCCCCTCCACCCTTCGCCCCCCCCCCCCCTTTCTTCCCCCCTCCCCTTCTTTCTTTCTCTCCCCACCCACCTCGCTTCTCTGTATCCCCCTTTCTTTCTTTCTTTTTTTATATTTATTTTATTTTAAAATTTTTTTATTAAAATAAGGGTAGTTTAGGAATTAAATTAAAAATTTTATTTAAAAAGGTGATTTTAATACGAAAAAAAACGTTAGAGATGATTTTAAATCGAAAATTAGACGAGAGACGATTACGATTCTGGCTGAAAACTTTTGAGACCAAAACCATACTTATCCCTAACTAAAATGACTAATTTAAAATCTTAAAAAAACGAATTTAATTAAAAAAATTTTCAGGGACTAATTTAAAAAATAAGTAATTTTTTATAGATTAATTTGATTACTTATTCTATATTATATTTAAATTGGTAGAGTCATTGTGAGGGAATACATTTTTAAAAAAGATTTTCATTTTCTTTTACCAACTAGAAACAGTTATGAGACAGTTGCCAAATATAATTGGCCTTTGGTATTTGCCAAAGCACACTAACTGAAGAGAAAAGACAAATTAGACCTCCAAAGTTTTGGTTGTTTAATTTCATGCCCAAAATATAGCCTTTTGTGTTTGTCAGCAAGTCTAATACTAAATAGTAGATAGGGCTAATTAGTTTAATGTTTTTGGATAGAATATGAATTGAGTCCAATTTAATATATTATAGATGTTTTTCACTCGAATAAAATAAAAATGCGTATGAATCGTTGTAATGTATGGTATCAATTTGTTCATAATTTGTTAAAGAGGATTTGAATATGCATCATTATATCGTGAATAACCATGTTACATGAATAACAAAATTTACTCTCTTATCAATTATAGAAGGATGTACATTTGGTATTTATAAAATATAAAAGTTAATTATTATATCGTTGAAAAGAAAATTCAATTATTCTATTATGATATGTTTAACTACTATTTCATTATGAAAATTTGATTAAATTAGTAGTATACTATTTTGTTAGAAAATGTATTGTTACGGCCCGGCCCAGGACTCTCGCGGGTCAATCCGACCCGAGCTCCACCCGACCCGGTCGCGCACCCTCCAGCCGACCCGGACACGCGTCCCGTACGGCTCACCCGCAGCTATGGGACAGCGTCCTTGAGAATATGGGCTTACCCTCCAGGGGAGCCCACTGCTGACATGTATATAAGGGGAAGATTGGCTCTTCCCCCGAGGTATGTCACATTCTTACACACCCTTGTTCCGCCTGCACATATTCTGACAAGAGCGTCGGAGTGTCTTTGCAGGTGGCACCCCCCTTCACACAAAGTACTCGGGACCTCGTGCCTCTCAGACTAGAAGACCGTGACCAGACGAGCCCCCTTCTATCACTCTGAACCTCGATCCGAACCGTCCGGTAACCGACCTACCGAACATTGGCGCCGTCTGTGGGGAAAACACTCGTCCATGGATTTCGTACTGGTCCAAACTGGGACAGGCTCCGAGGCAGCGCCTCCCGTGCTCGGGGGAGGCGCCGTTGCGGCGGAAACCCGGCAACAACAGAGGTCGCCCCAAGGGATGCGACGCAAACTTACGAGAGACGCCCCTTCGGGGGGACAGGTGACAACCACGCCAGGATAATGCAAGAGCTACGCCACAGAATGCAGGACTTAGAGCGCAGGCTAGCAGAGAGAGAGCGCAACCAACGCACCCCAGAGCAGAGCCCCACCCGTTCCCGTTCAAGGAGCCGCTCGAGGCGCACGCCCAGCCCCCAATACGAGTCGGAGAGCACTGGGGGACGGGTACGCCCCAGAAGAAGAAGTCGGGACCCCATCATCTACGCCCGACACGAAAGGCGGCGTGCGTCGAACAGGGGCGACGAGGAGGTGCGCCGCGAGAACGACGAGTCGAGAAGAACTGCCCGAGGACCCGTCATAATAGGAGCGACTCCTTTCCACCGTTCCGTACTCGAGGTCCGGCTACCGAAACACTTCGACAAGCCGACAGACATGAAGTATGACGGAACGCAAGACCCCCTGGAACACTTGACGGCCTTTGAGGCCAGGATGAACCTAGAAGGAGTGGGAGACGAGGTCAGATGTCGCGCTTTCCCGGTCACCTTAGCGGGCCCGGCAATACGGTGGTTCAACAACCTCCCGCAAGGATCGGTGACCCAATTCTCCGACATCAGCCACGCCTTCTTGGCTCAGTTCACGACTAGGATTGTCAAAGCCAAACACCCAATCAATTTGCTAGGAGTGACACAGAGACCCGGGGAACCGACCAGGAAGTACCTGGACCGTTTTAATGACGAGTGCTTGGAAATTGACGGTCTGACGGACTCGGTGGCAAGTTTGTGCTTGACGAACGGGCTCTCGAATGAGGACTTCAGGAAACACCTCACCACAAAGCCCGTCTGGACAATGCAAGAGATCCAGTGCGTGGCCAAAGAATACATCAATGACGAGGAAGTCAGCCGGGTTGTGGCTGCCAATAAACGGCAGCCCGCCTACAACCAAGCCCGGCACTTTGAAGACAGAGAAAGACCAAAGGAGCACGCCAGGGACGGCGGTCCGAGTAAACCACCCAAACCGTTCTCCCGAGTTGGGAAGTTCACCAACTATACCCCCCTCACGGCATCAATCACTGAAGTTTACCAACAGATAGCAGAAAAGGGGATACTGTCGAAGCCCCGACCACTGAAAGACAGGACGGGAGGAAACAAGAACCTCTACTGCGAGTATCACAAGGGTTACGGGCACAAGACCCAAGACTGCTTCGACCTAAAGGACGCCCTCGAGCAAGCTATCAGGGACGGCAAACTCGCCGACTTCTCCCACCTTATAAGGGAACCAAGGAGACGCAACCGGGACCACGATGGCGAAGACAGATCCCGACCCACAACGCGACGACAAGAACCAGAGGGTGATGACCACGGTCTCACGGTGGTAAACGTGGTGACGGCCAGGAATACCGCCCCGAGGTCAAAATCGGCGCAGAAAAAAGATGCCAAGGTCCTAGCGGTCTCCACCTCATCTGTTAGAAGTCTCAAGGGTCTCCCACCTATCTCTTTCGGGCCGGAGGACCAATGGTTTGACGAGGTGCCGGAAAGTCCGCCCATGGTCATCACGGCTAGGGTCGGAACTGGCCTCGTCAAACGAATCCTGGTAGACACGGGGGCAGACTCAAATATCATGTTTCGAAACGTTTTTGATGCCCTGGGATTGAGAGATTCCGACCTGACGACCCACCAGCACGGTGTGGTAGGGTTAGGGGACCACTTCATCAAGCCGGACGGAATCATCACACTCCCGACCTCTGTGGGACAAGGGCAGAGACGGAGAACAGTCATGGCAGACTTTGTAATATTACGAGATTCCACGGCTTATAACATCATCCTAGGGAGAAAGACCATTAACGACCTGGGGGCAGCTATTAGTACGAAACTACTGGTGATGAAGTTCATCACCGATGACGGATCCGTGGGATCCCTCAAGGGCGACTTGGAAACGGCGGTCGCTTGCGACCACGCCAGCCTTTCTCTCAGAAAAAAATCCAAAGAAGCATCAGGGGTCTTCCTGGCCGACCTGGATGCCAGGGTGGACGACAAACCCAGACCAGAGCCAGAAGGAGACTTGGAAAAGTTCAGAGTCAGCGAGGAGGACGATAAATTCACATTCATAAACAGAAACCTCCCCCATGAGATAAAGGAGCCTTTGATGGAAATGATCAGGGCCAATGCCGACCTCTTTGCCTGGACACCTGCTGACATGCCCGGGATAGATCCCCAGCTCATGTCGCATCACCTGGCCATTAAGGCGGAGCCAAACCAGTGGCCCAGAGAAGGAGAAAAATGTTGCAGGAAAGGGCGGAAGAGGTGGCCAAGCAAACGGCCAGCCTCCTAGAAGAGGGGTTCATCCGGGAACTGGACTACTCGACTTGGTTGTCGAATGTAGTTCTGGTTAAAAAACACAATGGGAGATGGAGAATGTGTGTGGACTACTCTGACCTCAACAAGGCTTGTCCCAAGGACTGCTACCCCCTGCCTAATATTGACGCACTCGTGGACGCAGCGGCGGGGTACAGGTATCTAAGCTTCATGGATGCCTACTCGGGGTACAATCAGATACCGATGCACCGACCCGACGAGGAAAAAACGGCGTTCATAATGCCAGGGGGCATCTATTGTTACAAGGTAATGCCCTTTGGTTTAAAAAATGCTGGGGCCACATACCAAAGGTTGATGAATAGGATATTCAGCGAACTCATGGGCAAAACGGTAGAAGTCTACGTGGATGACATACTCGCAAAGACCGAACGACCCGACGATCTCCTGAGCGACCTTAACGGCGTTTTCTCGTCCCTCCGGCAACACGGCATGAGGCTTAATCCGCTCAAATGCGCGTTCGCCATGGAGGCCGGAAAGTTCCTGGGTTTCATGATCACTCAAAGAGGAGTGGAAGCCAATCCCGAGAAGTGCCAAGCGGTCCTTCAGATGAAGAGTCCGGGTTGCATCAAAGACGTCCAGCGACTTGCCGGAAGATTGACAGCTTTATCCCGTTTCCTCGGCGCATCGGCAGCAAGAGCCCTACCCTTCTTCAATCTAATGAGAAAGGGAATGACGTTCGAATGGACCCCAGCGTGCGAAGAGGCATTCAACCACTTCAAGGAGATCTTGGCAGCACCACCAGTTCTCGGGAAACCCAGGGCCGGAGAACCGCTCTATCTCTACCTGTCAGTAACCGAGGAAGCGCTTGCGGCAGTCCTCGTTACAGAAGAAGCGAAGACCCAACAGCCCGTTTACTTCGTGAGCAGGGCACTCCAAGGACCAGAGCTGAGGTACAGCAAATTGGAAAGACTGGCGCTGGCGCTCTTAGTGTCCTCCCGAAGGTTAAGACAATACTTCCAAAGTCACCGTATAGTCGTGAGGACGGATCAGGAGATTCGACAAGTACTGCAAAAACCTGACTTGGTTGGTAGGATGATGACCTGGGCCATCGAGCTCTCACAATATGACCTACAGTATGAGCCCCGACATGCAATCAAAACCCAGGCAATGGCAGACTTTTTGGTTGAGGTAACAGGGGACCCTCCCGAAGAAACGGGCACACGGTGGAGGCTTCATGTGGACGGAGCCTCCAACCAAACATCCGGAGGAGCAGGGGTCATCTTAGAAAGCCCAGCAGGGGTCACCTATGAGCAATCAACCAAGTTCGAGTTCCCAGTGTCGAACAACCAAGCAGAATATGAGGCTCTCTTGGGCGGACTAATGCTAGCTCGGGAAGTCGGGGCGACAAAGGTCGAAGTATGCAGCGACTCCCAAGTCGTCACCTCGCAGGTAAACGGAAGCTACCAAGCCCGGGACCCCCTCCTCCAAAAATACTTGGAAAAGGTTAAGGAAATGACAAGCCAGTTCCAGGAGGTCATCGTCCAGCACGTTCCAAGAGAAAGGAACACACGGGCAGACCTCCTGTCGAAGCTGGCGAGCACAAAGCCAGGATCGGGTAACCGGTCGCTCATCCAAGGCATGGTGAAGGAACCAACGGTCGCCCTCCACTTGACGAAGTCGAGCCCCTCATGGCTGGACCCCATCACCAACTTCCTGGAACTCGGCAAGTTGCCCGAAGATGAGAAAGCAGCCAAAGCTTTAAGAAGGGGGGCGGCCAAATATGCAATCATACAGGGACAACTATTCAAAAAGGGACTCAGCCAGCCCCTATTGAAGTGTTTGCATCCCGACCAAACGGATTACGTGCTTAGAGAAGTCCATGAGGGGTGTTACGGACACCACATCGGGGGCAAAGCCCTAGCAAGGAAGCTCATCCGAGCAGGATACTACTGGCCAACAATGATGAAGGACTCAAAGGAATTTGTCAGAAAATGCACAAAGTGTCAACAAAACGCCAACTTCCACAGGGCGCCGGCCTCCGAGCTAAGCTCGCTAACGACTACACGACCTTTTGCACAATGGGGAATCGACCTCCTGGGACCTTTCCCGGTCGGCCCAGGACAAGTCAAATACCTCATTGTCGCCATTGACTACTATACCAAATGGGTGGAGGCTGAACCACTAGCCACGATATCATCCTCCAACTGCCGGAAGTTCATGTGGAGGCAGGTGATAACCCGTTTCGGTATCCCGGAGGTCGTTATCTCAGACAACGGGACCCAGTTCACAGACAAGAAGTTCATGGAATTCCTCTCTGGCCTAGGGATAAAGCAAAAGTTCTCCTCAGTAGAACATCCCCAAACAAACGGGCAGGTAGAGGCCGCAAACAAAGTCGTCCTTCTTGGTCTAAAGAAGCGCCTAGACAATAAGAAAGGAAGCTGGGCTGACGAACTCTCCTCCGTCTTATGGTCTTACCGGACAACCGAGCAAAGCGCTACGGGGGAAACTCCCTTTCGCCTAACATACGGGGTCGTTGCGGTGATACCAGTTGAAATCGGCGAACCGAGCCCCCGACTACTACTCGCGGGCATGAGCGAAGCGGTCGAGAAAGACCTGATTGAGGAAACAAGGGAGATGGCTCACCTAACAGAAACGGCGCTGAAACAAAGAATAGCCCTGCATTACAACGCAAAAGTCCTCAAACGAGATTTCGAGGAAAGGGACCTCGTCCTGCGACGCAACGACATCGGCGTCCCGATCCCAGGGGAAGGTAAGCTGGCGGTAAATTGGGAAGGTCCCTACAGGGTAAGGGAGGCACTCGGCAAAGGCGCTTACAAACTCGAAAGACTCGACGGCAAGGAAATACCCAGAACATGGAACGCAAGTAACCTAAAGAGGTTCTACTCATGATCCACCGGCTCACCGACCAGGGAGCCTAACCAGATAGTTGATATTTGCCCTATCCACATGTTAATTCATCTTGTTTACTTACTTTGACAAATACTTGCCCAGCTGACGATTAATTTTCACTTGTTCAAATTTTTTACTTGTTAAAATTTTCTTACTTCACATGTGTTTCACACGACTGATACCTAAAACGGCACCCCGGGATTGATCACCCCGGGAGCCAGACGGGTCATAAGCCTTAACCAATTCGGCGACGACGCGACCAAATCGGTCCGAACCGTTGCCAACGTAAAAACGGCGAGACGGGCACAAGAAATAAGCCCGCCCAGAATAAACGGTAAGACAATAACGGCAACACGACCAGACAACGAAACGAGCGTAAATCATAAAGCAACCAAATGAGGATAACTTATAAAGTGTCAAAACATGGGACGGACAAGCAAATTGTTCAAAACAAACAAACGACAAATACACAAAATTACAAGGAATCACTTCCTCGGCATATCTACAACCTTGCCATCTTGAATCATTTTGAAGACCCCAATAGCAGAGGTGTCGAAGTCGGGAGCCACAATCTTCATTTGAGCCTTCAAGGCATCCTCAGTCATAGTAATTGCATTCTTTCCCTGATCCTTGGTCGCTTTTAGCTTCTTTTTGAGCCCCTCAACTTCCGACCTAGCGACCTCGGCCAACGAGACAGCTTCGTCACGCTCTTTCTCCAAGGCCGCCACCCGACCCTGGGCAGAGTTCAGCTGGCTCTCCAAGGTCATCTCCCGCTCGATTAGGCGGGCCACCGACTCGTCCGAAACTTTCAACTTCTCGGCAGCGGACGCCGCCTTCTCCTCCGAAACCTTGAGCTTCTCCGTCATTTCGGACAACTGACCTTGGAGCTGCTCAACTTGGACTTTGAAATCATTATTGGCTTTAACGGAGGACTCGAGCTTCCTACGGAGAGCTTGCATCCCCGACAACTCGAACTCAGCCTTTCGAGCTATTACGGCCCCCCGGAGCAAAGTCCGATACATCCATCTAGCCTGCCCAGCCAGTTTAGTGCCAAGGAAATGTTCCTCCGTCCCGGGGATCAATTGGGAATCTATAAACCTTATTGCATCAAAATTTCTCTCCATGATACTAAGGGCCCCCTCCGGGCTGGCTGACGACCTCCGCCTCTTGGGGGTGTGAATAAGCTCCACGTCATCATCTTCTTGGTGATAAGCGGTTGAGTGCCCGCCAGTTGCCTCCTCGGGAACAGGGGAACCCTAATCCCCGATAGGCCTTTTCCCCGCCTTAACGGCCTCCCGAGAAGAAGCCTCACCCTGACCTTCAACCTCCACGGCCGGACCCTCTAACTTCCCGGTCTGATCCTCCGCCTCCCCAGCATCCTTCTCCGCTTTCTCGTCGTCACTATCCTCAAAAAAGTTCTTCATCAAGTTTTCAAGTCCGACCACAGTGGCAGACATTTCCACTACAACAAACAACAAACGCGTTAGTCGTCAAAACGGATAAACGAAACAACAGTAAACGCAAAGACAAGCAAACAAGACAACTCACGGATATAGCTCCTGCCGGCCTCCCGTTCACCCATAAGAAGATGAGGGTTCACGGGGTTCTTTTCAAAAATAGCAAAAAGAACGTCAGCTATTTGCTTATCTACAGGTGACAACCTTTTGTACGTCACCTTGATAAAGGGATTCGACCCCGCCCCGAAACTCCAGTAAGTCGGGATAAGCCGCTCCCCCTCTAACGACAACCAAAAGGGATGACGACCTCTGACGGGACGGACTTTGAAATACTTATCTTTGAAACCATGGTAGGAGTCCTCGAAGAGGCCAAATATTCTCCTACCCTGGCCAGAACGGAAAGAGAGAAATCCTTTCCTCGCCTTCCCCTGCTTGGAAGGGTTGGTGAGGTTGAAGTAAAAGAGGAAGACGTCCACTGACACCGGCAGCTCTAGATACTCGCAAACCATTTCGAAACAGCGGATCGAGGCCCAACTGTTCGGATGAAGCTGAGAGGGGGAGACGGATATCCGGTTTAGGAGTGCCATTTGAAACTCAGAGAACGGTATCCGGACGCCAACTTGCGTGAACATGGACTTGTAAAACCAAATCCAATTAGGGACGCGAGGAGAATGGAAGTTGAGCTCATAAATACGCTCGTGGGGGGCAGGAACAACGGTCTCATAATTGGCCTCCTCGTCCGTCCCCCCACACAAGTGACCGGCTCGCCGGAACTCATTCAACTCCTCCAAATCCATTTGGTTGGGCGATGCCTTTATATCGTTAGTCACCCAGGCGTACAGGTCGTAGGCCGCGCCAGATCCGGAAGATCGGGAGACGATGCGAGGCATACCTACAGCGGGGTACCAATCCGTTAGTCTATGAGGTCGGGAGTCCATAAAAACTCAAGAGCTACACCCTTTCAACTTTGTCACGACCAAATACGGTTAAAACCTAAGCCTATCGCACAAGTCACCTGAAAACCTACCCCGGAATGGTACCCCTCCCATAATTCATCTACCCCAACGTTGGAAAGCCATCAGGCAAAGGTAAACAGAAACAGCAACTACGCAACAATAAGGCACAGTATAAACACAAGAGAGTAAGAAACAAGAAGTTATCTGAAATGGCTGTAGGAACTGGAGTGTGAAAGAGAAGCACAAGATAGCTCGGGCGAGAAAATTTGGATGTCAGGGAGAAAAGAGGATGAAAATGGCAAGAGTGGGAGAAAAAGAAAAAAGAAACTGTTTAAAAACCACCACGAGAAGCGCGAAAGAAAACAGGGGCGAAACGGTCTTTACGCGCGGGGTTTTTTCAAAACCATTATGAGCATTTAATGTTCAGCGCGAAGATCGAAGCGACGAACGAACGCCTCAGCAGACCAAGGGACACGCGCACAAGAGACGCGCCTCTCTTACGGTCAGCCGACTCAACGACAACGCACGATCAAGGACATCACGCGTCACCGATCGCCCTCACGACCCTCACTGGCGCGTCGGGGGCACTGTTACGGCCCGGCCCAGGACTCTCGCGGGTCAATTCGACCCGAGCTCCACCCAGCCCGGTTGCGCACCCTCCAGCCGACCCGGAGTGTCTTTGCAGGTGGCACCCCCTTCACACAAAGTACTCGGGACCTCGTGCCTCTCAGACTAGAAGACCGTGACCAGACGAGCCCCCTTCTATCACTCTGAACCTCGATCCGAACCGTCCGGTAACCGACCTACCGAACATGTATAAATTAAAAAAATTTTATATAAAATAAGGTGACAAATAAATTCATGAAATTTATACTTCGGACAAAAGATTAATTCTTAAAAAATACTAATAAAATTTTTTACGATAGCAAATGTGAATAAATTAGTTTAAATTAAGATTTTTTACTCTAATCATATGGATTAATTTAAAAATAATATATCTATATTTGTTATTTTAAAAGACTTTATTAATATTTTTTAAAAATTAATTTATCTAAAAGTGTAAATCTTTATAAATTTATTTGTCTCTTTACTCATTGACATTTATAGCTTATGTAACGAAACTGTTTGGGAACTATAGATTATTAATGAATAATAATACACGAAACTAAATAAAAAAAGAAGGCTCCAATAATATAGTTGGGTGGTTATTATCATTATTGTTAATTAGGTCAACAATCAATCACTCTCAATTATTATCCCTTCAAACTAAAAACAGCCGACTTAATTTGACAATTCCTGTTGTATTTCAAATCCCATTTATACTATCATCACAGCTGTATGTATATATGTCTTTCTTTATTATTAATCCATTATTCTATGATCCATCACAATATTCCCCCAATTTTTGTGGACATACATGCATGGAAATTTCTAAAAATAAAATTTAGCTAACATAAATTTGTATCGTACATGTACTAAAACACATCAACAATTAACAATTATTCTCTCCGTTATTTTTTTTTAAGAAAAGAACATATTTCTCTCTGACTTTTTGATCCACAAATATCTAAGTATTTGAGAATTTAAAAATATATTTAAATTTTTTATCTTTTTAAAATTTAGACATATCGATCTCTGAGTTTAATTTATTCCATTTTAAAAACATTCTTACGTGTGCATCCGTATCAACCAAATCAGTATGTACAATAAAAATTATGTTTGATTGTTTTGTTAGACCTGACAGATTTAATTGAATATAAAAGATCGATATGTCTAAGTTTTAAAAGTGTAAAAGACTTAAATATCTGCGAATAAAAAATCAAGGATCTATTTATCTTTTTTTTCTTTTTTTTTTTGAGTCTAAAATGTATATCGCCTGTTGGATTTTTGCTCCTCCTTCAATATGTTAAAGAATAATCTCTAATCCTAATAATGCCAAATAATAATAAAAAAAATTGAAAATATGGTTGAGGACACAACAAATGCAAAGAGCAATAAAGCTCATTTATAGTTATTGCTTCTTTGCAACATCAGGTTTTCTATCAATTATTTAAGGTAAAAGCTGCCAACCACCTTTAAAATACTAATTATGCTTAAAGCACCTTAATATCAAATGGTAGGGTATGACAAATAAAAGAATGCTGCTTTCAACTTTGGTTTTCACTTGTTGATAACGCAAATAAATAATGAAATCGCGATGGTGTAACTATTTCTTATTTCACCAATAAATGAAGAAAGATATTACTGTTGTTATTAGGGTTTTGGTCATGGGGTGAATTTCACACCCTTTTTTTCCCTTAATTTTCTTTTCTATTTAATAGTACAATTCTTTTAACGGCTTTAAAATTTTGAAATTAGAATTACAAATTATTTGTACGAAACTACGAATTAACAATTAAAGTTGTAATATGGACAATAATTTTTTCTTGTAATACTATATCAGAAACGTATTTATTATTAGGCGAATGCTACCATACCTTCTCTAAAATAAAGGATAAATTACCTCCTGATATATATAGTGCTTATAATTATAATTAAGTTGAATGTTAATCATAATAATTAGGTATATATTCTCTACTTTTCTTTCTCTTTTTTGTAATTATTTAAATTTAGTTTAGTACCGCCCGTCTATGGTGGTGGTGGTGGTTGTCACCACCGAAGAAATCTCTTTGCGATGAACTCACAAATCCATCAACAAGGTGTAAATACGTATTCATCTCGTTATACGTGGTAACATTTGTGCTATCGTGGTACGAAAAATTTCTGCTACATAGGCGCCACTCCTTCCCAACCTCAGCATACACCCACTGCGCCTCCTCCACTCTCTTCTGTATGGTGATAACATCTTCGGAGTTCACTATCTGCAAAATTTTTGTCCTATGAAAGTGATTAAATTCTTGTGCATAATTGTCACCTCATCTTGCAAATCCTATATTGTCTGCAATTGAATTCGACTTGATCTCCACCTCATCGACAACAATGTCTTTAATCTCATGAGGATCCAAATCTACCATCCCTTGAAACTTGTATTTGACATCATCAACAACAATATCTTTAACTGTGTTTATGACTTGAGGATTTGAAGAATCTTTTCAAATGTCTTTATGACTTCTGTCATCACGGACCATAATCTCTCCTCTACCTTCAAGTCCATCAATTGCATTTGTAAAGATATCTTCCACTTCATAAAACTCATCTGGTGAATCACTTTCAATATATATATCACAAGGGGTAATTTACCCTTTATTTTAGAGAGGGTACGATAAAATTCACCTTATTATTATCGTATTTTTGTCAAAAATATCCAACAATAATCAACGTCGAATTTATCGTAAAAAATTCTGATGGTCACCGTTTGAAAATTGAATTTAAGATCTTATTAACGTCAAATATATGAAAATTCGACGGCAAATCCCTAACAAAATTTGGCGCCAATCGAAAACTTAATTAGCGTGAACATTACCATTGAATACTGTTAGAATTTTCAACAATAATGCAAACAAAAACAAACCATTTGGATCCGACATAATGTTTAACTAAATTAAAATTCGAAGCTCCTCCTTCATTTATGCGCAGCGCCCCCTTTCCCTCACCATCTTCCTTTCTCGATCTCCTCCACTCTTTGCCATCCCACTACTTCCATTGGTTTGTCGTCGTTTCTCGTTACCATCATGCCCCAACCCCCATTTCGTCATCGTCCTCCTATTTGCAACTTCCTTCGTCCTTTCATTTTCTTCCTCTGCCATCTCCATCCCATCCCATCCCATCCCCTTTTTGAAGCACTCTGCATGTATAGTTGACCACTTAGGCCAGGACTTAGCAATCCCAGCAAAGTGTGAAGGGAGGGCATGAGTCAAACCTTTTTATACAAGTGGATCCAAATATGGTGTGGCTCGAATAAACATGTGGAAAGCCATATAAGAACAACATTTATAATAAATGATCCTTCTTATTCTATAAGAAAGTTGTTAGATACTGTCGGATTTATCGACAGGTTTAGCATAGAATAAATCCAACGGTATAAATTTCACTTGTAACTGTTTATCAGCGATTTTTTTTGTCCGCTGCTAATTACCGGCGGATATAAACTTTTAATTGGCGAAATTTTGGAGCTTGTTACCGTTAAATTTTTTTCGATAAATCCGACGGTAAACTTAAACATTAATTTTAAAAAAAAATAAAAATTCAATATATAATTTTAAATATATCTAATAAGGATTTCATCTTCAGTCTCAAGGTCTTCCACTAAAAATACCACTCTTTTGTAATTCTTCTTTCTCAAAAGATTCTTATACTACCTAGTAATATAGTTTAAGAAATAAATTAGGAAAAAAAATCTTTAATGAGCTATGACAATGAGAAGATGCACAGGTGACTATTAAACGAAAAATGTTGCTTGTATTTTGAAAATCAATCTAAATTAAAATTGTAGATATAGATCAAGATAATAAACTAAGACTAAAATAAGTTAAATAAACCAGCCATAAGAGACCGTTAGTTCAGTAATGCAACTCAATTAGAAATTCAAATCACAATGCAAAAGCAAAAAAAGAGCACAATGAGAAATTCAAAATGCACAACAATAGAGAGCACAATGCAAAGGCAAAAAATGCAAGCCACAAAACAAATATGAGGAAAAAAAACTAATCCATAGTAGGTAGATACAAATATTCAACATGCTGGATTTTAAATCGAAGTATAAAACATACATCTATCAATGAATAAGTTAAAAAAAAGCTTCCGTTACAAAGCATATATCTGTCAATAAATAACATAAAAAGCTCCCACAAATAAATGACTTTTACTTGCTGCATGTTACTTATTATTACTTATTATTACTGGTTCACATTATGTCTACCTTTAGTGGTATATGATTCCATTTATGATATTAACTGTTCATTTAACTGCAGACCATGTATATAAGAAAACTTTCATACAAGATGATTCTACAAATGAAATACTTAATAACAAGGTCAGCATAAGTGCTTATGGCGATGGGGGGCTAACGGCGAGAGAGAAAGAGAAAGGGGAGAGAAGTGAGGTTAATGATGTTATAGAAATAGAAAGGAAGGGTTTGTAAATTTGAATTTAGGGTCAATTTTACCGATGAATTTATCGTCGAAAAAATCCATCGGTAACACACGGCCTATGACCAAAACAGTGCGTTTCATTTAATTACTTTATCGTCGAATTCTCCCTAAATCCAACCGTAATGATCGTACCAATTTTTCTTTTTTTTCCTCCAATAACCTATGAATTTATTGTCGGAAATCCGAATCCAACAGTAACTTTTTTTACCTGATGAATTTATTATCAAATTTGTCAATAAATATGTCGGTAAAATCGCTGCTAACTTTCGACGCTAAATTCAATAGTAAATCCGATGATTTTCAACATTTTTCTTATAGTATTGATAAGCACTATTAGCTCAAACCCTTTGACAGGGTCTCCACATTAGCTACCAATACACCTCCAACCTTCCTAAAAGATGATCACGGAGTTGTGTGAGTGAGTCCACAATCTCACGCACACAAGGCCTACATGATCAATGTCAACGCCTATATGAGATTTAATTTGGTAAAGTTTTTATTTTTCAAAAGTAGCTTATAAAAATTAATTTTTAAAAGATGATTTTTTAAAAATGGTAGCATTATGTTTGTTAAATCAAATTAAAAATAGTTTTTAATAAACACAAACAACAATTGTATTTAGTAAAATAGCTTTTAAAATTAAAAAAAAAGTTTAGGGGTCAGCACTTTTATTAAAATTTGGCCAGCACTTAACCAACAAAAGAAAAGCGAGTAATTTCACACTATTGGATGAAATATCACACTATTAAAAACACCAATGATAACTAATTGATGACTACAAATCACAAAATTGAGGTAAGTATCACAGTAGTCCCTGAAGTTATCCTCGAGCCTCAAAGTAATCCCTGAAGTTAAAAATTAGTCGTAACCGTCCCTGAAGTTGATCTCCGGTACTCATAGTGGTCCTTCTAGTGAATTTCGTCCAGCTGGCGCAAACGAAAAGCTGACATGGCGTCGTTGGTGACACGTTAGCAGCGCAACGGCTAGCTGATGTGGCGCAGTAAATATTTTGGACTCAATTTGGTCCCTAATTTTAGGTTAAAAACCCTAACCCCCAATTGACTCTCTTCTCCTCTCTTCTCCATCGCACTCTTCTCCTTTCTTCTCCATCGCACACGCTGTTCTCCTCTACTCTCCATCACACTCTTCACTCTTCATTTCTCCCTTCGATCGTCATCTTCTCTGCGTCTATTGGATTCCGTAAATGATGATGTCCCCGAACAAATTCCCGGCGGATCGAGGCTCTCCTCCTCAACCTCTAAGGTGAGAAAAACCTAAAATTCTCCCCATTTCTCTAATATTTTGCTTTTGGATATGCACATTATTAAACGGTTATTTCTAATTTGTGGCAATATTTATTATTATTGGGTTTTATCCTGTGACAATGGAATAGGAGATTTCTGCTTTATGGTATTTTTTAGTGTGCCAATGTTTTAGCATTTGATTGTAGTCATTATCTTAATGTTTCAGTTGTTTTAAGAACTCGGTTGTAGCCACTGGTTCAAAATTTTTATGATGATTATTCCTACCTTACCATGCTGTCTAATATGTACTAGATTAGTTTGATTTGTGTTTGTAGTTGGTTCCGTGCTAGTATGTTACTGTGACACATTGACACAGTAGACAAGATAATATTAGGAATCAGTGTGGATTGTGGACAAATTTAGTGTATCATTTACTATAGGAAAGACATGACTATCTAGTTTTATGTGACTTATCAATTAATAATGATAATATAAGAAAGTCTTGGGTGGTCTGGTCTTGGGAGAATAAGATAGTGGATGCTAGATTAAGAAGATTATATTGGATGTTTGGTAGGAAAATATTTAAAAATGGGCGGTTCTAACTTGTAGACAATATTAGTAAGAAGAGCTTGGATTTAGATGGTGTGTTTCAGTGTTTGTGGATATGGTTTCTGGTAAGATACAAAGATATTGTTTGATTTATGTAGTTGATGTGGTGCAGTAGAGAAAAGCTTTATTGTACTCAGGAATTTCTGAGTCTCCTGACATTCTACTATGCCATACTGATTAGTGATTAGGTTTGTTCTTAGCGTGCTGATCATAATCTTCCGTTTATAGACAAACACCATTGCAAATTATTCATGTTGCTGCAAATTTCATGAGGATATGGTCGATATACTCCATGTATCGCTACTTAACCCAAAGTGGAGCTTTGGTTGTTCTTTTCTTGTTTGCCTGCATAGCTCCTGCAGCAATTCTCTTTTTGATTTTGCAAAAGCCTTGAAAGGGCAGGCTACTTTCTAATACACAGGTAAATTTAATTGTTTTCATCTTAGGACAGAGTGTTATATACAAACCAATACATTCATATCCAAAGGTTTTAGTGATATGAACAGTCCTTGACTAGTACCATTTGTTTTTCAGGTTGTGCCATCCATAATAAATGGTGCTATAACAGCACTGTATTTTGTCTTGTGGGAAAAGGGACTGAGATCATGTGGACCAGTTAGGTTGGTTTTAGTATGCTTGTAGAAAATTTTAGTTTGTAAAATTAGTGTGCCATATTATTAGTCTTTAACTATGTCTTTTTACTCATGCAGCATCTTGAATGAAATTCATTCGCATAGAACCCTGATAACTGATTTACAGTTTGTCATTGACCAATTGTTGTCCGCTGCCATCATTATATAGTTATTTCTTCATTATATTAGTATTGCGCATATTGAGTGATGCTTGAAATCAGATTTTTAATTTTTTTTAATGAACTTAACATAGTTATTCTCTTTCTTACTAATTCAGAGCAATACTGTCTGAGTATTCTGGTGATGTCCGTGAGGTACTATCTGCACTGTTATATGGGAGGAGAAGTAATTTGTGGAAAAAGGTGAAACTTTCATATTGTAATATTCATAGATATATCATACAAATGTGTCCTCATGATGCTTCCAAATGATCATGGGTTGTTAGAGCTCCCAGCTGCGTTGCTAGCGCTAGTCATAACGTGTGGTTTTCGAAGATGAAGAAGACACTGAAGACTCACCTCTGGTGCGACGGAGAGTAGAGGAGAACAGCGTGTGCGATGGAGAAGAAAGGAGAAGAGAGTCAATTGGGGGTTAGGGTTTTTAACCTAAAATTAGGGACCAAATTGAGTCCAAAATGTTTACTGCGCCACGTCAGCTAGCCGTTGCGCTGCTAACGTGTCACCAACGACGCCAGGTCAGCTTTTCGGTTGCGTCAGCTGGACGAAATTCACCGAAAGGACCACTATGAATACCGGAGATCAACTTCAGGGACGATCTCGACAAATTTTTAAGTTCAGGGATTACTTTGAGCCTCGAGGGTAACTTCATGGACTACTTTGATGCTTACCTCCACAAAATTTGCTGGCTCCCTAACACTCCTCATTTAAAAATACTATAATAGACATAAATGTAAGTATTCAATTTAAAAATTAGTTAACATATAAGATTATATTAGACTTTTAAATTTTAAAAAGTACAAATCAATTTTAAAAAATTATATTTTATATACTTTCAAAAATACCCAATCTTTTAAAAACTATAAACATAAATACATGAATTATTTTATTTACCAAACACAAGTCTCAGAGCATATGGGAGCCCTGTTTACTCGCTTAGACGAATGAGGGTCAATTGTAGAAGAGGCCAGACAAGCCATCATAGCGGCTCGTGCTAAGATCTTGTGAGATAAAGAGCAGATCTGCAACCTAGAGGGTGCTCACTGTCATTTGTATCGGTAACACCAGTACAAGAGTAAAAAGACGCCCAAGAAGATAATGTAAATAATTATAAAGACCCTTAGTATTATTTTTGTATCATTTGGTACACTTTTTTTTTGGTATAAATGTTGTACATTTTTATTCGTAATGTTAATATTTTAATTTATTTTATTTTAAGAAAAAATACTTAAAATACATCCAATTTTAATAATGTACTATATCTAAAATTTTAAAAATTTGTCAGATTTCTGCTAATTTTAATTTGGTTTAATCGATTGATATTTTGACCAATTCTTTATTTTTACATTATTAGCTCATTTAATATTAAAGATTATCAAAATTTTATTTATTATTATTTTTTTAATATGTATGGCTTTGTCTAAAAATGTTATTTTAAAATAAAACAAAAAAATTATCACACTCACACTAATTTAAAAGCAATATACTCCTAATTATATTATGTAGCATATTGAATCAACCTTACTCTCTATGTTCCAGCAAACCAAAGTGAACCCAATCTTCCTGCTGAGTTAAGTATTTTATATCAAATTGTAGCGCCTATTATCAATCCGCTCAAGCTGCACGCAAAATAGCATTTCAGCTTCAAAAAATGGTAGGAATTATTAAAATTTATTATTTTAGATTATTATTTAATCTTTAATTTAATTTTTTTAATCTAATAATTTAATAACATATTTTATTTTATATTTTTAAATATTAATAACTAAAAAAATAAATTTCTATGATCCTCTGACATTTCTTTTTCAACCCCTAGGCTTGTGAAATAGTGGCACGAACATAGATGATCAGAGAGATCCAGTTTTCCTCCAAGTTTAATATTTTACATAAAATGGATGATGGTGATGATGATGATTTAAGGAAAGGTGGGTTTAGGTAATTAATTAGGTGCTTCCTTGATGTTTAGTTCAGATGAAGGTACAATATTTCAACTAATCACATAACTGCATCTATGTATCTATCTACCTTTCTAAATAGAAAGCCCAGTGGCACTGCCCAAATCTAAATTATTTTAATTTGGTACATAGGAGTATAGGACAGTGGGACCAAAGAACTAAAAGTAAATACTAAATACAAAAACCAACCTGGATGGTGTAGATTTGGATAAGAATGCCCCCACATTACTGCACCAATATCATACATTTACAAAGATGAATTGCATGAAGGACAACAGAAGATTGAGATATACAATCCACCCTTCTCTTTAATTACCCCCAATATTTTTGTAACCAATAGTTTATAATAAATCAACAAATATTTTTAAATTACACTTTATATTTATTAATTATTAATTATAATTATTTAAAATTAATTGATTAAAAGTTATTTATCTATATTTTTTTGTTACATTCTAAGATAACTTTCACCGAGTCTCTAACTAAGATTACTATTTTCATTATTCTGCTTTGAATTGTGTCAGTCTCATCAATGAAGATATTAGTAGTAAGAAATTACGGCAGAAAATTAAATGAAAATGGGTTTTCACTTCAAACTCATTAAATGAATGTCCTTAATTTTAATGAGCAATTGCAGAAACAGTAACGGCAAGAAGGATTCACACCTGTATATTTTACGGCAACAACTATGTATAGATATTCTAACGATTTTCTACTTACTAGAAAAAATTCCCCAACGAATCATTTTTTGGCCTTTGAATGCAATACAATTAGAACTTAGTTATTAAATAAACACTTTCATCAGGGGGACTAAAACTTTTAAATTTGGTTAGAGACTTCATTTGGAAGATCAGGAAGTTAGGGTGTCACTTTCAGGTCGTTGTTTTTAACCAAAATATCTCTTTTTACCTTTAAGAAGTTGAGGTATTGTTGGTTAAAATCTTAAAATAATGCAACCTAATTCAATAAACTGGGATTATTGTGTTTAGTGTATTGCCCAAGGACCTTGATTAAGAAGGCTTGGTTAAAATGCAGCCGATCACTATTCTCCCACCTTTTTTTCAAGTAAAGGGTATAATCGAGACTTAAGAGAAGAACCTTTTTTTTTTTCATCTATTTATTTTTTTTAAATAAAAAGTTCAACGCAATAAGTGGAACATTAACGTCTCAACTTTCTTCATTTAACTTAATACAAAATTTCTAACTAAAACAAAATCCTAAGCCTGTTAGATGTTCATCTTCAGAACCATACGAAGGATTCGACCAAAAATTTTTAGGAATTGATTTGGAGGATTAATATTTTTTTATTTAGATTCGATATCATAATAGACAAATAAAAAAATTATAGAAAACTAATGAAAAGATGCTGTAAATATTTAAAAAATATATTAAAACAATAAATTGCCATGATAGATCAATATTGTAACAATTACTTTTATAATATAATATATTAAAACTACAAATTAAATAGATAGAGTGATTGACTTGATATCTGATATTTGATATTTGATATTTGATCTAGCATATCTAATAGAGTAATTTAATTATTCAGACCTGTTTATATATACCCGTAATTTTTAGTAATAAAAATAATTAATGTAATTTTTTTCATTTGGCCCACAGAAAACACGAAAGCCGCGGTTTTGTTCGATGTTCATTACTAGTAGAGGCTGTATAGAAACACATTACTACGTAATACTGCTATTATTATTCACGTAAATGTATTGTTATGAATATGAGCACGCATATTTAAGACCCTTTTTTTCTTTTTTCTTTTTTTTTTTTCTTTTTATTAAATACCATACATGTGAAGTGTTTTGGTTTTTTGTTTAACATACTGCATTTCATTAAGAGCAAGCAACCTTACATAATGCCGAAGAAGCAATGACTCATTAGAAGGAAAGAAATAGAGAGGAAGGAAATAGAAAGGAAAGAAAAGAAATTGAGTGGATTTTTATTTTTTTAGATGTGCTTGGATAGAAGGAAAATAAAAAGAAAAGAAATGTTATAAAAAGACAATTTTATTCTTATATTATAAAATATATTGAAAAAGTGAAGGGGTAGTATTAGAAGTAGAGAGAAAAACATTAATTTTCTCTCTATTTTTTTTCCAATGTTTGAGAGAAAAAAATTAGTGGACCATTTATTTTTTTTTCTCTAATTTTCTTTTTTAACCAAACAAAAAAAATAATCATTTTTCTTTCCATTTTTTTCCCATCATTTTCTTTTCTTTCATTTTTCTTTCAAACAAACATAATGAAAATGTGTACACATTCAACCGTTGAGGACTTGAAGTTGCACTTCTTTTCAAAATACATGAAAATTATTATTTTGGACTAGTATTTAGTTCATATTAGTTTTTTTTATGGTAATACTACATAACAAATAAATATTATTATTTTAGATTAATATTTAATTTATAATAATTTACACCTACGTTTATAAGAATTTTCACATATAAAATACATAATTTATATTTATATTTATTAAAATTTACATACATAAATTAACATAATTTACACTCATATTTATAAATTATTCGATTTTTTTTTCCAACTTTTTCCGTCAACCAAATAACAATAAAGAAATGTTAACAATTTTTTTATTCTATCTTGTTTTCTTTTCAATCAAATATACTAATGAAAATTTCAAATCTAAACAGAGACAAAGTGAAAGATAACGAACTACTAAAATTTAATACAAATAAAAATACAAATAAGAAACCAAATATTTGAATAATGGTATTCCAAGACTACCGAAATTGAATTAGCCTTGAATCATTCTCTAATATAACTATACATTTTTTTTGGTCATGGCCCCCACACTTACTTGTAGTTAAAATTTGAGGTCATACATTCAATCATCATCAACACTTTACTATTCTCCAATTGAATTCAAACTACGCTGTTTGAGTTGCTGACTTTTTAATGTATAGCTAATAACATCACCTATTAAAAACTGAAAAAGTTGCTGCATCTTTTTTCAACTGTTATTATTATTTTGATGCCATTGTTAACTGAATATTAACCACTACTACTTTTTTTTTTAATACCTATAGGCATAGTTTTTTTCCGTTGCATGGTATTGGTATATGTTCTGTTTGAAAAATTTTAAAAATATTTTTTTTTAATTTTTGACTTATAAAAGGTAATAGTATTAATATTTGATGTAATTTTTAAAATTAAATTGTAATTTTTTAAAAAGTTATTTAGAGGTTATAGAAAAATTAAAAAAAAATGACTTCTCTTATAATGTTACTATTTTTTATCACATTTCTATAAAATAAATATTTTTAGAGTTAAAAATCCAAATACAAAATAACTTATTTATAAGTTACTTTTAATATAGTTATTTATTGTTTAAGCTATTTTATCAAAAGAAACTTAATTAAGCTGTTTACTCAAATTGAGCTTTATATCTCCTATTTTAATATGTTAAGAACTAATTTATCGCAGATCTGAATCCTATTTAAATATTTGTTATTGATCAATAAATTTTACATATACAAAATAGAATTTGAATTTCAATATTTATTTAAACAGGTAAGTGAACTAATCACTAAATTAACTCAAATTGATTAACCACAACTATAATTATTAACATCATATCATACAAACGCAGACTTTTTCAAAAATATAAAAACAAATAGATCTTTTCAATTTTCTTTCAATTATAGTTGTAAAGAGAAAAAAATATTATTAAAATAAATTTATTGTAAAAAATAAATATTGGTATCAAATGCTAACCACTCAAGAGTTGACTCAATTATTGATTTGTATTTTTCAAACTTAATTTATACCCACTTTTTAAGGGTTTCAAGAAGAGCTTAGGCCAAACTATTTAGATTAGGCCACCACCATATATAAAATAAAAAATTATTCATCTATCACACACACGCACACACATATACTGCTTTTTATTTTTAATATGGAGGAAAGTGTGTGGTGATATAGCGTTATGGAGAATATGGGTACTTTCTCTGCATGTGGTGTGAGGGAGCTGAAATCGGACCGAAAAATTTAGAGCAAGAAACTCGAACGTTTCGATTAGAGGAGATTTACAAAAAAAATATATTTTTAACAAAATTCGGAGGATCCGTTTTGATTTTAAAAAAAATCTAAAAACGGAGGATCTATTTTCATTTTAAGAAAAAATTTAAAAAATAAAAATTGTAAATGGAGGGTCCGTTTTCAGTTTAAGAAAAAAAAGAAGTGTAAACGGAGAGTCCGATTTAATTTTAAGAAGAAAAAAAAAAAACTAATCGGACGATTTGATTTGTGGTCAACAAATTTTTTAACAAAAAACTCAGACGATCCGATTTCTAGATATTTAACATCTGTATCTAACATTTGTATACATCATAACCAAACACAACTCACACACTCGTGCAATATAAAAAAAATTAGCCCACGCATACATACATACATATATGTTCTTATTCTTATACAAGGAAAGCCGGATTAATTAGATTCAATTTTTAGAAAGAGCATATTATTTATCCTTATGGCATTATTTCTCGTATCTTTTCTATTGGGTTAAGCAATAGATTGCTTTTACATGTTCTCTCTTAGCTTGAAACACTCATGCTAAATGAAGATTATTCTGTTTGCTAGTTCTTGAGATAAAAGCAATAAGTAATTAAGCAAAATTAAATATACATGGCCGTGTAAATTATAAGCACTTGTCAATTAAATTCTTTTTATTTTTGCCAATTAAAAACAATGGGTGTGTTTAGAACCCTTTGAAACTAGAATTGAATTAATTTAGAAATAAAATCTTTTATTCATAATAGATAAAAGATAAATTAATTTTATTTGTCAATTTCATGAATTTATTTGATAGTAGATAATATCAAATTAATTTTTTGTTCCAAATGCACCTTATAAAGTTGGTCAACAATTTATCACACTCTTCAATTTTCTTTTATGTTTGTAACTTTTTTTATATATAATTTTAGATTTTTAGGTCAACGTATTTATATTTGTTTTTAATTTTGGTTTTAACATTTTTATGTTACAATTCATTTATTAGTATCTTTTAATAGTTTGAAGAATAAATATTTTTAAAACAAATTTGTGATCCATATAATATAGAATATAGATATTTTTTGGTCTGGAATTTACCCCATTGGCCTGAACAATAAAAGCATTAACATTGTATACTCAGTATGAAAATCCATTTCCTTTTCTGAATACAGAAGTTCCAAACACTATTTAGTAACGCAATTATTTCGAAGATATGAAAGGTTGAGGTCGTAGTTACCCAACCTGTCACTTAAATATAATATAACAGATGTCACACATTTTGCATTTAAAACTTTAAATGCTTTTAAATTTTAAAATGACTTATAGATGTTTATACCTTATACATGGGTATACCTTCAACGTAAAACGTATATTATATGTAGTAACAATTTTGTTTATTTTGATGTAAGGATATAATTTAATGGAGAATCTTATTTATATTCTGTCAATTGATAAATATTCCTTGATTTTTTTTAAATGATATGTACAAATGTTTCTATTTGAACAAATTCATTAGTATTCAATAGATTACCTACATAAGTATGGTGCAAAATCATATTATATTCATATTTTAATATTTAAGAGTATTAAAACAGAAAATCACTATTATTATCATTAATTAGTATATTATTAATACTTGTTTAAGGGTCATTAAATTAATAAAAAATATTTTTTAATATTTTTTATTTTTTAACGTATTTAATAAATTTTTAATAATAAAAATAAAAATATTAAAAAAAATAATTTTTCAAAAATTATAATTTACATAATTTAAAAAAAAATATTTTTACATAATAAATAAAAATATTTTTATATTATTATATTCAAATATAATTGATAATTAAACAAATTTATATAAAATATCTAAATATAAAATTAATTTTATTTTTTTATAAGTTCTTTTAAAAAAAAATTTTAAACGCTCGCTCAAACAAATCTTTAGTACTGTATTAAAGATTAGAAAAAACAGTAATGAAAAAAAAGCAAGAAAGAACTTTGGCCGAGTTTTTTTTACAAGACACTCGGATAGTACAGAAATACATAATTGTGTTTAGCATATTTAATATAGATAGAGATACATTATATTTAAAGATATTAAATTAATATATTTTATAATATTTTAATAAAAAATATTAATAAAAGATATAATTTATTTTTATTTATTATTTTTGTTAATTTTTTAAAATTATATTTTTTATTAATATATATTTTTAAATAAAAATATAAATAAATTAAAATTTTATAATATTTTAATTTATTATTAAATAAAATATAAAAATATTAATTTTTTATTTATATTTTTTTTATATCTTATTTTTAGTTTCTTTATCTTACTCTGATTTCAGAATTCTTTAGAAGCGGCGCGGACTAGGAAGGTTACCACGTATTTATTCCGCAAGCCGGAGGGACATGATAGTCATTTTTGGAAAATATCCAGGCACAACAAAGCAAAAGAGAGAAAAACTGAAAAAGTCAGAACAGGAATGGGTTTTGCATGGGGTCATGTTCAATACCGACAAAATGAAGTGGGTATTATTGTACATTCACAATCTACCATTTCCCCAAAAAACCCACATACGTGGCAGCCTTTACGGTTTCCCAGGAAATAAAGCTGTTAAACCAACGGCTCTACCTTTCCATCACTTGCCACAACGCACAAGGTCCACAACCCGCACCCGTAATAGGTAATAGTAATACCCATCTGATTGGAATCCTTAACCCTAACCCACATTCCACCATGGTTAAGTTAACTAACCCAACTTAGGTCAAGAGGCGCTCACCATTCCCATCTATATAACCACCCTCAGAGACTCGCTAGGTTTGCCGAACCAACGCCCCAAAGGGGACCTTGCAAGAAAAAAAGGGGAAAAAACACCATCTCTTCTCTCTCTTTCCTTTCTTTTCCTATAGATTCCGATTTCTCTTTCTTCAATTCAAAGCTCTTTCTCTGTTCTGAACCCAAAAAAAAAAAAAAAATTTATGGCTCACACATCTTCAAGAACCAAATCGAGTGGACCAGTTCTTCGGTCGCTCTCACCGTCATCTTCTAGTAGGTTCTGTTCATACACCACATCCAAGACCCCGTTCTCCACGCCTTCTTCGGCTTTTGCGTCTTCTACTAGCTCTAGCTTTTCAACGCCTTCGTCCAGTTTCCACCATCATAGTCATCACCGTTCTGCTTCTCCGACACGTGTCAATTTGTGCGGTCCAGGTCCGTTGTCTTCCGGAGTCCGGTTCTCCATCGATGCGCGTTCTATTTCACCCAACCGGTCGATATCGAATCAAATCATAACGAAGAGTAACCGTCCGATCTCGATCCAGAAGAAATCATGTATGTGCTCGCCGACGTCACATCCTGGATCATTCCGGTGTAGTTTGCACAAGAACGCCGCCGCGAACGGCGGAGGGAATCATCATCACGGAGGAGGAAATCATCACCTTAACATGCGCAGATCTGCTATGAAGAACTCGTTGGTTCGGATCGGAGGAGTTGAAGGCGAGTGGGTGAAACGTGCTCTCACGGCGCTTATTCGTCCGTCGTCGCACCAACAGAGGAGGAGAGCGGGATTTGAACCTAGACCGAGTCGGCTCTCCGTCATGTCCAAGGCTGAGGATATTTGATTTTCAAGTTTTCTTTTACAGGTTCGTTGCTGTTGCTGTTTATGATCCTGCTACGTTTTCTTAGGCCACGATCTGGCGCCAGAGGTGGTGGCGGCGGAGCGGTTGCGGTGGTGATGTAGATCTCTTCCGGCGAGTTTTGAGGTGTCGTTGGAAAGAAGATTTTCCTGCGTAGATCTTATGAGATACAGGGAATTGGTTTTTTATTTTGTACATAACATTTGCTATGGAAGGCAGAGTCTTGGACATTTTTTTTTCTCTGGACCGAAAAAAAAAAAAGAAAATTACATAAAATTTAAGTTGAATCCAGTTCTCAGGATTTAAATTGGGGCCAAATTCTGACCTAATTCGAACTTAAATTAAAATCAAAATTAAAAACCCTAAGAATCTTGAGTTGGCATCTGTGCACTCCATTGACATGATTTGCGTGAACCGGGTATTCGCAGCGTTGTGTTCATTCGTCCCGTTATGCTTTCCGTCGTTGGCTTCGTTTACGTGTGGTTTGGTTCTGTCGTTGGGACCGTTCCGTTATCCGTGCCGCCGTTATGTTCGTCAAGTTGCTTTGCCTTTGGTGCCAGGTACTTTTATTTTTTGAGTATTTATTATTTATTAATTTTATTAGTTATTTTACTTTTAACATTTTTCCTTTTTGTATGCTAGGTTGGTTTTTGTTTAATTGCAGGTTGGTTGCAGCTGGTTGTTGTGGGAGACGAATTTCGGATGTCGTATTCTCAACCTTGAATATCATTATGAAGTCGACATTTGAACGCACCCCCTCCCCTCTTGGTTGATGGTTACAATGGAAGAAATAATTGGAACAAAAAAACATAATAGAAGAATTAATTTCGCGTAGCGAGAAAGATAATTAAATAATAAAGAGTCTTAAGATTAAAAATTTAACTTAAGAAAAACCGAAACCGGTGCTTTGATATGAACTGATAAATGACATGGTAGATTGGAAGTTTGGAGATTCACCCAAGGACAGAAATGGAGGAACTGGTGTTATGAAAAAAAATGGTGGGAAGGAGTCAATGGTTGATGGTTTGAAGATTTGTAGTGGACAGGAAAAAGAATATAATATAATCGGAGATATAATTAATTATAGCAAAAAATCATTTGACCTTCACATTAGAAGAAAAATTATTAATAAGTTAAGAACATCTAATGGACTCTATCGTTAGAAAAGGGGAAGCAAAAGAAATTTCGGAAAGGAATTGTGGAAGGTAATTTCGAATATTTACAGAGGACAGAAATGGAGGGAGGAGGCGGTGTTTGAATTTTTAAGATTTTCATGATGAGGTAAAAGAAAGAGTAGAGGAATTATATTAGAAAATTGAAAATCTTGGATCGCCCAATCACGGAAGGGGAAAAAAAAAGAATCAAAGTGGGAAATTAAATCATTTAAAATTGGGTGAAAAAGAAAAAAAAAAAAACAATCATTTAAAATTGGGTGAGAAAATAGTGAAGATAATGGAAACTTGTTCTCCTTTCTCGGGACATTTGTTGCCTGCTAGCTGGCCATGTGCTTTTATGACTGATTAATATACATTCAGACCAATAATACACTATATAATTCTAGTTACTTGAATCGCATAATTTTGAAGTTTTCCCATTTTTGGGCACGGTTTTCAAGTATTATAATAGCAATTGATTTATGGGTTATTGTTAAACTTTTATATTTTAATAAATACATAATATCTACATTAAAATTTTAAATTTTAAATTTTTGTAAAATTTTTAATTAATTATATTAAGATGTATTTTTAGAATATACTAATATAATAATGGATGTTAATGTGTTTATTGATTTATTTTTTATTTATGAAATTCATAAAAAATAAAAAATAAAATTAATTGAGTTGACAATTTATAATTTAATTCAGAGATTTTGATTTAAATATTAAAGTAAAAAAGTATTTTTTAAAGTTGTACACATTTTTTTTTTTACCAAAGATATAAGACTCGAATCCGCAACTTCTTAATTGAGTATGAGAGACTATGCCATTTGAGCTATTACTTATTGACCAAAGTTGTACACATTAGTTTCATATTTTTATTATAAAAATATAGATTAGCTAAATCTTTGATTTATTAATTTAACAATTTAACTTCGCACTAAATTTAGTAATTTACAACTGTCTTGTGTCGTTATAATGTGCTCATTGCGCTCTTCGGTTGTACTTTATGATGACTAAGGAAAAATAGTTCCAAAGAGTTGGTACTTTTCCAAATGAATAAATTGTTCGTTAAGTGGGGTTAGTAACAAGAATTGCCAGCAAATTCCCATTTTTTAATTAGAAAATTAATTTGACTATGTCAAATACGAGTATGATTTTTCTAAAAGACATTAAAAATTGTCTAATAATCTAAGAAGCTTAAAAAATATCAGTAATTTATTATTTTAATTAATTTTAATTTTATTATTTTTACGTATTCTCCTTTATTAAAAATAAAAAGACAACTCTCACGTTTTATTATAATAGATAGAACTATTATCATTCGATAGTTCGAGAATAGATCGATATAAACTCACATAATCAATATATACATTCGGTAACGAAACCTATTTAAGTATTTATTTATGAAAACGGTTTTGTTAGAAAATTAATTAGGGGTATAGTTAACTAAAATAAATTAATTAAAAAATAAAAAACATTTTTTATTTTAATATTTTAAATTTTAAAATTAAAAATACAAAAATTTAACTTAAATTGACTTATCTTAAATTAGCTCTCTAAATTATTTATGAAAAAGAGATTACAAACATTGATTAAATGTTTAATAAGGGCACTTGAAGCACAAGAAGCAGAACCCCACAAGAAGTAAGGTTGCTTGGAGCGGACGCATGGTTGGATCACACAAAGTGGACTTGTAACACCCACGCGCAACGCGTCACACCTTCGATTCCATTCATACCCAGTTACCCACATCGTGGCACTTTTGGACTCACTCTCTCCGCACCATTTTAATATTCATAATTTTATATACACAATTATTATTATTTTTTATATAAAAATGTAAAAATCATATATATATGTATCATTTTCTTAATGTTTCAACCTGATATGTGTTGTGGCCCACTAAACTAAATAACCGTTTCTCAACAAAGTTTATCTAGTTTTTGTGCTTGCTACCCACAAAAGTCCAAATACAACTATGGTTTTCGGCTTTTCGGCTTTTGTTTCAGCCACATTTTGAAGGGGCGAGGTGTGGATATGGATATGGGTATGGGTTTTATGGGGGTATGGAGGGCCATAATCAATTAATCATGAGTGAATACCCCACTCGACTCCTGACAATTATTTCGAAAGAACAACGAGGTCTCCAAGAAAAAAAAAATACCAAATTTGACTTCTGATATTTTTTTCGATTGATTAGTCTCTGTGCAAAAAAAAAACAACATTAATTTTTTTGGTACAGGAATTTCATTGTCCTTTTGAGACAAGTGTCAGTGGTCGGATTAAATTTTTTTTTTGTTAAGGACCTCGTTATCTTTCGAAGTAATTGTCAGAGATTATTTTGGATTTTATTCATTAATTCATTAATATAGTTATACTATTAGAGGGTAGAAATTATTATTGTAGGGTGTGCAAATTCTAGAAAGAAATGACAAAAAATCAAGTCACGTTATTTGTGCCGCTTAACAATTGAGAAAATTTCTACACGCCGGTGGCCAAGTTGGTGAACTACTATCTTGGCTTCAAACATGTAACATCCTCAAAGAGAAGGCTTCTTTCTTTTCTTCAAAGGCTTTGAGAAGCTCATTAACCGGCATTTGTGTCGTGCAATCTTCGTGAAACATTTATTTATTAAACAATATTACATAATCAATAATATTATTATTTTTAATTAATACTTAATCAATAATAATTTATATTTATATTTATAAAAATTTTACCTACAAAAACATATAGTTTATAGAGTTTACACATATATCTTTTAAAGTTTACATATATAAATTAATAAAATTTATTTATTAAAAATAATTTAGTATTTATATTAGTTAAATAATAACAAAAAATATTAAAAATTATTAGTCCCAAATTTTTTTTTATTTATATTTTATAAGGTATTATAAAATTACTCATCACAAAAGTTTAAACTAATAAAAAAAGATAACAATAATTATATCTTTGTTGAGCATAAAGTGATCTCGAGAGTGATGCGTTCAATTGAGAAAGTTCGACAGTAGTCGTTTCAATGAAGGTGAGGTTAGTTTCAGAAGTTGGTGAAGCAGTACATAAGATGCTTATCAGACATGTATTTGGCAGGAATAATTGTCTTTAAATCCATTTTGAAGTCAGACACATGACAAAGTATAATTAGTTAAAAATGCCTATAAATAGCATGGCAAACGGTGAACAAAGGGTTAGAAATTCTTTTTAAAAGCACACTCATATCTCCAACGATTTTCTGAGACTTAGTCTTGATAAACAATTATGATAAGAAGTATTTATTGGGTTAAAAATCCAATTTTAATTTAATGTATGTACTTATGATGCAGGCCCATCTCATAATGCCTTTAGCAAACACCGTTCAGTAAAACAAGTAAAGGAAAAGAGCACCCCTACAATCATGCTTGAAATAAAAAAAGAAAATGTAAAGGAACACATGGTATTATTATTGGATAGTTGGGGCTCTAGAAAAGAAATAAAACATAAGGACAATGCCACCACTACAAGGACATCAGAAAATTAACATTCAACAAAAAACAAAAAAAAAAAAAAAAACAAAATGCAACATGCAAGAGCAACAAAGCAACATAAAGACAGTAGAGGTAGTGGAAAAAGATTACATATTATTGGAGACAGCTCTAACGGGTTGATGATACAAGGTATTGGAAGAGGCAATGAAAAATAAATAAGAAGAGTAAGTTGATTCTAAAAAAGAGGCCTCACTTCAACAATTGAAAGCAAGAAAAAGAGAACAAATTAAGAGTATTATCTCAACATACTTGAGCTGAATTTTTTTTCTTCTATTTGTGTTTTATTTTAGATTTTCTTTGTTATGACTATCTAATGTCATCTTTCTGTATTTGTGTTAGGCAAAAAATTATTATCACTTAGGTAAAAAATAATTTGTTTTAAGTAAATAAATATAAGATAATATTATTATTAACTTATGAAGCCAGATTCAATATATTAGGGAAAGCTTCTAATTCACTAGCAAAGAAGCAGTTTTTATTCAAAATTTGAATTAAACCTGAATTATAGGACGTGCTATATGCAGGAGCATTTATTAACATGGAGCGTCAAAATAGGGTATAGGACAGTCGTCAATGAAACAAGTGCGGGAACAGTTACGAGTGCAACTCAAAATTTCCGCAAGTGGTGTACAAAGAGTAACTGTTAGCTGACATTAGGCTAGTCTATAAATAGAGCTTTAGGAAAACATTGTAATCAGTTTAGTTCTTCTTGGAAAACACTTGGAGACTCAAAAACGCTCTTAGCCTCCCTGGCATTATAGAGTAAAACTGGGAATCTTAAGTAATTCCTCTGAAGTCTGAACTCAAACTTGTACTTTATTTTCTATTTTTAATCAAAGTTCTTTACTTTTTATTTGTTCTTCTTCATCTTCTTCTTTCTTTCACTTTTAATTTCTGCATTTTACTTTGCCTCCGACACTTTGCATGTTTTCTTTTCATCTTTAATTTTACTTTCGAAACTACAATTGAGACCTTGAGACACCCACAAAAGGAGTCGTTTCCGCTCCTTAAATTAAGATTGTGAAACAAAACTCGAAAATTGTTGATTTATTTGTTGTTAATAATGGAACAAAAATTTGAGTGAAACAATTTGAAAAAAAGGCTAATAATATGAGTTGAAAAAGCCATGAGAGAAGAGGCAAGTGAAATCCATGAAAAAGTCAAAGAATTATTTCTATGTAATTTATTTTCTGTGAACTAGGATTAGTTTTTCTTATTAAGTTGGGATAGCACTTGGTGGTATGTTGAATTTGGTTGGGTTCTCTTTTTAAGTTGGGACAGCACTTAGAAAGCTGAGCTTTAGGGTAGAAAGCTTGATAGAAAATACTAGATGAATTAGGTTGTAATTTATTAATATTGGTGATTGTAATTAGTTTGATTATAATAAAAATTTCACCATGATCGTGGTGGAAACTGGACATAGGTTTTATGGCATTTAAAAACCGAATCAGGATACATACTGATCTCTTTCTCTTCTTTTCTTCTCTGATTCTATCTGATGTATGAGACAAAACGAAAATAATCTCCTGCATATTTTATTTCCACTAAAACAGAGTTTAAATTAAATTATGAGTTAATTTGATTCAACCATCTTCTCAAATTCAAACAGTTTTATCATTTATAATTATGCACTTTATATTTGTGCAACTTTTATTTATTTCAGTTTCATTCACTGTAATCTCTTTATTTCGTCAAGCTTTATTTTAATTACTTTCATGTTTTTTAAAACCCCTGTAAAAAAATTTGTTGGTATATTCAAACATTTTAAAATTTTGTAAAGTGTTCTTTATGCTAAGTTTATCAAGTCAAGTCAATTGCTTGATTTTATTTCCTTTTTTGCAAGAGGAGTAAGTTTTAGTTATAGATATTAGATTTCGAACTACTTTTATTGTTTACAATTGTCAAAGTCATTTTTTATATTTGATTGTTAAATAATTTGCATAACAATCTCTAACACTCTCCTTTAAGGAATACTCTTTTTGGGTTTGTTTAGTTTTTATATAAGATTTTTTTTGAAAAAGTATAGGAAATCCATAGAATATTTATACAATGTGTACAATAGAAGTTTAGAGAAATATTAGAGATATAACAATTAATATTATCTTTTTTCATCAGCTGAAATTTTTAAAATGAGTGGTATCATGACATGGTATCAAAGTCAAGAGTTCAATTCTTTGTGAACTCCAAAATGGGTAATGTTCATTTTTTAACTCATATAGACATATAGTTTATTGTACACATTGTACAAATATTCTATTGACTCTCTAGTATGATTCTTTTTTTTGTTTTATGTTTTTTTTTTTAATTTTGAATTCACTAAATATCGAGCTCTATAATTTTTAATAATATGTTATGAAATTACTCATCTTAAAAATTTAAGCTGATAAAAAAATGTAACATGATTGATTATATATTTAACATAAGATATTAATATCATGATTTTTAAAACTGAACATAATTAGTCGGTTTGATTAGATTAACCGACAATCAATCATTAATTAATTCGATTTAAGATAAAAATTTATTGTCAGCGATTCAGTAAAAAAATTGATAAATTAGTCGACTTAGTTAGATTTTTGAGTGATTAATTAATTTAAAATAATAAAATATAAAAAATATTATTTTAAAAATATATATTTAATACATTATTATTATTATTATTATTATTATTATTATTATTATATTCGATTTAGTTTTAATTAGACTTCAACTAAATTTTTAAATATTTAAATTTTTAGTTCTATTGGTTTAATAACGAGTTTAATTTACACAACTTTGTTTAATATTGAATTAGTAGATTGGTAGATAAATCTGTTAAGAGAATTTTTTTTACCCTATTTATGATATTTTTTTACCCGATATTTCTTAGTTTGATGTTGGTAAGTTAAAAATTAATTTATTATAAATCAAAATTTTATTTAAAAATTTGCTGTAGCCATTAAATTACTATATATATAAAATAAAATTTAAATTTTTAAATTTTGATATTTATTTAAATAAATGAATAAATTAATCATTAAATTAATTTTAATTGATTATTATTTTTTAAATATATGTGATCCAATACGATACGATTAGATCAGTGATTAAATTGATGTACCAGTTTATTGATCTTGATACATATATATTCATATGGAAAAATTACTCTTAAGAATTCTAGAGGCTTCCAATCCCTGCATATTGGTACAATAATAAAATCATTAGTCGAGCCTTAAAATCTTATATATTATTTATGAAACACGGATATTTTGTTAAATTGTCGTATCCGTATATCGGATATATTTCAGATATGATATTCAATGACACGTAAGTTTATTGTGTTCAACTATGTCTTAATAAAAAATAAAAAATTTTTTACTAGACACGTCTGGACAAACCTAAATACCATCACGTATCAACACATCCAGTCTTATTTTTAATATATATTTTTAAAATAAATTTAGATATAGTATATATTATTATTTATTAAAACAAAAAATATTTTAAATACTTGATACAATTAAAATAAGATATTAAAAATAATTAAAAAATTAATTTATATTTTAATATCAATAAAATATCAAAATATCATTACGATTTATCTTAAAAATACTTTATATTTTATATGTATGCGTGTCCCATGTCATGTAAGATTTTAAAATTTGCGTTTTGGCGTGTTCGTGTCGTGTCGTGTCCCTTATCCGTGTCAGTGTCTATATATCATAGTATATTATATTTAATTATGTATCGTCCACAGTAAACATTATTTTTTCATTTGAGAAACGAATGTAATTGAATTATAGGGTAAAAATTTTTACATGATAAATATATTAAATTAGAATATTTATTTTACAATATAATAAAAGTAAAAAAATGAGCAAGACAATATTATATTTCCAAAGGCATGCTGTCAAATTCAACAAGCTAAGAGCCTAAGAGTTTCCCAAAAAGCTTGGACTACTAGACATGAACTTGAGAGTAAAATATATCAAGCTTGAATTTCTTTATCCAAGATTAAATTAGGGAAGGGTAAAAGAAAACTTAAAATTAAATAAGATTAAAACAATAAACAATCTCTGATATACTTTGGTCGGATAAAGTAGAAACCTTAAAGATGTCTAATATTATTAATTAGTACCGATTAATATACCACTTAATTTATCAGCAAAATATTCCCTTTCCACATGGTTGAGGATATCATTTATACTAGGTCCATTGTAAGGCACATTCTTGGTTTAAAGTTTAACACTAAGTACCTAACCCAGATAAGCCTGATGATCTTAAATATTTTAAAATCTAATGATATCCTATATAAAAATAAAATGCAATGATGAACAATGTAATAGAATAAAAACAAAATCTTCACAATCCCACCTTGAGCCTTACAAATATTTTCAGATTCCTTCGGAGTTGGATATCTGGTCTGCCCATTATATTTTTATTAAACAAGAAAATTAAAAAAATGATAAACTAAACTACTGTTAAAAGTGTGATCACAACCATAGGGAGACAAACTAAATAGTAAACATATTTAGACTCCGTTTGTTTATTAGCATAGGACATTGAGATATAGATCCTGAAATACAAAATTATATTTGGAAGATGAGATATTAACAGAAATATTAGAAAGGTTAAAATTAAAAGGACAAAAAAGAATAAGAGATGAAATGAGGAGATGAAGAGAAAAATCCTAAGCTCATCCACATTCATGCAAAACCACTCAATGCTGTGAATACCATGTCATGATACCACTCATCCAAAAGTTTTAGCTGATGGAAAAATGTAACACTAATTGTTATATCTCTAATACTCTCTAAACCTCCATTGTACACATTGTACAAATATTCCATTGGCTCCTCGTACTTTCTTTTTATTTAAGATTCTTTCTCTCATGCTTTTTCTAAATCCCTGAAGAGGCGGATCGTTTGCCACCTGTCCTCTCCTTGTAACTAACTCCTCATTATGTGCTAATGGTTCTTCATTTTGGAGGTTTGTTACTGTATTGCTTACTTCAGTCCTTTTTTCATCATTTTTTCCCTTACATTATCCCCTTTTTTGAGAACAACCTTGTCCTCAAGATTGAATTCTGGATATGCATTAGCAAATTCTTCAACTGATTCCCAAGTCACCTCAGTTGCTTGGCTTTGTCCCCACCATACTTTGAATTGCTTCTCTTTCTTTCCATTTTTCAAAATCGTTCTGCTAGCAATGACTTCATGGGTTAGAAAGATAGGACCTTGTTCTCATGTTTGTAGTAGTCCTTGCAATTTGAAAAACTACTGCCAGAATTTGCTGGTAAAAATCTGATCTCGATAAAAGACAATTGATCTGGTAAATAATTGCCATCGCCTTGTGTGTTGCTACTGCACTGATGCAATAAAGCATTCAAGGACTATAATAACTCGTGAGGCCAAGAAATCCTCTAAGCTGCTTAATAGTTTCAGGCTGCAGCCATTCTAGCACTGCCTTCACTTTGTCTCGCTCCATGTGAACACCATTGTCCAAGTAACCAATTTCAGAGGTTCCAAAGTGGCACTTGGATAGCTTAGCATATAGAGCCTCTCTTTGTAACACCTGTAAAACAGTCTCAAAGTCTTGCAAGTGTAGAGGCCAAGATGAACTATAAACTAATATGTCATAAAAAAATACAAGCACAAACTTAAATAACACCGAATCACATCATTCATCAAACCGAATGGCATGGCAAGCCATTCATATAGTCCTTAATGGGTGCGAAAAATTGATTTGGGTCTGTCTTCAGGTTAAATCAATATTTGATAGTACCCTGATCTCAAGTCAAGTTTGGAAAAGACACTAGCACTGAATAACTCATAAAGTAACTCATCAACAGTGGGAATCGAAAGACTGTCTTTGATTGTAATATTATTCAAAGCCCTATAGCCTGTACAGAATCTCCATGTACCATCTTTTCTTTTTTTACTAATAAAATTGGAGAAGAGTAAGGACTCACTCTTAGTCGAATGATACCCTCCTCAAGCATTTGTTGTACCATAAACTCTATTTGGGTTTTTTGACTAAGCGGATACCGATAAGGTCTTACTTTAACCGGTTCAGAATCCTTGATAAGAGGAATGCAGTGATCATGTACTCGCTGCGGAGGTAAGCCTTTAGGTTGTTGAAAGACCTTCCCATAAGAATGGAGAAGATCCACCATGGTTAGCATGTTGTCTAGAAATTGTAGTGCAGGGACAGTAATTTCTTCCGATTTCTAAAGCTGAATTGTGAATGCCTCTACTATAGCATCTGTGTTGACAAGCCTTCTAATATGATGAAACTGAGCTTGGGAAGGTGCTGCAGTTTTTTCATCAAACACTGACACCATGCTGCCCTCGTAACTAAAGGGAAAGACACAAAGCAGTTTGTTTGAGTACCATTATGTTGATGAAAAAAATTTTTAGTATGTTAGCAAATTATTAGTAATAAAAGTAAAAGTACTAAAAAAATAAAAAATAAAAACATCTTTTTTTGATAAGCTGTAATTTATTTTTTTTAAAAAAAATATATTTTTCATATAATAAATAAGCAGAAAATTACTTTTATATTATTATACCCAAACATAATTGATAAATAAAAAGATCTTTTTACATGAGATATTCAAACATAAAATTATTTTTACGTTTTCATAAGATCTTTTAAAAAAAGATAATTTAAAAAGGAAAAGTATGAGGAGCCAATGGAATATTTATACAATGTGTACAATGGAAGTTTAGAGAGTATTAGAGATATAATCATTAGTGTTATCTTTTCCTATCAGCTGAAGCTTTTGGGATGAGTGGTATCATGCATGGTATTAGAGCGTTAGATCCGCAAGGTCATGGTTATTCTAGATAGTATGGGAGATGTTCATTTTGTAACTCAATAGCCCATTGTGTCCCATTGTACACATTGTATAAATTGTCCATTGTCTCCCTAGCGGGATCCATTTAAAAAAGATCTTTTATTAAAAACTCACCCAAATAAATCCAAAGACACTAACAAAAAGATAAGTTATTTTTATTTTTTTATTATTTTTATTAATTTTTTATAATTATTTTTTTTTATTTTTAAATAAAAAATAAAAATAAATTAAATTTTTATAGTTTGTTTTAATTTATCATTAAATAAAATATAAAATTATTAATTTTTGTATCTCTATTCTATATATCTTGTTATCAGTATTTTATCTTATCTATTTTCAAAACTAAATACAGCCTTGGTTTGTTTGCGAGTTGGAATTGTGAAAGCCGAGTCGAATCTGATTAGGTTTGAATTATGATGGGATTTGTTTGTCATGATCATGAGAGAAACACGTTTTAACTTCTCATTAATTTTTTGATTGCTATCTAGGAAAGAGTTTAGCTTTTACGTATTTACAACCAATATAGCTTAGAAGAAAAAAAAAACCAACAAAATTGTGTATCTTAGTCTCCATATTATTATTAAATAGTTTTGAAACTAGTGGTGGGAAAATATGACCAAAAATTTAGATGACCGCACTATTCTTGGACGGGACATACTCCACAACTTTGTACCATGAGGAATTTTTATATAAATTTTGTTAACTTATATTTTTAGGATACATATTAAACTTATAATTAGTAAAATTTTATAGTTTTTTATATAATTTTTTTTATTAGTAATCTGAATACTTGCATAATCCTTTTTATATCAAGGATAAAGAACTAACCTAAAATTAAGAAGACTGGAATATTTGACATGTGAATAACCAACAGGACAAATTCAAAAGCAACGAATGTGCCTAAGGTAATTGGCACCAATGGCCAAACATATTTGTCCAAGTTGCCGCAAGTTGACAAATCCCATTATCGTAGCCCACATTTATTTCAAATTTGACTTGTTACCATTTTGAATGGAGTCTTTCTATTTTTGTTTGCCAACCCAAACCAAAAAATGGAATGGACCAATTTGCAATCGAGAAGAAAAAAAATTGATAAGTATATGAAAAGTTTGTGGGTGTATATTGTGTATCTAGAATTAGGGATTGTCTAATTTATTGGAGTACCTAGGATTGGGGGTTGTCCAATCCACCAACCAAAAAAAAAAAAAAATTAAAAAAAATTAGTTTGGTCTAATAAATAATTCATTAATTCAGTTGAGTGTTGGAAGTTCAAATTTTACTTGCAACTGAGGTCTAGTTTAACTGGTTAAATTATATGTCTTTTAATATACTACATCCAGATTCAAATCTTAGTGAGTGTACTAAGTATTGAATATGACCCTTTAAATATTGTGTGATAAGTGTGTAGTGTGGGATTCAAAACAAAAATAATTTTTTTTCTTTTGAAAATTGTGGACAATTTATAAGGTAAGAAAGAAAATATAAGAACAAAATAATTTTTTTGGTAAATAATAATATATATCAAGAATCAAGTTAGTTTATGCAAAAGGTTCTACAAATTTGATATCAAACTCTCTTAAAATCGGAAAATTGAAACTATAAAAGTATAAAGAAGACGACAGAAAGCACCACAGGCAAAATCTACGTCAATTACGGGTGTGTTTGGCAAACACGTTGGAGAGGAGAGAATTACGTTTGAGCTTCTTGAAAGTTTCACTATTATGTTTGGCCATTTTTATCTTCCTGAACGCAGAATTGATTCTGCTTCTAAACGCACGTTTAAGAGAAGCTAAAATTTATAGTTTCTGCATTTCACGTTCATGGTTGCTTATTGTCTTTAAAAAATTAGGTGAAAAATTTATTTCTTTTTAACCAACCCTATACCCTTTATTTTCTTCTATAAAAAGGATACCAATAACTATTACCTTCACAATAATTCTTTGTAGTTCTTCCTACTTCTTCATAGTTTTTAGTTACAATTTTTTTTTTCATTAAAATAGTTCAGATTTGTTTTAATCACTAGCAAATTGAATATTTTAATTTTTTTATTATTTTTAATACTCATTTTCATATTTTAGTTTTTATATTTTTTATTGTATTTTTTACTTATATTTTTTATTATATTTTTTATTTATATGATAAATATTTTTATATTATTTGTATAGTATTCTTATTTCTCATGTTATATTTTTATAAGTTTTTTTTTATCATTTACTATACTATTTTTATATGTATATTTTTTATGAAATTTTTTTTTGTTTGACTTTGTTCATATGATTTTTTTATTTATTTTATTGTATTCCTTTTATTCATATAACAAATGTTGTTGACTTTTTTTTATGATATTTTTATTATTATTTTTCATATGAATTTTTTTTTCTATTCTTTACTGCATTATATTTATGTTGTGTATGAAATTTTTTATTTTTTTATTTGATTTTATTCATACGAATTTTATTTACTTTTTATGCATTATATTTATGTTGTGTATGAAAATTTTTTATTTTTTTATTTGATTTTATTCATACGAATTTTATTTACTTTTTATTGTATTTTTTTGTTCATATATCATGTTGTTGATTTTATGAAATTTTTATTATTTCTTATCTGTATAATTTTTTTCTATTTTTTGATGTATTCTATTTTTGTTTTGTATTAATTTTTTTTATTCTAACTTTGTAAAATTTATAATTATAATTATTATATACTACGTTTATTATCAAAATTTTGTATAATATAAATTATGATCATATACTACGTTTATTTTTTATTGTATTTATTTTATTTATATGATAAATATTTTTTATGTTATTTTTGTTAGTGTTCTGATTTTGCATATATATAAAAAAATTATTTAAATTGATGTCTCTTTTAGTAATTTTTCATCTAAAAGTGATTTTGAGTAGTATAATCCAAACAACATTTGTTTTACTACAATCAATTTTGATACAAAGAGTTAAATATTACTAAACATAAATCACGTTAATCCAAACTTATTTTTCATCAAGTCACAAAAAAAAAACTTACTTTTCATCAAAATCAATTTTATGCAAACTCCCGTTTACAAACTGTAATCCAAACACACACGTAATAGTTGCACCATAAATGCTTCCCATTCCATCATAGGCCCTCTTTGTGTTTGGAATTAAAAAAATACTAATTCTATGGTGCTTATCAATTGTTGTCTAACTTTTATTTAATTTATCTTTTGTCATAAATTTTGAATTTTTAAAAATAATTTATTTTTATATCTTTTAAATTAAATATTAATTTTTAACTTTTTTTTAGTAAACAGACATCACTTTTTAAGCATCATAATATTCATCTTAAAAAAATAAAAAAATGAATCCTTTTATATTCTGTGGATGAAAAAAACGAGTCAGTTAAAATTGAGTTAATATTATTTAATTTGATTTGTTAATAAAAATTGTGCATTAAGTGAATTACTAAATATATTTTGATTTGATTAAAGCGATATCTGTCCAAAATAAAACGACTCTCAATTTTTTTATTTTGGAATAGTACAATCCCTCTATTAAAAAATCCGTTAAATAATAACAAGGATTTTAAATTTTTACAAACTATTAATAAATTTGTTTTTGAGAAATTCTTTTACTAATGGTGATTAAGTGAAGAAAAATCATTAATAAAAATGATACTGCAAAAAAAGTAATTGTAATAAAAATACCTTTTAAAGGAAAAAAATAACATCAAATAAAAAATGAAAGAAGAGAACCTTAATGTTGATAATATTGGTATTGGTGATGATGACGGTAGAGAAGATAATAATGATGATAAAGCAATAAAAATAATAGAGGTAGGAATGATAATAATGAGGATGAAAAAAATAATGATAGTAATTGGTTAAATTGTTGAAAAGAATTTTGTAGAGGTCTAAAACCTCCACAAAATACAAATAAAACTCCCACAAAACTAATTTTTGTTATTATTTAACGGACTTTTTAACAGAAAAATTGTATTATCTCAAAATATAAAAATTGAGGGTCAAAGTGTTTTTTTTTTTTTTTTACAAAAATCGCTTTGTACTTCGTAAAAGTGGACAAAAATCGGTTTCGGTGTTTATTCGAAAAACAGTTATTCTATTTGGATCATACACAAATTAAAATTGATTTGGTCACACTTAACCAATTCCTCACAAATTCCACGAAAAATGATAGTATTTCAAATTATAAACTATAAAGAAGGAAATTTTAAAAAAAATGGTCATGATAGTATTTCATCTTTGTTTAGTTTTGGGGTCAGCATGTCATAATTTTTGGAAGTCAGTTTCCTATAGATCTGCCTAATGCGAAAAAACAAAAAAAAAGAACACTACATATGGGTCATATGTGTTATTATTGGGTCCTTAAAGTGGATAGAGAAACAGAGGATTTCATAAGCAAACACGTATGGTCTTTTTTTGTTCTAGTTTTTAACTTCTTTTTCACTCCCGAACCCAGAAAAAAAATCACTGTCTATAATCTATATTAGTCGACACTTGACAGTTGACACCATACACGCTACGGAGAAAGAGAGTAAATAAGATAAGAACTCAAATAAAATAAGAAGATACATTAAAATTAAAATAAAATAATTAAAAGAGATAAATTAAAATTGAACTTTACTTTTTATTTAATTTTTTGATGATAAAAAAAAGAAACTCGTCAATTTAACTTGTCTATGTCATAATTTGAGAATTAAATCGAAAAAATTCTTTAACTTTCTATTTAATTTTTTGATGTAATAAGAGAAAGACTCACTCAATTTAATTTGTTCATATTATGATTTCATCACGAAATTAAAAAGAAAGAATTTTCACACTTTTAATCTCTGAATGACAAACTACCATAGTTTATGAGATATTTATAATCTCTTCTTAGGTTAAAATAAAGAAAAGGGTAAAAAACTCAAATGAGCCAAGGGCTCATCAAAATTACCCATATCCGCCAAATCAAAAATTGATACCACATTCCACCAGAACGTATTTTTATGTAATTCGAAACAATAGGTTTCGAACTAGATATGTATGTAATTCGAATTGATTGAATTCGAATTACTCCAACTCACTAAACCCACGTAATTCGAATCAATTCGTGTCGAATTACTACCATGCAGAGTCATACGTAATTCGAATCAATAAGATTCGAACTAGCTAAAGGTAAATCGAATCATATCAATTCGAATTACTAAGAAATTGTGACGAATGACGTTTTTCGAGACTAAATGATTCGAATTACTACTCCTTCGTAATTTGAATTGATTGGATTCGAATTATATTTATATGGGGAGAATCAAGTTGTTTCGAATTAGTGTGGAGTGGAGCTCTATATATATGCAGCGAACTCATGGAGCTGTGAACAAAGAAGTGAGATGGCTAGTGAGGATAGTTTTCTAGTGCTAGTACACCATAGAGGATCGGTTAAGAGAAAAACTCGCTCTGGCGTGAAGTTCACTGATAAGGATCCTCTATGTATTGTCGTGAGTCCCACCACCAGCTACGATGCTCTCGTTAGCTCCGTGCTTGTCAAGCTTGGTTTGGAAGGAGTGAAAAGGGTTAAGAAGTTTTACTATCGCATTCCAACCACTGTTCTCCATGATACGGTGAAGTATGACTGTTTCACCATTGGGAGTGACGAGGACTTGCAGGTCATGTTTCTTTCTCGTAGGCAGTTTCCCGAGGTGAGGACACCAGAGCTGTTGGCAAAGTTCGTTGACGTGGTATCAAGCTCGGGGGGGTCGAACCGCAATGCCAACACTATAGCCACGGTGGCCGGTTCAAGCTCGAGACCTGCGGTTGCTTCCTCCTCCATTCCAGTGTATGTGCCAGAGGTCCAGCCTGCCGCCTCCCCATCGTTTGCTGTTGATCTTAGCGGCAATGTTGGAGACGAGGTTGGATATGGGGAACATCTTCCGACCGATGTACGGTGTCCTACACCGGCTAGAGTGGGAGAGGGCTTGTTTGATGATGCAGATGACGATGATCTCGAGCCGGATCTTATCGCCGATGAAAGCGGCGATGATGTTGGAGCGAGCGATCCGATTAGGGCTACTGGTGGAACTAGTTCTGGCACACAGCAGTATCCACCCCATTTTTCATCTTTGGACCTGGAAGCCATGAGACAGGATGAATATCCTGGGCAGCTTGCTGGATTTGGCGCTCGGGATACGGAAGGGTCCGCCGGTATGACAGAGTTCCAGGTTGGTCAACAATTTCAGGACAAAGATGAGGCGCTGTTGAGTGTGAAGACGTACAGCATCCGCCGAGGGGTACAGTACAAGGTAGTTGAGTCTGACTATCGAAGGTACGTGGAAAAGTGTTCAGAGTTTGGGAATGGGTGCACATGGTTGATTCGGTTGAGTCTCCGGCAATGTAAGGGTATCTGGGAAGTCAAGCGGTACAACGGACCGCACACCTGTCTCGCCACCTCCATCTCCAGCGACCATAGGAGTTTGGACTACCATGTGATAGCGACGTTCATTATGCCAATGGTTAGGGCTGACGCATCCGTCAACATCAAGGTGCTTCTGAATGCCACGACAGCTCACTTTGGATTCAGGCCTACGTATAGGAGGGTGTGGATGGCGAAGCAGAAGGCTGTTGCAATCGTCTATGGGGACTGGGATGAGTCGTACAACGAGCTCCCTCGGTGGGTGTTAGGAGTTCAGTTGACGATGCCTGGTACTGTAGCCGTCCTCAAGACTTGCCCTGTTATAGTGGGGGGACAGGAGGACGAGTCTCGGGCTTATTTTCATAGATTGTTTTGGACTTTTCCCCCTTGTATCGAGGCATTTCGTCATTGTAAGCCGTTGGTGAGTATTGACGGCACCCATCTATATGGCAAGTATGGGGGAACGTTGCTTGTGGCAATTGCACAGGACGGGAATTCCAACATACTCCCTGTGGCATTCGCACTGGTTGAGGGTGAGAATGCTGAGTCATGGTCCTTCTTTCTCACCCACCTCCGTCAGCACGTGACACCTCAGCCGGGATTGTTGGTTATTTCAGATAGGCATAACGGCATCAAGGCAGCACTTGAGGCGCCCGATGGGGGATGGCTACCCCCAGCTGCATACCGGGCATTCTGCATTCGACACGTTGCAGCGAATTTCGCCCTCACCTTCAAGGGCAAAGATGCCCGCAGGCTTCTTGTGAACGCCGCATATGCGAAGACCGAGGTAGAGTTTGATTACTGGTTCGACATTATGCGGTCCGAGAACCCGGCAATGTGTGACTGGGCGAACCGAATTGAGTACTCCTTGTGGACACAGTACTGTGATGAGGGTCGAAGATTCGGGCACATGACGACCAATATTTCTGAGTGTGTGAATTCTATCCTGAAGGGGGTAAGGAACCTCCCCGTGTGCTCGCTGGTCAAGGCCACATATGGAAGGCTTGCGGAACTATTTGTCCGTAAGGGTTCGGAGGCCCAGGCTCAGATGGCAACCGGACAACAATTTAGCCAGTACCTGGTCAAGTGTATCGAGGCAAACCTGAAGACGGCCAGGTGCTTCACGGTGACTGTTTATGACAGGGATAACTCGGAGTACACCGTGGCTGAAACGACTCCAACAGGTTCGTTCTCTCTTGGTACGTACAGGGTCTCACTAGGGTCTCAGACTTGTGATTGTGGATACTTCCAGGCACTTCATTACCCGTGTCCTCACGCACTGGCATGCTGTGCGTACTCACGACTAACTTGGCAGCCTTACGTCCACGAAGTTTATCGCATGAGTTCTGTTTTCGGTGTCTATCAGATGGGATTCACACCTCCCATTTCGGAGGGTTTCTGGCCCCCATATGCGGGGCCCACCGTTATACCGGATCCGAACATGAGGCGTGCGAGGGAGGGTCGGCCGAGGTCTACTCGTATACGAACCAACATGGATGATGCAGATCCGAACTGCCCAAAGAGATGTGGCCTCTGCAGGCAACCAGGACATACTCGGCGAGGTTGTCCGCAGGCCGGACGACCCACAGTCACGGAGGGTAATAACTAGGAATGTTAGTTTGAATGTTTTTGTTTCTATTTACCATCATCACATGTATGTTATTTAACGGATCAAGCAATGATTAGTAATGTTTGTCTGTATGTTTTTTATTTTTATTACCATCAGCACATGTATGTTATTTAACTTAGCAACCAATGAACTTCGTGAAACTAAGTAATTTATTCTACATTTCCAAAAAGTTTTTTTCGTACGATACATATCTTTCAATTGTGTTTCTTATTATGGCGTTACGTCACATAACCAAACTACACCTTATCTCTAGGTGTCTGATAAAACACTAAATAACATGAAATTAACTGCCGGGTGCACAAATACATAAAGGAAGCCATACATAACATTAATAACCAAGTAAAAATACACAAGCTGACTACATGGCAAGAACAAATACAAGTAGAACCCAGAATAATCGAAATAGGTGTGAACCAGTGAAACAACGGCGCGGAACCCGTGTCCTATGACCTCTCCGGATCAGCTGGCCTACCACCCTCAATGTATAGGTGGAAGTCTGTCAGGCAACCACTAACGTAATGACCGTCCACCGGCAACCCCAGCTGGTATGCGACGTCCTGAAGGGTGATGGTGCACTCTCCAAACGGCATGTGGAAGGTATGCGTCTCTGGACGCCACCTCTCGATGAATGCACTGACTAAAGGCTCGTCTAGTCGGAACCATCTGTCGTTCAACCTCGCTAGATGGTACAAACCGGCCATCTGCAGATACGGAACGTACCTCTCATCAAGCCGCATCCCCTGCTGCCGCCTAATGCTGGATATGCAACGCTGAGGCTGGACAGAAGATGAACCGCATAATTAGAACATTTTCAGAAACCATTGACATATGCAACTCATATCACAAAGAACAAAAACCACTTCCCCAAACCGCTATCATACGCTAAAACCACTATCCAAAACCATTAAAAAAAACCGACCTCCAAAACGAGTAAAATAAAAATCGGTGACAAAAACCAGTGACAAAAACCGGTGACAAAAACTGGTGACAAAAACCACTGACAAAAACCGCTTGCCTATACCACTATCATAAACCGCTAGCACTAACATAACCCACTATCAAAAACCGTTAACAAAAACCACTTGCCTATACCACTATCATAAACCGCTAGCACTAACATAACCCACTATCAAAAACCATTAACAAAAACCACTGGCCCACACCACTTTACTAAACCACTACACTAAACCACTATCCTAAACCACTAACAACAACATAAACCACCATCCTAAACTGTTAACAAAAACCACTACCATAAACCCACTATAACATAAACCACTAACATAAAACCACTTTCATAAAACCACTGCCATAAACCCGCTATAACATAAACCACTATCATAAAACCACTTTCATAACATAAAACACTATGAACAGCGCAACATCATAGACCACTAACCTCGTCGTTGATCACCCCGGCGATATGAGCAACTCCATCCAGACGGTAAAGCCTCCCCGGATCGTCTCCCATCGCCTGAATATGCCAATCCGGTGAATCTCGGCCCAAATATTGGTCGTTTTCTCTGGGATTTGGTGGGGTATGAGAATGAGAAAGTGATTCGAATGAACTTGGTTCGAACCCCTTATATAGGCGAGTTCAATGTAATTCGAAACGAATCAATTCGAATTACTTAGACTAGCCAAAATCACATAATTCGAATCAATAAGATTCGAACTCCTCTCCCTACTCCTTCTCCTAGTAATTCGAATTAATAGGATTCGAACTTCTCTCTCATAATTCGAGTTAAGTTGACTCGAATTACTTGAAAATTTTCGCTTCTAATTCGACACGAATTGATTCGAATTACGTGGGTTTAGTGAGTTGGAGTAATTCGAATTCAATCAATTCGAATTACATACATATCTAGTTCGAAACCTATTGTTTCGAATTACATAAAAATACGTTCTGGTGGAATGTGGTATCAATTTTTGATTTGGCGGATATGGGTAATTTTGATGAGCCCTTGGCTCATTTGAGTTTTTTACCTTAAAAAAAAACTCTAAGTTCATAATATAAAACTCAATTTAGTAACTAAATAAATAAAATAAAAATACATCAAATTAAATTGAACATTTTAAAAATATAAACTAATAACTTCTAAATAATATTTGATCTCTTCATATCAAGAACATTTAAAACATGTATCATTCTCATTATTTTTAAAAAAATTCGTTCTCGAATCTTATCATTAGACAATTAGCATATGAAAAGAACAAATATAAAAAAATCATTTCTGTTTTTTTTTGTTTTTTTTGTACTGTATATTTTTTATTTTTTTTAAATAATAAAATCAACAAGACGACAAAACAATAATAAAACACAAACAAGGAAAATAAAAATGACAAAGAACATAAAAAAAGATGTGAAAAATACTAGAATTCTTTTTTTATTATTTTAAAACACAAGAAGAATAAATATAAATTAATAACCTGAAATATGAAAAAGAGGTAAATAAGAAGATAATAATTCAAATAGAATAAAAAAATACATTGAAATTGAAATAAAAAAATAAAAGGGATAGATTGAAAATGAATATAAAAAGAATCACTCTACTTTTTACCCAATTTCTTGGTGCAATAAGAAAAAGACTTCTCAACCTAACTTGTCAATGACATAATTTGGGAATTGAATCAAAAGGACTCACTCAACCTTCTATCCAATTTTTCGATGCAACAAGACTCACTCAACCTTATTTATCCACTTTATGGTTTCATCACGGAACTGAAAGAGGTGAGTGATGAGCTATATTTTGTCGGTATAGAATTTTTCAAAAGAGTTATGTCGTGAGTATAGTCTAAATCAACAAGCTATAACACGTCAAACATAGAAAATGTGTGTCCACAATTCAAATCAATAACCGAGAGTATTAGTCTCGAGTCGTTCTCCCTAAGAGTTGTCCGAAGGTGCACATAATTGGCTAGGAGTCTCTTGGTGTTTGAGGTTGAATACGAGAAATCTAAACAAGCTTGCATAAAAGTAATGAACAAATAACAACGAAACCAAGGGACACAAGAATTTGAAATCAAGCAAGAGTGAATGACAATCAATATATAAAAGCCTTGGCTAGGGTTGAGAATTTGAAGTCCTATCATCATTATCTCTATCAATTGTGATATCAATTGGTTATTGCTCCACTTAATTAACCTCTAACTATGAAGGAAAGTCAAGTGAAGATAATCAATTTGAGTCCACAAGTCCTAGTCTAATCCTAAGGAAAGACTAGAGTTAGTGTCATTCAAATCAATTAGCAATTTCCAATTGTCAATCAACAAAAGACCTTGATAATTCAAGTGTCTCCAATTACCCAACCCCTAAGCCAAGAGTGAAGATCTACTCTATAGCTATAGTTGACATTTTCTCAAGCATTTGGTGAGTAACAATGGAAGACATCATAAAATTGAAAAGAGAATATGAATTGAAGCTTTCTATTACAAACAATTAACAACAATCAAACAATTAACAACAATGACATGAAATTCCTCAATGCATTAATAGAAATCAAAGTAACAATATCCAAATCCAAGATCTACAATGCTAGAGTAACAAAAACACTAAATTGAGAGTAGAAGAAGAAGATCTACAATCTAGAACAATGTAAAATTAAATCAAATTCAGATCTCACCAAAGGATCCAAGTGCAATTGGAATTGATAAAGCCAAAAACCTAAAGAGAAGTTGGAGTTTCTCTCTCTAAAAAAATATAACTTCCCAAAACTAACTAAAAAATGTGTAAAAGATGTCAATCCCCTTCAATTCTTGGTCCTTTATGTCTTTTTCCGCCAGAATTCTGCTCAAAACTGACCTTGGAGACCCTCTGAAATTGCTAGGCACGTTTTCACTGAAGAAGTCACGTGCCGGGCGTCACGCGTACGCGTGGGTCACGCGTACGGGTCGTCTGGGTTTTGTGATCCACGCGTACGCGTCAGGCGTGCATACGCGTCGATGAAGATTCTGCCCAGCCACGCGTGTGCGTCCATGTTTGCGCGCGTATCCCAGATTCCAGCTTCCACGCGTGCGCGTCGTCGGCTACGCGTGCACGTCGATGTCAATACTTCAAAGCTCCATTTTTCATTCTCTTTCCACTTATGCATGCTTCTTTCCTCTCTTCTAGACTATTCTTGCCCCTATAAAATCTGAAATCACTCAACAAACGGATCACGGCATCAAATGGTAATGGAGGGAGATAAAAATACAGCTCATTTAGGACTAAAAAAGCATGTTTTCAATCATCAAGCAAAATTAGGAAGGAGACATAAAACCATGCATTTTATATAGATAAGTGTAACAAAACGTTGATAAAACCCTCTAAATTCTACACAAAGTGAACCCTAAGATTCGAGTTCATCAGTGAGTTTTCACACCTCTAATATCTGAATGACGACTAGCATAATTTATGAGGTATTTATAACCTCTTATTAAGTTAAAATAAAAAAAAATCTAAACCTATAATGTAAAGTCCAATTTAACAACTAAATAAACAAAATCAAAATACATCAAACTAAATTAAACATTCTAAAAATATAAATTAATAACTTTTAAATAATACTTTATCTTTTCGTATTACGAACATTTGAAATACGTATCAATACATATTTTAATAAAAATAATAATTATGCAATAATGCTTAATTTTGTCAGATTAATATTTAATAATTATATATAATAATTAAATTTTTATTCACAATTAATTTATAAAAATATTAATAATGTTATTTAATAGATTTAATATATTGTGAAAGTAAATTCTTTTCGAGTATTAACTAATATCTAATCATATAATACTTGTGTGTTCGCAAGCGTGTTTGAGGGTATTATTAATTAAAGTTAATTACATTCTTTAATAACATAAATAATTTCGAAATTAATTTTTCATTTGTTTGAATATCATTTTTTTGAAACTGAAATTGAACGTCATTGTTAAGACTATACTTCAGAGTAAAGTAACTCCAACTGAAACATAACGCTGTTAAAATATTCTTGAAGTATCCTGAAAGCAAGGAAGAAAGAAAATATATTCTTGCTTGATTTTTTTCAATACTCAACAATCAGCATCTCAGTTCATTGCATCTATACAATATGAGATACTGTCCACTGACACTTGATTTATTACAACGAGTCTTGGTAGCTTTATTCATTAAATTTAATAAAAGAAAATTATATATGCACTATATTTTAGTATACTATTAAGAATTTAATTTTAATATACAGATTCACAAATCGTTTTAAACAATTATGTGGTAATTAATATTCACTTTTTTAATAATTATTTTTGTAATTAATGTAAAAAATAATATTTTTATTATAATATTATTTAATTAAATTTACGTATAAAATTATTTTATACTGATAATAAATTAAAATTAATTTTTTTATTAAATATATATTTTTTTATGTTTTAGTAGAAAAAATAAATTCTTTATAATCAACGATTTTTTATCATTCACTTCTAATATTAAAGCAAAAAGGAATAATTTCTCAAGTAAATTTCTTAAAATTTTTAGACAGAAATTTTAGTTCTCAATAAATAATTCATGTCAAAACTTTTATTTTGTTAAATAAATTAATGTTTATATCAGATTGTTTATTTATATATAGAGAGAAATTGAATTTTTAAAAAATTTTATAGACTGTTATATCCTTAATAAAAGACGACAGAAACAATTTAATCTAATCTTTTATTAAAATTTGATATTTTGATGCAAGGATGAATATCAAATAAAATGTTAAAAATTAAATTATTTGACTAAAGTTTTTTTTATTGATTTGGATATTATTAAAAAAATATGAAAAATAATTCATATAAAGTTCCTTGCTAGGTATGGTATTGGTGTTGATAAATTTTGTTGTGAAGTGGTTTGAGAATTTTACACATTGTGTGAGTGAGGACGCAAATGTCTACGTTTTCTACTCTGAGGAGGCCCTCACTGTTAATAACCCAACGCCTGCACCACTCTTCACAAACATGCACACCAATAATCCAACCCAATAATAATAATAATCAAAAGAAGAAGCTGGGTTGTTTGGGGATTGTGGTTGGAATTTTTGTGTGTTGTTCCTTCTTCGTTCCCATCACTACCAACAAATCCAACTCCCCTTCATCTAGTCATGATGATGATGCAAACACTTCAACTTTTTCTTCACATTCTTTGTTTAGAAAACTCTCACTTCCACACAACACACACAGGTTGCTCTTTGGAGGCAAGTGCCTGTGTACTTTTTTTTCAATGTTATTGTTGACAACCGACCTTAATAATTTTGTTTAGCAGGTAGAAAGTCAGACGCGGTTAACTTCATATGAAATTGATAGTTGAAAATTGGTTAAATGGAACTGTACTTGAGTTTTCAACTTTTGTTTTTATGAATAATTAAATTTATAAAAAGAATTTTGTTGCAGATGTGTACAGGAGGAAAGTTTTCTTCAACTATGAGAAGCGCATGCGTTTGCATAGTCCTCCCGAGAAGGTTATTTCGTAGTTATATCATATTAGGTGTATTCATTATTCTATATATTAATATGAAAATGTTTAGAAAGCCAACTACAATCTTGATTAACCCAAGCTAATTTTTTGTATTTTTTATTTTGAAATTCGAAAAATTAGAATAATAAAAGGTTGTTTTTTCTTTTTTATAACAAATTTTTTATTTTTCAACTAGTTATCTTTAGTTGACACGAAATCGAATATATTTAATTTTAAAAATAATATTTTAAGCCAAATTGCTTCTGATATATATACACACTAGGGCTACTAATAGTGTTGGATATTTGGATATCAGTTAAACATAATATAACACAAAAGTCTAGACTCTAAATTAAAAACAGTAGTTTTTTGGCAAATATATGATCAATACTCCTTTTTTTTTTAATTATAACTGCTTATTTAGTACAAAACTGTTAATTGTACAGTATGACGGTTAACTCACATAAAGATATCAAAAAATAATTAAAATATTATATATATTACATTAAATAAATTAATTAAATATGTCAAACTAAGTAATGTTTTTTAATTATTAACAATATTATATGATTAACAAATATTATCATTTTAGATTAGTATTTAGTCAGAATAATTTATACTTATATTTATAAAAATTTATACACAAAAAAGTGAAAAATACATAATTTACACCTATATTATTAGGATTTGCATATATGAAAGACGTGAAACCCTTTTGGAAGGAATATGATGGTGAGTATATGTAATTGAATATATGCAGGTATTTGAATACTTTGCATCATGCCGGAGTCCGGAAGGAGAGGTGCTGATGGAGGCAGCAGACCTAATGAGAGCAGTGGTTGCGGTGTTCCCGCCGTCGGAGTCGAATGTTGTGAGGGAAGGATACTTGAAAGGTGAAAGAAGAAGTCCAGGCCACCTTCGTTGTCCCCCTTCTCTGTTTTTCATGCTCTTTGATGTCAACAATGATGGCCTTATATCTTTCAACGAGTGAGTGTGTCACTTCTCTATATTCTTATTTTGTAAAATATTTGTGAACTTATTAATTAACTATAAAAAAATATTGGAAACTAAATTTTTAGTTAGTTAACATTAATTCACTTTAGAGTTTAGATTTATAATTTATGATTTAAAGTTTATAATTTAAGATAAATCTTAAATCTGAAAAGAATTAGTTCCTTATCATTATTCATTAATATTGTATTATAGAAAGTATAGGGTACCAATATACTCTCTGCCAACTTATTACCAACAATAATTAATTATTATATTTTAAATATATGTATAAGGAGACACATCTAAAAAATATATATATATATATATATATATATATAAAGACACTTTCATTACTTTTATTAAACACAATCATAAATAAAAGTTGGCAGAAGTTGACAAAAATGTTGTTAGTAACATAACGAGATTGGTAATTTTAATATACTCTCTGTATAAAATTATCTTATACGTGCATTCAATCACATAACGCCATATTAACTGTGTGAATAGTAATCCAACGATTGTGATTACACTGACAATATAAAATATTTTACGAGCTATAATTCTCTTTCTTTTTGTAGCGTTTGAGTGCATATTGATTATTATTTTTACTCTGAAACAGGTATATCTTTTTGGTAACACTACTTAGCATACCAGAATCAAGTTTTTCTGCGGCATTTAAAATGTTTGACATGGATAACGATGGGTTAGTATGCTGATTATGCTACTAATTGCTTTGATTATAGTAATAAACACATGATGAGTTAGGGTGTTTAATTTGTATAAACACTTAATTAATTACATGTCATCACCAACTTCTTGTTATTGGATCCTAAAGGGAGATAGATAAGGAAGAATTCAAGAAAGTGATGGAATTGATGCGATCTCATAATAGTTATAGACAAGGTGCTCATCACCATAGGGATGGAATGAGAAAAGGCTCAAAGGTCAATGATGATTGTGTAGAAAATGGAGGTGTTTTGGAATATTTTTTTGGCAAAGATGGAAAGGGACGCCTTAGCATTCATAGATTCTTGCAATTTATGAGAGACTTGCATCATGAAGTAAGAATATGTCTCTAATTGCCACATCTATCATTTCTTGCTTGTCAGTTGGAGTGTACATAAATTTTGTTAGTTACTCTATTTATAAATTTATCATCTCATATGAATTTAATTTTGATACAATTATCTAATAATTTAAATAATGTTAATAAATTTTAAAATTATTTATTTTTACTAATATTGTAATACATAATTAGTCATTTATATAAAATTATGATGATTACTTTTGTTTCTTTATCTCTCATTTATGATTTGATTTTTCTTTTTTATTTTTTCATAAAATTTGAACCAATAGTTAATAGACTGCATTTAATTCTAAAAACAGAATAAGATAAGATACTGAAAATAAGATACAAATAATAGAAATACAAAAATTAGTATTTTTATATTGTGTTTGGTAATAAACTAGAACAAATTATAAAAGTCTAATTTATTCTAATTTTTTTCATTCAAAAAATTTGAGAAGAAAAATATAATAATAAAAAATATAATTACGAAAAATTAATAAAAATAATAAAAAAATTAAAAAATAAATTATATCTCTTGTTAGTGTCTCTGTGTCTTTACAAAACATACTAATTTAATGTCATTGAACACAATGTATCCATGTCTTATTGCCAAATATAATTTTATATCTCAGTCTCAGTATCCCGTGCTAGTAAACAAACCCAGCCTTATAGAACTTATTATCTTAATAAGTATCACACATATTAACAACAATAAAAAAGTGAATTAATAAATTTACTTTAGGGACCTTATATTATTAGAAGTGGTTATATATATTATGTAACAGCTAGCTAATTACAATATTTGACTATGTGTAGATACTAAGGCTGGAGTTTGATCATTATGACTACAAATCAAGAAAAACTATATCTGCCAAGGACTTTGCTCTCTCAATAGTTGCATCTGCTGATCTGAGTCATCTGGGTAGGTTGCTAGATTTGGTTGAAGAAATGAACAATGATCCAAGCTTTAAGGATGTACGCATCACATTTGAAGAGTTCAACAATTTTGCAGAGCTAAGGAAAAAATTGCTTCCATTTTCATTGGCCATTATTGGTTTTGCAAAAGTGAATGGCTTGTTAAGAAGAGAAGATTTTCAGCGAGCTGCATCACATGTAAGACATTTAGGGATCTTTGTTGGATTTTAGGTTTTTTTTTTTTTTTTTAAATCTATCTGCAATTATTTCTAGAACTAATTACTAAATTATTATTTTAACAGAGTGATAACTTGATAATTAATTCTAAAAACAGCAGCAGATAAATAAAAAGTTTTGAATTTTATTTTACATTTTGGGATGATTATTATATAATTTTGATTTTTCTTGCTCATCTTGATAGTGATATAATAATGTTATATTAACAAACCAATATAATAAATACAGTAGACAATTAAAAAAAAAAAAAAAAAAAAAAAGAAGAGAAGTGAATCACATCACATGTGTTGGAATAGACCAAACAATGTCTTTTGTTATTTTTAATTGTCAATAATAACACTTTAATTGAGTTGTTGATATATCATGCTAATCAATTCTGTGACCACACCATGGTGGCAAAATTTTGATTTTGGTGAAAATGAAAGTCTTAAAGTTATGGTCTAACTGGTTTTATTTTTTATTTTCTTAATTTAGTATTTTTTAAATAAAAGTTTCAAAAATGAAGATAATAAATTTTATTTCATTCTTTTATTATTTTTTTTATAAAATTCAAAAAACAAAAAAGCTATTAAAAATCAAAACAGAGGCCAATCCATCTTTAGATTTTTTTTATGCTAGAAATGTTAGAGGATCATCATAATTTATTATTTTTTATCATTATTTTTAAATTTTAACCATCAATCTAATTTTTTTAATTTAGTAATCCAACAATATACTTTAAACTATACTTTTAAACGTTAATGGCAAAAAAAAATAAACTTTGATGATCTCTAACATTCTTCTTAAAAAAAAAAAGAAAATTACTTATATTTACATTACATGATCAGGCCTAATAAAATATCAGCATAAAAGTTTTTTACACGAAAATTACATAAAACAAATTTTGAATTTAAATTTTATTGTTGGCAATTTAATAAAAAATAATTTTAATTCTGTAATTTGTTTGACTGATTGATTTCCAATTTCAGGTTTGTGGATTATCACTTTCTGATAACGTGGTTAAGATTGTTTACCATTTGTTTGACACAAATGGGGATGGACACTTAAGTTCAGATGAGTTTGTAAGAGTGCTACACAACAAAGAAAATGATATCGCTCAACCTATGGAGACAGGGATCTTGCGTTTCTTGTCTTGCTGTTGGAACTGTAAGCATAGCTTCCCATACTCGCGCTTGTTTTCTTAGGTTCATACTATTTCTGAGATAGTAGAAATAGAAATTTGTTTGGTTTCTATATTTCTGTTTCAAGAATAATATTGTGATATTCATGTATTTGGTTTGTCATATGTAAATATAATACCCATTTTAAATTAGTCTTAAGATCATTCACTTATATAAATAATATTATTATATTTTTTATTTCTCTAACTCACTAACATTTATAAAATAAAAAAACACTTCTCAATTTTCAAAACATGTTTTCATTTCATAAAACACTCCTTTTAAATATATAACTACCATTTATTTATAAATGTCATAGGTGGTAATTTGCAATACAACTTGTAACTAAAATAGCCAATGAGTAATAACTTAAATATCATAATTTTTCCATACTCTTCTAAGAGGTTGCGAATTCGAATCTTTCTATCTTTGGTAAAAAAAAAAAATTGTAAGTAAAATACTTTCTAAAACCTTGTAAATAATATACTATTCCTAAGGATTGGCGCCTTCGCGGTAAGAAGTTTGTGGATGTACCTCTTGCATAATTTTTTCATAATTTCTTCTACCTTTTTTGGCTTTTCAAACTTTTCAGCACATATATATATTTTTTTAAAACAACAAGTTCAACACAATAAAGTGGAGTATCAACGAAAAAAATACTAAATAGATAAAATAAACTAATTTCTAATTATCTTTAGCAAAAGTCATCAACAATATAAAAGATCAAATATCACTCCACTTTTTGTAACTCTTAATCGACTTATTGACTACCTCTGCAATATCTGATTCTTAATTCCTGAAGATTCTATCATTTTTTTCAACCAAGTGCTCCAAATGATAACAATGAAACCAAACTCACTAACATTCTATCAATTCAACTGCACGATTGACCTCTGAACCACGTAAACTTACGGTCATTCAGCTCTATATCTACCAGTTTCATAATGCTGACACACTAGCGCATTTCCTTTCTTCCAACTGCACAACCTCATTGAAGACACCCATGTAGTAAAGAGGAACTCGACATATTCCCGATAAAAAAGCTCAATTATTCCCACACAGCAAGCTTCTCTTCCCTTGTATGCGCACATACACCAAGCAAACTGAACAAATAAAAATTATTGTTTGTCAATTCTTCTTCTATACACAACAATCTCTCTCCTTTGTAACAATTACTCAACCTAAACATCATATCATCCTACATTATTAATAAACATCCAGAAGCACACCTTCCGATCCCATAAATTCTAAACCCACCGCATCATTACTCCAAAATTGCACTACATCAAACTTAGTACCTCCTTCTTTGTCTCTATTAATCCTAACATATTCATATTATTCTTACATTTAAATTTTTTTACCATTTTCCACTTTCCAACACCCCTAAACCCCGCATATTCCACGTACTAAAATCATTTAAAAACTTTATTACACACCTTATTTCGATTTTTGGGCGGCTCCTTCTTGCTTTCTCTTTCGGTTTTGCTTGCCTTCTTTTTTGTGCCAATACTTCATTTTGAGCTTAGAGAATAGCTATAATGTCCTCATCCTCGTTATATAAAACAGCTCCTAATTCGACAGCCAGATCCTAAACAGCCCTATTTTCAGCTATATCTTTATCCAAACTTTCTCCGTGCTCATCTTGATTAGTTTCACCGTTTGCATCCTGCTCTGAGTCTCCCGAATCTTCCAAGTTCCTTATAACCCCTTCATCATCCAACCCAGTTTCCTGCACCACTGTATTCTCATCCTCTAAATGTGAATCCTGCACTGCATCACCCCTCATAAGACATATGCCAACATGCTGCTTACCACTCCCGTCTAAACTAGCGTGGATCTCATTAACTACACTTGGTGGAATGTTTTCCTCCGCTGTGCTATTCAAACAATTTTTCACACCTTCGCCAATCTCCTTTCCGGCTTGATTCTGCTCGTAAGATACATCAAGGACTTCACACTCCTCCCTGCCCTCCACTCCATCAAGCTCAGCACGAACATTATCACCTCCGCCAACAGCAGCTGACTTCCACGCTGCTCCCAGATCTGCCTCGTCAGCACTATTCACTGTGGCATCAACCCCTTCGCGAACTCCATGACCAGCCACTCTCCTCTCTTCACCGTCGCCCGCAGCAGCTAGCAAGGAGGCCCTTTTAAAATGCACAATGACGTACTCTTTATCGCACCACACAGCCACTTCGCTGCCACACCCTACTAACATATTGGGCCTTATATGCTTCAACCCAGCCCCAACTGAACTTTTGTTCGACACCAAATCAACTCTTCTTTCTGTTTATCCCCATATTTCCAAGTCTCTGTTCTTTCAGAGATTTCTTCGTTACTAATTGTTTGAGATCCCATAAATTTCGCACTCACCATAATTGCCAGATACACCAAAGGATTATCTATTCGTGTTTTCAAAAAATCCTCGTGCCACTCATCCAAATCCTCAACGACAATTACCTTTCTATCCTTGTCATGCTCTGCCTCCCGTAGCCCTTGTGGCATTATTACCACCGCATCCCATTCCAACTCTAACGGTTCCCTCTGAACTTTTAGTTCTTCACTTCCATGGTGTTTCAATACAACTCTCTCTTTCTAATTCACCTCAATATCCTTTCCTTTAATTTTTTCCTGTTTTTCATCAGGAGACTCCCTGACATCTTCATCGTGCGTAGTGTTTTTTCCCGGACATCAATCCTCCTCCTATACATAGCCTCACCCACAAAGATCTCTTTGCTCCTTAATCACATTCCATTCATCTCCTTGATGGCCTTTAATACCCCTCCTTTTGTAGTATACCTGATGAAAGCAAACAGATGGATCTGGCCATATTTCTCTTTACATGCCAAATAAATTTTATTTATCCTTCCTGTCCACTTGAACATATGAAAAAATTCATTCTTCGAAATATTACAGGGTAAATTATCCACAAAAATTGTGAATGATTTACTTTCCAATCGGAGATACGCTTCCCAATTCCAAACTCGTAGATCTTTCCTAACATGGAGTTATCTAACTTTATCCCGCCTTGCATTAGACATAAATTATGTTATGAGAACATTGAGGGTGGTTTAGGATTCTAAGAAAGTAACGTTCAATTTTTGAGAGCGGAAGAGAGTCTCCATTTCAACACATATATCAACCAATTAAAATTGAACTATTAACCAAGTTGCTTTTGGCTAATATATTTTAGTTATTTCTTAATCTTTGTATTCATACATATCTAATTACTTGCTTAATTAGTCATCATTCATGATAATTCTAATGTGGCTTAATTAGTCATCATTCATGATAATTCTAATGTGGCGGTGTAATGCAAGTTGATTTAAATTTTTTAATCAACATTACCTCTCTTAAATCAGACTTGCATAATTGATTATTCCAAGCATTTTCTTTAACTTGTAAAATAATTCAGTTTTCAACGACTTTGTAAATATATTTGCAACCTGGTCTTCAGTAGGTCAGTATTCGATCAAAACTTTTTTTTCATTTACCAACTCTCTAATTTTGTGAAATCGAATATCAATATACTTTGATCTCCCATGAAACACTGGATTTTTACAAAGTGCAATAATTGACTTGTTATCACAAAATATTGTTGTTGGAAACCTTTGTTTCTCGTTTAATTCTTCAAGAATTCTTCTTAACTAAACTGCTTGTGTTGCACAACTTGCTGCGGCTATATATTCTGTTTTTGCTGTAGAGAGTACTACTACTAGTTATTTTTTCGATGACCATGAAATTGCACTAGAACCAAGATGAAATACAAATTCTGAAGTACTTTTTCTTGTTTCTATATCTCTTCCCCAATCACTATCAGTGTAACCGACAAGATTTACTTTATTAGTATTTTCATAAAAAAATACAATCATATAAAGTATCTTTGATATATCGAAGAATCTTTTTCACCGATTGCAAATGGTTGGTACAAGGCTCCTTAATAAATCTACTAAGCCAACCAACTCCAAACACATTATCTAGTTTGGTTGTAGTTAAGTACCTCAGACTTCCAATCAAGCTTTTATAATATGTAGGATTTACTGATCTTCCTTTATCTTCTCTCAACAACTTAAACTTCTCTTCGATTAGAGTAGGAACTAGTTTTGAGTGCTCCATCTAAAATTTCTTCAAAATGTCATTTGCATATTTTATCTGAGAAATGATAATTCTATCATCTTTTTGAACTACTTCAGTGCCAAGAAAGTAAGACATCAAGCCCATATCCGTCATTTCAAAGTGCTTTATCATAGCCTCCCTGAATTCTGCAATTATATCTAGATTGTTGCTGGTAAAAATTAAATATTCAACATAAAGGTACACGACCAAGATTTCTCCAAGTTGAATAAACTTGATGTAAAGAATATGTTCAAACGGACATCTTCTAAAACTATTCTCAGTGAAATAAGAATCAATTATGACCCTCTTGGTGCTTGTTTTAACCAATACAAGACTTTCTTCAACTTGTAAACTTTATCTTCTTCTCCAGGAATTTTATATCCCGCAAGTTATTCAATATAGACTTCTTCTTCTAAAGTACCATTTAGAAATGCTGAATTAACATCCATCTGATGTATCTTCCACTTGTTTTAGGTTGAGAGTGAAATAATTATACGAATAATGTCTAATCTAAAAACAAAAGCAAATACTTCAAAGTAATCGATACTTGACTTTTGTTTGTATCCCTTAACAACAAAATCTTGCTTTGAAACGGCCAACTTCACCGTGTGTTTGTACTTAGTTTTGTAAACCCATTTTACCCCAATTGGCTTCTTATCTACTGGTAAATCTATCAGCTCTCATGTGTCATTCTTCTTAATGGCATAAATCTCCTCGTCCATTGCTTTCTTCTAATTGTTGTCTCTAGAGGCTTCTTCAAAGTTCAACAGCTCACAATCTGAAAATAGAGCAAAATTTATGATTTCTTCATCAGATGGATCGTTGTCATTGACAACTTCATAATCTGCTAATTTAGCAGGAAGTCTTTGCTCTCTTTGAGGTCTTCATCAGATGGATCGTTGTCAGGTTGCCTTTCTTCTTCATCACACGTGTTTGGAATTACAATCGGCTGCTTTTCTATCTTTGTGATCCAGTCCCACATGTCTTTCTCGTCAAACGTCACATCTCTGCTGATAATCACCTTCTTTGATTCTGGATTATACAGCTTGTATGCTTTGGAGTCTATGTTATAGCCAATAAAGATATACTTTTCGTCTTTGCTGTCTAACTTCTTCCTTAATTGATTTGGAATACGGGCATAAGCAATACACCTAAAGAATGTGAAATGATGAATGGAAGGCCGCTTTTCACTCCAAGCTTCCTCTAGAGTTTTATCACGAACACTCTTTGTTGGACACCTGTTCAAAATATGAACTGCTTTTGTGAGTACTTCTGCCCAAAACTCTTTAAGCATTTCTTTTGACGTGAGCATGCATCTGACCATATCCATGATGGTTATGTTTTTCCTTTCAGTAATTCTATTTTGTTGAGAAGTATATCTGGTTGTTAGTTGGTGTTGAATTTCATGTTGCTTAAAGTAATTTGAACATGCAAAATATTCTGTCCTTCTGTCTGTCATGAAAATTTTGATTTTACAGCCACTTTATTTTTCGACAGACGCCTTGAATGTTTTGAAGGTATCACATGCTTCTGATTTCTGCTTTAGAAAGTATACCATGTAATTGCATACTAAAATTATCAATAAAAGTAATAAAGTACATGCTGCCTCTATAACTTGGAACTTCTACAGAACAAAGATCTGAATGCACAATTTCAAGTAATCTTCTGGCTCTCTATTATTTTTCTATAGGTAATAGATCTCTGTACTTCTTTTCCAGTTGACAAATCTCACAAATGCAATTAGGAATATGAACTCGTGGTAGATAAGAAACAAGCCCTTTTCTTGACAGACAGTTTAGGCTAGAAAAATAAAAATGCCCAAACTGCATGTGCCACAGCCAACTATCATCAAGTATCATAGAACACATGCAAGAGGGATTAACATGTTGAATTTTCAATGAAAACATTTTGTTTGAAGTAATCTTTACTTTATCTATGAACCTTTTGTTGTTGTCAAACACAGTGCAATATCCACGATAAGTTATCATTTTATATCCCTTCTCAAATAACTGTCCCATACTCAGTAAATTATAATCAAGTTCAGGAGCATAGAAAAAGTTAGAAATATAACACAGAGAACCATCCTTCAATCTAATTGGTATTTGCTCTTTTCTTTCAATGGGATCTTTATACTATTACCAAACTACAATAATAATTTAACTAAATCATCTAGTGAAAAATAACTCTTTTCTACGAGACATATGATTACTACAAGTACTATTCAAGTACTATATCTTTTCATATTTAACACATGAATTACATGTAAAAATAAAAGTTTGAGTACCTGAATTATCATCAGTATTTTGATGCTGATTTTTTGCAATATGTGCTTGATTGTTACATCATTTTGAATTTAAAATTTGCTGCTTTGTGTTCATACTTTCCACAATAAAAGCAGTTGAAATTGATTCTTTCTTGAAAAAAATTACCTCAGCCTCTTCCTTAATTGACAGGCCTAAAATTTGTTCCATCTCTTTTCTTGATTAGGCGGTGTAAAATCATTATAACTTTCATAGTTATAATTTTTGCAACCCCTTCCTCTGAAATTTCTTCTGCTTCTACTTTGAAAATTGAAATTACGACGTCGTCCTTCTTCTGTACAGCTTAATTATGCAACATTATTTAAATTCACTCGGTTTTTCAGGCTTTTTTAGTTGATTTTTTTTACTTCTCCAATATTTTGCTAATGTGGCTTTCCATGGTTCTTTGAAACTCTGCAATCGTCATGGTATTCATATCATCAGCATGGTGCAAAGAATTTTTTTCACCACTTTGCTATCAGACATATCTTCTCCATAGGCTCTCATCTTATTGACAAGATCTGTAACACGAGAAAAATATTGCTTAACACTTTCTGAGCTAGATATCTTGTACCTTTCATATTCTCTTCTTAAAGATTGTAGCTTTGCTTTGTGGGCTATATGTACGGCTTTGTACGAGAGTTTCAACTTGTTCTATGCCTCTTTTACACTTTTGGCATTTGCTATTTTGCCAAACACAGTATAAGCTACACCTTGATGAATTTGAGATAGCGCTAATTGATCTCTCCTCTATTGGGCAGCATTTGCTCCTTATTGTAAACCCGATTCAATGAAATTACACAGGTGTTGAGCCTTCAAATGGATAGATATCAAAGTCTTCTAATAACTATAATCGAATTTTTCATCTAATTTGGGACTAAATCAGACAATATTAAAAGTGTTTGCTATAATGATTCTATGAACAAATAACTATGTGAGAACTCTCTCACACTTCACAAACTCTTCAAACACTCAGTGCTGGATTAAACCAACTTTGATGCCAAATGTAAATATGATACCCATTTTAAATTGATCCCAAGATCACTCACTCACATAAATAACACTATCATATTTTTTATCTCTTTAACTCACTAATACTAAAAAAAAAAAAAAAACAAAGGAACACTTCTCAATTTTCAAAACACATTTTCATTTCATGAAACATACTTTTCAAACATATAACTACCACTTATTTATAAATGTCATAGGTGGTGATTTACATTACAACTAGTAGCTAAAACACTTTCTAAAACCTTGTCAATAATAAACTATTCCTAAATATTGGTGGTAAGAAGCTTGTGGATGTACCTCTTACATGATTTCTTCTACCTTCTTTGACTTTTCAAACTTTTCAACACATATATCAACCAATTAAAATTGAACTATTAACCAAGTTGCTTTTGGCTCGTGTATTCTAGTTATTTTTTGATGTTTGTATTCATACACCTCTGGCTACTTGCTTAATTAGTCATCATTTATGATAATTCTAATGTGGCGATGTAATGCAAGTTGATTTATTTTTTTTTAATTAACATTCACGTGTAAACATAGATTCTAATATTAATTTAGAATTGTAATTATTTTCTATCAATTGACAAAAAGATAATAGATCAATTTTAACTAACTTTAATCTCACTAGTTGCAACTTGTAAAGTTGTCAATTTTGCGAGTTTAAATAAATTTTATATTAAAAAAGGTGTATCCCACCTTTCCTCAACTGGTCGTGAGCCAACAGCAACCTGAATGATGGGTGTATGTCAAGTAACTGGAGAAAGTAAAAGATAAGGTGAGTTAAGTATCGAAATTATGCCTAAAAAAATACTTGGGAGAAAGATTTCTTTTGTTCATCTTTGGTTTTTTTTTTTTTTTAACGATATTTGCACAGGAGAAAAGGCCAGATTTAAGAGGACTTGATCGATAGATATACAATGAGCAAAAAAGTACTTTGACCACCATTTATGAAAGTTAGGAGTCGACAGAAAACAACGAGTGATATTCAGATGCTAGTATTGAGTCGACATCATCCTTTGGTGGTTCATCTCTAGCATCTTATCAAATTCTTGTGTCCTCGACAACTCATAGTGAATCTTTTGAGCCTTAGGATCGAGGGACAAAGTAGAAGGTTAGGCTTGGGTTAAGCCAAATTGTCAAGCCATATACTGGGGTGAATAAACGATTAGTTTCTTCTTGAGAGTCCAGATTGATTCATGCGGTAAGCCGACGAAAAGAATTTGAGGTGTTAAGATCCTAACCCACATATCATCGACTAGCGCTTGATTTTCTAGTTGAGAGCTGGTAAAAGAGTTGAGGCTTGAAATAGAACTGGTTCGAAATGAGAATAGGTTTGGAAAATAGAAAATATTATTGTCTTTATTAATATCAAACAGAATTCTGACAAAGTGTCAAAAAGCACCAATAGGAGACATGATTTTTGGTTTCGTCGAAGAAAGCTGGAAAAGACGAATGCCATCAATTAGAGTGTTGGGGATTTCCGATTCAGAAGTTGTGATTCGAGCTTTGAGCCATAAATGTGCAACCCAAAGGGGACAAAAGGGGTTAATCGAAGGATTTCCTTGGCAAATTTCACCAACAATCAAGGAAAGCATTTCAGAAATTTGACTCAGAATCAAGGCAAGAAGGTTGATGAGTTTTTTGGTGATGAATCATGATGGCCAGGAGGCAAGTAGTTATTTTTTCGAATTTGGATTGACTTTGAGCAAGAAACAAAAGAATTGAGCCAAAACAAGAGGAAAGTTACGTGCTCACTATAAAAAATAGGGTCTCAATCGGAATCCATGTTGTTTTAAATGAAGGTCGATATGAAATTCGAGTTGAAATTGATGTCAAAATCATCCTCAGAATAATTGGTCAACCATGACATGAATTCACTATCAATAGGTAAATTGGTCAGAGCCGAAATGTCCATAAGAGTTGAACCCATCATTCTATAAGGAAAATAAAAGTTATTGGTGGCAGGACACTAGAAATACAAATTGGCCCCTAGTAAAGGAGCAATATAAGAGATATCATAGGTAGCCAATTCTAAGGCATGCACAATATTTAGAGATTCTCAAATTGGTTTACATGTAGGTGCAAGTCGAGACATCTAGGTCGAAAAAAGGGGACTTAAATTCCTAGGGAGAACAGTTCTAAAGACTCGACCAGCAAAGTATGAAGACTTGACATTCTTGCAAAAAATCAATGGTAACTGCTCTGGTGGTAATGGAAAGAGAGAAGAAATAGAATCAAGTTGTTCTTGGGTTGCCAAAGGACTTAAGAAATAATACAACACTCTATTAACTAAGAATGGTAGGAATACTTGATGGCACTAGAGATTAGAGGTTTCTGCATTTGGATTTGGAGCTCTCAAAGCTTCATCTTCATTGTGGAACTGCGCCACTACAGCCACTAATGGAGGAAGAGGAAGGCTTTATCTCCTTCTTCGCGAGAATGAGAAGCAGCGGCCATGGTTACTGAAGAAGAGAACACGGCGATAACGATTGGCATAGAGTAGAATGGAAAATTGACTGAAAAACTGTGGAAAGCGTGTTGCTCAGAAAGAAAAGGATTATGGTTTTCAAGCAGTCAGGTTCTCGAAAATTGGGGATGATTTGATTTGAGGAGTAATGATGGAGCACTCTATTCAAGAAATGCCCATTGAAACACAGGACGTTATGTATTCCCAGAAAAGTGTGCGTTGTTTTAAATAATGCGTAATTGTCCTTTCAAATTTTTAGAGTTTGAAAAGGTTGCACGTGTCTAGCACGAGGAGTGTTAAAACTTGTATTTTTGAACAAAATAAGAAGTTTTAAAGGGACAATTTGTTGTTACAAAAAGTAATTTTTTTTTTGACAAGAGGGCATTTCGATTGCCAATGATTACGACTACAGAAACAATGATTTCGACTACAAGAAGCGAAAACAGGTAAGTTGAAGTCGAAGAAAGATGGTACAAAGAATGTCGAAGGCAAAAGGTAGTTTGTAGCTTTCTTTGAGAATCAAGACTTGCTACTCGACCTTCAAGCTGAAATAGAGAACATAGGTGCGAACTCTGATGTGCAAGCTGGAGAAAACGTGGGACTTGAAGACCCGACAAGATATGGGTGTCAAAATTTAGGATCAAAATTCTTTATGGTCAAAGCAAGGTCATGGCTGAGAAAAAAGAGGAAATAAGGTAGTGGACAATATGCTCTAAGGTTAGTCGATCTCCATAGTCTATAAATAGTAGAAATTCAGAAGAATTATGGGACTTCTTCAAGAATACTAAATCATCACATAAACTCATAAAATTTTCAGTCTGCGCGATGCAACGGAAGAACATGGAGTGCAAGTGCATGTGAGTGTTAGAAGTCAACTTTTAATTTGTTTTCTTTTGTTTATTTGATTCATTTTCTTTTATTCCTTTGAATTTTGTTATTATTTTACTTTTTACACTTTCATTGTCTTCTTTATTTAGTTATTTATTCTTTTGCTGTCTATCGTAAGTTCACCACTAGTAATTTTGACATAAATTATTTTGACACATATTAAAACTTGAATATTTAATTAATTATATTATACGTATACTAAAAATAAACTACTAAATCGATACCTATATAAAATATATATTAAAAATATATAAAACAAGACATGTATATATTTAAAAATATATAGTGATTAATCTTTAGATATACATAATATTTTTTTATATTTAATTTAACATATAAATATTAAAAACATTTAACGATATTATATAAAAAATATTGCACTTTCTGTATATTTTTTTTCTAAACTTATTAATGGCCCAAAATTTTTTTTAATTAGGACAGTCAAAGAAATTGGTCCAACTCGTTTAGGTCCACCCCTTTGAGTTTTTGGATTAAACAAAACTTACAAAAGGGTTAATTATATATCATGTATATACCGTCCATCAAAATAAAAGTTCGACCTATTTAAGAAAAAATAACATAACTAAACGAACTGGCTATTTTTTTATTTTTTATTATTTAACTATGTAATTTTTTATTTTTTTAAAAAAAATCAATTTTTGCATTATCAATAATTCCATATACAAATTTTTGAATTTACTGTGATTTCTCTAAAATCACTAGCTGAGAAGTGAGATCAAACAAACGCATTGTTGACAACAAAGTCAATAAAAACTGTGTCAGTGTGATCATATCCAATCATATCATGTCTTGTGTTAATGTGTTGTCTTGTTACAAAAGGAGTCCAACTCAAGTTTCCAAGTAGTAGAAACTAGAAAGAATAAACGAGTGGAGAAAAGAAAAAACAGCGCACGTGTTAGAGATCAACATAGATGAATGCAAGTAAATGAATGGGAAAGTACATCGAATCATGGATGATCCATACTTTGGTGGGGAATATATCACAAAAGTGGGTCCAAATTATTTTTACAAAAATATTATTTATATATTAAAATTAATTATTATATATTTATATAAATATATTTTTAATATATATTTTATATTATTAATTAACGTTAATAATTAATTTTAATATATACATAATATAAATATTATTTTTATTACTAAAAAATATATATAGACATTAAAAATACTCGACATATATTTATATGTATTAGTTTATATATTTTTAATTTATATTTTATATTTTAATATAAATTTTATACAAATAATTAATTTAATCATTAATTTTTAATATACACCGTATATAATAATTTCTTAATAGCTCCATCCCAGTTGGACAAACTAATCATTTCACTCCTTTTGTCTAACTTGCAAACCCTCAAACCTCAGTTGCTGGTTTTTGCATGGGGCGTGGGTGACATTTACAGTTACATAACACGCCTCAAATTAAGGTTCTTAACGTTTGGGGTAAATTCTATTTGTGTTCCTAATGTTTAAATCGTCCTATTTGTATTCCTAACGTTTGTAAAAGTGATTCAATGTTATCCTGCCATCAATTACACATCACGAGCGCTTTAGTTTGAGTTTTAAAAATCTCTTCTTGAAGTTAGAATACAAATGTTTGGGATAGAATCGATGATCTACTCCGAAAAATAGCTCATCAAATGTTGAAACTAATTCCTACAACATTTACATAATTCACTTTTCTAGGGATATAATTGAATTTAAACACAAATAGTGGGTATAATATTAAAATCGAACACATCTAAATGAGACCTAATTGAGAATGAATGCATCCAAGTGAGAATAATTAAAAAAATATAATCTGATTTGTTAGTATAATTGATAGTAGGATAACATTGAATCACTTTTATAAACGTTAAGGATACAAATAGGACGATTTAAACGTTAGGGACACAAATAGGACTTACACCAAACGTTGGGGACAAAAACAATACTTTACTCTAAATAATATTATTATACAAATTTTGTTTACAAATTATTTTAGAATTAAAATTTTTTAAATAAATAAAATAAATATTTTATTTACAGATATAGGTCATTTATAACATTTTTACAAATTTACACTTTATTATTTATCTTATTTACATTATAATCGAAATAACAATGTGTATATCTCGTTTACATGATAAACGAGATAGGATATATTACGACGCAATCGTATGACGTTTACGCACGTAGTATGTAACGTGCTTATCTCGTTTACACTGTTAAACGATATACACACATTGTTATTTCGTTTACACTGTAAACGAGATAAGCACGAAGTGTGCCTATATATTGAAGTCGTTTATTGCACTTTTTGAAGTCACTTTTCATCTGTTTCTTATACTTTTCTTCCATTTTTAGACTTTTCTAATCATATTATCGAGGTACTCGGAAATTATAGCGTGCTCAAATGCATGGGATAAGGACATCAGCCGCCTAAATACGACATGGTATATCGTTGGGGCAATCAACTTCCATATTAGTATTGTTATTTTCATGTTTAAGTTAAATAAGCATATATTTATAGTCATGGTTAGGATACTTTTATAGATGTAATATATGTTAGGTGGTAGAATGTATTGTCAGTTAGTGCTAATTGATAGGATTTAACTTAACTTATTAGATAAATTATTTTATTAAGTAAATGTTTATTGTATTTTGTTATTTATTTAATTTAGTTTCTATATTTTTAATTTTAATTTCGATAATATGGTAGATGCCTTTTTTTTTAGTCCGTGTTAATGGATAGGTATGATTTTAGTTATTAGTTAAATTAATTTATTACGTAATAGGGTTAAGTACTGTTTTCATCCCTAAGGTTTAGGGTGAAAATCAAAATCGTCCCCAACCTTTTTTTCTTATTAAAATCATCCTCAACGTTTAAAAACGCTTTAAAATTATCCTTTTCACTCTAAAAAGACAAATTTTCCCGTATAAAAAATAAATTATAAAATAAATTAACTTTGTTCATCATCCTCTCAACCCATTTGCAGCAGTTTCATTATCTCTCTCTTTCTCCATCAATCCTCCCAACCCATTTCTTCCTCCAATCAAAGACCAAACTTTGTTTTCTCCCCAACAACCCAGTAAACTCAAACTCCCAACCTAAGCTTCTTCTTCACCTACCTTTCTCTCTCTACATCAACCTCCATTTTCTCTCTCCTCAAACTCCATTAACAACAAACTTTTGTTCAAGTTAACAAACAAATTAAGCAACAGCAGCAACTAAATTCAATAACAAATTCAACAAATTCAGCAACAACAACATACTTTCAGTAACACCAAAATCAAAATGAATCAACAGCAACAACATTCACAAAATAAATTAACAGAAATTTTAGATTTAACAACAATTTAACAATCATCACCGTAACCTCAGATCCAAAATCAACAACGATAGAAATTAAAAAAAAATAAAAAAAAGATCTTCAAATTCTTCAAAAATAAAAAAATAAAAAAATGAAGAACAGAAAGAGGAGGAAGGAAGTGACGGTGCGGTGCGGGAACCTACTGCCATAATCAACCTCTGGCCGCCGCCGCCCTCAGTGTGCCCTTCCTTCTTCTTCCTATTCTTCTTCCTCTTCCTTCCAACTGCCACCCACGATCACCATCTGTCGAAAGCCAATAACCACTACAAGTGTCACCTCTCCCTTCCCAGAACACGTCACAGCACCGCCATGTCGGGGGATTCGAAGCTGAAGACGACGATCACCTCCCTCTTCTTCCTTTCCTTTTCTTTCTTCTTCTTCTTCTCTGTTTCTCTCTTCTTTTGTTATGTGTCTTTTGTTTATTTTCTTTTTGTTTTCTGATTTAGGTGGGAGGGATGGGGATAAGGGGTGGGGTGGGGTGGTTTTTCTTTTTTAATAACTTTTTTGTTTAAGGGTAATTTTGTTCGAAAATTATTATTTATGGATAAAAGGATGATTTTATAACGTTTTGTAACATTAAGGATGATTTTAATAACAAAAAAAGGTCGGGGACGAATTTGATTTTCACCCCAAACCTTAGGGACGAAAACAGTACTTAACCCTAAGTAATAGTATGGTACGACCCTGAAATAACATATTGTTTCGAGACAAAACTCTGTAATGTTTGGAGCAACCTCGGCACCTTATCATATGACTCTTTTCAATCACCATATATCTGCGTAATTGCCTTTTGATTCGCCATCCAAACCTTTCTGTATGATATTTAAAGTGATAACTTTGGCTAACTGCATCTTGTAGAACAGAGATATTGACGACGGATGAGCTGGACTATATCAAGGGCATGATAACACTACAGATGAGAGGCATTTATAAAATATACATGGTAGACATTTATAACAAATATAATCATGATAAATAAGAAACTACACCACAGTTAAACTTAAACTCGTCAATATCCGAGATTCTGTCAGATGACAACACGGAGACTTCAATGACATCCTGTTACAAATTATCGGCAATACAGATGGTACTTTAATCGGTCCGACTCCACAATTTGGTACTCAACACTTCTGCGAATTCTATAATTCTTCATACCTTACATTACTACCGCTCTGCTTTTGAATCTGTGGCCAACCCCCACTGTCTATGTTGTAATCGTCTTCACCGATATTAAAAACGGAGTTTTCTCGTGCATTGCGTCCAGATCCAATGTATGATAGTGACTGGGTACAGCTAATAAGGCCGGAATCGGGTGCGGAGCAGGCAGAAGATACTGAACTGATGCTTCGACCGACGCCTTTGGTACAAACTCTTCCTCCTCATCATCTTTAGAAGAACCACTATCGTTGCTATCGGCTACATACTCCTCATCGGGTTCCTCACCATCCACGTTCATGTCTTCTACTGGACAAGCATAGTGTAGCGGTAGTGGTGCAAGAGGTAGATCATCTTGCACAAAATTCGAGTGGACAGATCTACCACCATCGACATCACCAATTTCCACAGAAAGTTCCATCACTTGTTCTGCCATGATTCTCCCATAGATGTCAAACATGAGACGCACATGCTTGTCACCATAGAGGCAAAACAAATGAAACCGAAAAACTCTATTTTTCATCGGTGCTAACAATCTATACCCAACCCTTCCAACCTGTTTTCTCTCGCTAGAACCAATGTTCCTTAATATCAGACTCTTTAGCTCAGACAACGAACTTATTCGCTAAGTGCGCAATAGAATGGGATTATCACACTCAAATATCACCACAATGTCACTATTTCTCATATGACAATTGGGATATACACTTACAATCACATATCCACTACTACTAGATATTTTTTTCTTAATTTTTGGAAAAAAAATAAAAGAGAAGAAAAAGTGAGATGTTTGTAGAAAATACAAATAGTTGCAAGTCCTTTTATAACTATTGAAAATTTGTCGTACCGTATCTCATCTACAGTGTAAACGTCATAACTTATTATTTATCTCGTTTACAATATAAACGAAATAACAATGCGTATATTATTATTTACACATATCTTGTCTTATCTCATTTACACACATTGTTATTTCGTTTACACTGTAAATGAGATAAGTAATAGAATATAAATTAATGAAAACGTTACAAATTATAAAAAAAATATTTTATTTATTTTAAAAAATCCTAAAATTAAAGCATAAGATGGTATGCACATGTCTTTCGGTTTTGTTGGCTCAATTAATTAAATAATTTTTTAAAACCAAACATGATAAAGTTAAAACTTTTTTAAAAGTTATTTAAAAAAAATTAATTGAACACACATTTTAAAATTTAGATTTTTTTATAAATTTATTTTGGTTTATTTAAAATAAAAAAAATTATCTCTTACCATGAGAGGATTTTTTTATTTCCAAAGAAAAAAAAAGCTCTCTTCATGCTGTTTTGAAGGAAAAATTTCTCCACAAAACTTCACTCCTAGTTTTTATTAGTAGAAATATGAAGGAAAAAATAAAATATAAAAATCAAAAGTTACGAAGATTTTTTTTAAATAAATAATTTAAAAATTTTATTTATATGTAAAAATAATTTGAGTGTTATTTATGAATTTGTATTCTATTATTTATATCTTTTATGCTATAAATGAAATAAATAAAAATGTATTTTGTTCATACTTAAATAAAATAAGACACGTTAAAATATGAGTGAACACCCAATTCGGTCTCTGTTCTTTTTTTGATGGACATCGCGATCTTTGTCCAAAAAAAAAAGAGAGACAAATCGGTCCCTGTCCCATACTTCCGTGAGACGTCGCGATCCTTCCGTCATCTCCCCTGACCAAAACAGATGAAAATTGCCTACGTGTCAGTTAATGTTGCTGATGTAGAGGTTAACACTCTGTTAAATTTCATGTTGGCCATTAGGAAATGGACATGGGTCGATCTGTTCCGCTTTAGAAACCTAAAACTACGTCATTTTTTGGGTTTCACTCCACGTTCCAGTAGGGAATGGACATGGGTCGATCTGTCCCGCTTTAGAAACCAAAATTACGTCGTTTTTGGTCTTCACTGAAACAGAATGTTTTGAAAGTGATTCCACGCAGCTAATCTTTTACTCTTCTCCCAACCCAAATACAAATCCTAGGAGACCATGATTGGTACTGGAGAGCGTTGTTCATCATCAAACCGACGAAGTAGAGACGATTCAGGCTAGAGCTTGAATTCTAGTGGGAGTGTTGGAACTCTGAGGAAGAAGAAATGGGTTGCCCCAATTTGTTATTGTGGTTTTCATGCAATTTTGTTCATGTCAGGGACGGTGAAGAATCCATACAGATTATTCTTTCACTGTCCATACTTCAAGGTAGTTGTTTTGGGTTTAACTAATTTTTTGTTTTCAATTTCTATTCCAAAGATGCTAACAAATGGTAAATATTTTTGTAGACTAGAAAATGACATTGCAACTTCTTTGCATGGTTAGATGATTATATTTCTTCATGTGGTGAGGATGCTAGCAAGGCTGTCTCAGTTGGGGCATCAAAGCAGAAGCAGAATCGATTGGAAGGCCACGGTTATGTGGTGGATAACAAAGTTAATGAGTTGGAGGAAAGATTAATTGGTTTGGAAGATCAGTTAGATAAGTGTAGATTGAAAATGGGTGAAAGTAGATGTATTAGGTATGTGTTTAATTTGTTAGCATTTCTTGGTGGGGTTGTAATTGCAAGCTTGTTCAGAGCAAGTGTGTAAGATTTTTGATAGCTGAATTTTGTTATTTCCTAGTGTGTAAGATAACACTTTTGATGATGAATGAAATATGAATTATTGTAGTGAATTTGAAAAATTTGAACCATGGCCTGTGATAGTTGTGTTAAATTTCATCCCTATATTGATAAATAATAGCATATATGTCATGAAATAAAGTTAACAAATATACATGCTAGCTAAGCAATACATGTAGCAGTAAGTATCTAAACTCAAAGAAAGATGCATGTTCATATATTGATAATAAAGGAGCAATCTAGTTATTGAAACAACTTAACACATAATATGTCCATTCAAAATATGGGCAGCAACATGACCCTAAGTCAGATAACCAAAATATAGGGATCTCAACCATACTCCCTAAACCTAAAACCAGTAGTATTAAGTAACAAAATATAGTAGTTTTTTGAACCAAAACATGTGTCCTAAAGGCTTGTAGCCAAGATATAAATTAGTAACGAAAGGTAGTCCAATTTCATGTCTTTCTAGGTGGCTTAAGTCTTGGACGCCTGAATTGCACATACTGGGTCGGTGAAGGTGGGGCCTGACAACAGGGTTCTTTAACCTTCGGGTTTGATTGGATTGAGTTGTGAAGGCTACATCAGATAGACCTTCTTGAATGTTGTAGGAATTTGTAACATGCTGGACCTACAAAGATTTTTCGATGATGTCTCAGAAAATTTATGAAGTTAAGTAACTAGCTTTAAAGTTATATAGAGTAACTTTACCTTTGATTGTGGGGCATTATGTGATAAAGAAATCTCTTGTGGTTGACCTTCTGGACCTACGCCACTTGTTTTTTTCTCTCCTCTTGGTAGTTTTTTCTTATTTTTCTTAGCTTTGCCTAATAATGATCACAATAGCACCACCCAGAGTTAAATACATATAACAAAGTCTATTCAGCTATGACAAAACTAACAAAATAACTTTAGGGTCAGCTACAGCTCCAGCCACATTAGTGGCCTCAACTGCAGCTCCAATCACATTGTTTATTATTTCTCTTCTTCTTGGATCACATACACAATGTACATGCCAAAGCATGTCAGAACTATTGAAAACGACAACACACATTCGAAAAGGCAAGGGAAGGACACACACTAACCTGGCACGTCGCAAATGCCATGCAATCTCCGTCCAGGCTTCAACAAAGCTCCGTCAACCACGCTATCCAACCACCGTCAACAACAATATGTGGAGGTCAGTCAGTAACCTTGTCAGCAACACTATCAGCACGTCGCTCCAACTTCGAGAGGTCAACGATCACTTCAAGGGGATGACTCTTTCTCTACTAGGGTTTTCTAGTAATTACCAGAGCAACACAGGGGGGATTATATGGAAACCCCAATGTCACGTTCCCTTATTTAATCGAAACGCAATGTCTCAGACCCAAAAAATGACGTATTTTTTGTTTCTATAGTGGGACAGATCGACTCCTGTCCATTTTTTAATGGCCAACATGAAACTTAACAGAGTGTTAATCTCTATATCAGCAATTTTAACTGACACGTAGGCAATTTTCGTCTATTTTAATCAGGGGAGATGACGAAAAGACCGCGACGTCTCACGAAAGTATGAGACAAGGATTGATTTGTCCCTTTTTTTTTTTTGGACAAGGGTCGCGATGTCCATCGAAGAAAAGGACAGAGAGAGTTGGGTGTTCACTCTTAAAATATTTATATATTTTAAGTATAATCGAAATATGTAACACAATATATTTCGTTTATAGTATAAATGATATACATTTTTTTTATTTCTTTGACAATGCTTATATAAACAATTCGTTGGCATTATTAATAAGAATCACACATTTTAGAGATTTTTTATCTTTTTAGACCACTTTTGAGTTTTTTTTTTTTTTTTTTTTTTTTTTTTTTTTTTTTTTTGCGATAATTAAGTGCTTTGGATATTATGGTGTGTTTAGATACACATTTGAAGGATATCAACAGATTGAACGTTACATAGCATATTGTTGAGGCCTTAACTTCAAGATCAGTGTTATTATTTTTGTTTAATATAAAAGCAAATTATTAAGTATGTTTTATTGATTTTATTTTAGTATATGTACTACTAGGGTGATTGTTGTGTTAAGAATATAATTTAGCTTAGCACCTAGTTTAATTTTGTAATTGTTGGTGGCCATTTTTTAGAATTTATTGTGAATAAAGTAGTTGTTTTTATGTGTAAATTTAAAAAAAATAAAAAAAACTTGTAGTCTTCATAATAAATTTTTTTTTTGAACAAACGAGCTCAATATAATAAAGTGGAGCGACAGAAACAAAAGAACTCAAACAACAAAAGCAATAAAAACAGCCCGAACACAATCTCTATTGTTATTTTCGACATTGCCATCAACAATAAATTTCGATTACTTTATTATACTATTCTTGGATCCATGAACAATGCAAAACTCGATTCTACTATTTGTATTGTAATCATCTCCTAATATTAAAAAAGGAAATATTCTTTTCACGGCGTCAAGATTCAGCGTGTGATAGTGGTTATATAGCTGACAATTCCCAAACCGATTGTGGGAGAGGTAGAAGGTACCAAGTTGATTCTCCCACCGCGGTCTCCGGCATAAACTCCTCTTTATCCTCAATTGAACTACTTTTGTTGTTGTCCATGACGTATTTTTTGTCCGACTCATCAACATTCTTGTCCATGTGCTCCCATAGATTGGCACAGTCAGGGGCGGAGCTAGAAGAAATATTAGAGAGGACAAAAAATATTTACACAATAAAATAAGACTAAAATAAAATTTTAAGAGGGGGCTAAACTAAAATTTACATATAATTTACATGTAAAAAATTAAAATTAGAGGGCCATTGCCCCCCTTTCCTTGTACCTAGCACCGCCCCTGGGCATAGTGCAGACAGGGTGGTGCCAGTGGATTATCTTAGACAAAGTTAGAATATCCATAACCACCACCACTTACATTATCAACTTCTGTAAAAAGTTTCATCACTTGTTGAGTCATGATTTTTTCGTGGATGTAAAATATTAGGCACACATGATCATTATTATAAAGCTAGAAAACCTGAAAGCATAATACTCTATTTTTCATAGTTGCCAACAACTTATATCTAACTTTACCAATTTCTTTTGTCTTATGTACATATATGTTCGTCAATATTAAACTCTTTAACTCAGACAAAAAATCAAATGACAAGTGTCCAAAAAAAAAATTAAATTTTCACACTCAAATACAACCCATTTTTTCACAATTCCTAATGTGAGAATTAGGAATATTTATACACACTCACAAAAACAAACTCACTAAAAAATACTTTTTTATATAATTGAAAAATGTTGTCGTTTTATATCTCATTTACATTTAAAATGAAATAATCTTTTTTCTTTTTCTATTTATAGTTATATAGTCCAAGATAACTGCATGCTTATTTCATTTATAATATAAATGAGATATGTATATTTGTAAAAAATTTTAAAAATTTTGTTTACATTTAAATTAAGTCTAAAAATTCCATGTTTTATCTCGTTGTTTAAAGAGTAAATAAAATAAGTTAAGCTGCGTTTATTTACAGAGACAGGACACTGAGACAAGGACACAAAGACACAAACTTATTTTTTATTTTTTTCATTATTTTTGTTAATTTTTCATAATTATATTTTTTATTATTATATTTTTCATCTCAAATTTTTTGAATGAAAAAAATAAGAATAAATTGGATTTTCATAATTTGTTCTAATTTATCACCAAACAGAATACAAGAACATAAAATTTTGTGTCACTGTCCATCAGTATCTTATCCTGTTTTGTTCTCAGTGTCTTGTTCTATTCTGTTTTTAAAAATAAACACAACTTTAAAAAACACAAATTCATAAATAGCACTATTTGAATTTATTATTTAAAAAAAAAATCCAAATTACGATGAGTTTATAGTGTTAAAAGTTTGAACTTCTCCATGTTGTAGCAACATTCAACCAAATTGTTTGGGTATAATCACTTAAGAATACAAACTACTCTCTTTTATTATTTTCTTTTGAAGTGATGTTTACTCTGAACTTATATCTACCATATCAAATAAAAACACCGATTTTACTTAAAAAGAAAATCTAATTTATGATGCTCAAATTTCGTTACTCTAATTCCATGGTTAGCTAGACAAGTAAAAATTGGTAAAAATTTTTCATAAAAAAGTAAATTTGTTATTGATGATAATAATGTGTTATGTTTATTGTTTAATTCTGTTTTTTTTTTTTTTGGTTATGATTTCTTTACTCCACTTGTTGTGTTAAGTTTTTACGTTAAAAAAACAAAAAAAAATTGATATGTAATGCTGTACGCCTCTACCCTCAAACTATAATTTTACCTAACTTTTCAGGCGCGTTGGCGGTTGCAGTGAAACAGAAACTGTTGGTGCCAGGGTTGACTTGGGACCATGGGTACCCTAGCCCAAAAGCTACCCAAACAAAAACATGACCCGTTCCTTTTCTTTTCTTTTCTTTTCTTTTCCTTTCCTTCTTCATAAGCAACTTACATTCATTTCCCATTCTCTCTCTCTCTCTCTCTCGTCAATACTCTTCTCAATCTCTTCAACTTCAACAATAACCATTCATTTCTTTAATTATTGTTATTATTATTATATTATCACCGATGGGGAAGCCGACAGGGAAGAAGCATCAGCATCAGAATCAGCAGAATCCTCCCTCGGCGACTTCACGGGCCGCCGGCCCAACTTCCAAGCCCACGCCGAAGCCCAAACCTGCCGCCTTCGACGAAGACACAGCGATGTTCATAACCATGTCTCAGGAGCTTCGTGAAGAAGGCAACCGCCTCTTCCAAAAGCAGGACCACGAGGGAGCCATGTTAAAGTACGAAAAAGCCCTCAATCTTCTCCCACGCAACCACATCGACGTCGCAAACCTCCGCACCAGCATGGCCCGATGCTACACGCGCCTCGGCCTCGGCGAGTACCCACGCGCCATCCACCAGTGTAACCTCGCTCTTCAGGTCTCACCTAAGTACACTAGGGCTCTGTTGAAGCGTGCCAAGTGCTATCAGGCTTTGAATCGGTTGGACTTGGCGTTGAGGGATGTTCGGGCTGTGTTGGGCCTCGAGCCCAATAACCTTGCCGCCTTGGAGTTCATGGAGGGATTGAGGAAGGTCATGGAAGAGAAAGGGTTGGTTCTTGAGGAAGAAGAGGAGGTAGATTTTGATTCTGGTGGTGGTGCCAAGGAGACGCCTGCTACGTGTTTGAAGAAAGTTCCGAGAGAGAAATCACAGAAGAAGAAGAAGGGAAAGAGGGTTGATGATGAGGATAAGGCCGTTGCGGATAAGGATAAGGTGGTTGTTGTTGAGGAGAGTGCGGATGGTGATGCCGTGCAGGACAAGGAAGTGGTTAGCAGGATGGTTGAGGTTGAGGAAGAGAAGGTTGTGAAAGAGGAGAAGCTGGTTGAGGAAGAAAAGGTTGTGAAAGAGGAGAGGCTTGTGGAGGAAGAAAAGGGCGTCGCAAGGACGGTGAAGTTGGTGTTTGGAGAGGATATTAGATGGGCACAGCTTCCTGCCAATTGTAGTGTGAGGTTGGTGAGGGATATAGTTAGGGATCGGTTTCCGGGTTTGAAGGGTGTTCTTGTGAAGTATAGGGATGAGGAGGGTGATTTGGTTACGATTACTACCACTGATGAGCTGAGGTTAGCTGAATCTGCTGTTCATGAGAATGGCTCAATTCGGTTTTATATTAGTGAGGTTGATTTGGACCAAGAGCCTTGTTATGATCGAGTAACCAATGAGGGTGACACCCAAGAAGACGGTAGTAAGAGGAATCTGGGCGATGGTGTTCAGAATGGGGGTGTGGGACAAGATACGGTTTTGGAAAATAATAATAACAAGATGACTGTTATGGAGGAATGGATTTTGCAGTTTGCACGGCTGTTCAAGAACCATGTTGGGTTTGATTCAGATTCTTATCTAGATTTTCATGAGCTGGCAATGAGTCTCTATGCAGAGGCAATGGAGGATACGGTAACAGGCGATGAAGCTCAAGAATTATTTGAGATTGCTGCAGACAAATTTCAAGAGATGTCAGCGTTGGCAATGTTTAATTGGGGGAATGTTCACATGTCCAAGGCAAGGAACAGGGCTTTCTTTGCAGAGGATGGGTCAAGAGAACCTTCTTTCGAGCATGTTAAAGCTGCATACGAGTGGGCCCTAAATGAGTACAAGAAAGCTGAGATGAGGTATGAGGAGGCCTTGAAGATCAAACCGGATTTTTTTGAAGGATATCTTGCTCTTGGACATCAGCAGTTTGAGCAAGCAAGGCTATGCTGGTGTTATGCGTTGGCATGCAAAGTGGATTTAGAAGCTGGTCCTTCCGAGGAGGTTCTTCAGCTCTACAACAAGGCAGAGGACAGCATGGAGAAAGGGATCTTGATGTGGGAGGAGATTGAGGAGCAGCGTTTAAATGGACTATCCAAATCCGATAAATATAGAGCACAATTAGAGAAAATGGGCATGGATAGGCTTCTCAAGGATATCTCGTCGGATGAAGCTTCAAAGAAGGCAACAAAGATGAAGTCACAAATATATCTTTATTGGGGTACCCTATTGTATGAACGTTCTGTTGTGGAATATAAGCTAGGCCTACCAACATGGGAGGAATGTTTGGAGGTTGCAGTCGAAAAGTTTGAGCTAGCTGGAGCTTCAGCAACGGATGTAGCTGTCATTATAAAGAATCACTGCTCTCATGAAACAGCACTTGAAGGTATGGGCTGGAAAAATATGATCTGTTTTGTGTATTTCTTGGATTTTTATTAACATTTCATATATTTCTTGATTATAGAGAACTAACAAACCAATTAACATAACTGCAGGGTTCAAAATTGATGAGATAGTACAGGCATGGAATGAAATGTATGATGCTCAAGGCTGGCTGTTTCGTGCTCCATCATTTCGACTTGAAGCATTGTTTCGTCGGCGCATTCCTAAACTACATTACATCTTGGAGCAACTTTAAGTTTTCTTCTTCGGTTTTCTATTCTTTAGAGGCATCATTAGTGCTTCCATTATCTTCATAATTGTGAAGGCTGCTTCATCACATTCTAAGACAGGTAAGCAAGATTATACTAGTACTAACTCTTTAGTCTACTCCGAAATCTTTACTCACCCTGACACAATTACGAAGTTGAAATCATTGTGTTCTTTGAGTACTACTAGGATTTTATTTTAGAGTATTTATACCTTTGGTTAAGCGAGATCTGTGTGAGCAATCTCTGCACACATAATACATGACACAATAACATCTGTTTGATCTATGTCGCCAATTCCACTTAGTGGGGTAAGGTTTTGTTGTTGATTGTTATAACAGTGGTAGAAAACACCTCAGTGGAAGTCTTTTTTATCTATACAAATTTTTATATATGCCAAGCTGCCTTTCATTATTAGCAACAAACGTAAAGGATGCCAATATCGACAACTGGGAGTAATAGATAAAGATAGCTGCTTGATTATATCTTTAGTTCTTTACGAGTGTGATGCTAGTGTATTTATTAGGAATGTACTGCTGTACGATATTAGTAATGGCCTACATAAATATAAAGTCTTTTTTAAAAGAGAGGGGGGGGGGGGGAGAAAGTTTTGATATAGAGTGGTCAGGTTGCTAAGACATGATATGCATTTAATTGCGGGGAAAAAAGTATATGCTAAGTTTCACTTTTTGTCAGATTTCTAGGGAGACGATTAGAACTGCATCTTGTATTAGATAGTTTTGTGTAAACATTAAGATGAGAGACTTGTGGGGGTCGAATAGTTTGTCCTATAATATTCTGGTAGATGGTCATTGAATGACATTGTCAAAAGAATTTTTTGGGTTACAATGAAGAGTGAAGATTGTTTGTTCTATAATAGAAAAAACATTAAAAGAAAAACATCATGTGCAATGCACCCTCCGCTTAAAAATTTAGTTACAATCTTTGCTATTCACCCAACTTCACTCTTCACTAAAGACATTCCCAATTTTTTTATGGTACTACATTTTCACAAGATGGAACGACGCTGTATGAAAGAAAGAACGTCATTCACATTCAGAAAGAGTACACATTAGAGAGAGAATATCAAACCACAAACCCTAAAACTAGTAGAAGGCAGTGACTTGTGTTGATTGGCATTTGATAAGGACCATGCTAAAACTTATAGCCTAATACCAGTGTATATTTGCTATTTTGCTTTTTGTATTTTCACACGGTTTTGGAATTTATCAAGTCAGAGGATTTGAGTTAGTGTATTTGATTGATTTCATGATTTATGAAGGCCAATTGGCACTGACTTTTTTCTGGATAAAATGGTGTCAGAAGGGTGCTAATGTTGGGGTGGTAGGCTTGGAATTGAAACTTATTGAATGTTGAGTAAATCTTCAAATACCCGTTGAAAGAGATGTGGGTGCTTCAAAGATTTGCTATATCAGTTTGGTCCTTCATAATGTGAAATAACTAACAAAATAAACATCATAACTAAAGGATCAAATTGGAATCAAAACGTATAGAGGAGTACTGAATTGGTGTTCATTTTTAAATATTGAGCATACACGTTAATGTTCAAAACCTGAGAGTACTAGTTTGATCTCTCTGCGTCCCTGTATCTTTGAAAGATTAATTTGAATGTTTATTTGTGTTCGGCTATTTGTTAAATTGTGCATACTCTCTATGCAATCGCCACCAGATTGAAATAAGTGGCGATCGTAGCCTTCGATAACTAGTTTTGTAGTCTCTTGTTTATTTCATTTGAAATTTTTGAATAATTTTTAATTACTTTCAGAGTATCTTTATCAGTGTTGATATCTGTGGTTGAACCGAACAATTTCTTGACTTCTTTGCAGGGATATTTTTTTCTCTCCATACTGCTTTGATTTAGCTGATTGATGGTACTATTTTTTCTGATGCCAGTTTTGCAAAGGTTGGGGTTTTATGCCAGAAAGGCTGGTCATATTTATTTTCTGTTAGGAGTGATTTGATGTGAGGTTCTCATTCTTTTGTGTTGTAACAATTATATGTGATGATTCCATATGTTGTTTAATGATAGTGAGCAATTTGATTTGTTCAGTTTGCACCCTCTTTTTTTAGGAGGGAGGAACAAAAACAGAGGGAAAAAAGTGAGAATTGTAAGTCTTCTAGTTAAATTAGTCGAGTGAATGTTGTCAAATTATTGTTTATAAGTGTAACATTTCATGGGTACTATATAGCAGATTGCATTATTCATCTTTCATATTCTAATTCCCCTTCCCCTCTCCTTTTTTACCCCCTCTATCCCCTCCTTCCTCCGTATATTTTTTCAATTTTTTTTCCTTCTTTCTCTTCGTTGGTGAAAACTTATTAGTTATTACCAAGATACTTATTCACTTGGTACTTTTCTTTATCAAATAGCTTATAACAAATTGCAAGTAAACTCAAGTTAATTAGTTATATTGTAGGCCTGTTCTAGCCTAACTTGTTTCTGTCCTTGTTATCACTGAACCTTTATCCAAGATGAGTCATTGTTCAATTCAATTTTTTTAATTAAATTAGTATTTTAAATATTACAAATTAATTATATTTGTTCTTTTGTCACTCTATTGATAATTTCTATCAACAATTGATGTAGAATGTTAATTAACAGCATATATAACACCTAGTATGTCTAATTACTATTAGATATTAATTAGATATATTTATAAAAATTTATTAATTTAGTCTTTAGGTTATATTGAGATTAAGATTTATGTAATTAGAGAAATAAACTAAATTGATAAAATTTTATAAATATATATGTTATCAGTTAACATTTTAACTCATCAATCATTAATAGAGTGACAGAAGAACAATTGTAATTAATTACCTGTTAATAAAGTGACAGAAGAATAAATTTAATTAATTTATAATATTTAAAAGATTAATTTAATTAAAAAAATTTTTTAAAAACAAATTTAGAGAATGACTAATTTTTTAGAAATTAATTTAATCATTAATCTATCTATGTATTTAGTTAATAATTTAGGTGGTTCATGTTGAATTTGTGTTTTTTTTTTAATAACAATTTGACGTGTAAAATATTATATGGATTCTACCTATATTCAAATTAATCGACCCAATCCTCCAAATCAATTTACTCTAGTTACATTTATTCAAGTAAAATTCATTAAATTGGTCAAATTAGTGGAATTGACAAAGAAACTCGTACCGAAGGATACCTGCGACGGAGAAGCTAAGGGAATTTCGAAAAATTTTCATAGGATGGACTCCATGACGGATTCAAAAAATTGTATTAATTGAGACAAAAATATATAAAGTAAATTTTAGATATAGATATATTTTTTTTTGTTTTTTATGATATTTTACTGGTCAAGAACTAATTTATCGTAGATTTAAACTCTATTTAAGAGTTTATCGCGAGATAATGAGTTGTTACATACACAAGATAAAATTTAAACTCAAAGTGAATGACTAAACTAATCACTCGATTATCTCAAGTTTCTTTAGATATATTTAAACTTTAAATTAAAATATGTATTGAAAAAACTAAAACTACATATGTAAACGTCTCTACACATTTATTATAGTATTTAAATGATGAAAAAATAAGGGCAATTTACGCATCTAAATTGTTTGATCTCCAATATTACGCAAATACATTGTTTCAGTTTTTAATACGCAAATGCATTGTTTCTATATTTTATGTAAACCGCTACTGCCAGTAGCGGTTTACGTGTGAGTGTGTGTGTGTGTGTAAACCGCTGCTGGCAGCAGCGGTTTACGTGAGTGTGTGCGTGTGTGTAAACCGCTACTGGCAGTAGCGGTTTACGTGTGTGTGTGCGTGTGTGTAAACCGCTACTGCCAGTAGCGGTTTACGTGTGTGTGTCTGAATGGGGCTGCCTATATAAACCATAGAGGGACCTAATGTGAAGAAGTAGAGTGTTATTCACAAATGGAGGGAGAGGATAGTTTTGTGGCTCTGGTTCACTGCTCTGGAAAAATTCAAAAGAGCAAAAGGCATGGTGTAAAATTCACAGATAGAGAACCGCTTAGTGTTTTTATTCGATCTTCGAATACGTTGGCGGAGATTAAGCAAAGCATATTACGGAAGCTCGGTGTGTGTGGGACGAAGTGGGTAAAAAAATTATTTTACAAGATTCCCATTGATGTTGTGTCAACTGGTGTGAGATATGAGACCTTCGTGATCGGGTCGGATGAAGACTTGCATGTCTTGTTTCACTGCAGGCGTAGTTTTCCGGAGGTGAGGGTAACTGAGCTGTTTGCAAAGTTGGAAGATGGTGTGGATAGCTCAGGGGCATCGGCCCCTAATCCTCAGTCGATCCCAGCCGGTGGTGCCTCAACATCGATGCCTGTGGTAGCAGTGGCAGTTCCGAATCCGGAGCCCGAACGTGCTGGGGCTGTTCATGCATATGTTGGTCCTGTTGTTCCTGATTTTGAATGCGATGCCGGACCGGATCGGGTTGAGAATGCACTGTTTGACGATGATTTGGATGTGGAGCCTGTTGATATTGGTGGGGACAGTGATGATGATATTCCAAGAGGCGGACGTTCAGCCCATAGATGTTCCGGTTCTGCAACACAGGAGTACCCTCCCCACCTCTCTTCTTTGAACTTGGAAGCCATCGGCCAACAGCAGAATGCAGATGCAACATTCGAGGGGCAGGGGATGCATGATGGGACAAATATGTCTGAATTTCAGATTGGCCAATCCTTCCAGAGTAAAGAGGAAGCCGTGTTGAGTGTGAAGGATTACAGTATTCGGCGTGGAGTTGAGTACAAGGTTATGGAGTCCGACAACCTGAAATACCAAGGGAGATGCAAGGAGTTTGGTAACGGGTGCACGTGGTTGATTCGGATAGTCATGCGGAAAAGGAAGGGCACATGGGAGGTTAGGAGGTACAACGGTCCGCACACGTGTATGGCCACATCGATATCAAGCGACCACAAGCAGCTTGATTATCATGTTATCTGTGCGAGGATCTATCCATTGGTTCGAGCTGATGCGTCGGTGTCTATTAAGGTGTTGCAAGAGGCCACGGAGGCGACTTATGGATTCATGCCTAGTTATCGGAAGGTGTGGTTGGCGAAGCAGAAGGCAGTAGCGCAAATATATGGTGATTGGGAGGAGTCATATGCAGATCTGCCTCGGTGGATCCTTGGAGTCACATGCACGATGGAAGGTTCGATTGCTCTATTGAAGACGTCCCCGGTTAGGGTGGGTGACCAAGTTGACGAGGATAGAGTTTTCTTTCATCGGATGTTCTGGACGTTTCCTCCGTGTATTGAGGCTTTCCGCCACTGTAAGCCGCTGATAAGCATCGACGGCACACTCGGGGGTATGTTGTACTCCACCCAGCTGTGGAACAACCCTGTCAACCTGATGCCACTCGATGACCGCAAAGTATATCAAGGCAGTCACGGCTCGCCACATGCGGCTGTGCTCCTCTGTAAGTATCTCTGGATGGACCACGGCAAGTACATCAAGCGCGGAGTAGGGCTCCCACACAATCTGAAATTTAAGAACTCATCAAGGACTACAATAACAAGTATATATCTAGTCACGAATAGAGATCAAACAAAAAGTAAAACTCTTGCTGCTATAAAACTTACATCACGAGCGGTCAGTCGATCCAATGCAAGCCGATACCTAATGACCCTCTGCTCCTTTCCATCATTAGGAGGTAAGTAGGCAGACCACCTAAATTTAAGTCATATGAGAAACCAAATTTAAAATACGCCCAATAAATTTGTTAAACTTAAAAAAGCATAACCCAAACCTTGATGCCAGCGGGAAAGAGAAAACCTCAAACCCGGCCGGCCTAAGAGACGGAAACCGCCAGAATATCCAACTCTGAAGTAACTGGAGCTGGCCCGCAAGATTAGTCACATTTCTGTTTGCTACCCGACACATACATCGGTACAGCCACGTCAAAGCGGCCGAACCCCAGCTATACCTCCCCATGCCATCAAGGTTTGCCACAAATGGCAACCATCGTATATGAACCCGGTTCGCACTCTTGTCCCCAAATAACTGAGTCGATAACAGCATCATGATGTAGGCCCGTGCGTATATGCGGACAGTCTCCTCGCTCGCATCTGGTGGTAGCACCCTAAACCTCTCGTGGAACCATGTAAAGTGTACTGTCATCTGCTTGACCTTATTCGGTGGGGGCCGCTCACCGAATAGGTCCTCAAACCACTCCCAAGCTGGTCGGCCACCCTCCATGTATGTCTCAAACTCACCAAGGCAACCACTCACAGCCTCCCCATCCACAGGAAGCCCTAGCTGAAATGCCACATCCTGCAATGTCACTGTGCATTCTCCGAAAGGCATGTGGAACGTATGCGTCTCAAGACGCCACCTCTCAACGAACGCACTAACGAGTGGCTCATCCAACCAGAACCATTGGCTATTTAGCCTAGCCAAATGGTACAATCCAGCCCGCTCTAAATACGGGATGATCCTTTCATGCATGGGCATATTCTGTTGCCGCCTCACACTGTATATACACCTATTGGGCTGCAGAGAACAACAAACGAAAACAGAGTCCAATTAAATTCTCCTAACCTTAAACAGATTTCAATATCTAACCGAATACGAATACCTTAAACCATCAGCAAATTCTCCTATATAATATTTTAAAAAAATTTCCTACTCACGATAGGGAAAATGACAACACAAAAAATTTACTTATTAACATCCAGAAATTTTAAAATATTGTAAAGATTTTAAATTTAAACCTTCATATCATACAAATATCCTAAACAAACTATAATAATTCACTAATGTCAACTATCCCGTTCCCTAAACTAAACCAACATTAATTAGCGGGCATAACATTCATTGAATGGAATTAAATTTCAGGTAACTAGGCATATCTATAACTAACCAAGAAAAACTAAAAACACTAAACCAAGATTAGTGAACTAACATCCTAGCATGCGAACCCTAAATTCAGGATACAACGACTAATCTATAAAATCTAATTCCTCTACCTAACCTACCGTTTTTCTAACTAAGATATGCAAAGACTACAAAAAAAAATAAATATTAACTAACCTCGTCACCAATAGAACCGGCAATATGCGCAACGCCGTTCAGTCGGTACAGGTTCCTGCCTGCCATGATAACTCGCCAGAAGTCGCCGCTGAGGAACCTCGGACCCGCTCACAACTTGCTCTGACTTCTCTCTACAATTTCCTCTCTCTAGAAAACTCCTCAAACCTTCTAAACACATAATCCGCGGCTGCAACCACGGTTTATATAGGCAAACCATCACACGTAAACTGCTACTGGCAGTAGCGGTTTACACACACGCACACACACACGTAAACCGCTACTGGCAGTAGCGGTTTACACACACGCACACACACACGTAAACCGCTACTGCCAGTAGCGGTTTACACACACGCACACACTCACGTAAACCGCTGCTGCCAGCAGCGGTTTACACACACTCACTTACACGTAAACCGCTACTGCCAGTAGCGGTTTACACACACACACACTCACACGTAAACCGCTACTGGCAGTAGCGGTTTACATAAAATATAGAAACAATGCATTTGCGTATTAAAAACTGAAACAATGTATTTGCGTAATATTGAGGATCAAACAATTTAGTTGCGTAAATTGCCCAAAAAATAATTACACACATTATAGACTTTTAGTATTCAAAATAATGAAAATATCATTTATAACGATATCTTATTTATTTTTTATATAATTAAATATTTTAAAAAATTATTTAATTATTTATTATTTCCTATTCAATTATGAAATCTATTTATTATAGTATTTATGGTATAAATTAATTTTTTAACTAAAGTAATAATTACTATATTCAAAATCATTTTAATAAAAAATATTAATACATTATATTAATATATAGATAATATATTTTTATCTTAAATAATTTTTAAAAAAATTACTAATAATTTAAGTTTTATTTAATTAGAAAATTAATTTTTAATTTAATTATTAACTAATTAATTAGTATCATGAAGTTAATTATTACTATTTTCATAAGTTGGTTTATTTATTTATTTTTAATTTTTATACTAAATTAAATTTAATAAAATAATTATTATTGTATGCTAAATTTAATAAAATATTTTTTAATATAAAACACACAAAAATAACTTATATTTTATGTTGGGAGAAAACATAATATAATAAGGAGATAAATATATATATTAATATAAAATTATTAATATTTTTTTCAAAATCTTTATGGAGGTAAATGCGAGTTAAACTCTAAAGTGGTCCCTGAGATTCACGGTTTGCACCAATTTAGTCCCTGACTTATCAATTGCACCATTTATGTCCCCAACTTTGTAAAAATTGCATCAAAGTCGTCCCTAGCCACATCTCCGGTCAAATTAATGAACGCCGGAGTGATCTGGCACTGAGAAGCCACGCCCGCCCAACCTTCTTTCTTTCTTCTCTTCTTCTCTGAAACCCAGCCCAGCCCACAGACCTCCACACCAACCTTCCGTCCGTCCGTCCCTTATGCCGGCAACTACCGTCGCTAACCCTTCCTCTTCCCTTTTTTCTTTTCTTTCTTCCCTATTTCTCCATTTCTTTCCTCCTGTACGCAACACCCATGTTCGTGGCGCCACCTCTGTCTGCACCTTCCAGTTCCGGTGAAAACCACCAGCGGCGGCGAAACTCTGTGCCGCTACGACACTACCTCCACTCCTTACGCTATCTTCTTTTTTCACTCCTCAACGCAGGTTCCATTCCATCCTCTGTGTCTGTTTCTTTTTTTTCTAATTATTTTTTTATTTCAGTGCCTTTTGATTCTTCTTTTACTGATCTTGTTAGACTTAGGATAGTTGATTATTTGTGTTTCTGGACTGAATGTGTATTGGCTGGTTGAAATTTTTGGGTTGATTGATGCTTACATTAAACTGAAATTGCTGTTTATGAATCCTGCATACAACCTGTTCGATAAATTATCCGAAAGTTAAATCTTATGTCTGATCATCATAGGTTTCAAATTTTGTTTTCATTAGGCATTGTAAATCATATTGTGCAGTTTTCTATAAGTTTTTATGATGATTGAGATTGAATTTTGGTTATGCACTTGGTGAATGTTCTTGCTTAACACCAAATTGAACTGAAATTTTAGAATTCATTCCTTGTTTGGTGTTATATGTTAAGTGCATACAGAGTTAGCAAGTGAATTAATGATATTGCATATCCATGTAGTTGTTGAACATAAATGATCATATACACAATCACACGAAGGTGACGATGCCATGCTAGAAATTGGGATTAAAACTAGGTATAGGAACTACATTGGGTCAAACAGTTTCAATTGCCACCTCAGCTTGCCGTTATCTACGCCAGCGTGACTTCTCAGTGTCAGGTCACTGGCGGCGTTCATTAATTTGCCTGGAAATATGGCTAGGGACGACCTTGGTGCAATTTTTACAAAGTCGGGGCCATAAATGGTGCAATTGGTAAGTCAGAGACTAAATTGGTACAAACCGTGAATCTCATAGACCACTTTGTGGTTTAACTCGGCAAACGCCCCCTTTTTTTATGCTTGGATCCGTTTCAGGATGGAGATCCGTTGTGCGAATAAATGGAAATAGGGCGATAAAAATTTATATACAGATATTTTATGTGCACGTTGATTATATTAAATTTATATTTAGATATTGTTTTAATTTGATATATTTAATTGAATTATATTAAATTTTATTATAGTTGTATTAATTTTTTTATTTTTTAAATTTTAATATTTATGGATATCGATGAATATTCTGCCTCTATTACGAAAAAAAAAAATCGTGACGAAAATATAACGAAAGACATTAATAAAACGGAAATAGACTCCATAAAAATTATTATCATCCCAACAGATTAGTCTAGAACTCTTCTAAACTATGGGTTTTAGGTATTTGTTAGCTAAACGAGAATAGTTCAGATTTATTTAAATGAGTTTATCTAAGAAGTTCTCATTTTAAATGAACCTTTTAAAATTTAAAAATTGTTTTATGTTTAGATCAAAATTATCTTTTTTTTTTTTTAAACTTCTGTTTGAATTAAAAGACTTTTGAAGATCTTGTTTTATCTATCTATTCTATTATATAAAAATCAGATTTCTGCACTTAGTGATAGAACTGACGTGGCATGCTTCTGAGAGTGTTTTTCGATTTATTTCTTTTAACTCATTAAATACAAGTTATTACGATAAACTAACTATATCAATTAATTGATTTGATTAGATATTTAAATATCATTTAATTTATTATAATTTATATCAATTTAATTTAGTAATATTTTTTAATTTATTATATGTACTATTAATTAATTTGATTAATTTATTAGTTATTAAAATAATAAATCTATGAATAAAATAAGCAATTGAAATATTTTTAACTAATAATTGAATCAAATCAAATCATATCATATATGTTGATTTTAAGAACTAAATTAAAATGAGATAATTTCTTATTTATTCAAGTTGAGTGCAATAAATACAAATTAATTTTGTTATATAATCATAGTTGTCTGGTCTACTATGTACAGATGACAACACAAAATTATAAGAATCCTGATTTTTATCGCTCTTACTATTTCAACTCTTCTTTTCTTCTTCTGTTTTTTTTATGTATACTTTTTTTTATGTATAAATGTACATAAAATGAGAAAGTACGGATGAGTATTTTATTGATTATTTGTTTGATGAATATATCTCAATTTAGGCATTCTACTACTGTGGATGGAAGTTGACCTGTAGCAATTCAAAATGGCAAATGTATTTTTTTTATAGTATTAGATAGAAGAATATTTGTTAAAATGAATATACTCATTGTAATGATTTTTTTTCAATTGTTATATTTTTATGTCAGTCGTGTAAATTTTTTAAAGGCACCAGATAATAAAATAGGTTGACTTTAATATCATTAGAAGCTAAATTTAATAGATCAAATAAGCACCACTAATTATGTTAAAAAAATAATTTTATAATAATAACGTGATTTACATATTAATTTTTTCGAGTAAATTCATTTCAAAATTAAATGTAGAAGTTAGACTCAGTTACGCTAAAATTTTGAAGGTAATATAGAATTTGACAACAAAATTAACATTCATTAAGGAAATAAATTTATTTATGACTATTTCCTAATTATAAATAATAACAAGACTTATAAAAAAATATTAATGTCATCATTTCTATTAATTAAATACTTGCTTAACTAGACAAATAAGATGATCATTCAACTAATCCAAATTTATTAAAACAAATATTAATTATTTTTAATATTTTTAAGTTATAAAATATTTATAATAATAATTACTATATATATTTTTATTTAAATTTTAATAAAAAAATTTTATATAATTTTATGTATTATCTTATACAGGATAGGAGAATATACTAGTTCTTCTAAAAATACAGATGTTTTAAAAGATCTTATTTTACTTTTGAAGATATTGTTTATCTTATAAAAAATATTCTTTTAAAAATAACAGTAATAATTAATTTTAAAAACATATCCTTTTTTAAAACTTATGTTTGAATTAAAAGATCTTATTTTATTTTTGAAGATCTTGTTTATCTTATAAAACAGATTCTTTTAAAAATAACAGCAATAATTTTAAAGAAATTGTTTTAATTTGTTTTGTTGTGATTCTAAAAAATCTTTATATTCAGTTAAATTTGTTTTATTAAATAGGCTCATAAGTCATATCATATATCATAAATTTATTTATTAGTAATATATTAAAATAAAATTTTAAATAATCTTAAATAAATTAATTTCATATCATAAGTTGTATCATATATCTATCTATTATAAATTAACTTCAAATTTAATATTAATTTACATATGATCTAATATATTTTTAAGTAATATATATAATATTTTAAATTTATACTGTATAATATAATTAATTTAGTGTTCTGCAAATTTTAATCTAATTCATGTATAAAAAGAGATGATTATGCTATTTGTATATTAAAATTAATTATTAAAATTAGTCATCAGTATAACATACATATTAAAATATAAATATATATTAAAAATAAATTAAATTATATATATATTTATATATAAATATATTGGTGATTAATTTTAGGAATATTTATAGATCGGATCTGATATGTATATCCGTGGTATTTATCCGAATATGATTAAAAAATTGTGGATATAGATCTGATCCGTAAGACTATCAGATGCACACTAATAAAATTCAATTGCAGATGTTGTGTAGGTACTCCATATCTAATCTGCATATCTGTAAAAATAAAAAAATAAATAAGTAAATATTTTTTATATTTTATTTCAACTAATTATCATATATATTGTATTATTTTAATTTATTATTAAAAAAATATGTTTAATATTATTTTAAAAGTAAATATATTTAAAAAAATAAAAAATAATTTTTATTGATATTTTTAATAAAATAAAAATTTAAAAATATCTTTATATTTTACAAGATTGGATTGGATCGAATCCAAGCTAATCTAATTTGCAGATCAAATTAAAATTTTGGCCATATTTAATTTGACCCGATTCACCTTCACTCTCAATAAATTTTAGTGATTAATTTTGGTATAGCGGTATATTTTTAATAGGGAAGGATTAAAAGAGAGTAAAAGAAGAACATCAATAGCCTCGGATATTATTAAAAAAAGAGTTTCAAACAGAGTTTGTGAGGAAGGCAAAGTAGAATCAAAGACGAAGTGGTAAAGTGGTGTTAGTGTAACACTAACACTAACGAACGATTGTTGTGTTCTACTCTTATTAGGGTTTCATCATCACCCATCATTCATGGAGAAGGCACGGAGAGCTTCGCATGCTGGTTCTTGGTACACCGACAATCGTAAGTCTTTTCTCTTACTCTCAATTCCCAATCCTATTTTTTTTTCTATTAATAAGAAAGTAGTAACACTCAACTTCTACATGATCATAAAGTTTATTTCCTTTTATTCTTTCAAAATAGAACTTTTGATTTAATTTCCCAAAATATGTTCTGTTTTTGACTTAAATATGAATATTATATATTTTCAGCTACGCAGCTGTCAGATGAACTCGAAGGATGGCTCAAATCATGTGGTCTCACCAAGTCCCCTAATGTGCGAGGAGTAATAGCACCGTGAGTTGAATCAATTTAAGCCTTTTTTATTTGTTAATTCTGTTTTTTGTTATTTTTTTTCTTTGTGATTTGTGATGATTTTGATGAAATTGTGCTAATTGTGGTGTTAATTTGGAATGCTTTTGTGTTAGGCATGCAGGTTATTCATATTCTGGACGAGCTGCTGCATATGCATTTGGAAACATTGATCCAACTACCATGTCTGTTTATCTTTTTACCGTCTTTCTGTATTTCCATTTTTTTTCTTTGTTCCGGAAGGTTATCAAACTTAGAGTTTACCAAAACTTCTAGTGCTGAAATAAACTTAATAGGAAAGCTCAAACTTAAACTGAACTCATAAACATGATTTGGGGACTTAAAATATCTATACTTGTTATGAGACTTAAACTAACTTGTTTGTTCATTTATTATGTGAAAAACATCTTTTTTTTTTAAGGAAAAAATATCTTTTAAGAAAACATGTAAATTGTAGCTTCTAAAAAAAAATATATTTTTTTCCTAGTGCTTTTACTTTTACTATTAGAAATTTACTTAACACACTAAAATATATATAAAAAATATATTTTTTCATTGAAAAAAGCTCTTTTTTATCGATTTACCTGTAAAGTTTGGTAGCCTTGGTTTTTTGCCCATATATTTCAATTAGTATTTATTGTAAAATCCCATTCTTAATCGTAAATATGTATGCTTATTTTTTGTTTCAGTACAAGGGTGTTCCTTCTTGGGCCTTCTCATCACTATTACACTCCTAAATGTGCTCTGTCAACTGCAACGGTCTACAAGACACCCATAGGGGATCTACCTATTGATTTAGAAGGTACAAATATGGTAATATGTATACTTAGCTGATGTTAAGAGTCTCATACTGTGTTGAGATAAGACTTTGATAGCTTTGATAAGTTGTTGGACAATTTTCTCCATACAAGCTAATTTTGGAGGTTGAGTTAAACATACTCAGTCATAAGATAGTATTAGAATTATTCTTTCCACATTAGCTGGCATTAGAGTCTTCCTACATTTTATTTTGAGTCATCTAAAGATGTCAAATCCTGAAAATTTCACTTTCCATATTTGTGGTCCTAGGCATGTGCTAAGGCCTAGATAGCCTCTATATGTGTTGGATAACTCTATTTGTGAAGCTATTTTTTGAGGTTGAGTTAGGCATATTGAATTCTAAGAATTGGTGATCCTTGCCATTATACTATGAGATTAGGCTTTCCTTTGTAGAATATTGATCACGATAAGAAACAGTAATCTATGTTGGAAACAGAAATAATGATTGGCATTGCGGCATAAGTAGTTTCAAATTGTATTTATCTTTTGAGTGGTGAAGATACTTGGATAATTGGAACTTTAGTTGTAAAGCTAAATTTATTAAAACTTTCACTTTGATATTGGCTTCACATTCTATTACATGTTGTTGCCCCATATTTAATTCTGTGTTGTCTTACCAGTAAATGAGGAGCTTAAGGCTACGGGGAGATTTGAACTGATGGATATGCGTGTTGATGAGGCCGAACATAGCATGGAAATGCACTTGCCATATCTTGCTAAAGTATTTGAGGGGTAATTTTGCAATTATAGTGATTTTAGTTTCATATTCTGAAACAGAGACTAAGTTTGAAATATTGTTGTAGGCGACCTGTAAAAATTGTTCCTATTTTGGTTGGAGCTCTTAGCGCTGAAAATGAAGCTGTATATGGACAGTTACTTTCCAAATATGTGGATGATCCAAATAATTTTTTCTCAGTGTCATCAGATTTTTGTCACTGGGGATCCCGGTATGTAATTTTATACTGGTACACTTTCTCAATGCGTTTACAAATCTGTTCTGTTTAAACAAGGGACAACAGGGAGTAAATATTTGAAGTTGGGTTCATCGTTCATGTATAGGCTAGTTACTTCTGATATATAGTTGGGTTCATTGTTCAATGTTTCTGTTTTTTGTTTCTCATCTTGTGTGTACTCGGACTCATTACTTCATCACCATAGGTTGAACACTTAAAATGAGAGCCATACTTCATCGATGATTTTGAAGTGATGAGTCCTAAGTGACTACACTTTCATCGAGTCATCCTATCACAACTCTATTGATGTACGCCTCATGTTTCTTGCTATATTGGAGCCAGTGTTGCTCATTCTTTATTCCTATAATGTTAGGGGTGCTGACTGCTTTTATTGTGTCAGATTCAATTTCATGCACTACGACAAGAAGCATGGGCCTATATACAAATCTATTGAAGCCTTAGACAAGATGGGAATGGATATCATAGAAACAGGAGATCCAGATGCTTTCAAAAAATACCTATTGGAGTTTGATAATACAATTTGTGGGCGTCATCCAATCAGTGTTTTTCTCCATGTAAGTGCCTTAGATAATTTCAGTTTATCTTAATGGATGTCCTCGTTAAATTTGAGTCTCACTCCAAACAAAAGAACAACGAAATTGTTTCATCACTGTTTCTATGGTCTTAAGATCCTTAGTGATCTGTATATGGTCTTTGTGATCCCTTACATGTTATAGCTTATCACATTAAAGGAGTTTTTTCTGCTCAAAGCCTTTGCTATATTTCATCATTGTGCTATTGTATCAGATGCTGAGGAACTGCTCCACGAGTATAACGATAAAATTTCTTCGCTACGAGCAGTCAAGTCAGTGCAAAAGTACAAGGGATAGCAGTGTCAGTTATGCATCTGCGGCAGCAACAAAGGTTAATGGTTCAAGCTCCGAATGAAAAAAAGCCACTTTACCTTCTCCTTTGATGTTGGGTTATTTATCAATGTTATTTTTCTCTAAATTGACTATTTACACGTTATTTAATATGCAAACATGATATTAGGCAACTTGTTTATATGGCTGGCTGTTTCTGTATACATAATTGGCTTAATGGCAATTGTGGTCATTATTATCGTCATCATAATCATCATCAACACGTGGATTATTAGCCTGTCATGATTATTTTTCCAATGACGGTTGTTATTTAGTTACAAAACTTAATAATAATTTGTTACGTCTTCTAATGCCAATGAATAATAACTGATGGAAAGTGTGTAAAAATGGGAAAGGATACACTCTTTGGCAATGGAAATTGGTGATTTAGAAAGATTTGGTATGATACTGTATAAATTTATCATCTTAAGCTACCATATATTGTAAACCCAAAAATGGGGTTTTTATGAGCTGCACTCTGAATTGGATTGCTTATGATCCTAGCAGTATTAAGGGGATGATTATTGTGAGTGGTTTGCTCTTTCCTTCGACTTGGAAACAGAGTTGTTTGGTCGATTGAGTCTCAATTACTGGCATTCTTGTATATCTCAGGAGATCATCTTTTGGCACAAGATGGATCCAAGGCTATTTATTTATTTATCTATAATTTACAATAAAAGAACTGGTTTATCGTATGCTTGACGTGCATTATCCGAGGATTTTTAATGTTTCCCACGAAAGCTTGGTCTCCCGGTCGCATTATTGTGGTCTTAAACTAATTAATCAAGTCCGAAAACAAATTGCTCAGAGAATAATATGTGCTGTGATTGTGAGTTCTTCGTATATGTTGCCAATTTCTAGCTTTCTAACCATTAACATTAGGTCACCATTTATTTCACGGAGATGCTACACATCCATGTAACCAAGTTAGCCCAACACCAAAAAAACCCAATACCATTAAATGAAACGTGAAATACGCGCGCCCAATACACACGAAATCGCCCAACGCTTCTTCTCCTCCACGCTTCTTCTTCTCCCGCGCTTCTTCTTCTTCTTCTTTTCACGGTCGTTTACGCATGGAGCGTCTTCTTCTTCTTCGCCTTCTTCTTCGCGTTCCTCCTTCTCCTCCTTTTTTACGTTCCTTCTTCTTCACGTGTGTTTTCGTTATCGTCATTCTTTTGTTGTTGTTGCTGCTGTATTTTTGTCTTTTTCTCCTTCTCTCTGGTGAAGAAGCAGTAGAAAGTGAAGAAGAAGAGTTTTGAATAATGCAGAATGAACCGAACATAATACTCATGGTGAACCGAAAATAATACAATTGTATAGTACTGAGTGAACGAAACATAATCCTTTATATAAAATCAAATTCAAACAGCTTTCTGCAGAATGAACCGAACACAGTACTCATGGTGAACCGAACATAGTACTCATGGTGAACCGAAAACAATACAATTGTATAGTACTGAGTGAACGAAACATAATCTATTATATAAAATCAAATTCAAATAACTCTGCCTACAATTTACATATTATCAATTCAATTCAATTCAATTCAATTCAGTACACCTTTGTCCATTTAATTTAATTCAAATTAGCAATTGCATTCCATTCAATTCGATTCAAAATTGAATAATCCAAACTTTGTCAATTTGATTCGTTTCAGAAGAGTAATCCAAATCGCTCTCCTGTTTACCAAAAAATTATGAACCCCTAAACACTGAACCCTAAACACTAAAACCAAAACCCTGAACCCATAAATCCTAAATCCCTAAAACCCTAAAACCTAAACCCTAAATCCTACCCCCTAAAACCTAAACCCTAAACCCTGAACTCGAACCCTGAACTTTGAACTCTGAACCCTGAACGCTAAACCCTAAACCCTGAACACTGAACTCTGAACCCTAAATGCTAAACTCTGAATCCTAAACTCTAGACCCCTAAACCCTAAACCCTCAACCATGAACACGGTGAACCAAAATTAATATACGGAGTGAATCGAAAGTTTGAAACACACTGAACCCCTGTATACTGAACCCTGAACCCATAAACCCTAAACCCTAAAACTCTAAACCCTGAAACCCTATCGTCATTCTTTTGTTGTTGTTGCTGCTGTATTTTTTTATCTTTTCCTCCTTCTCTCTGGTGAAGAAGCAGTAGAAGGTGAGGAAGAAGAGTTTTGAATAGTGCAGAATGAACCGAATACAGTACTCATGGTGAACCGAAATCTTAATTACGGTGAAACAATTATATAGTGCTTAGGGAAGAAAACAGAACATATTGGTCTAATTTTTGTTAGACTCCTTTCTGTGGACCGAACCGAAAACATAAAAGTGATGAACCACCTCTTTAGTACTTATCGAACCGAAAAGTTACTCACATTTACTCAGAGTTACTCACAATTACTGATACTCACAATTACTCACAGTTACATATTATCAATTCAATTGAATTCAATTCAGATGTAGATCATCTCAGTCCATTCAATTCACTTCAAATAAAATTAAAAATTTCATTCCATTAAATTCGATTCAGAATTCAATAATCCAAACCTCATCAAATTGATGCGTTTGAGAAGAATCATCAAAATCGCACTCATTCAACTGATTTGAAGTTGATTCATTCATTGTTCCAATTCAAAAGTGCAGATCGAAGAAAAAAACGAAGAAGATGAACGACGAAGATAATTGCATTGAATCAATCCAGATCCATAATGCAAAGAAAAAAACGTGAAAGAGGAGAACAACGAATTTAATTAGGTTGAAGAAGATGGAGAAGGAGAAGAAGAAAGGGGTTTAAGTTGTATGAAAAAGTTTACATTAAAAAACGTTGATAACGCAAAATAAGGATTCGTTATATAAATTATAAGAAGCGCGTGTAAAACAAACAGGGGTGTGGAACGTAGAGTGAAAGTTACTTGAATACCATCCATGTAATTTTTACATGGATTCCTTTATTTAATATATACATTTTTAGTTGTGTCCGCAATAATATTAGAGCCGCACAATATAACAAGATCAGAGTTAAACAATCCATAATTTAATTTCATTAGAAAGACAGAGAGAAACACAATAGAAACTATACAAAACTTAAATGCAAACTAAAAACCAGGTCCTAATGGAAACTTGAATTTGAAATGGAAACTAACAGAGAGGGTGAAAATTAAAAGACAGGGCAACCATCAACGACTATGCCCTTAGCAGTGGGACATGTTGCCAAGTCACAGTGCTCCCCACCATTTCCCCACCAATCCAATTTCCTATTCTCCATGTTGAGAGCAAAGTAAAGCAGCACAGTCATAAAGGCAACCCCGGCATCAAGCGCTGCTGATAGAACATAGTTGTACCTCTGCCACCACTTCTTCCTGTAACGGAACACAAAGAAGTTGAACACCGTTCCAACCAAAACCCATGCATTGTAGTTCACTGGCGTGGCCGGCGGCATCATCCCCGTTGCCCCAAGGAGAACTGGGAGGTTGATCAAGGGAATCCATGACTGCTTGGGGAATGCCTTGTGCAATAACCAAACTATGATGGGGCCAATTGCACCTCCAAGGAAGAACCAATTCATTGCAAAGTATTCTGCTTTGGAACCGAATATCTTCTTAGGTCCAACTAGACCCCAAATAACTGATGCATCAAAGAAAACCTTGTCACTGGGACATGTCCAGGGACTGTCTTTGGGAAGTAGATCCTTGTGACATATGTTCTCAACAGAAGTTAGCAACCACCATGCCACACCAATGTTGATGGTTCCAGCAAGAACTGTTCCAATGAACTGTACAGAGTTTTCACAAGTCAATGAATTAAGCGCATTAAAATACAACAAAAAAGAAAAGAAATAATGACATACATACCTGAACTAAGAACATTGATCTCGGAGGGATTTTCATGTAGTGGCCAAGCTTGAAATCACTAAGGAAGGAGACTGCTTGAGACATGCTTATATAACCGTATGTTTTGAAGCACACATTTGCTATTGGTCTTCCGGGGTAAATGAGTCCAAAGATATACTCAGTAATGATATTCAACCCGGGTGTCTGGTTTGTGGTGGCAGTAATGATGCTGATTGGGAGAGTAAAAGCAAAGGCTAAGGCACAGGCAAACACAAGTCCCCACCATGGCATCTGAACCTGTTCTTTCCCTAAGATGCATAGTAAGAGAGAAGCCACAAGCGTTACAAACAGCATCACATAAAACCACCAAGATGGTATGTCTTTGTATTTCTTCATCAGTTTCGTGTGGATATCTTCTTTGCCGTTGCTCGAAGCACGATACCGCTCCATAATCTCCTTTCCGTAGAAGCAAACAACATGGGTAAGGGTGGCGGCAATAGTGGCAAATCCAAAACCGTAAGTAAGAGAAAAGAAGACGCTAAGATGAATTGGACCCGTCTTGAGATACTTTGCAACATCCAATTCAAATTTGTTATTTACAATGGAGCGTATATCGTATTCTTGGCCCTGTGCTGTGAACAAGGAGGAGGAGAAAATGGGGAACTTATTTGCACCATAGACGTTGAAGCCCCAATAAGTAATAGGGATGACGGCATAGACGATTAATGCATAGCCCACAAAGACGTTGACAATGGCGAAGAATGGTGAGACGAGAGGGCTGAACAAGAAGGAAGCAACGGCGGACCAATCCAGAGTGAGGGCTCCCAAGCCCAAACCGTTCATGCCTGAGCCAATCTGTTGAGCGGTGACTGACTTGGAGAACACCCAGCAGAGCCATGAAATGCTTGTGAGGGTCTGGAACAAGTATCCAGGGACCACGGCCCATAAGAAGCTGCAGAGTAGAGCAATGAAGAAGAACTTTGCCCTTGAAGTTCTGCCTCCATCTTCTTTCTCATGCAGAGCTCTGTGTTAGTTTAATCATGTGTTAGTATCTGATACACTGTAAGCACATTATACACAAATTCATAATTAAGAGTAGGGGAATGCTAGGAGGACAATGATTTTATTGAACAATATTAACAATCACCAATCAAATCAAAACACACTACACCTCTAATTTAACTCTCTAAATTTTAATATTAAAATAACCATCCGTACACTAGTAAAATGAACATCCGATATATCTATTGTTTATATTGTTTAATATTTTCATTGTTTAACTATACTTTTCCTTAAGAGTATGTTTAAAATTTAATCAAACCATTCTCAATTATCAATTGAGTTTTTATTATTTTAATATAATATATGATTAAATTCTTTTTATGATGTTAAGTGTATAAAAATTAAATTTATCTATAAAATAAATTCAATTACTTGTTCCCCAAAGAAAAAAAAATAGAAGAAATGATATACTAATAATTTGAGTACTTTTTGATGTACACACTAATTCATATAAAAAATCTGTACTTTTATGAATTAGTAGATGATTATCCAAATATATCAGCCTAAAATATCTTTTTTTCTTCAAACAAATATAGCATATTTTTTTTTTGGTGACTAAAGAAGGAAAGAAACAAATATAGCATATGTTTATATATATATGTGACTATTATTATTATCTATAAAAGAGAATTTATAATATAGAAATACTATACACATAAATTTTTTATGAGCAAAATCTAACTAAGTTAAATAATAAGATTTAAGTGAGTGAGTGAGTAAAAGTAAAAAAAATGATTTTTGTTAAGGAAAAGTCTAGGGGCCAGCAACTTTGTTAAATTTTGACTAGCATGTAATCAGCAAAGAAAAGTGAGCTATTGAATGAAATTTTACACCAATCTCACACAATTAAAATCATCTTAATAGCTATTTAATAGTTACAAATCACAAAAATTGCCGTCCCTAACATTCCTCTTTTGTTAATATTAGATAAAGTTAGTTAGTGAAAAAAATCTAACTGATCACTCAATCATATTCATTTTGGTGATAAATATCAAAGATAATTATATTTGATGAATTTATTTTCTATAATATAGAAACAGATATTTTTATTTCAATTAATTTAATTAATTAATTTATATTTTATAATATTATGAGTTGAAACGAATTTTTTTTCATTAAAAACCAGTCAAAGTTATGAGATAATAAAAATTGCTATATTATTTGAATAAATTCAAATTTCAGTGTTAATGAAAATTACGAATAGCTACCCCTGGCCCTAACAGCTAACAGGTACCACTACCAGTGAACAGTAGAGAAGTTTAGGGTTTTCAGAGTGGATTGGAAAGAAAGTATAATCCATTAATGCTAGCTAAGAGAAATCGTGAATGAAAGAGATAGGTACCGGAAAAGAGAGACTTGGACAAGGTTGCCGGGCCACCACATATGAGCTGGCTCCACCACATACTTCCTCAGCAACCCTGCCCACCCGTATCCTAACACCTGAGTAGTGATGATCAGCAGCCATGCAACCAAGAACGAGATCGACCTTCCGTAGAACGCCTTGATGATGTTCACGATCCCCACCGCATACGGCGACCCCGACCCGAAGGCGGTGCCGGCGTTCGCAAATATGGTAATCAGCACGTGCTCCTTCATGTTGAAAGGTCCCGGATTCAACGAGAATTTCTTTGACCCTATCCCGAACTTCGTGGTGGGGAGGACTCTGGCCATGAATCGCCCTATCGGCAGTGTGGCCACCTGCACCGTGATCTGCGTAATGACGAGAGGCTCCGCCCTGTAGGCGAAGAACTGGTTCAGGAAGGAGAGGAGGCAGCAAGAGATAAGCCCCAGGAACCACATACGGAAGGTCCAAACTGGCTGGGTTGGGTCGTCCATGTTGGATACAGTGAGTCTCACTTCCTCAATTGGAGATACTTCTTCTTCATCTTGTTTCAGTTCCTCGTCTGATTTCGCCATCTCTGGGTCTGCGTTGACGTTCTTCATGGTCTCCGCTGCCATAATGTGCGTTCACTCCTTCTGATTTGAACTGCGTTGAAGGAGTGTATACTAGAGATAAGATGTATACTCAGTCAGTTACATATATTTATTGGAACAATCCCGAAAGATGAGAGATGCCAGTAATGTTCTACTAAGTAGGATGATATTTAATTAATTCAAAATTTGAATTTTAAAATTATAATTAAAAATTTATTTGATTTTGATCTCGCTGAGATAAAAACAGTTCAATCAAATTGCTATGATTCTTTTACCAACAAAAGAAAAGATAGCTGGTCACTTAAATATTTTACCTATTTGGATCTATCATAATTATCTATTATCTATATATAGTTATATACCATTCAATTATGTTATGTGTATATAAATAATTAATTATATATTGAAATATAAAATATATATTAAAAATAAATTAAATAATATATATTTATAATTAAATAATAATTAATTTTTTTGTGTATATAATATTTTTTGTATAATTAATATTATTCTCACAACAAACATGTTTGGATTAAACTATTTCTAAAACCAATTAATAAAAGGAAGTTAACTTTTTTAAATAGTATAAAAAATAAAAGATATGAAAATAAATCTAGATCATTAGATTAAGGGAGTGGATACCAGCTAAGAATTCGACCATTCTCAAAATAAATTCAAGACCATATACTTGGGTGGATCAATAACTCATATGAGAGTGAGGTATTAAAAGCATTCATAAGTGATGAATTTGAGGAGTTATTATGTCTAGGTTTAAAAAATTATTCGCGTGACATAAAAAATGATCAGAAACAAATTATACGGACTATTTTTTAAAAAACATGAAGAATTCGACGGTTTTTTTAATAAAGTCTAGGACAGTAACTTTATTTTGGCCAGTATATAATTAGTAAAATAAAAGTGAATAATTTCATATCAGTTGAATATAGGAGGAATAGGAGGCTTTCAACTGGGAACCAATGACAAAAGTTTAGAAAGGTGCAAGAAGAAACAGAAAATCAAACAGTTAGCAAGAAGGACAGAGGTGAGGGATTCTATTGAACCAATCATTGGAATAAAAATGAGCTCTGAGCAAAGAGAAAATGAGACAGACCATGAAGGAACTGGTTATGCAATTGAGGTTTCTGAAGGGTTACAGGGTGCCATCCCAAAAGCGGCACTCCAAGGGCCATGAAGATGCTCATGTGGAATTGTCGGAGTTTGGAGAAACCCCTGACAATTCACAACATCAAAGGGATTAAGAATTTCCATTCTCCAAAGGTGTTGTTTTTGTGTGAAACTAAACAACAACCCTCTTATGTTGAAAGGCAGTTGAGAAATTGTGGTTATCAGGAAATCTTCACTGTGAATCCTAATGGAACGGCTAGTGGACTAGCGCTTGCATGGAAAGAGGGTGTAAAGGTGGAAGTGGTAAAAGCTGAGGAGTTTTTCATCCTTTTTTCCATAGAGGATCAAGAAAGACAGCTGATTTGGGAAGTCTTTACAGTACATTTACACAGCTCTGATCACATTCACAATAACCAATATGAGGTGCTGCTAAATCTTATGGAGAATAGGGGAGAATGGCACTTAATAATTGGTGATTTCAATGCAATTTTGTCTAATCAAGAAAAACAGGGAGGAAGGAAGAAATCAGCTCAATCAATCCAATCTTTTCAAGACTTTATCAACAGAGGACAATTGATAGATATGAGTTTTAATGGTGATAAGTTTACCTGGTGGAATCGAAGTTGTCAAGATAGTGCTATTCGAGAAAGACTAGACCGAGGACTCCTATCTCCTAAACTAAGAGAGGAGTATCCTTGGCCAATGTTACTCACTTAGAAGACACAGGATCAGACCACAGACCGCTCCTGATGTGCACTAATCAGACAACACATAAGGGCAAGAGGCGCTTCAGATTTCAAGAGAGATGGTGTGGAATGGCAGAGGTTGATAAAATTGTATCTGAGGCATGGCTGACTTCTTTTCCAGGTTCATCAATGTATCAACTGTTTCAGAAATTAAAGAAGTGTAGACATGAACTGGTTAAATGGCAATCAGCTGGAACAAGTAACTCTAAAAAGAAGATAGACGAGCTGAAAGCACTATTATCAGTGGCCAAGACAGACCCAACAGCAGCAGACAAAGAACAGATTCTATTATTAGAAGATGAACTAGCTGCCGCCCACATTAGTGAGGAACGCTACTGGAAAGAAAAATCAAGAGTGAGCTGGCTAAAATGGGGAGATCAAAATACCAAGTTTTTTCATGCAAAAAATCAGTCCAGAAATAGAAGAAACAAGATATGAAAATTAGAGGATAAAGAGGGAAATTGGTGTACCACACCCGAGGCAATTGGCTACAGGGCACAGAGGTTTTTTGTTGATCTATTTGAAAGCAATAATCCAGAAGATCCCTCTCAATTTTTCACCAAACTTAGACTCAAAGTTTCTTTTGAAATGAATAGGAGTCTAACTAAACCAGTCTCAGATGATGAAATTAAAAGGGCTACATTTTCCATTAATGTAGAAGCCGCCCCAGGAGACGACGGATTCACCGCAAAATTTTATCAGTTCTATTAGGGCAGGATTAGAGGGGATGTATGAAAGGCTGTGAGAAGTTTTTTTAGTGGCAGCAATATTCTAAAGGGATTTAACTACACCCAAATTTGTTTGATACCTAAAGTGACTCAAGCTACTTCTATGAATCAAATTCGACCAATCAGTCTCAGCACAGTCTTCTACAAAATTATCTCGAAAGTTCTAGTTCATCGACTTCAACCTTTTATGAGTATGTTAATAAGCGACAATCAAAGTGCTTTTATTCGGGGAAGACTCATTAGCGACAACATTCTTGTGGCTCATGAATGCATGCATTTTCTAAAGAATAAAACCCATGGGGGAAACGACATGGCGATAAAGGTTGATATGAGTAAGGCATATGATAGGGTGGAATGGAGTTTTGTGTGGTTTATTACGAAGAAGTTGGATTTTTGCTCAAAGTGGATTGAATGGATGAAGGCTTGTGTCTCTACTATATCATATTCTGTTATTGTAGATGGTACACCAACTGTTTTTTTCAAATCAAGTAGGGGTCTCAGACAAGGAGACCCCCTCTCACCATATCTATTTCTTTTCTGCGCAGAGGGTCTATCATATCTGCTCCACAAAGGAGAACAGAATAACCTCTTTCAAGGACTGGGATTGAACAGTAGATGTTCGACTATTCATCATCTCCTATTTGCCGGCGATTCACTCTTATTTTGTAAAGCTACCCAATACAACTGCTCTAATCTATCACGAATTCTCCAACTATATGGTAGACTAAGTGGACAACAAATTAATTTCTCCAAGTCTGCTGTGTTTTTCAGCAAAAACACCCCTTTACCCATCAGAACTGAACTAGCGGCATCTTTGGAAGTCCCAAATATTGGGACGCAGGATAAATATTTGGGGCTATCCTCCATAGTACACAGATCCAAAAAAGAAACATTTACTTTTATAAAAGAAAAGGTGGCGAAGAAGCTCTCGCATTGGAAGAAATCATTTCTATCTGCTAGTGGAAGGGAGGTGTTGATCAAAGCAGTGAGTTCAGCTATACCAATTATACTCTGGGCTGTTTCAAACTCCCAGATACCCTCTTGGATGAACTGCACCGAATGATGATGCAATTTTGGTGGGGACAGAAACAGAATGACAAGAAGATGCAATGGATCAGTTGGGACACTATGACCAGAGAAAAGAATTTCGGGGCTATGGAGTTTAAGGACCTAAAGGCATTCAATCTAGCTATGTTAGCTAAACAAGGATGGAGGCTGATGACTAAACCACATTCTTTTTTCTACAAAATCTTCAGGAATAAGTACTTCAGATACAGTTCTTATCTAGAAGCCAAACCAGAAAATCGACCATCCTGGACTTGGCAGAGTCTTTTGGAAGGAAGGAAAATTCTGGAGAAAGGAGTTAAGTGCAAAGTTTCAATTCAGGGATCTGTCAGAATAGAGAAGACCCATGGTTTGGGGACCAACCACCATTTCGCATTGCAGTTAATGAATGCAGAGATGAATCGCTTACTTGGGTTAGACAGCTAATCACACCCGAGGGAGAATGGAATCAACAACTCCTTATGGAAGCCTTCCCACTAGACACAGCTCAGCAAATTCAACAAATTCCTATTACAGAAGAGGAAGACTCGATTATATGGTGCAATAACAACTCAGGGGAGTACTCGGTAAAATCTGGGTATAGTATAACATACCAATTCTTTCACCCTCCAGTGAATTCACTCCATCCCCGATATGCAGACTCAGAAATGTGGAAGACCTTATGGAAAATGAGAGTAACACCAAAGGTCAAATTATTTGCTTGGAGATTAGTTCATGAAGGCATTGCAGTTAAAGCAAAATTGAACGAGAAATTACCACATGTTAGCAGCCTTTGTCCCCGCTGTCAATCGGCGCCGGAGACACCGATGCATGACATTATCTTCTGTCCAGAAGTTTTTCAAATTTGGAACCGCTCCCCAGTAGCTAGCACTATTTCCCGCGATCCTAACAAATATTTCATCGTAACAATGTTTAATTTAATAATTGTTATTAAAATTTTAGTTGTACTTGTTACAAAATAAATAATTACAATATATAAATATAAAATGAATTGACCGATTTAAAAATAAGACAATCTAATAACATTGAAAGCCATTTAATTTAAAAACGTAATTTAAAAAATAAATCCTTCGCATACTTACATAATTATGAATTTATAACATGATAAATACTTCCCAAAAAGTTATTCTAATACTTGACTTTTAAAACTGAATTATTTATTTAAATAGTTTAATTTTTATCTAACCTAATATAATAAAGTATGTTTAAACCTTATTATTATTATTATTATTATTATTATTATTATTATTATTATTATTATTATTATTATTATTATTATTATTCGAATTGGTTTAATTCAAATTACATACACATAATTCGAATCAGATAGATTCGAACTCCCCATCAATAATTCGAATCGTTTTGATTCGAACTTCACCTTACATGATTCGAATAAGTGTGATTCGAACTATTCACACTGTAAACTCCCTCGCTAATTTGAACAGGTTGATTTGAATTATTCACACTGCAAACTCCCTCACTAATTCAAACAGGGTTGATTCGAATTACTAAGCTTTTTAGTTCGAATTCCTTTGATTCGAATTATATAGAGACATGCTTTTGGTTGATCCATGTCTCATTTTTTCGTTTGACTTAATCACGTAAATTCTGATGCAAACTGGTTTAATACTGCTATTTATCCTAAATCGAAGCTACCCATTTCGATTTGTCTTTATTCCTATAAATTCGAATCAAACTAATTCGATATAGTACTAGAGAAGCTAAATTGAATTTGCATAGATTTATGTTTAAAGACATATACATAACGTTTTTTGATTTGGGATTATTGTGTAATATTAGTGACTCCTTGGTTTATTAAAATTTTTTACCCTAAAAATTATTATATCGAAATCATCAATTTTTATATACTATTAAAAATTTGTATCCAACGTTCTCAGTTTCTTTCAAACTAAATTCTTACATATTTATCAATGAGAGTTTTTTTTTTTTAATTTTAGCCAAAAACTCCACACGATAGACGTACATAGTACGTAAAAATGTAGGATACGCATTTAAACGAAACCGTCCTTATTATCTCTTATACTTGTATTTAGATAAATACTATAGCAAAGATATATTTACTACTAA